>NC_139219.1:213120965-213743102 GCF_055691185.1 Crinia signifera
ATAAATATATATATATATATATATATATATATATAATTCAGTTCATTATCATTATTTTTTTTAACTTTTTATGCAGCTCATGCTGCTGCTGAGGCTGGCAGGGGGGGGGGGGAGGGGGGTGCGTGCGCTCCTGCCGCTGCGTGCGCTCCTGATGCTGCCGCCGCCGGGTGAGCCTGCTGCCGGGCCGGGTGAGTGCCGGGTGGGTGGGAGGGGGGTGCTGCTCATCGGTGGTGATCGGTGCTGTACTTAACAGCACCGATCACCACCGATCCCTGTGTTACCGAGCGGCTTAGACGCCGGTAACACAGGAAACGCTGTGAACGGCTGTTCAGATTTGAACAGCCAATCACAGCGATCGCCGACCGGGGGGGGCACCCCTGCCCCCCCTGGGCGGCGAGGGGGGATTGCTGTCAGGGACAGCAGACATCTCCTAACTGTCACCGCGTCTATAGACGCAGTGACAGTTAGAAGCCATGACGTACATCATGGGCATGACGTACATGTACGTCAAATGTCGGGAAGTACTTCCCGACCATGACGTACATGTACGTCAAATGTCGGGAAGGGGTTAAGAAACTGTTAATAAATAAATAAAATAATAATGATCCGGTGATGGGGTAGCACGGCAATGCACTTCACAGTGTGGCCGAATAATATTTGGGTCGACCCTGACCTCTGTGCAACCCTACGCTGTTTCAATCAGACCAGCATTCCTAAGATGCTGGGGCATCTTCAGCTGCAAATGAATATGCACTTGCTCAGTAGCAATAGGCCAGGAGATGGTACCAAATGCCCTGTATATCTCTAGCCAAGTGGCGCCTGGCTGTACCCATACCGTGCGGGGGAAGGAGGGTATGTGGGCTGCACCTGGCTGCCTGGTACAGTGTACTCACTGTACTGTACCCGTACGTGGGCAGCATGGGGTACACGGGCAGCGCCTGGCTAATACATACTAGGCTGCAGCAACCTGGTCCTGCACTCATTCCGGCCTGGGACTGGTGGTCTACTCTGGTAGCCTAGCAACAGGCAGCTGTTAAAGTTGAGTTACATATACCCCACAGTAGAATAGTATGGACGCCATTTTGGTTCACAGAGTTACGTAAATAAATAGAGTATAGGAACCAGTAGGAATAATTATGCGAACCCTGTGCGCAACCATACTAATACACATAAATTTATATCCCACACGCACAAATAATAAAATATAGTTAAATGGTTTAAATGCGCTACACATAAGTATAAATGGTAAAACACGATCTCCCCTGGACATATTTTGCATCCGCGTGTTCCGTCTCTCATGCGTAGCGCTCCGGTGATTGTTTAAAGTGCGCAACATTTACCAGTTAAGAGTTATGGACCAAATACATATCTAATGTTTAACATTGCCATGAGGACAGTATAATTGAAAGATCTGGATAAAACAGGTCGCACAGCTTGACCCCTAGACCTATGACGACGCCTGTGGACAAAGACACAGCTGTGCATTCTACTGTACCAATCAAGGAGAAGCGAAACCTGACCTCTTGGCCAATGGAGAACTTTACTGTCCCCTTTTGTCTGGACCCTTATATAATGTTGAGCACAGCATAAGGACTCTGTCTTCTTATCTTCTATAGTGGATCTTTGTATTTGTAGTTGTACAGTATATGAGCCGATTGTATTTACATCTGTTTTCCCCTTTTTCATTAGTTTGTTTGTATTGTATAGTGATCTGTATATTGTTACAGGTACACCACCGATTTTCCGGCAACCGTTTGTCTGGAACCTCTTTTAATCCGGACACTTTTGATTTGTCCGGATTAAAGGAGTTTAGGGACCTCCTTTAATCCGGACAAAGCAAAATTGTAAATTGTCTGGATTAAAAGAGGTTGATGAACTTTTTTAATCCGGAACACTTTCTGCGCATGGGCGTAACACGCAATAGGCGCAAGTGTCAGTGATTACAGCTTCCGTGGACACTGCAGGTGACACAGGAAGCATCATGGTGTCTGAGGTCAGATCAAGTGCCGCACATCGGGCGGAACACACAGCATGAGCAAGTGCCACTGGGTACAGCTTCCAAGGATCCCGCAGGTGACACAGCAGGCAGCAGTGGGGCTGATATGGCGTCCAAGGTCCCAGCAAGTACCACACATAAAGACAGCATAAACAGGTGCCACTGGGTACAGCTTCCAAGGACACTGCAGGTGACACAGCAGGCAGCAGTTGGGCTGATATGGCATCCAAGGTCCCAGCAAGACTTTCATTCATACTGCACTTACTGTTAATGGTTGTTCAAAATATACCTGATACCTGTTTTGCTTATACAGCAGGTAGTACACTGTAATAAACCGTTTTGTATACACTGCTGTGTTTATTCATTCATTAATATTATGCTGTACCATATATTTGACTATTTATTGCTTTAGAAATGTACTGAAGGTGCAAAATTATTAAAAACTAGAAATCCTTCTGTAATCCGGCAAAATCGATAATCCGGCATGGCATTGGAACCAATCATGCCGGAAAATCGGTGGTGTACAGGTCGAGTATCCCGTATCCGAATATCCGTTATCCGAATTATTCCGAAAACCAGACATTCCAGAAAGTGAACACTGGATTGGAGCATGGCATCCAGGAGGGGCGGGGACCAGTAATTATGCGGGGTGGTGGGCAGGTGTCTCTTTGCATGCTCAGAGGGAGATGGATGACGGCCTGCTTCTCTCCCCAGCTCAGCACATGGCACTGAGCAGAATGTGCTGAGCTGGGGGGGGGGGGGGGGGGGGGGGGAGGCTGTGCCGTTATCTCTCTCCCAACTGCCCAGCTCCCTTAAAGGAAAGAGCAGGACCCGGGCCCCTACAACAGTACCCACTACCTACCTCTCGACGCCACTGGCTGCAAATCCATATGTAACTCGCTCACCATCGAATGATGTTTCCATGATGTGCATTATCCAGAACCTACTCTACCTGTGCGATAGAAACAGGCTGATCGAGCCCGGAGCTAACGTCACACCCCATCCCTGAAAACACTTGGGCATGTCTATATTTTCCCTGAGACTCCGAGATAACTGCTGTTTGCTGGCTTCAGGTCAGCCAAACAGTGGCCACAATAAGGAAAAAAGTGGGTGTTCAGACAGAAAATAAGCGCTTTAGAATAAATTCCCTGAAGCTGATGGTTTACACAGGGTTGCGGATGGATCCTCTTGACAATGGTCCGAGATGATGAACATGTAAAAACGGTACTCTTTACCTAGATGGGCGCCAGTGATTGAAATCGCGGGCGTCGGGGGTAAAAATCGCGGTGACCGCGATTTTCCCATAGGGAACAATGTTAAAAAGGCTGATTGACCGCGATTTTACTGTTAAATGCCTCAATGGACCCGATTTGGCCATAGGAATCAATGTTAAATGGGCCACAGAGCCCAAATAGGCACAATTAACCCTTAAATGTCCCCCCCAATTTTTAACGCCACCCCACGATCCACGCCAACCCGAAGCGTGGCGAGCCCAGCGAGCCCGCGAGGGGCGGCGGTACGCGTCCTCCGACCTTTTCATGCCCTACTATCCACTAGGGCGTGGAGTGAGAATAGAATAGTGTGGCGAGCGCAGCGAGCCACCGAGCCCGAAGCGTGGCGAGCGCAGCGAGCCCCGCGAGGGGACGCGGATACCTTCACAGTTATACGCGTCCCCTCGCGGGCTTCACAGGTGTCCGTGGCGACGCGGACACCTGTGAAGCCCGCGAGGGGACGCGTCTACCTGTGAAGGTATCCGCGTCCCCTCGCGGGGCTCGCTGCGCTCGCCACACTATTCTATTCTCACTCCACGCCCTAGTGGATAGTAGGGCATGAAAAGGTCGGAGGACGCGTACCGCTGCGCTCGCCACGCTTCGGGTTGGCGTGGATCGTGGGGTGGCGTTAAAAATTGGGGGGGACATTTAAGGGTTAATTGTGCCTATTTGGGCTCTGTGGCCCATTTAACATTGATTCCTATGGCCAAATCGGGTCCATTGAGGCATTTAACAGTAAAATCGTGTCCATCGGGCCTTTTAACATTGATTCCTATGGCAAATCGGGAGCATCGCGTCGCGGGCATCGCGGGTACATTTATGGCCGGCCGCGACGCGACCGACACGATTTCCATGTTTAACATGGGTTTCAATGGGAAATCGCGGGCATCGCGTCGGTCGCGTCGCGGCCAGACATAAATGTACCCGCGATGCCCGCGACGGGCGCCCAACTAAGTAAAGAGTACCGTAAAAACTATTAAAAGAAAAAACAATGTGTAGCAATTTCTAGGACAATATGATAAGAGTCCCCAGGTGTTCTTATTTTCAAAAGAGTGAGGAGGTCTGATGACGATTAAGCCTTCACCACTATGGGTAAGAAGATAGATGCACATACAGGAAAACTTTCTTATTGAGGTAAAGATTGTAAGATTGTAATGAGCAAACCTGTACTGTAAATACCCCTTTTACACCAAAATCCCAGATCCAACCTGGGATTTGGAACAAAGGATTTTTCAGTGCACAGCTAGCCCCCCCCCGTCCCCGTCCACGAGGTGAACGGATGCCGCACACAGGCATCCACTCACCTCCTCCCTGCCTCTGCTGCTGTCTGCACCCCCGTCCCGGTTCGGAGGTTATGCTGTAAACTATAAACGGGATCCGGGCCGGATGACCAGGCATACACGTTTACACTGCCCCCCACCCGATTCCTCCCCGTGTTCCACCTTGGTCAGGGGGAAATGGACCCATGGTTTTTAAATACCCCCTTTACACCGACGCTGACCTGGGTCCAAGAGGCAAAAACCCGTGTTTTTACGAGAGTGTAAAAGGGGAATAAGTTAAGTTATACAATTTAACATTTTTTGTGTTTCCTGAAAAAAAAATACTGTATGTCTACATAATTTAAAGCATTCAGTATTAATGGATCTACTCAGGGCTGGTGTAAGGCTTCTCAGCACCCTAGGCAAAACTTACACCTACTGACCCCCTACACACACACACACACACACACACACACCCCATACCGCCACCAATATCAACTTTATAACCCATCAAGGCATACTTGCTTAAAATTCAAGAAGGGCGGGGAGACTCACAAAAATTGGATGGTCCTTCGAGCAAGTCCCCTGCACAAGAAGGAGGGAGCAGAAAAGTAGGGAAGTATGCCTCAAGAGAAAGTATGAAGGTGAGGTCTTATAGGTTCCACAGCTGCCACCTGCATTAAGTACAACAAGGATCCTCATAGACACCCCCCCCCCCCCCCCCCAGATCCCGGCGCCCTGGGCAGCGCCTAATGGTAGAGCCGGCCATGGATCTACTTTGTACAGCTGATTTTAAAAGTCATCCAAAACTATGCTGCTCTTCTTTGAGACATTGACCACACTTCTACAGCTCACTGCACGTTGACCCCTAGTGGAGACAACTAGAAAAGTCTGATTCTTATGATCGTAGTGTGACCAACATGGCTGCCTCACCTGGCATGCTTGAGAATGGTTTGGAAAAAAATATTTTATTGTTTTGGGATACCATTACACTCAGGGTAATACTACTTAGTGCGCCCTGGATGGCTGCCTCATCAGTTACCCATTTGTGGGTAGAAAATATGACCCATGAAAGCTATTATCCAAAATGCCTGCACCAACCCTACACACTGCTTATTGGGCATTCTAGGTTTCTTTTACTGCTGTATTACTTCAGTACTATAAAGATTTTTTTTTATCCCTGTGAGCCCTGAGTTCTGCTGGGGCTATTTAATTAAACTTAATAAAATTAGTATGGAATGACTGAAAACCTCATCAAGTATATTTCAGTGTGTAAAACTGGGCAGATAATTTTTTTCAGAGGCACCTATTATGGATGAGTTTAAGGGCTGGATTTAACAGAGCAATAGTAATATGCGCAAAATCAGCCTCGTTTTGTGTGTAACAATATTGCCTTTAGAATCACGCCAATACACATACTGTATATGTGTATCGGCGATCTGTGCATACTAGTGTTCTCTGATTAGAACATTGGTGATATAACTAGATCTTGACTACATGTAGTCAAGATCTAGTCAGGCAATGTCCGCATATCGCAGATGCTCAGGGGCATACACATGGAGCAATTCATGCTTAATTTCAAAGCAATCCAGTCAGACACCCTTTATGTAAAAAATACCTCACCATGGCCCCCTTATTTGTGACAAGCAAATGTTAATGTGTTATAAATAAATATAATGTTAACCTTTACTAAATCAGATTTTAAAACCAAATGAAATTGCTGGTAATATGTACAATATTAAAAATAGTTCAAAAATACATCATGTGTCATTTTAGAGTAGGAAGCGAGTAATGTATAATTATAAATTTGACACAGTCGTGTGTTCACTTTTTGGGTGTACATTCGGGCAGGCTGCTGGCTTAGTGCTCTAAGCCATTTTGGCCAAGTACACTGAGCTGTTTTGGCCAAGTACACACAGCGATGCTGCAGGGTTGCGCATCACTATCGCCGCAGTGTACACACTGGGTGGGTTTGGCTAACCTTTTAGGCGATTTTGATTATCTAGTCAAAATTGCACAGTGTGTAAATGGCTTTAGTATAGTTGGTGGCTGTTCTCCAAATCCTTCCAGTTACTGGCACAGTCTGCAGACAAGGGGCAATTAAACTTTTCAGTGAAGCGCTGGCAGAACCCCTCATGGACACAAAAATTGTCCCATAGAGGTTGCTGTAACTCTCATAGATATGCACAACTCAACATCCAGTACAAGTGGATCAGCAGGAATATTTTTGGTTATTGTTGTAAGAAGTTATAAAATGTTAAGAATTCCTATCATTGCAGAGTTTTTGTAGAGCACTTAGTGAATAATCTAGTCATGAACAGCCAATATTGTCCTATTCAGAAAAGTGTATTTTCAATGAGTACACTGACAAGTATAGACCTATATTCTGTAACTATTAGCAACCATTTTCATGCTGGTTATTACAAAAGCAATTTCTGCATTGGAACTGGTGCTTGGTGACAACCATTTCATGTTCGAGGGTCATTACTACATACAACTGGCAGGCACGACAATGGGGTCAAATGTGGCCCCATGCTATGCCAACCTATATATGGACCAGAACGAACAACGCCACATTATACCCAAGTACAAACAAAATCTGATTTATTTCAAGAGATACATCAACGACGTCATAGTAATATGGGAGGGTTGCATGGACTCTTTCAATAAAACGGTGGACTCACTAAATGCCCTTGATAGCCCTGTACGCTTCACAACAACAGCTGATCCTGTACAGATCCATTTTTTGGATGTCACGTTATTCCTTTATAGGAAAGACATGGATAGAAACACCCTTTTGTGGGATACTAGCCACCATCCGCACCAATTAAAGTCAAATCTACCCGTGTCCCAATTCCTCAGAGTGTGGCATCCTTACTTAAATATGGTATGGACAAAGGACATCTATCGGAGAAATTACATAAAGCATTATTGCCGGCACACCCGGTAGTGCTGGTTCTATATACGACTACGAAGGTCCATAAATCTTTGGTAAAACCACCGGGCAGGCCGATAATAGCTGCCGTCAAATCTTTGATGCAACCTGTGGCACTATATCTGGACTCAATTCTACAGCCACTAATCCAAGTCCACCCCCGATTCCTAATGGACACTAACACCCTTTTGAAAAGACTTGCGGACCTCTCCGTGCTTGATGTCAATATTACATTGTGTAGTGTAGATGTTCAGAGTCTGTACACTGTGATCCCCCATGAACATTAAATGGTTTTCAAACATGCTCAGTGTCTACATCTGCTACTCCATCAAACAGATGTTTCAGGGCATCAAACAGATGTTTCAGGGCATCAGTATGGAGTATTTCCAACTTGCCAATATTTTAGGGACTCAAAACATAAACTAGCATGTGATTATAATTAACACCGCACTAAATATAGTGTAGTTCACCTGCAAAACATGGCCCTTGGGCTTCTCAGATAAGCATAGTGAAAAAATGTGCTATTTTATGCTTCAAAAGGAATGCAAAGTGGACATCTGCTCTAAAAATCAGATGAGCTGCAGTAGAAGCCACAGGTCACAGCAAAGCACTGCAAATGTAAAGGAATGGCTTTCCCTGCATTCAGCGACCGGGTCACTAGACTCATTAAGAGCTGTCAAACCTCCTTCCCTACATTTGTAGCATAACATTAGTTTCTCAAAAATGATAAACCCAATATAAACTATTTTATCACATGTTAGGAGCAACTCATTAAGGGCTTTATTCAGGTTTGCACGCAGCCGCCAAAGTTCATGCAAGTAAACAGTTATCTGCAGACTGCGCACGTGAAGCAATTGCACTGTGCAAGTCTCAAGGTGCTTCTGTAATGGTGCTCGCATTGGAAGTTCTCATACATTGTTAGACAGGACTGTTAGGGAGAGTAACGTGGAGTGGCAGCAAAAGAGCAGGCAGGTAATGGCCGATTTCATGGCCTGCTGTATTTATTGTCAGCTGTGATCATTTACATAAACAAACATGGCACTTGCAGCACTACTGTCGCAGCTTGTCTGCAGTGCACAACCCTAGCAGTCAATATTACCTGTTATCATATATAGGCTGTTTGTGTACGCATTAGAAATTTAGTTTGCAATGAGAGTTAAATCATCTTTTTTGCATGACAGCTTATTTACTAATACCCATTTCAGACATATGCAAAAATCCCAAGATTTTTACGTGCACGCGCATCATCCCGGGACTAGTTCTCTGTCCATTTCGGCTAATTAAGTGTGTTGCTTAACTGGAAAAAGTTGTCATTGGCTTCTGTTATTACTGAGGTCTGTTAATGCATTTGGAAGATGTTTGCGCATATTTGTTTATGTAATAACAGTTATGGTGTGTACACACGGGGGGCGATATGCCGTGCTATGCGAGTCCCGATGCGATCAGATCACATCGGGACTCGCAGCACAGGGCATGCATGGAGGGGCACAATTTAGATTATATAGTGCAGATCTGCACTATATAGTCTTGCCTGCCCTCTCTATGTGTCTGCCGATTTGCGCTCACGCGGGAGCGTGCATCGGGCTCGCAAGCCCTAAAAAAGCATGCGATCTGCATGCGATATGGCTTCCAATGTTCACTATATCGGCAACATTGGAAGCCATATCTTTTATACAGCTCAGAAAGTTTTGTTGATATTTACAATTGGAAATATGGATGAAACAACCCAGTTATACCCCTTTCACATCACACTTTTAAAATGGTATATTGCCATTTTTTTTTCCATTTTAAAACGCTTAAGGCTGCAATGTGAAAGTGCCAGAGTTGATTTACCGGTTAAAGTTAACCGGTATTTCAACACGGTTAAAAAGCAGAGTCCTACACGTTTTAAAGCCGTTTTTTTGGCAGTTTGAACAGCTCTATTTCAATGGCTTGAAACGTGTCCCTTGGGGGTTAAACGGGTTGAATGTTTGAATGGTATTAAATGATTTTTAAAACGGTTTTCACCTGCAATGTGAAAGGTCTCAAGGCTCAGACCCATTTTAAAGTCCTATTTAAGAATACCGTGTCATTACCCATTTCTGCAATGTGAAAGCAGTAGTAGTTATAGACAGTAAAAATAGTATTTACCAGCAATACAGATGCATCATAAGTACAAATCTGTCTAAAGGTCCATACACACTGGGCGATCGCTCAGTCTGCATGAATTTTCCCAGGAGTGGACAATTTTCCATAGTAGAACACTATTTATTTATTTATTAGCAGTTTCTTAGGTACTTGTTTCCTAGCACGGCGCCACCGATTTTAATTGTATTGATCGCGGCCGCAAAAATCGTGTTGATCGCATCGCATGCCAACCAAATCGCATGCGATGAGTGCGATTTTTACATAGGAATCAATGTAAAATGGTCCCTGAGACCCAATTTTACATCAATTCCAATGTAAAATAGGTTTTTTTTGACAATCACAAGTGCGCAATTAAATACACAGTGCAGCTAGAAAAAGTACACCATAAAGGCACACATCCAAGAAAATGCCTTAAAAGATAGACCAAAGTAGAAGACAAATGGTGACTAGTAACAGCGCTTAGTGTATAACCAACAAGTAAAACAATAGGTTTTTATATCACCATTGATTTGGACACATTCTTAAATAGGTGTCAGCATTCAGGTAACCTGTAATGAGAATACACCCCTCCACACGGATAGTATGGCAGGGGTGACAAAGCAGAGTACACAAATAGTGCAGGTTATCCTTGATTAAAAGAAATTTTTAATACAGATGTCCACTTACAATCTGCAGACAATAAAAACAGCATGGGTGGTATTCCACAGGGGCAAAAGCAGCACGGCAAAGATGATTAACAGGCAGGTCCAAAAGAGTCCAACCAATCTCCCGTCCGGAGCAGGGGTTCAGCGGCACTCAAGGTTCTGCGATAGCCAGCGTCTTCTGTCCTCCGTGGCACCTCCGATGTAACACTCAACGCGTTTCAGATAGAATCCTTCCTCACACTCCTGAGGAAGGATTCTATCTGAAACGCGTTGAGTGTTACATCGGAGGTGCCACGGAGGACAGAAGACGCTGGCTATCGCAGAACCTTGAGTGCCGCTGAACCCCTGCTCCGGACGGGAGATTGGTTGGACTCTTTTGGACCTGCCTGTTAATCATCTTTGCCGTGCTGCTTTTGCCCCTGTGGAATACCACCCATGCTGTTTTTATTGTCTGCAGATTGTAAGTGGACATCTGTATTAAAAATTTCTTTTAATCAAGGATAACCTGCACTATTTGTGTACTCTGCTTTGTCACCCCTGCCATACTATCCGTGTGGAGGGGTGTATTCTCATTACAGGTTACCTGAATGCTGACATCAATTCCAATGTAAAAAGCCCCAAAACCCCCCATTTTGATAGCAAACCCCCCCTGATGGGTGAAATGGCCCTTCATTGTTAACGCCACCCCACTATTGACGGCAAGCGCAGCGAGCCCACGTGGGGCGGCGGTACGCGTCCTCCGACCTTTTCATACCCCCACTATCCACGTCGGCGTGGAGATGATTTTATATAGTGTGGCGAGCGCAGCGAGCCACCGAGCCCGAAGCGTGGCGAGCGCAGAGAGCCCTGTGAGGGGACGCGCATAACATCACAGGTATACGCATGCGCTCGCCATGCTTCGGGCTCGGTGGCTCGCTGCGCTCGTCACACTATATAAATTGCCCATATTGGCCCTTTTCCCATTGTTCCCTATGTAAAATCGCGTGGATCGCCTCAATCGCATTGCATGCCATTATAATGGCATGCGACTGACGCGATCAACGCGATTTTAACTTTAAAAATAATTTAACATTGTTCTCTTTGGGAAAATCACATTGATCGCATCGTGGCCCATTATAATGGGCCGCGATGGACACGATCAACGCGATTTTCTCTTTACCGGCAAGTAAAGCTGGTAATTGACAGAAAATCGTGTCCATCGCATGCATTAAGTACCTTAACTTAAGGCATGCTATCAACCCCGACGGGAGCCATGCTAGGAAACAAGTACCGTTTCTTATATAGCGCACACAGATTCCGCAGCGCTTTACAGAGAATATTTGAACATTCACATCAGTCCCTGCCCTAGTGGAGCTTACAATCTATATTCCCTACCGCATGTACATGCAAACACAGACATTCTAGGGTTAATTTTTTTTTGGGGGGGAGCCAATTAACCTACCAGTATATTTTTGGATTGTGGGAGGAAACCGGAGTACCCGGAGGAAACCCACGCAAGTACAGGGAGAATATACAAACTCTGCACAGTTAGGGCTATGCTGTGTATTGAACCCTTACACCATCCGTACTGCCCCAACACTATGAAAATCTGTCCACCCTGTCGCTCATTTGCTGGTAATACTAGCAGATCAGCAGCAGTTCCAGCGATGATACGGGGCCAGTGATGACACAGAGACAAAACTGAGGTGCTTTCCGCTCAAAAGTACCCAGTGTGTATGGGCCTTAAGCCACTTACACAGTAAAATTGTTCACTCTGCACTTCTCAGGGTATATACAAGAATTACAAGTGTAATAAATTCACACAATGTTATTTTCTTTCCAACCAGTGGACAATCACTGCATTAGCCCATTCAATGGGCCATAACAATAAGCAGCCAATTTAAGCAGGTCCATCTAATTATATAAATAAAAAAACGAGCCAGATGGCTACATAATATATGTGTGTGCAATGAGGCTCTACAGTACATGGCACATAACACAATGTAAATAGCAGGTGCCAAACAAGATGCTAGTCAATTGCTGCAGGAAGAATTCATTCATTGTAGCAAACTGCTGTCACAGCTTTGAGTAAACAGATTAAAATAAGCTTCACTATAGCAGAGACCCGAATCATTGCATTCCTGAGACACAGCTGAGAATAGCAGGCGTGGAGGCAGGCCAGGGATGTGAGAGCAAAAAGTTTGTAGGGGAAGCTCCTGGAGTGGGGTCAGGAGGGAGTCAGTGGCAGAACTGCTGCTATGCTATGCATATAGTTATTATCCCTGCTCCAGCCTACTTGATAACACCCCAGCAGCTGCACATACTAGGCTACATGTATGTAAGTATGTAGCACATCCCAGCAACTGCACATACCAATCTATATGTACGTATTTATTTATGTAGCACATCCCAGCTGCTGCTACATGGTCTTGGAGCAACCTCCATACAACTACAAAGATAACAAACACAAACAGCGCATCACAAGTAAATAAACAGATGGAGGATTGGGCTTGCATCATCAGAGAGACAGACTTCACTTCCCTCATGGACCTTTCTCATCTGTAGAACTAGTAACAAGTAGACGCAAGTATAAAGGGACACTGGATACATGGAGACGCGTCACTGTGCTATGTATATATATTATCAGGCTCCCTCAGAGCACGTACTCACCATGCTGCCGCCCCACTCACACTCACTTTCTCCCACTGGCAGCAACTATCACCCGGCAACAACTTATCTTCCTCTCATTCCTCCTCCTGAGTTTTTTTTTTTTTTTTTCAAACTGGGATGAACAGAGCCGGGACGGACTACAGGAAGAGTCTGATTGGCTGACAGTCCGCAGTTTCGGCTGTCCATTGGCTGCTGTATAGATCAGTCTGCTAGAGATTGTGCCTCCCCTTCTCTCCCCCCACAGTCACACTGACTGTACCGCATTCTCCCAGCACAGCAGCAGCAGCAGCAGCATTCCTCCGTCGTCACGTGACCGATGGCTTCTTCCCCAGCAGCTGTCTCCGAGACCATCCCAGTCCGACTCCCAGCAGCTGAGCAGCAGCACCTCCGGGAGGGACAGGACGAGGAGAAGGAGGCTACTCAGCTGTCCTGTTTGGGTTTTGTTTTACCCCAAATAATAGACACAGTGCATTTGCATTGACATTTATTTGCACAAATCAGAAAGCTCTAAAGGGGTTCTGAACGGCCACTGCTTTATTTTCTGGCACTTTTATCTATTGAGTGTCTTATAAAGAGCAAAATATGTCACTGCACTTTAAAATTGGAAACGGTGATAATAAAACAAACTGTGTAAAACACAGTCAAAAAGGTTGACTTGCATTAGGTCGACATGAGTATAAGGTCAACAGAGCAAAAGGTTGACATGGCAAAAGGTCGACATGAGTTTTCCATGATTTTTATTTTTTTACAGATTTTTTTCATACTTTACCATCCCAGTGGGCATGGAGGGAGAATATAATAGTGTGCAGATTACAGTTTATAATATGCAAGTCTAAAGCGGTGTACACACGGAGCAATATATCGCTGAGCAATATATTGCTCAGTGTCTCCTTTTCATCAGCGACCAGAGATGGTCGCTGATGAAAGGGAACCTCTGCCGGGGGAAACAGCTGACTGCCGGGGAAAGCGCTGGTCGCAGGAGCATGCTCCTGTGATTAGCGACCATTGCAGGGCTGGCCACGGGAGCGCGCTCCCGGCGATTTATCGCCCATAGCACATGAAATCACTGGCAATATGGCCGTTCAGCGACCATATTGCCAGCGATATGTGCTAAATATCACCCCGTGTGTACACAGCTTAAGTTAAGGTGCCTATACACTAGGGCGCTATACATGCAACTTGGTCACTTCTTATGCAATTGTGGCGATCAATTGCATAAAAAGCATCCAAAGTATTTGGCAACACGTCTGATGTAATGCATGGTCTGGTGCGCATCACATTGGAGCCTGCGAGTCACACCACCAACAGGAGAGATCTGTCGGATCACAGCCAAGCCAGGTATTCAAAGGGACCACATACAATATGGGCCTTATTCTGATTGACTCGCAAGGCTGCAAAATTCGCAGCCTTGCAAGTCCATCAGATGCAGCCCTCCGCCCGCAGTGCCGCCACTTCCCCCGCTCGCACGCAGTTCAGAGTGACTGATATAGTCACTCCAACTATGGCCACCCTGTACAAGGACAGGGCGGGCAGCTGACATCCGGTGATGTCAGCTGGCCGTCCCGAGCATGTCCATCACGGCCCAGCGCCCCCTGCCCTTCACCAACCCCAGCACGCGTCTAGGGTGGTGCACCCGGCGAACCAAAAGTTTACTGTGGGTGCACGCACCCTGTGTCTGCACATGCGCAGACGCTAAACATCGGTCCTCAGAATAGGTGTTCGCAGAATAGGCTCCTATATTTATGTGTGCGGTCCTGTTGCCCATCTGAGAAGTCACCTAGTGTATGGTATGGCCAGCTTTACACTAATGCCCCTTTCAGACTGCACTAAAAAAACGGTATTGTCGATTTTTAACTGTTGTAAAACGGTAATATGTGCGGTCTGAAAGGTGCACAGTGATTTTACCGTTTCCCAAAAAAAAGTTTTTGGGAAACGGTAAAAAAAGCAGGGTCCTACCCGTTTCAGACCCTTTTTTTTTTTTTTTGCTGTCTGAACGGGTCTGAAACAGTACCCAGGCAGCAGTAAACACTATTGATCCGCAGCCCAGTGCATATTTAGTGAACTGGCCGCTCATTACATATGTGCAAAATGTAATGAGCGCCTGACTCATTAAATTTGCACTGCACTGGCTCAGAGCAGATCAGCTACTGCTCACTGTCAGACCAGAGGCGTAACTACGAATTTTGAGCCCCCCCGCCGCAAATTTTTTTGGGCGCCCCCATTCCCCTTCCCCTCGCCGCCCCCCGCTGCTGTCTCTGCCGGTACCTGCCTGCCGTGCCCGGTGCCGTGCCCGGTGCCGTCCCGGTCCCGTCTCTCCCAGCGCTGGCTAGTGGCTCCTGCTGCTATAATGAAAAGTCTCTTAGAAAATGGCTGCCCCCATACTGCAGACAGAAAACTGTCTGCAGTATGGGGGCAGCCATTTTCTAAGTGTCCGTTTTCATTATAGCAGCAGGAGCCACTAGTCAGCGCTGGGAGAGACGGGAGTCGGGACCGAGACGGCACCGGGCACGGCAGGCAGATACCGGCAGAGACAGCAGCGGGTAACTATAGCCCCGCAGACCCCCGGCGCCCAAACTTTCTCTGCGCCTCCCCGCCACCACGGGGGCTGCGGAGCTATAGTTACGCCACTGTGTCAGACCCCCTACCCATATGAGTGAGAGTAGTGAGAGAGAGAGAGCTGCTGCTGCTGGGCTGGAGGGAGAGAGGTGATTGTCAGTGCTCACTCCCTGTAATGTAGGAGGACAGGCAGAGTAATGCTGCTTTCACACCGCAAACCTGCTTTAGACCGGTAAATGTAAACATATTTTGTAGCAAATAATTTACAGCCTGAACTCAACAGGACTATCTCCAATTAATTGTCCAGCTTCCTGAAGTGGTATTTGTGTAGCCAGGGCCATAACTCTGGGAGGCAATGCAGTAATCTGCTGCCGGGCTCCTGCACCCAAGGGGGCACCTCTCCTCCCATGTGAGTTTGAATCAGTTAATTAAAAGCCGTTGATATTGCATCTGTGGCTGGCTCCCCCTCCTAATATTTTTGCAAGTTTCACACTCTGTATCAGAACTCATGACCTGTCTTACTGGAGACAAACGCCTTTACTGATTAGCTATTAGGGGAGGGGGCACCAATATACAGTATATCTTGCCTCTGGGCAACTGGGACAAACTTACAACAGCCAAGGTGACAAGTTATAGAACAACACAGTGCAAGGGAAATTCTGTAAAAGGAAACATGTATATTTCCAAAGAAGAGTAGGAGGGTCAAAAAAAAAAATCTTAAATGAGGACAATTAAAAACATAATTTGTGCAGAGGGGGTAAAAAGCAAAATATATTTCAAATATTGTTTTGTTCTTCATTGTGCTCCATTGGTTTTTGTTTGTTGTTACATTATAAAAGCAAGGTTTACTAAAAGTTATGTTTGCATTGGTTTAAAAGATTGGATACAGGCCTGATCTTTATTTAAACTTGGATTCTGTGTTACTCTATACCATTGTACATTATTCTATCATGAAGATACTGTTGTATCTTCTGTTTTTGCCTTTCTGTGTGATCTGTGAATACTAGGAACTACCATTATTCCCAGTGGTGTAGCTAGGTTCCACGGTTATTAATAATAATAATAATAATAATAATAATAATAATAATAACAGGACTCCACAGATTGCTCCCCCTGTATAATAATAATAATAACAGAACCCCAGAGGCTGCTCCCCTGTACAAGAATAATAACAACAACAGGACCCCACAGGCTGCTCCCCCTGTATAATAAAAGGAAACTACAGGCTTCTCCCCTGTATAATAATAATAATAGGACCCCACAGCCGGCTGCTACAATAGTGAGCTGGGAGCAAAGGAAGAAGCCCCAGCCCACTATCCAACCCTCCACAGCCGCTCACCCCTTGATCCCGGGATAGGGACTCCAGTGCCAGGGATGCGGCGCCATGACGTTGATGCCCGATGTGCCCGGCATCAGTCAGTGGGGAATAGAGATGGCTAGTGAATCGCTGTCTCGACTCAGTGACTTGAATCATTAAGCTGCCTGCATGATTCGAGACACTCACTGTTGTATGAGTCGAGGCAGCAGCAGTAGAATAGCATTATAGCATAGCAGCCAGGCTCAGCCCCTCCTCTCTGAGTCATCACTGGTCCAGCAGGAGAAAGGAGTTGAACTTGAGTCCAAGTCAGTGCAGAGTAGACTAGAGTGCACTGCACACTTGACTGTGTGCAATCAATGTGCATGAATGGTAGAAGAAGACAGCTGAAGTTGAATCACGGACACGTACACTTACATTATCCTATGTACCAACAGTGGCAGGCACTCCTCCTGAAGACACACTCCCCCTCCCTGTGGCTGGAAGTCCACGGGGGAAAGTGCAGACAGAGACAGTAGTCCAGACTCCCTTTGCCGTAGAAGGGAAAGTTAAAACCCGGCGAGCGCTCTCACTGTGCATGCGCTGGTCTGGGACGCCGGAGGCAGGGATGCGGCTCCATGACGTTGTGACATCATGGCGCCGCATCCCTGCCTCCGGCGTCCCAAACCGGCGCATGCACAGTGAGAGCGCTGGGAGAGACGGGAGTCGGGACCGAGACGGCACCGGGCACGGCAGGCAGATACCGGCAGAGACAGCAGCGGGTAACTATAGCCCCGCAGACCCCCGGCGCCCAAACTTTCTCTGCGCCTCCCCGCCACCACGGGGGCTGCGGAGCTATAGTTACGCCACTGTGTCAGACCCCCTACCCATATGAGTGAGAGTAGTGAGAGAGAGAGAGCTGCTGCTGCTGGGCTGGAGGGAGAGAGGTGATTGTCAGTGCTCACTCCCTGTAATGTAGGAGGACAGGCAGAGTAATGCTGCTTTCACACCGCAAACCTGCTTTAGACCAGGTATTTACATGCAATGGGAAAGAGGTTAACCTTGATCTAACCCATTTTAAATACCTGGTCTAAGCAGGTTTTGCAGTGTGAAAGCAGCATCATAGGGACCTAAATCAATATAAAATGCAGGTTCGTCTTATCTATGCAATCATATGACACATAACTAACTGCCAGGCCAGGTAAATGTAAACATATTTTGTAGCAAATAATTTACAGCCTGAACTCAACAGGACTATCTCCAATTAATTGTCCAGCTTCCTGAAGTGGTATTTGTGTAGCCAGGGCCATAACTCTGGGAGGCAATGCAGTAATCTGCTGCCGGGCTCCTGCACCCAAGGGGGCACCTCTCCTCCCATGTGAGTTTGAATCAGTTAATTAAAAGCCGTTGATATTGCATCTGTGGCTGGCTCCCCCTCCTAATATTTTTGCAAGTTTCACACTCTGTATCAGAACTCATGACCTGTCTTACTGGAGACAAACGCCTTTACTGATTAGCTATTAGGGGAGGGGGCACCAATATACAGTATATCTTGCCTCTGGGCAACTGGGACAAACTTACAACAGCCAAGGTGACAAGTTATAGAACAACACAGTGCAAGGGAAATTCTGTAAAAGGAAACATGTATATTTCCAAAGAAGAGTAGGAGGGTCAAAAAAAAAAATCTTAAATGAGGACAATTAAAAACATAATTTGTGCAGAGGGGGTAAAAAGCAAAATATATTTCAAATATTGTTTTGTTCTTCATTGTGCTCCATTGGTTTTTGTTTGTTGTTACATTATAAAAGCAAGGTTTACTAAAAGTTATGTTTGCATTGGTTTAAAAGATTGGATACAGGCCTGATCTTTATTTAAACTTGGATTCTGTGTTACTCTATACCATTGTACATTATTCTATCATGAAGATACTGTTGTATCTTCTGTTTTTGCCTTTCTGTGTGATCTGTGAATACTAGGAACTACCATTATTCCCAGTGGTGTAGCTAGGTTCCACGGTTATTAATAATAATAATAATAATAATAATAATAATAATAATAATAACAGGACTCCACAGATTGCTCCCCCTGTATAATAATAATAATAACAGAACCCCAGAGGCTGCTCCCCTGTACAAGAATAATAACAACAACAGGACCCCACAGGCTGCTCCCCCTGTATAATAAAAGGAAACTACAGGCTTCTCCCCTGTATAATAATAATAATAGGACCCCACAGCCGGCTGCTACAATAGTGAGCTGGGAGCAAAGGAAGAAGCCCCAGCCCACTATCCAACCCTCCACAGCCGCTCACCCCTTGATCCCGGGATAGGGACTCCAGTGCCAGGGATGCGGCGCCATGACGTTGATGCCCGATGTGCCCGGCATCAGTCAGTGGGGAATAGAGATGGCTAGTGAATCGCTGTCTCGACTCAGTGACTTGAATCATTAAGCTGCCTGCATGATTCGAGACACTCACTGTTGTATGAGTCGAGGCAGCAGCAGTAGAATAGCATTATAGCATAGCAGCCAGGCTCAGCCCCTCCTCTCTGAGTCGTCACTGGTCCAGCAGGAGGAAGGAGTTGAACTTGAGTCCAAGTCAGTGCAGAGTAGACTAGAGTGCACTGCACACTTGACTGTGTGCAATCAATGTGCATGAATGGTAGAAGAAGACAGCTGAAGTTGAATCACGGACACGTACACTTACACTATCCTATGTACCAACAGTGGCAGGCACTCCTCCTGAAGACACACTCCCCCTCCCTGTGGCTGGAAGTCCACGGGGGAAAGTGCAGACAGAGACAGTAGTCCAGACTCCCTTTGCCGTAGAAGGGAAAGTTAAAACCCGGCGAGCGCTCTCACTGTGCATGCGCTGGTCTGGGACGCCGGAGGCAGGGATGCGGCTCCATGACGTTGTGACATCATGGCGCCGCATCCCTGCCTCCGGCATCCCAAACCGGCGCATGCACAGTGAGAGCGCTGGGAGAGACGGGAGTCGGGACCGAGACGGCACCGGGCACGGCAGGCAGATACCGGCAGAGACAGCAGCGGGTAACTATAGCCCCGCAGACCCCCGGCGCCCAAACTTTCTCTGCGCCTCCCCGCCACCACGGGGGCTGCGGAGCTATAGTTACGCCACTGTGTCAGACCCCCTACCCATATGAGTGAGAGTAGTGAGAGAGAGAGAGCTGCTGCTGCTGGGCTGGAGGGAGAGAGGTGATTGTCAGTGCTCAATCCCTGTAATGTAGGAGGACAGGCAGAGTAATGCTGCTTTGACACCGCAAACCTGCTTTAGACCAGGTATTTACATGCAATGGGAAAGAGGTTAACCTTGATCTAACCCATTTTAAATACCTGGTCTAAGCAGGTTTTGCAGTGTGAAAGCAGCATCATAGGGACCTAAATCAATATAAAATGCAGGTTCGTCTTATCTATGCAATCATATGACACATAACTAACTGCCAGGCCAGGTAAATGTAAACATATTTTGTAGCAAATAATTTACAGCCTGAACTCAACAGGACTATCTCCAATTAATTGTCCAGCTTCCTGAAGTGGTATTTGTGTAGCCAGGGCCATAACTCTGGGAGGCAATGCAGTAATCTGCTGCCGGGCTCCTGCACCCAAGGGGGCACCTCTCCTCCCATGTGAGTTTGAATCAGTTAATTAAAAGCCGTTGATATTGCATCTGTGGCTGGCTCCCCCTCCTAATATTTTTGCAAGTTTCACACTCTGTATCAGAACTCATGACCTGTCTTACTGGAGACAAACGCCTTTACTGATTAGCTATTAGGGGAGGGGGCACCAATATACAGTATATCTTGCCTCTGGGCAACTGGGACAAACTTACAACAGCCAAGGTGACAAGTTATAGAACAACACAGTGCAAGGGAAATTCTGTAAAAGGAAACATGTATATTTCCAAAGAAGAGTAGGAGGGTCAAAAAAAAAAATCTTAAATGAGGACAATTAAAAACATAATTTGTGCAGAGGGGGTAAAAAGCAAAATATATTTCAAATATTGTTTTGTTCTTCATTGTGCTCCATTGGTTTTTGTTTGTTGTTACATTATAAAAGCAAGGTTTACTAAAAGTTATGTTTGCATTGGTTTAAAAGATTGGATACAGGCCTGATCTTTATTTAAACTTGGATTCTGTGTTACTCTATACCATTGTACATTATTCTATCATGAAGATACTGTTGTATCTTCTGTTTTTGCCTTTCTGTGTGATCTGTGAATACTAGGAACTACCATTATTCCCAGTGGTGTAGCTAGGTTCCACGGTTATTAATAATAATAATAATAATAATAATAATAATAATAACAGGACTCCACAGATTGCTCCCCCTGTATAATAATAATAATAACAGAACCCCAGAGGCTGCTCCCCTGTACAACAATAATAACAACAACAGGACCCCACAGGCTGCTCCCCCTGTATAATAAAAGGAAACTACAGGCTTCTCCCCTGTATAATAATAATAATAGGACCCCACAGCCGGCTGCTACAATAGTGAGCTGGGAGCAAAGGAAGAAGCCCCAGCCCACTATCCAACCCTCCACAGCCGCTCACCCCTTGATCCCGGGATAGGGACTCCAGTGCCAGGGATGCGGCGCCATGACGTTGATGCCCGATGTGCCCGGCATCAGTCAGTGGGGAATAGAGATGGCTAGTGAATCGCTGTCTCGACTCAGTGACTTGAATCATTAAGCTGCCTGCATGATTCGAGACACTCACTGTTGTATGAGTCGAGGCAGCAGCAGTAGAATAGCATTATAGCATAGCAGCCAGGCTCAGCCCCTCCTCTCTGAGTCGTCACTGGTCCAGCAGGAGGAAGGAGTTGAACTTGAGTCCAAGTCAGTGCAGAGTAGACTAGAGTGCACTGCACACTTGACTGTGTGCAATCAATGTGCATGAATGGTAGAAGAAGACAGCTGAAGTTGAATCACGGACACGTACACTTACACTATCCTATGTACCAACAGTGGCAGGCACTCCTCCTGAAGACACACTCCCCCTCCCTGTGGCTGGAAGTCCACGGGGGAAAGTGCAGACAGAGACAGTAGTCCAGACTCCCTTTGCCGTAGAAGGGAAAGTTAAAACCCGGCGAGCGCTCTCACTGTGCATGCGCTGGTCTGGGACGCCGGAGGCAGGGATGCGGCTCCATGACGTTGTGACATCATGGCGCCGCATCCCTGCCTCCGGCGTCCCAAACCGGCGCATGCACAGTGAGAGCGCTCGCCGGGTTTTAACTTTCCCCACAGACTGATGCCGGGGGGAGCGGGCATGCAGGGCAGGTGAGCAGGGCGGGGGAGGCGGCGGCAGAGCTCCGGTGCCAGGTGACATGTCAGTGCCCGGAGCTGGTGCTCCGCCCTAGCTACGCCTCTGATTATTCCATTAGTTCAAGCTTTTATAACCTGCCATTATTCCATTAGTTCAAGCTGTAAGTAAGTAAGTAAGTTTTATTTATATAGCACACTTTCTCCAACAGGACTCAAGATGCTTTACAAACATTAAAAATAATGCACATACTGTAATACAAAGGGTTATCAGAATGAGCAACAATGGCAGTACAGATATACATCACACTTACAGATATGCACTAGATGCATTCTAATGAGGGACATGGACAACATATATTTACTGAGCGGTACAGCACCCAGGCAGCCATTCAGCAGTGCCACTTGGTTAATGCACCAGCCAGATAGTTAGCAAGTAAAACCTTTACAGACATAGAACACTATGAGCCCGGGGCTGGTTATGTACAGGAGGGGGGACCTCACGCCATTTTTTTTTTTTTTTTACTTTTACACATATTTTAACAAAGAACCACACACAGATCACAATGATCTGTGCATGGTTCTGACAAAATCGCCATGTTTCTGACCAAACCGCCAGTCAGGATCAGGTCTATTTTTTTTTAGAACTTTAGACCATTTTTTGTGGCGATTTCCAAATTCGCATCTCATTAAAAATGCGATTTGTATCTTTTTCAATGGGGAAAACATCTGGATGCGAATTCCGGAGTTAAAAAAAAATCGCACTTTTAGAAAGTGCGATTTCGCGGCAAAAAGTGCGATTTATGCCGCAAATCGCCACCCATTAAAAAATCGATTTGGGAAAAAAATGAAAAAACGGCCGTTTTTGCGATAAAAATCACCAAAAACCCACCATCGATCTCTAATAAATGTCACCCATCGGGTGAGATTTAATAGGATGAGATATTCAGAAAGTGGGAGATCTGGATAGAAATCTCCAGGTTTTTTTAAAGCGGCAATCATTTACACTTCAAAATAAAACTGGTTTTGCAGTGTAAATGATTGCCGCTTTAAAAAACTGGATATTTCTTACCGAACCGCTCTCTTTTTGAATCTCTCATCCTATTAAATCTCACCCAATGTTCTGCTGTAACTGTGATCGCATCACCTCCTCCTGCATTTACACTGCTATGGATCCAGGCTGAATAAGGCCCTATGTTCACTTGTTGGGTAAATCGGTGGGTTCCTAAAAATTTTGGAATCACAGCACCCTAAAGTATCAGCATTTGATTTACGGCACCCCTAGGCCAAAAATTTCTTATTGAGAAATGTAGAAAAATTATTAAATTAAGTAAATTATGTTTAAATGTCATCCTTAAGGTTAATTATGTGGTGAGGGCTTGCATTAGCTTTTGTTTGTCCACATATTTTATAATCCGAAGCCGCAAACAATAGTTTACTTATTGTACTGACCAATTTGAATCACTCCTGGACCACCCCTGCAAGTATCCCAAGGCACCCCAGCCCAGGGTGCCACGGCACACAGTTTGGGAACCACTGGGCTAGATACAGAAATTACTTAAATTAAGCATAATTCCTAATGTCCGCTTTTTCAATTAACTGCATTAAGGATCACAGCACAACAAAACCTGACCTTTTATTTTACTGCAATGTGATCTGAAGGCTTTTACATATTATATTTGAATTCTATTATATGAACATGTATATGATCTAGTTTAAGGGTTTATGCACAAATGTTTACTTACAATTTATACTGAATGGGTTAAATTTGCAACGTAGTGCTAGAAGCGGCGTAGGCAGAAATATATTTTTGTGTTTTATTTGAAGCTATTTCATTGCTGAAAGAAGCAGTTACATTATACAGATACTGTAACTATAAAATATGACATTACTTTTCCATTAGTATGTGTCATTGTTTATTGTCTAGATGTATTATCGCAGCTCTAGAATATAAATAGTATTATGCTCCAGGCTCCAGTCATGGTTTATGTTAACGCCACTCTTGCTGCAACATGCTCAGCTCCAGTTGTGCTGTTTGGGAACAGATACAATTGTGACATTAGCTACTGTACATGTGTGTACTTTGCACATAGCTGCTTGTGTAAATGTCGTATTTTGTAACTACAGTATATTGCAGAAAAGTTAGCTATTTAAGGAATGTCTAATAGTACAAGTAGAATGTAAGCACTGGATAAAAAACAGGTTTGCCTTGTGTATGATACAGTTGAATTGATACTCAGCTGCAGTGATTAAAATGTGTTTGTGTATGCACACCACCTTGGAATAAGGATTCACCAAACAGGGTGATCCTGAAAACCTACACACCAGTAAAATATTAATGCGCTAATATGTTGATATGGCTGAAGTAACCACCACACACAATTATTTACAAGATAAAAAATACATTTATATTATTGATTAAGGGGGAAATTTACTAAAGGAAATTTGTAAAAATATAGGTGTATTTGTATCCAGAAATACACTTATTTTTGACATTTACTATCCCGAAAATACGTCAATTCGTAGTCGTATTGATGTGCTATCAATACGAATACGAATTGCCGTATTTTCGGGATAGTAAATGTAAAAAATAAGTGTATTTCTGGATACAAATACACCTATATTTTTACAAATTTCCTTTAGTAAATTTCCCCCTAAATGTGTACCATAACATTCATTTATTATACAATATATACTTTATAATGGTACACCTGGCAGTTAAAAAGTCCACACAACTTTATAAAAAAAACCCTCCAGTTTCATATCAGGTTCATTATGTCAGTTTGGCATATTAGGGTGTTTCCGCACAGTGAATAATATAATGCTGTTGATCCAGATATTTTAGACAAATAACTTAGGGGTCATTTGTAAGATGGGACGTCTACTGAAGATGGGATGTTGTTGAACTACACATCCCAGCATGCCCTGCAACAATTTTGCTGTTTGGCCATTCTAAAACTGTTGCAGGGCATGCTGGCATATATAGTTCAACTACAGCCAATGTTCTCCATCACTGTTCTAGAAGGTGCTAAATAAAAAAGAAGTCGAATCTGATTGGTTGCTAGGGGCAATATCCCATCTTCAATAGAATTCCCATTTTAGTAAATTTACCACTTAGTGTTTGTCTAAAGGCCCATACACACTGGGTGACTTTGAGTTGAAAGCCGCTCAGTTTACTAGTTTGAGCTGCTTTCAGCTCAAAATCCGCCCAGTGTACAAGGCAGCGGTGAGCGCTGATGCGCGCTCCCACATCATCACTGGCCCGGCCGCTCATCTGCTGGCATTACCAGCAGATAATAGTGTTCATTCTAGCACCCGCCATCTTTTAAAACCCATGCAGTTCCTGTTCCCTGTCTGGGGTGTCACTGTCTGCTGTGGTGATTCTAGCACAGGTCTGGTTTACATATCAGTGCTGCTATACAAACCACACTGTGCTAGAAGCACTACAGCAGACAGCGACACCCCAGGCAGGGAAGAGGAACTGCATGGGTTTTCAAAGTTGGCGGGTGCTAGAATGAACACTAGATAAACCAGGAGTGGATGGCTTTTCATAGCGTCCTGCTATGTAAAGTCATCGACCCCCGGGGAAAATGGCAAAACGGGCAAAAACACTCTGTTTGTATGCACTAAGCGTTTTGCAGCCCAGCAATTTTTCCCATCACCGTTATCCATACACGCTGGGCAAAATCGTCCAGTGTGTATGGACCTTACGAGCATGTTGCACATAGCTGTTACATATGCAGTAACATGTAGCATATCCAGCATCAAAAGTAAGGAGAATACCACAATAGTTGGTCCAATTCCTTTGTGTGTCCTGACTGTGGATAGCAGGGGGAGTAGAAGCAGTGTTCCACTTGGCTTGACCTGTCCGGACTTGGTGACCATTTGTGGCGATGTGTGAAGATTCTGCACCTGTTATTCTCCCCTTCTACTACCATAATGAAGGAATATAATGACCCCCAAAATTATCAATTAATAAGAAATAGCAGCTCCTATGTAACCAGTTTCGCTCCAATGGGGATCTCCCAAAGTACTGTGTTCCATTGGCTCTCTGGGGCTGTTTCTGAGTTGGGAATAAAGTAAAGCATAACAAGTAACCATGATGCATTTCAGGTGTGTCCAACTGCAAATCTAAATTACAGTGTAAAAATAACCTGTCCAGCACCTATTCACCTATTCACAAAGTTAATAGGTATACAGACGTGGCAACCCGGCTTTTTGGCTGAGCGAAGTGCTTAAGTGCGATCGCTCAGCACAAATGGCGGGACACCTGCTCAGCACCTCGCAATGCTGTGTGCTGAGCGATTGCGCTGAGCGGGGCTTTGCCTATTTTTAATAGGCAATGCCCTGTGATCTAGCTGGAAAGCCAGTACCCATACTGTGGGTATATTCCTTACAACATACATTGTCACCAGGATCTCATGTTATCTTTCCTCTTCATTCAGAAGCCTCTCCTCTATGTCCAGATCAGATGTGGGCCCAATTGGGGGATTTCACTTTGGTCAGTCAGAGAGCCAGGCGGCTCCTCAATATTAAAAACAGGGCTGTCTTTTCTTGTTGGTTTATATAGCATTCCTCTATGTTTACTCATTACTAGAAAGTAAAAAAAGGGCCCCAAATGTTGTGTGGTAATGGTTACAATGTTGTTTCTCTCAGAATTGGCAATAACATACCTGAAGCAGTAGCTTGATGTCACTATTGATGTAGTCCATTAAATAACAGGAAAAAGGCATTTGAAATACAGGGATAAGCTTGAATGGGTAACTTGGTGGACTGTATGACCCAGTCACATCAATGTTGGCATAGTAGGGCCCATGGCATTTGTGAGTATAGGGAAAAAACATATGTAAAGTTATGTGTAGACATACAGATGGAGCCCCTCTCAACTATCTTCCTTAGGTCGTGGCTCACCATGGCTATCCTATTGTTCTCAGCAGCAATACAATACATAGAACAATACAGTAGGAGATTAGCAGAGTAATCCTTTTACTCATCCTATTAAAGGGCTAGATGAGGAGGGCTCCATCTGTATGTGTGGATATAGGAAGGATTTTCTATTGCCGCTAATTGATAAAACATATTTTGATTGATTGAAAACATAAATAAAATAAGTTTTAACAAATTGAGTATTTTAATATTTATAAAAACCTTTTATTTAAATAATATATCATTTTTTATTTTGCTGGGCTGTTGCTGGCGTTGGAGAGCAGCTAGTGGTACAGGAACTCTACTGTTCTTATTTAATGTGCGCTAAGCAGCTTCCGAAGCTACCCCAAGGGGTACAGCATTCACTCTGTGATCTATGCAAAGCATGGGGAATTTATCATGGAGAAGCTGTGCTACACGCTGGGTCTTAGCATACTTGTGATTGCCCTCAGGAAAAAATATATATTAACCCCTTCCCGACAATTGACGTACATTTACGTCATGGTCGGGAAGTACTTCCCGACACATGGCGTAAATGTACGTCATGGCATTTAACTGTCACCGCGTCTATAGACGCGGTGACAGTTTCAACATGTCTGCTGTCCCTGACAGCAGACATGTCCGTGCATGCCCAGGGGGGGCTGCGATGCCGCCCCCCCGTCGGCGATCGCTGTGATTGGCTGTTCAGTGTGAACAGCCAATTACAGCGTTTTCTGTGTCACCGGCGAATAACGTTCGCCGGTGACACGCGATCGGAGGTGATTGGTGCTGTAAAGTACAGCACCAATCACCGCGGGGTGTAAGGGTGACACTGGTGTCACCCCACCTCACCCCGCCCGCCCCCAAAGGCCGTGATTGGTCCGTCGGACCGACGGACCAATCACAGCCATGGAGGGGGGTTTAAACTAACGGTGACTGCACTGCAGACGCCATTCCGGTCTGGAATTGCGTGCAGTGCGGTCACCGTGCCAATCTGCCGCGATATACTGACCAGAACCTTGCAAAATACTTACCTGATCCTTGCAAATATCTTGGCTGCTTCATCTGTGCTTGTAGTGTGCTGGATGCTTCCTGGATCCTGTTACTTGTGACTTCCTGTGAACTTGTGCTGCTGCAGTGTAATAGCGTTAGTTAGATAGAGAGAGATAGAGAGAGATAGTGTCAGAGAGTGCTGTATTTTGTGCTGCTGCAGTGTGATATAGTTATAGAGAGAGAGATAGAGAGAGATAGAGAGAGATAGAGAGAGATAGAGAGATAGAGAGAGAGATAGAGAGAGAGAGATAGAGAGGCCTAGTGACAGAGAGTGCTATATTTTGTGCTGCTGCAGTGTGATAGTTATAGATAGATAGAGAGAGATAGAGAGAGATAGAGAGAGAGAGATAGAGATAGTGACAGATTGTGCTATATATTTTTTATATAACTGACTGCTGCCCCCCCTTTTGTGCTGATCAGTATAAATTAACTGATCAGCAACTTTTTGGGGGCGCAGGGTATTTTTATATATATATATACCTGTCACTGCTGCTGCTGCAGTGTCATAGAGTGTTAGATAGTGAGAGATAGAGAGATAGAGAGAGATAGCGACAGAGAGTGATAGAGAGTGCTAAATTTTGTGTCTGCTGCCCCCGCCTTTTGTGCTGATCACTATATCTGAGGTGATCAGCAACTTTTTAGGGGTGCAGAGGTTTTTTTTTTTTTTTATATATACCTGCCAGTTGCACTGTCAGTTGCACCTGCTGCCCCTCACTGGTAATCAGTGTCGCATCACTGATCACCTTTTTTTTTTTTGTGTGTGCTGTGGGGTCTTTTTTTAATTTTTTTTTTTACACACACTGTGATTTTGTGGGTGTCCTGTGGCCGCTGTGCGCGGATCAGTGACGTACATCACTGATCATCTTTTTCGGCACAGGGTTGATCTATTGTAACCACCACACACAATTATTTACAAGATAAAAAATACATTTATATTATTGATTAAGGGGGAAATTTACTAAAGGAAATTTGTAAAAATATAGGTGTATTTGTATCCAGAAATACACTTATTTTTGACATTTACTATCCCGAAAATACGTCAATTCGTAGTCGTATTGATGTGCTATCAATACGAATACGAATTGCCGTATTTTCGGGATAGTAAATGTAAAAAATAAGTGTATTTCTGGATACAAATACACCTATATTTTTACAAATTTCCTTTAGTAAATTTCCCCCTAAATGTGTACCATAACATTCATTTATTATACAATATATACTTTATAATGGTACACCTGGCAGTTAAAAAGTCCACACAACTTTATAAAAAAAAACCTCCAGTTTCATATCAGGTTCATTATGTCAGTTTGGCATATTAGGGTGTTTCCGCACAGTGAATAATATAATGCTGTTGATCCAGATATTTTAGACAAATAACTTAGGGGTCATTTGTAAGATGGGACGTCTACTGAAGATGGGATGTTGTTGAACTACACATCCCAGCATGCCCTGCAACAATTTTGCTGTTTGGCCATTCTAAAACTGTTGCAGGGCATGCTGGCATATATAGTTCAACTACAGCCAATGTTCTCCATCACTGTTCTAGAAGGTGCTAAATAAAAAAGAAGTCGAATCTGATTGGTTGCTAGGGGCAATATCCCATCTTCAATAGAATTCCCATTTTAGTAAATTTACCACTTAGTGTTTGTCTAAAGGCCCATACACACTGGGTGACTTTGAGTTGAAAGCCGCTCAGTTTACTAGTTTGAGCTGCTTTCAGCTCAAAATCCGCCCAGTGTACGAGGCAGCGGTGAGCGCTGATGCGCGCTCCCACATCATCACTGGCCCGGCCGCTCATCTGCTGGCATTACCAGCAGATAATAGTGTTCATTCTAGCACCCGCCATCTTTTAAAACCCATGCAGTTCCTGTTCCCTGTCTGGGGTGTCACTGTCTGCTGTGGTGATTCTAGCACAGGTCTGGTTTACATATCAGTGCTGCTATACAAACCACACTGTGCTAGAAGCACTACAGCAGACAGCGACACCCCAGGCAGGGAAGAGGAACTGCATGGGTTTTCAAAGTTGGCGGGTGCTAGAATGAACACTAGATAAACCAGGAGTGGATGGCTTTTCATAGCGTCCTGCTATGTAAAGTCATCGACCCCCGGGGAAAATGGCAAAACGGGCAAAAACACTCTGTTTGTATGCACTAAGCGTTTTGCAGCCCAGCAATTTTTCCCATCACCGTTATCCATACACGCTGGGCAAAATCGTCCAGTGTGTATGGACCTTACGAGCATGTTGCACATAGCTGTTACATATGCAGTAACATGTAGCATATCCAGCATCAAAAGTAAGGAGAATACCACAATAGTTGGTCCAATTCCTTTGTGTGTCCTGACTGTGGATAGCGGGGGGAGTAGAAGCAGTGTTCCACTTGGCTTGACCTGTCCGGACTTGGTGACCATTTGTGGCGATGTGTGAAGATTCTGCACCTGTTATTCTCCCCTTCTACTACCATAATGAAGGAATATAATGACCCCCAAAATTATCAATTAATAAGAAATAGCAGCTCCTATGTAACCAGTTTCGCTCCAATGGGGATCTCCCAAAGTACTGTGTTCCATTGGCTCTCTGGGGCTGTTTCTGAGTTGGGAATAAAGTAAAGCATAACAAGTAACCATGATGCATTTCAGGTGTGTCCAACTGCAAATCTAAATTACAGTGTAAAAATAACCTGTCCAGCACCTATTCACCTATTCACTATTCTGGATACAAAGTTAATAGGTATACAGACGTGGCAACCCGGCTTTTTGGCTGAGCGAAGTGCTTAAGTGCGATCGCTCAGCACAAATGGCGGGACACCTGCTCAGCACCTCGCAATGCTGTGTGCTGAGCGATTGCGCTGAGCGGGGCTTTGCCTATTTTTAATAGGCAATGCCCTGTGATCTAGCTGGAAAGCCAGTACCCATACTGTGGGTATATTCCTTACAACATACATTGTCACCAGGATCTCATGTTATCTTTCCTCTTCATTCAGAAGCCTCTCCTCTATGTCCAGATCAGATGTGGGCCCAATTGGGGGATTTCACTTTGGTCAGTCAGAGAGCCAGGCGGCTCCTCAATATTAAAAACAGGGCTGTCTTTTCTTGTTGGTTTATATAGCATTCCTCTATGTTTACTCATTACTAGAAAGTAAAAAAAGGGCCCCAAATGTTGTGTGGTAATGGTTACAATGTTGTTTCTCTCAGAATTGGCAATAACATACCTGAAGCAGTAGCTTGATGTCACTATTGATGTAGTCCATTAAATACCAGGAAAAAGGCATTTGAAATACAGGGATAAGCTTGAATGGGTAACTTGGTGGACTGTATGACCCAGTCACATCAATGTTGGCATAGTAGGGCCCATGGCATTTGTGAGTATAGGGAAAAAACATATGTAAAGTTATGTGTAGACATACAGATGGAGCCCCTCTCAACTATCTTCCTTAGGTCGTGGCTCACCATGGCTAGCCATGGCTATCCTATTGTTCTCAGCAGCAATACAATACATAGAACAATACAGTAGGAGATTAGCAGAGTAATCCTTTTACTCATCCTATTAAAGGGCTAGATGAGGAGGGCTCCATCTGTATGTGTGGATATAGGAAGGATTTTCTATTGCCGCTAATTGATAAAACATATTTTGATTGATTGAAAACATAAATAAAATAAGTTTTAACAAATTGAGTATTTTAATATTTATAAAAACCTTTTATTTAAATAATATATCATTTTTTATTTTGCTGGGCTGTTGCTGGCGTTGGAGAGCAGCTAGTGGTACAGGAACTCTACTGTTCTTATTTAATGTGCGCTAAGCAGCTTCCGAAGCTACCCCAAGGGGTACAGCATTCACTCTGTGATCTATGCAAAGCATGGGGAATTTATCATGGAGAAGCTGTGCTACACGCTGGGTCTTAGCATACTTGTGATTGCCCTCAGGAAAAAATATATATTAACCCCTTCCCGACAATTGACGTACATTTACGTCATGGTCGGGAAGTACTTCCCGACACATGGCGTAAATGTACGTCATGGCATTTAACTGTCACCGCGTCTATAGACGCGGTGACAGTTTCAACATGTCTGCTGTCCCTGACAGCAGACATGTCCGTGCATGCCCAGGGGGGGCTGCGATGCCGCCCCCCCGTCGGCGATCGCTGTGATTGGCTGTTCAGTGTGAACAGCCAATTACAGCGTTTTCTGTGTCACCGGCGAATAACGTTCGCCGGTGACACGCGATCGGAGGTGATTGGTGCTGTAAAGTACAGCACCAATCACCGCGGGGTGTAAGGGTGACACTGGTGTCACCCCACCTCACCCCGCCCGCCCCCAAAGGCCGTGATTGGTCCGTCGGACCGACGGACCAATCACAGCCATGGAGGGGGGTTTAAACTAACGGTGACTGCACTGCAGACGCCATTCCGGTCTGGAATTGCGTGCAGTGCGGTCACCGTGCCAATCTGCCGCGATATACTGACCAGAACCTTGCAAAATACTTACCTGATCCTTGCAAATATCTTGGCTGCTTCATCTGTGCTTGTAGTGTGCTGGATGCTTCCTGGATCCTGTTACTTGTGACTTCCTGTGAACTTGTGCTGCTGCAGTGTAATAGCGTTAGTTAGATAGAGAGAGATAGAGAGAGATAGTGTCAGAGAGTGCTGTATTTTGTGCTGCTGCAGTGTGATATAGTTATAGAGAGAGAGATAGAGAGAGATAGAGAGAGATAGAGAGATAGAGAGAGAGATAGAGAGAGAGAGATAGAGAGGCCTAGTGACAGAGAGTGCTATATTTTGTGCTGCTGCAGTGTGATAGTTATAGATAGATAGAGAGAGATAGAGAGAGATAGAGAGAGAGAGATAGAGATAGTGACAGATTGTGCTATATATTTTTTATATAACTGACTGCTGCCCCCCCTTTTGTGCTGATCAGTATAAATTAACTGATCAGCAACTTTTTGGGGGCGCAGGGTATTTTTATATATATATATACCTGTCACTGCTGCTGCTGCAGTGTCATAGAGTGTTAGATAGTGAGAGATAGAGAGATAGAGAGAGATAGCGACAGAGAGTGATAGAGAGTGCTAAATTTTGTGTCTGCTGCCCCCGCCTTTTGTGCTGATCACTATATCTGAGGTGATCAGCAACTTTTTAGGGGTGCAGAGGTTTTTTTTTTTTTTTTATATATACCTGCCAGTTGCACTGTCAGTTGCACCTGCTGCCCCTCACTGGTAATCAGTGTCGCATCACTGATCACCTTTTTTTTTTTTGTGTGTGCTGTGGGGTCTTTTTTTAATTTTTTTTTTTACACACACTGTGATTTTGTGGGTGTCCTGTGGCCGCTGTGCGCGGATCAGTGACGTACATCACTGATCATCTTTTTCGGCACAGGGTTGATCTATTTTTTTTTTTTTTTTGATCAAATTCCTGTTGCCTTTCAGCGCTGTTCAGTGACGGACGTTACTGACCAACATCTGTGCTCAATTTTTGGCGCAGGACCTTTTTTTTTTTTTTTTTTTAACCCCTTCAATTTTTTTTTTAACCCCTTCAATTTTTTTTTTTAACCCCTTCAATTTTTTTTTTTTTAACCCCTCCATTTTTTTTTTTGTATAAAGTATTTTTTTTTCTGCACACTACATACACACTACACGCTACATACCCCCCGGGTTGAAATAAAGTTTGTACCCCCCCCCTACACTATACACGTGTTGAAACATTTCACTACCAGTAACACAAAAATAAAAATGGCATCCCAAATGTCATCCCAAATGTCATCCCAGTCATCCAGAAGAATGTATTCAGCGGAGGAGGCATATGCCCTGCTTGCTTCTGACTCTGACACAGCCAGTGATGCAAGCGGGGAATTTGAAGGATTCGCCTTAAGCTCCTCTTCCTCCTCTGGTGATGAGGGACCCCCTCAAAGACGCCCCCGTAGAGCAGCTGAGACCCCCCCCCAATAATTGATCTCGTATGGACCCCACCACCAGACAATTTTGAGCCCCAGGTTCCTGAGTTTTTGGCCATGCCAGGAATCCAATTTGATTCCACAGGTCTCAGAGAAATTGACTTTTTCAAATTATTTTTCTCTGATGATTTTATAAATTTAATGGTGGACCAAACTAATTTATATGCCCAGCAGTTTATTGCTCAAAACCCCACGTCATCATTTGCTAGGTGGACCCCTGTAGATGCAGTAGAGATGATGACGTTTTGGGGTCTGGTGTTTCATATGGGCATAGTAAAAAAGCCAGAAATTAGGCAATATTGGAGTACAGATGTTCTGTACAGCACCCCATTTTACCGTATGGCCATGCCCCGGGCTCGATTTGAGACGATCCTTAAATTTTTGCATTACAACGATAATGCACAGTGCCCACCCAGAGATGATCCCACCTTTGACCGGCTATTCAAAGTCAGGCCGGTCATTGATCATTTCAGTGCCAAATTTGAAGACATGTACATCCCAGATAAATTCATTTGCATAGACGAGTCCCTTATACATTTTAAAGGAAGGGTTAAATTCCGCCAGTACCTTCCCAGTAAGAGGGCAAGGTATGGCATAAAAATGTATAAGTTGTGTGAAAGCACCTCAGGGTACACCCACAGGTTTAGGGTATATGAAGGGAAGGATTCAAGAATTGAACCGCCAGAATGCCCCCCCTCCCTCGTAGGTGTTAGTGGAAAAATTGTCTGGGATTTAGTGCACCCCTTCCTGGATAAAGGTTATCACCTCTATGTAGATAACTTTTACACCAGCATCCCCCTGTTTAAGGCCCTTGGTTCAAGAGGTACAGCAGCTTGCGGTACTGTGCGCAAGAACCAAAGAGGCCTCCCAAAAACGCACATTGCCCAAGTAATGAGAAGGGGTGAAAGCAGGGGAATATGCACCGAAAATATGTTGTTGGTCAAATATAAGGACAAGAGGGATGTCCTTATACTGACAACAATTCACGGAGACAGTACCACCTCCGTCCCTGTACGAGGTACCAGTACCCACACCTCAAAACCTAATTGTATTCTGGATTACAATAGGTACATGGGCGGAGTGGATCTTTCAGATCAGGTACTGAAGCCGTACAGTGCCCTGCGGAAAACAAAAATCTGGCACAAGAAGCTGGCCGTGTATATCATCCAGATGGCACTGTATAACGCTTACGTGCTATTCCGTTCTACCGGCCAGAGGGGGACATTTATGCACTTTCAAGAGGAAGTCATAAAGGGCCTAATATTTGGGAACCAGCAGGCTGAGGGCCCCAGTACTTCTAGTACTGGCCCCCGTATTGTACCAGGGCAGCATTTTCCTGATGAAATCCCCTCCACTGGAAAAAAGGGCAGGACACAAAAAAGGTGCAAAGTTTGCTATAAAAAGGGAATAAGAAAGCAAACTATTTTCCAGTGTGACACTTGCCCCGACAAACCCGGCCTATGTATAAAGGAGTGTTTTAAAATATACCACACATCTATGGATTATTAGGTTCATAATTTCACCGTGCTTCGGGGGTCTTGCTAATGCCACATACCACCCACCATTCATTCCACCATAATCTGAGCCGCAAAATCCAAAAATCACTCCTTCCCTTCTGAGTCCTGCCATGCACCCAACTGGTATTTTTTGGTCACATGTGAGGCATTGCCGTACTCGGGAGAAATTGGGGCACAGATTTTGGGGTGCTTTTTCTCCTTCATACCTTCTGCAAATGAAAAATTTTGAGCCAGAACTGCATTTTTGTGTAAAAAAATGTAATTTTTCATTTTCACTGCCCACTTGTATCAAAATTGGTGAAACCCCTGGGGGTTTGAAATGTACACTATACCCCTAGATGAATTCCCTGAGGGGTGTAGTTTGCAAAATGGGGTCACTTGTGGGGGGGTTCCACTGTATTGGTGCTTTGGGGGTCTTGCTAATGCGACATAGCACCCACCATCATTCCACCAGAATTTGTGCTGCAAAATCCAAAAATCACTCCTTCCCTTCTGAGTCCTGCAACTTTTTGGTCACACATGAGGCATTGCCGTACTCTGGAGAAATTGGGGCACAGATTTTGGGGTGCTTTTTCTCCTTCATACCTTCTGAAAATGAAAAATTTTGAGCCAGAACTGCATTTTTGTGTAAAAAAATGTAATTTTTCATTTTCACTGCCCACTTGTATCAAAATTGGTGAAACCCCTGGGGGTTTGAAATGTACACTATACCCCTAGATGAATTCCCTGAGGGGTGTAGTTTGCAAAATGGGGTCACTTGTGGGGGGGTTCCACTGTATTGGTGCTTTGGGGGTCTTGCTAATGCGACATAGCACCCACCATCATTCCACCAGAATTTGTGCTGCAAAATCCAAATATCACTCCTTCCCTTCTGAGTCCTGCAACTTTTTGGTCACACATGAGGCATTGCCGTACTCGGGAGAAATTGGGACACAGATTTTGGGGTGCTTTTTCTCCTTCATACCTTCTGAAAATGAAAAATTTTGAGCCAGAACTGCATTTTTGTGTAAAAAAATGTAATTTTTCATTTTCACTGCCCACTTGTATCAAAATTGGTGAAACCCCTGGGGGTTTGAAATGTACACTATACCCCTAGATGAATTCCCTGAGGGGTGTAGTTTGCAAAATGGGGTCACTTGTGGGGGGGTTCCACTGTATTGGTGCAACATAGCACCCACCATTCATTCCACCAGAATCTGTGCTGCAAAATCCAAAAATCACTCCTTCCCTTCTGAGTCCTGCCATGCACCCAACTGGTATTTTTTGGTCACATGTGAGGCATTGCCGTACTCGGGAGAAATTGGGGCACAGATTTTGGGGTGCTTTTTCTCCTTCATACCTTCTGAAAATGAAAAATTTTGAGCCAGAACTGCATTTTTGTGTAAAAAAATTTAATTTTTCATTTTCACTGCCCACTTGTATCAAAATTGGTGAAACCCCTGGGGGTTTGAAATGTACACTATACCCCTAGATGAATTCCCTGAGGGGTGTAGTTTGCAAAATGGGGTCACTTGTGGGGGGGTTCCACTGTATTGGTGCTTTGGGGGTCTTGCTAATGCGACATAGCACCCACCAAAATTCCACCAGAATCTGAGCTGGAAAATCCAAAAATCACTCCTTCCCTTCTGAGTCCTGCCATGCACCCAACTGGTATTTTTTGGTCACATGTGAGGCATTGCCGTACTCGGGAGAAATTGGGGCACAGATTTTGGGGTGCTTTTTCTCCTTCATACCTTCTGAAAATGAAAAATTTTGAGCCAGAACTGCATTTTTGTGTAAAAAATGTAATTTTTCATTTTCACTGCCCACTTGTATCAAAATTGGTGAAACCCCTGGGGGTTTGAAATGTACACTATACCCCTAGATGAATTCCCTGAGGGGTGTAGTTTGCAAAATGGGGTCACTTGTGGGGGGGTTCCACTGTATTGGTGCTTTGGGGGTCTTGCTAATGCGACATAGCACCCACCAAAATTCCACCAGAATCTGAGCTGCAAAATCCAAAAATCACTCCTTCCCTTCTGAGTCCTGCCATGCACCCAACTGGTATTTTTTGGTCACATGTGAGGCATTGCCGTACTCGGGAGAAATTGGGGCACAGATTTTGGGGTGCTTTTTCTCCTTCATACCTTCTGAAAATGAAAAATTTTGAGCCAGAACTGCATTTTTGTGTAAAAAATGTAATTTTTCATTTTCACTGCCCACTTGTATCAAAATTGGTGAAACCCCTGGGGGTTTGAAATGTACACTATACCCCTAGATGAATTCCCTGAGGGGTGTAGTTTGCAAAATGGGGTCACTTGTGGGGGGGTTCCACTGTATTGGTGCTTGGGGGGTCTTGCTAATGCGACATAGCACCCACCAAAATTCCACCAGAATCTGAGCCGCAAAATCCAAAAATCACTCCTTCCGTTCTGAGTCCTGCCATGCACCCAACTGGTATTTTTTGGTCACATGTGAGGCATTGCCGTACTCGGGAGAAATTGGGGCACATATTTTGGGGTGCTTTTTCTCCTTCATACCTTCTGAAAATGAAAACTTTTGAGCCAGAACTGCATTTTTGTGTAAAAAAATGTAATTTTTCATTTTCACTGCCCACTTGTATCAAAATTGGTGAAACCCCTGGGGGTTTGAAATGTACACTATACCCCTAGATGAATTCCCTGAGGGGTGTACTTTGCAAAATGGGGTGACTTGTGGGGGGGGTTCCACTGTATTGGTGCAACATAGCACCCACCATTCATTCCACCAGAATCTGAGCCGCAAAATCCAAAAATCACTCCTTCCGTTCTGAGTCCTGCCATGCACCCAACTGGTATTTTTTGGTCACATGTGAGGCATTGCCGTACTCGGGAGAAATTGGGGCACAGATTTTGGGGTGCTTTTTCTCCTTCATACCTTCTGAAAATGAAAAATTTTGAGCCAGAACTGCATTTTTGTGTAAAAAAATGTAATTTTTTATTTTCACTGCCCACTTGTATCAAAATTGGTGAAACCCCTGGGGGTTTGAAATGTACACTATACCCCTAGATGAATTCCCTGAGGGGTGTAGTTTGCAAAATGGGGTCACTTGTGGGGGGGTTCCACTGTATTGGTGCTTGGGGGGTCTTGCTAATGCGACATAGCACCCACCAAAATTCCACCAGAATCTGAGCCGCAAAATCCAAAAATCACTCCTTCCGTTCTGAGTCCTGCCATGCACCCAACTGGTATTTTTTGGTCACATGTGAGGCATTGCCGTACTCGGGAGAAATTGGGGCACATATTTTGGGGTGCTTTTTCTCCTTCATACCGTCTGAAAATGAAAATTTTTGAGCCAGAACTGCATTTTTGTGTAAAAAAATGTAATTTTTCATTTTCACTGCCCACTTGTATCAAAATTGGTGAAACCCCTGGGGGTTTGAAATGTACACTATACCCCTAGATGAATTCCCTGAGGGGTGTACTTTGCAAAATGGGGTGACTTGTGGGGGGGTTCCACTGTATTGGTGCAACATAGCACCCACCATTCATTCCACCAGAATCTGTGCTGCAAAATACAAAAATCACTCCTTCCCTTCTGAGTCCTGCCATGCACCCAACTGGTATTTTTTGGTCACATGTGAGGCATTGCCGTACTCGGGAGAAATTGGGGCACAGATTTTGGGGTGCTTTGTCTCCTTCATACCTTCTGAAAATGACAAATTTGGAGCCAGAACTGCATTTTTGTGTAAAAAAATGTAATTTTTCATTTTCACTGCCCACTTGTATCAAAATTGGTGAAACCCCTGGGGGTTTGAAATGTACACTATACCCCTAGATGAATTCCCTGAGGGGTGTAGTTTGCAAAATGGGGTCACTTGTGGGGGGGTTCCACTGTATTGGTGCTTTGGGGGTCTTGCTAATGCGACATAGCACCCACCAAAATTCCACCAGAATCTGAGCTGCAAAATCCAAAAATCACTCCTTCCCTTCTGAGTCCTGCCATGCACCCAAATGGTATTTTTTGGTCACATGTGAGGCATTGCCGTACTCGGGAGAAATTGGGGCACAGATTTTGGGGTGCTTTGTCTCCTTCATACCTTCTGAAAATGACAAATTTGGAGCCAGAACTGCATTTTTGTGTAAAAAAAATAATTTTTCATTTTCACTGCCCAGTTGTACCACAATTGGTGAAACCCCTGGGGGTTTGAAATGTACACTATACCCCTAGATGAATTCCCTGAGGGGTGTAGTTTGCAAAATGGGGTCACTTGTGGGGGGGTTCCTAAATTTTAGCATCTTATGGTGCCTAGAAACCTACATGGTGCCTAAAAAATAATCTCATAAAAAGGAGGCTCCAAAATCAAGTAGGTGCTCCTTCTATTATGAAGCCTGTGGTTTGGTCACCGTGCACACTAGGGCCACATATAGGATATTTATGAAAACAAAAGAATTGGGGGAATCAATTTTCAGTCACATTTCTCTAGTAAAATGTACTGTGTTCCTTAGAAAAATGTATTAAAATTGCAAATCTGCAAAAAAAAAGAAATTTTGAAATTTCACCTACACTTTGTTTTAATTCCTGTGAAACACCTAAAGGGTTAACAAACTTCCAAAATGCTGTTTTGAATACTGTGAGGGGTGCAGTTTTTGAAATGGCATCATTTATGGGGGTGTCTCACATACAAGTCCCTCAAAGTCACATCAGAACTGAACTGGTCCCTAAAAAAATCAGTGTTTGAAATTTTCTTGAAAATTTGAGAATTTGCTATTCATATTGTAAGCCTCCTAGTGTCCCAAAAAATTAAAAGGAAGTTGAAATAATGATGTCAACATAAAGTAGACATATGGTCTTTGTTAGTTATTAACTATTTTGAGTGGTATGATTATTTGTCTCACAAGCAGAAAATTTAACATTTTGCAAATTGCTAAATTTTCCATTTTTTTACGACATTTTGGTATTTTTCACAAAAAAACACAGACTGCATCGACCCAAATTTACCACTAACTTGAAGTACAATGTGTCACGAAAAAACAATCTCAAAATCACTGGGATAAGTAAAAGCAAAAAAAAGTTATCCCCACTTAAGTGAGACATGTCAGATTTGAAAAAAAGGGCTCTGTCAGGAACGCAAAAACTGGCTCTGTCAGGAAGGGGTTAATAAAGAAGTGTGGAATCCTAGCTCCCACATGCACTCTCTGGCCTGGCACCTATTTGGCATGGTAAGCAGAGTAATACAATTTTCTATGACTGCTATGAGCTTCTTTACAGGGAAAGATCACACTGTCACCATAGCTATAAAATTACACATTTGTAAACCCCTTAATGGATACTTGTTGACAGGGATGGCCATCAAGCATTGATGGAAAACTAGTTAGAAACCCATCACAATGATGGCTTCTGCAATGTACTTTCTATTTGAGCTGTGACCGTTTTTACTTTCCCTTTGAGCTGTGACAGTTTTTAGCCCACAAGCTCCCCACCCACAGCCCCATCTGCTCCTACCTCCAATCTGTCTTTACAGCTCGAAAATAATGTACATACAGTACAGGTTGAACACCGATTATCTTCGGTTCCAGCACTGAGCCGGATTATCAGTGATCCTATTTTAAAGCACCATGACCCCATAGGGCGATCCCCACAGCCCGGCTCTTACCTCCGTCACACCACCCGCAGCTTGTCTCCAGCTCACAGGCATTCTACCGCCCGCAGCGCGACCCCCCCACACTCGCAACTTGACCCCCCACCTGCATCCCAATACCCTCCCACTCCCTCTCTAAACCCTCCCACTGCCCTCACAACTACATCTAAGCCCTCCAACAGTACCCACTATGTCTAAAAACCAAACAATACCTACTTCCGCCAAGCACCCGATGTGTCCGGATTAAAGAAGGTTCCGGACCAACGGTTTCACCTGTATAATCAAGTGTTCACCACAGTGCACAAATAGCAGCTAGAATCGGATATATTCTAGGGTGTTCCTCAGCACCCAATAATGAAAAAGTATGCAAGAAAGTTAAAATATCCTTCTTCAGCACTAATAATAAATTAAGAAAAAATGATACTTCCCTTGTAAGTGTCATTATGCTCTCATTGCAGTAAGAGACTCTTTCCATATTTCAACACTCATATGCATGGTACATGGAAGAAAAAACATGGGATATCATAGCGTATAACAATATATTTAATTTCCACACACCCCTCTTTCAGTTCATTTGCATCCGGTAATTATTCCCAGTGCACTCTGCACACGCCACTTTATGTGCCTATAGATGTTTCTACACATGTTTTTATTCATGTTTGGAGGATTTTTATGAACTTTACCATAATATTTGTGTGGAAATTAAATATACTGTTATACGCTATGAGATATCCCATGTTTTTTCTTCCATGTACCATGCACAAGATGTTGAAATATGGAAAAAGAGTCTCTTCCTGTAATGAGAGCATATTGACACTTACAAGGGGCAGTATCATTATGGTTTATTTATCATTAGTGCTGGAGAAGGATATTTTCACTTTCTTGCATACTTTGTATTTACAGCTCCCTCTCGCCATATCTAGCAAGTTTGAAACAGATCAGTGTCCCTGCAAAATTTGCTTTTGCTTTCTGTGATGACATCATTTAGCACACAAAGGAGTAATTTGGCCCATCTAGCAACTTCTAGTGGTCAGTGGCGGTACTTCACATCAGAGGTGAGGAGTAATTAGCCTTTTATATACATAGATATTTACCATAGATGTCTATGCACCAATAGTGAATATCCGCTGTGGGAGTCTGATAGCAACCGGCTATGAATGTGTAACCAATCGACCATCAATGGTTTCTCCCTGATGGTTTAACACCATTGATGGTTATGACAGTGATCCACCCAGCCGCAACGCACCTGTAAGTAACTATGCGGTCGGCCGGGGTGGGTTTTTCCATTAGGGAAGCCAATCCCGGAACCCGGGAATCCCGGGATTGGGCATTTTTCAATCCTGAATTGAAAAAATGCCCCGGGATTGGCATCCCTATGTGGAAGGTTTACTTACTCTTCCAGAAATACATGGGACTCCCCAAATGTGGGGAATCTACTGGACATTCTGTGAGATGAGGTAAATATGCCTTAATGAACAAAGCCACATAAAATATGTAACAGATGATAATAGGATGAAAATTTATGTGATAACCTGCTGTAGATAATCATGCTGGAAACAGAGCCACAATAATAGAGTATAAATTGTAAAGTTCTGAAGAGAATGCAATTTTCTTTAATGAAATACAGGTATAATCTGCTACATCCAGGACTAAAGGATCAGCACCTAAGAAAATCCCTGCAATACAGTTACCCATAATACATTTAGCATGGGATGAATGTTGCCTTAGAGCACCCTCGTTAGTATACATACTAAAATATATATACAAAACAAGGCATGTGCACACCATTGTAGAATGGTTTACAAAAACATTGCCACAGGATTTACAATATATACAACTGAACAAGAAAGAAAATTAAACAAAAGAAGAAAACCTAAATAATTGAGACAAGAAAACAAGGTAAAAATAAAATAAAAGCAAACCCCCAAAATATTAAAACAGAGTAAGGATATAAAAAAAACAACAAAGAAAATAAAAAAGGGGAGGGGGTGGGGGGCGGGGATTCACACAATCATTTTAACAAAGATGACTGGGATATGAGAAACAATTTAATAATCTGCTAGACAACAGAAGTGTGTTCTATAAAAAAAATTAAATGATAGAAACAGGACGTGAGGAGAAAAATCAAGATGGAAGATACAGAAGGTAAAGGCCCATACACACTGAGAGACTTTGAGCAGAAAACAGCTCAGTTTACTCACCTGAGATGGTTTCAGCATGAAAGCCGCCCAGCGAGTACGGGGCAGCGGTAAGCGCTGATGCGCATTCCCGCATCATCGCTGGCCCAACCACTGATCTGCTGGTATTACCAGCAGATGAGCGGCAGAGTGGATGGCTTTCATAATATCCTGCTATGGCAAGTCGTCCACCCACAGGAAAATTGCCAAAACGGGCGAAAAACGCACAGTGTGTATGCACTGAGCGATTGTTAACCCAGCGATTTTCCCCATCATCTCTCACCATGCACGCTGGGCAAAAACACCCAGTGTGTATGGACCTTCTCACAATGCACGCTGGCCAAAAAAACCCAGTGTATGGGCCTTAAGGGATAAGAGAAGGAGAAACCATATAAGCAAAAATAATTCCCTGCGGTCAATGTGCTGGAACAGCTTAATCTAAAACAGGGATCACTTTCATAATAGAAACCCCTCCGTACCTTCAAATAATTTCTATATAGAAGTTTGTGTCTGCATGGAAAAAGAATCAATATATGTGCATAATTGCTTAAGAAATTTTGCAACCCCTTTTCTATATCACTAGAGACTCCAACAGAACAGAATCCACTCACAAATAGTTGGGTAGTGAGCAGGGCTGCTTAGACAGGTACATAGGGTCCAAGGAGGTGTCAGTGACACCGGAGAAGACAGCAAAAGGAGGGCCTTCACCCATAGGTGCCGATTTATGTTTTTGCTGGTGGGTGCTCAAGCCAAAAATATAGGGGAGTGGCTTCATGGGGAATGGGCCTGGCCACAAAATAATACCATTTTATATTACGCAGTACAGTTGTATCCAATATTCAAATTACAGCAGCAGAGTTCCACTTTTTTACACATTACGGCATAATGTAACAATAGACACCATGAAATGCATTGAAAGTAATCGATGCCTCCAAAGTGATTTAGTATTAATACTCACATATATACTGTACATCACAGACCAAATGCACAATCCTACACCAGCACGGCTGTGAGACACTGCTGATATAGTGAACACATACTGTATATAGGCTGAAGAGATGTTAGACCACATCAGGGGATGTGACTGGAGCCAATCTTAGAATAACTTTGTTATGGCTAATTAAAATCAGGATATCTAAAAGAACATGAGGAGTAGACATAATGGCGGGATTGTAAGATCATAAAAAAGTGTGGGGAGGTGTATACTGGAGCTGAGAAACATAAGGAGAGACTGTAGCCTAACATGTCATAAACATCTTTTAAAGCTTTTTGCATATCCATGTTCTATGCTCTGTGTTATCTAAACAAGAGGGAAAAGACAGATTGCCCGGTAAGGGGAGGAGTAATGGTCCATACACACTGGGCAACTATGTCCAGCGTGTATGGACAGCGATGATCGCTATCAACGCTGGGGGTAAAGTTGCTCAATGCATACACACTGAGCGGTTTTCCCCCTGCCCGTGCCGATGGAGGGGGGAGGGCGGCGTTGCATAGCGCAGAGCTATGCAACGCCATCCTCAAAGCCGCTCATTTGCTAGTATTACCAGCAGATGAATGGCTTTCCCGGCGATGATGTGGGAGAGCGCAGCAGCGCTCACCGCTCATTGCTGGGGCATACACACTGAGTGGCTTTGAGTTGAAAGCCGCTCAAACCTCCTGTTTTGAGCGGCTTTCAGCTCAAAGTCTCCCAGTGTGCATAGGCGAATCTAGAATTATGGTAATGGGTGGTCCCAAATCTAGACATAACAGTAGGGGGACCTTAGCGCGGCGCAGCCGCGCGGCAAAAAGGGGCGTTGCCTCATTGGAAGGAGGCGTGGCATCACAAAAAGGGGTGTGGTGTTACACTTTAGACCATTTTATTTTATACACAGTAATGCCCATAACACATTTTAGCAAACTCTGTAATACCCATTACACATAAAGCCACACGCCGTAATGCCACTTACACATAAGGCCACACACCATAATGCCCATTACACATTGTGCCACACATCATGATGACCATTACATTCTATATAACAAACCGTTATGCCCATTACATATTTGCCACATAAGTGCTGCTTACCTACGTGCTCATTGCTAGGGGGTTCTTGCTTGATGGCACCATAGTACCCATTACACATGATGCCGCACACCATAGTACCCATTACACATGATGCCGCACACCATAGTACCCATTACACATGATGCCGCACATCATAGTACCCATTACACATGATGCCGCGCACCATAGTACCCATTACACATGATGATGCACACATAATGTCCCTTACACATGATGCAGCACACATAATGCCGCTTACACATGATGCTGCACACATAATGCCCCTTACACATGATGCTGCACACATAATGCCCCTTACACATGATGCTGCACACCGTAATGCCCCTTACACATGATGCTGCACACCATAATGCCCCTTACATATTAAGCCACACATTATGCATAATGCCCCTACATACCGCTACTTGTAGCGTCCCTTAAGCAATGCCCCCAAAAGTGCCACTTGCTGTAAATTTTTATATGAGCCTTCGCTGCTGCTGCAGGGAGAGATGGAGAGCGGTGCAGCTGCTTCTATGGGGAGAGGAGCAGAGCGCAGCGCAGAGCACGCTCCCACTCCCCTCCTGGTGTCCCCTCTAGCCGAGTGGACATTTGAAATATTGTGCATGCTGTTGTTGTGCGTGACGTCGGGGGAGCACGCCGGGTCCACATGATTAAAGGGGGGGGGGGAGGCTGAGGTGAAAGCGGGAAGAAGAATTGGAGTGGAAGCTGCAGGGGTGACAGTCATTGACAGCTGGGCAGAGAGCAGGGGGCTGCCCGGCTGTATTCAGAGCACTGCAGGTCACGGCTGTTTGAAATAATACCCCTTTCACAACAGAAAATTCAGGGATTTATCCGGGAATATGGTCCCAGGATCATGCAGGGACATTCCCAGGCTGACACCTTATACACCAGCCTAGTCCCTGCATTTTCTGGTGTGAGGGGGAGAGACAACCACTTCCCTCTCCCTACCCCCCTTTAACCAACCAGCTATATTTTCAGAACCAACTGACCCATTTACATGAGACCAGTATCATATTGAAGACCTTTTGAGTTGGCTTCGAATGATTTTGGTCCCATGAAACTGGGCTGTTTGGTTACAGAGAAATCTGCCCTCAAAGAACATAAACAGTCATGAAATTACATTTAAGAAATGAAAAAAACAAATGGTTTAACCTCAATATCCCTGGAACCAATTAACCCATACGGATCCAGCCTGGTATCAGATTGAAGGCCCAGCAATTTGGGTTCGACTGAGATCAACCTCGAGCTTCAGTGATGCCGAAGGGGGAACTGGCAGCCGTTGTACTGGGTGGGGGTCGAAATTAGCGGGTCCCATGTTATCCTATAGGGAAAATGTTCCAGCTTTGCCTGGTCGTATCTCCGGTTCCCAGGGGGCTAGAGACACGGGGCTGGGCTTGTTGGAAAGCTCCATCCCTCAGCTACAAAATGGGCTAATGGGTGGTCCTGTGCACCCCCGGACCACCCCCTAGATTCGCCTATGCCAGTGTGTATGGGCCTTAAGGGTTGGCTTGCTTTGTAAAGTTTGAAGATGATTATGTATAGCCTGCCTGGCTTTGTACATGTCCTGGAAAAGGACAGCATTGTCAAAATGAAGTAATGCGGTAGGAGAGAATGTGCAGCTTGCTTACTCAGCACTGCATTAGAACATTGCAACACCAGGACAAAAAGATAATCTGAAATAAATTATTCTTCAGCAGTTTAAAAGTGGGTACTGTGTTTAAATTCACTGTAAGAGGTAGTGGTATGTGTAGTTTATTATGAAGTGTTGTGTTCCCTACTATAATGGCAATGTCATATTCCTTATTCATGCAGCTTAAAAGAAAAACCAGGTTCTTTATAGAATTTATCCTCAAAAGGCAAGAAATGTTGTATCCACTCATACTTCAATATTAGATTGACATGGATGGCAGATTGTTTTTCATTTTCTTCTTTGCTTCATTAAAAAAAAAAAATAATCTAAAAAAACAAGACCACAAAAACTGACATTTTACAGTACACTAAACTTTTTTTTTTTTGAAGAGCACTCATTTTATTTCATTATAGAATACTGCCACCTTGTGGTCAAATAGCATAAAAATGACACTAGTCAAACTATACAGTATACTAATGTATTATCTTCTCTTTTTTTCATGTTATTTATTTTATTTATTTATTAACAGTTTCTTATATAGCGCAGCAGTGATACAACAAACAGGGTATTTACAGACAGTCAAAATGTAGGAGGGCCCTGCTCACAAACTTACAATCTATAGGGAAATAATATGTTGGTGCAAAACCCACCGAACTAATTGTTCTGAAAACTGCATGATGTTGTGATGGAAACTTCTAGAAATACCAAAAACCATTGGCAGACAGTCAAAATACCGAAACATTCCAAATGTCATTCCGCCATGGTCAAAATGCGGACACGGACAAAATGCTGACATTCAAAATGTCAACATATCGAAAAGTGGACATAGAATTTTTATGATTTTTCTTGCTGACTTGAGGTCCCACACTGGGCGACTATGCCCAGCGTGTATGGACAGCAATGAATACTATCATCGCTGGGGGGAAAGCCGTTCAGTGCATACAAACTGAGCGGCTTTCCCTCAGCCCGGCGCTGTCAGCGGGGAGAGGACGGCTTTGCATAGCACAGCGCTATGCAAAGCTGTCCTCAAATACGCTCATCTGCTGGTAATACCAGCAGATAAGCGGCTTTCCCAGCGATGATGTGGGTGCGCGCAGCAGTGCTCACCGCCGGGCCATACACACTGGGCGGCTTTAAGCTGAAAGCCGCTCAAACTTGCTGTTTTGAGTGGCTTTCAGCTATAAATCGCCCATTAAGTATGGGCCTTTGCTTTTACTTCACAATCCAATAGATTATAATAGTGTGAGGAGCACAGTGAGGCACTGAGTCTGATGTATGGTGAATACAGTGAGCCATGTAAGGGGACGCGGTACACTTATACTTTGACCATGTCGACACAAAAACATGTACATTTTTTGATATGTTGACATGGTAAATGGCAACATTTTTAGTGTCGGCATTTGACCATGTCGGCATAATGCAGGCTGGCATTTTGACCATCAGTATTTTCAATGTTGGGAAGTCATACTGAACCCATACAGAGAGGCTCTACAGCAGGCTTTTCCAACCCGCGGCCCGCGGGCCGCATGCGGCCCAGGTCCGCTAGTAATGCGGCCCAATGCAATAAAACCTGCTGGGAACGGGCTTCAATGGGGCATGATGTTTCTTCTGAAGCCCGGTCCCAGCAGTCCTTTGCGGAGGTGCGCGGGTGCACGGGTGACCACACACCCGCGCACTGACGTACGGCACTTACAGGATGGTCAGGCGCCAAAAGGAGTTGGTGGAGGCTGGCACTTAACGTGCAGTCGGCGGCCATAGGGAGACAAGGCGGCATATCTGGCGGCATAAAGACTGGGTCCTGCTGCAGTGCTGAATGTGGAGGGGCGGACGGCACAGCAAAAATAGTAAGTCAGACTTAATACAGGTCGGGTGGGGTGGCGTGGTTTGGGGGGTGGTGAAGAAGAGGAACTGTGGGGGCATATGTGTCATCTGGCACTGTGGGGGCATATGTGTCATCTGGCACTGTGGGGGCATATGTGTCATCTGGCACTGTGGGGGCATATGTGTCATCTGGCACTGTGGGGGCATATGTGTCATATGGCACTGTGGGGGTATATGTGTCATATGGCACTGTGGGGGCATATGTGTCATATGGCACTGTGGGGGCATATGTGTTATCTGGCACCCTGTGTCAGAATGTGAATTTTTTACTCATTCCCTGTGTCAGAATGTGTATTTCAGCTTATTTTCTGTGTGACAATGTGAATTTTGGCTTATTCTCTGTGTCAAAATGTGAATTACGACTTATTCTCTGTGTCAAAATGTGAATTTTTACTCATTCCCTGTGTCACATTGTGAATTTTGGCTTATTCTCTGTATCAGAAAGTGAATTTCGGCTTATTCTCTGTGTCACAATGTGAATTTTTACTCATTCCCTGTGTCACATTGTGAATTTTGGCTTATTCTCTGTATCAGAAAGTGAATTACGGCTTATTCTCTGTGTCAGAAAGTGAATTTCGGCTTATTCTCTGTGTCAGAAAGTGAATTTCGGCTTATTCTCTGTGTCACAATGTGAATTTTGGCTTATTCTCTGTGTCAGAATGTGAATTTTGGCTTATTCTCTGTGTCAGAATGTGAATTTCAGCCTAATCTCTGTGTCAGAATGTGAGAAACAATGTCAAACATCTCACTAACTTCATTTCCAATTAAGTTTAATATGTTAACTATGTTTTCTATGATTTTTTTGGATGATCAGGTATCGTTACTGTTATTTTATTTTATTTGCGGCCCAAATCAAATTTTCATCTTCTAATGTGGCCCAGGGAAGGTGAAAGGTTGGACACCCCTGCTCTACAGTAATATTGCAAACTGGATGAAATCATGGTTGCCTACCTGACCCTCTCCTTCAGGGAGAAAATGCTCTGTTCCTGGGCTTCCCTGGTAAAGTAGGATTGCCATCACCTGTGGTGAAACACCTTTCTTATCAATTACCTAGCTCCCCACAGGTGATGGCAATCATACATTACCAGGGAAGTCCAGGAACAGAGCATTTTCTCCCTGAAGGAGAGGGTCAGGTAGGCAACCCTGCATTAAATATGAAATACACAGTGGCGTAAGTTCATACCAGATGCCTGGAGATTAAAAACATGGCGGATCCCCTTTCCCAGAGGTTCCAGTTGTGCACATGGCAATGACTATTGGCGCATCAGCATTCTGACAGCTGAGATGTCAATGGTAGAAGTACAAGATGTGCTCACAATACTTCTCAGTGATGTTACTCGCTGCATACCTCCCAACATGACCCTCTCCAGGAGGGACACAATGCTCTGTTTCTGGACTTCCCTCTTAATTTATGATTACCATCACCTGTGGTGAAACACCTTTCTTATCAATTATCCTGCTTAAAACAGGTGATGCAATCATAGATTAAGAGGGAAGTCCAGAAACAGAGCATTGTGTCCCTCCCGGAGAGGGTCATGTTGGGAGGTATGTGGACGCTATCAGAATTCTGACAGTCTAATTCCTGGCTGTCGCTTGGTAGCAGTCACAGCTGTTGTAATCAGACTCAGTGTGTCTGCACAGCTCAACTAAAGTAGTCAAGCCTGAGTGTGTGCGCAACCTCTATTTCTTCAGCTGTTGTGGAGTAGCTTGTTATCTGAGCTCAGGCTGGTCTCCTGTGATTGGCCACCTTCCCCTTTATCTTGCAGTTAGCCTATCCTGCCTTGCCTGATCTGCATCCTGGAGATCTATGCTGCCTTGCCTTGCCCTGTATCGTGGTAAACCTGTCTGGTCTTGCCTAGAATCCTAAAAAAAATGCCTTGCATTACTTCTGTACCCAGTCACCTTGCTACTCAGTCACTGCCGGCGCTACCATTAGGCAGCTGCCTATGGGCGCCAGGCACTTGACGAGGATGTCTCTGAAAGAGACAATGGTATTTACTTAACACTATCTGTGGCCACAAATCCAGTAAGCTGGGCAGCACTTCCTGCCGTTTGGCTGACTCTGCAGACATGTCACAGTCTGACATGCCTGGTGTAGCTAGCCAGCAGTAGCCACACTCGCACTGCCGATGCCCACCCCCTTCCCTAGCTGCATGGTGGCCCCTCCCTCCCCAGGACCGGCCACCAATGTGCAGCTTTCTCAGGTCTCTTCTCCCATCCCTCACGAACCCCCGCCCCTCTTCTCCGTAGCTCCGCCCTGTTTTGTCATCAGTTCCTTTTTATGCAGTGTGTGTGGCTTGCAGCTTCCTGGGATTGACACCACAGAACTTCCATGCAAGCATAGGTGAGTATTGCATTTATAGAGGAGTGGGTATTTAAATCATGTGAGGGATTGGGGTTTATATGTATATTACCAGGGGATGTATTACTATTATCTGTAGAGCTGGAGGGTGCTGTAATATTGGGCCTGATTCAGACCTGTTTGCTAGGCTGCGTGTGTTTGCAGCCTAGTGAACAGGTAAATGCTGGCCGCCTGCCCTCCCCACGCACACACAAACTCTCTCCTACCTGGCAGCAGTCCCCTGATTTCCCCCGCACTCCCACCCGTTGGCGTCATCTATACCCCCACCAACAGTGTCTCTCTCACGCACTTCCCTGCTCTTCCACCACACAGCATTCAGTGTGTCTCTGTGTAAATGCCTGAGTGACAGCATCAGTGTGTCCGCATGTTAGTGTTTGTGTAGTGCCTAAAGTTGATCTGCATTTGCTGTTGTTAATGCTCAGTAGACCCCCAAATACCCCACCATCCTATTCGGAGTGTACATTTTGGAGTTAATTCTTGTTGAGTAACAAAGCTGCAAAATTTGCAGTTTTGTGAGTCAACTAAATGCTACAACACATGCACAGCAACCATCAAATGATTTCTACAGCGCTCGCAAATCTAAGTCACTCTCTGGTGACTCAGATTTGCGGTACCCTGGTACGGGTAGAGGGTGGGCAGGTGACGTCAGCTGCCTGCGTCATGGCCGAAATACCATGGGCACGGCCATGTTTGCCACCCCACTTACCCTGCCCATACTGCTCCATGTGAACGGGCCAGGGACTATGCCGCATCCGTTCGCACAGTTGGCCTGCATAAGCGAATGTGCAGGCCATCGCTCACCATTGCGAATTTGCAATGGTGAGTATCAACCTAAATAACCTCTATAGGCACTGCTGCTGGCAATTATCTTAGGCTGCCCCTTCACACCACGATAGACTCTCCACCCCACTCCCTGCATGCTGCCTTGCATGGTCTCCTTGCAAACTCCAAAGCCAGGCTTGCAGCCATGACCAGGGCACTCAACAGAGCACCGAGTCACTTTACTACAGCAGAGAATGGGAGACCATGGAGGATGGTGCCCCCTTGAGGGCTAGGAGCCCAGTGGCAACTTACTCCATATTCTCCAGCAAATCTCCCAGTTCCATTGTCCTATTTGGACAGGAAAACATTCCTGAAAAAAAGATTGGAGAACAGAAATTCAGAAATAAACCCCCAGAAACTGCAGACATTGATGGAGATTCTATTTATTATGCAAAGTCACCCCAAGAGAACAGTGAGAGAGGCTGTTTTGCTAGTAGCTCATTAAATACAGAATGAATCCGCAGAATTTAAGTCAAATGAATTCAAAGATGCGCAAAGTGGCCATTTTGTTATATTCCAACATCCAGTTTTACAAAGGTTATTACAAAAAACATTACAGGGTTCACAATTTCCAGTCCCCCATCTGCCTTTGATTTGTAGGCTCCTTTTGACTATGGACCTTATTCTGGTCCATACGCAAAGCTGCGAAATTTGCAAGCACTCACAGACCGAAGACACCTCTGTAGTGTCTTAGGTCTGCAAGTGCCCTGTATGGGAAGCAAACAGGCAGCTGACATCCGCTGATGTCAGCTGCCCGTCCCCCACACCCGCATCATGGGGAAATGTCCATAAAATGCTACTGCCCCATACCCGCACTGCTAGGTGCGAACAGGCCGTTCGCTGTGCCCGCTCACAAGAGGCATCTGCACATGCTCAAAATGCACAAAACATCGCTCCTTCGTGCAACCGCGCGGGTGGAGCAAACCAATTAGAATAACCCCCTATGTTCATACGGTTTCCCCAGAATAGTAGAAACAAAAAGTGAACATTTCCTTCTTCACATTAATTGCAGCAATAAAAAGAGGTGACTGACATACAGAAACATCAGGACTAAATCGATTTTACACAGGTCAAACCCCCCCCCCCCCCCCTTACTTTTCAGGTGCTAAAGATGGAGCCATGTTGTCTATGGAATCCATTTTATAAAATACATTTTTAAGTTGTTCAAATCCTTTTGCTAACAGACATTGGGGAAGTTTGACCACACAGAAAAAGTTTCGATCAAAACAGGAGTTTGTGGTTAAGCTACAGGAAAGCTACCATAGGTACCAGACAAGGAACAAGACAATATTAGAACCTTGTGGTCATGCCAGTATCGACAAAGTTAAGTAAATGCTAAGCAAGTTTCGACTTTATTCAAAGAGCTTAATTAGAATAGAAATTGTATAGAAGTGCAGCTTTTATGCAAATCAGAGAGCTATATTACTTGTTGAAAGTCAATAAAGAACTCACTTCTCACCTTCATTAACATGAGAGTGATTTTGGTTACATAAGTTGTGTCCAGTCACTGACTGAATGTGTGCTGTGACCTAAGGAATATGGGGGTCCAGTAAGAGACTACCTTTAACATGGCATATTCTTGATTTCTTTCCCAATTTAAAGAGGCATAATCGCCTTGTCTAAAATGGATGCATAGTATCTTAATTTGGGTACTGGCACTAAAGAAGCTGTCTGTAAGGCAAACTTCCTTGCCCCTTTCCCCCATCCAGAATACTTCTCACTTGAGCTGATTACACAAAGGCCTTAGGCTCCATACCTCTTCTTTAGAGAACAGTACCACTGTGATGACATCTGCACAAGCAACTATCATTAAGGAAGATCCAATGCTCAGCTGCACCCTTCCCATCATGCTGCTCCCGCACCTCCTAATAAAAGGATTAATCGCAAACACGTACAAAAGGGAGCTCAGTGGACAAGCCTCCAAATAAAAAAAAATGCTAGGCCCTACCCAACCATGAACAAATGGGAAGCTTTCGGTATTCATGTAAAAATGTCTAAGTCAATTTACCATCCTTACAGGGAAGCCATACCCTTCTAGCAAAGTCCATAGGTACTCCTGATTGACTTGATCAAAAAATATACATACACCAGCAATGCACTACGTGCAGGTGATACTATTGACAGGCTTCCCTTCTCTGTATTCACAGAATCATAGACGCACACCAATGACATGCGCCAAAACGCGCCCATGGAAAAGCATATCCGGCCAAATTGCAGTGACTCAGAATATGGCAGACTAAAGCTGGCCATACATCTACAGAGCGATTGTCAGATTGGGCTGGTTGGAAAAAAAAATCCTGGTAACGGATGAGAGCAAATGACAGTTGACCATTTGCTTTGAAATGCTGGAAAACTGCCAAAAACTGTCATTCAGATATTACTCGGATTTTGTTCACCAGTCTGATCTGGCAATCGATCTGTAGATGTATGGCCACCTTTACGCTAAGAATTGCGCATGAGCTGTATGCAAAACTTGTCATTTATATCAGTGCACAGAGATCCATGAGTGAGAAATCAGCATGTGCCTGAGAAAAAGCAAAATTTCAGAGCATATTAACAAAGTTTTGCGAACACATTAAAGTCCAGATAATCTTGCGTTACATTAATCCATTGTGATGTGAATCATCCATGAGAAATGCGTCTAGTGTAAGTATGTGGGATGTGCATGTGTTTACCTGTCAGTAAATGCGTCAGCTGCCATCAAAGGCGTGGGAAGCAGACAACGCAGCATCTCAAAATGACTTTAGAACAGTATACTTAGATAATTTTACCTGAAATTCAATGGCAAGATGACAAAAAAGATCTGTATTGACGGAAGATAAAATTATTAACCATGTGTATGTCCTGTAGCAAATACAGCGATACCAAAGAGATAGGATTACAATACCCAACTGTTAGATCAGTGCATCAATTTACTGCATTTATGATAAAATTCCTCAGGAAACTTTCACCAGACCTCCTGTTCTTCATACTGCCCTAAATAAGTCGCAGCATTTGTATTATATACATTCAGACATCCTTTTAAAATCCATAAAAATTATAGGAGCTATTTAAGGAAATGGGGGGAAAAAAAAAATTAAAGAGACTAGGCATTTTTTGGGGGGGGGGGGGGGGGGGGGAATTAAGCCACATTCCATTTCTACATCTTTCAAATATGTTTCCAATCATATTTACCAATTTGTTTTATGAGGTCAATGTAGGAAGGAGTATACAGAATAAGGGAAGCTAGGAAGGGAAGCTAAAATAACAAAAAGAACTGTCCTTTGTCCTACGTAAAATAATTATAGGAGAAGCAGAACTTGTCATCCAAACATTATATTCCTTTTAGATGATCAAAATTAGTTTTAGAGAAGTGGCGAGGTATGATATGATAAAACAAGAACAACAAACAAAAGATAGATTGATTACTCCACTGGCGCTCTGAATAGGATGGTACCTCCCTTGAAATGGAGGCACGGTCCTCTTCTCCCAAATGAATACGATCACTACAGTATATGTATAAATACTATACATCCCATTGTATTAAACAACGATCCTCTTCTCCGCCTCTGTATAGTCAATTGCTGTGTTAAATGAATTCAGCCCCCCTCAGAACGATGGATAGGCACAAGAGTATAGAAGACTCCCCCAAAAAGGAATTCAGAAGAAATGGCAAAAATAGTGTAATACCATTTAATACATGAAACACAATAAAATACAGAAGTGGGACAAATACAAATGCGGAAGGTAAATGGAAGAATGGCCTGTTACCCGTATGCGTGGAGAACTTGGATGGCAATCCAGTCCTCAGGTGACCCAGCTCCGAGCGCTTTCGACCTCCACTGAGGTCTTTTCTTGAAAATGTTATATTGTAACTTTCCATGTTGTTTAATGGAATACAGGGCTTAAATCAGCATGGATCCCTAATGTGAGTATATGCAGTGGTGTGAAAGGAGAAAGCTGCTGCCCAGATGGAAAGAAGACACCCCTTGCTAACTTGTATGAGAATTGTGAATGGTTTGCCAGTCACGATCCACTCACAAATACTGTAAATGTGCAATTTCCAAACCATCCAACAGCTTTTGCCATCTGAGAATGTCTGAGGCTGGCACTAATCTGCAATTGAGACAGGGTGTAAATTGTCATCCTTGACATCACAAACCATGTTCAAAATGCCTGGGCACATCTGCGTTTTTTCAGACACACCCAGAAAATGGCAGGTTTTAACCCCCAAACACTTTCCTGTCAGTCATGCTCTGGCTAAATTGCGTTTACAATCCATACTATAGTGTATAGCAGTTGGTCAGGTAAGAGGGGTAAATATCCCCAAATGGGGTAAAAATAAAATTCCTGGGGGTAATGGACAGTCACACTGCCGAAACACAGCTGGGCATGCATATGAATCTAAATGCAGCGCGACAGTTCATTACCCACAGGAATTTCATTTAATTGCATATAGAATCTATATATATAGATTTTATACACATGAACAGCTGTGTTACAGTACTGTAGTGTACAAGGACCTGGCACAGTGCAGTGCCCCAGGTCCTTGTGTATAACACTCTTATCTATGTGATGTCCTGGGCCCCGCCTCCAAGTTCGTCTGCTTCTTCAGTAGAGTCGACCAATTGCTGTGCCATCTCGGCTGTGTACAGTCTGTACTGCTGCTGCGGCGCAGAGTTTCTTTGCCTGGTTATATTCCCATCTCTAGTCTAGGGGGAAAAAAATTGCACAAACTGTCACTATATTACAAAGCAAACTACAAGAATGTAACCCTAAGGTCACTCAGGAGCGCTGGTCTAAATATCACAATCACATTTAGAAAAAAACAGCCTACTGTAGAGGATGTGGACCTCAATCTAAGAAAACTGATGTATATAGTGCCTGCAGCATCTGCTTACAGGTGCTATTAAGAGGCACATCTGTGTCCAGTTCAATAATTTGTTTAATGCAGATTCTTATCAATATACATTTATTAAAAGAAATTCATAAAAAGAATATCATTTGAAGTGCACTTCTTAATAGTTCATACATATATCAAACATAACAAGACATACAACATGTATAGCTGGCATATAGCTGTTAATCAGAGGCTGTTAAAAACTCAAATTACTAGGCATATATTATTAGAATGTAAACGGCAGCGATCCTTAGAATTACCAGTCCCGCATGTAAGATATAAAACTCCCTCCAGTGGCTGTATATTGTAATGTCCTGGGTCTTTATATTCCCAACTGGGTTTAATATCCAGGTATAGATCTTCCCTCTGTTACCAGAGATGTGCTCCGGACGATTTTAAAGGGAACAGTCTGTAGCCACAGAAGGTTTATAGTTACCACCAGTAAGATGAACACTTGGCGGTGATGCAGTCAATTAGCGGACACTGGAGTATCCAGCTCAAAAACGCGTTTCTCCCCCTATGTAAGACACATCAGCGACTTCCTAAACTGAGACACCCGCTGATGTGTCTTACATAGGCAGAGAAACGTTTACTTTAAAATCATCCTGAGCGCATCTCTGGTAACAGAGGGAAGATATATACCTGGTCATTAAACCCAGTTGGGAATATAAAGATCCAGGACATTACAATATACAGCCACTGGAGGGAGTCGAGTGTCCAGATTTCGGATTGAGGCAGGGAGCAGCAGCAGCTTACATGGCGCGGTCCTCCTGTCCACTGCCTCCTGTACCCACCCACTGCATTCACCTGTCCTGCTACCGGGCTGGGTGAGAGCAGCTCACCCGACCCGGTCCCTGCACCCGCGCCGGCCGGGTGAGCATCAATCAGCAGCGAAATCAGACATCAGGATTTGGCCGCTGCATTGAATAATGGATTCAAAAGAATTTCAGAATGGATCCAATATCCATTGAATACACCCCTATATTGGAAACTACTGAGGAAATAGATCTGGGAGTCACTATTTCAGGTGACTTAAATGCATGAAAGCAACGAGGAAGGCAAGCCAGATCCTTGATTGCATGGAGACAGGAATTAGCAATAGAAAGAAGTAATGTCACTGTGGAGGTCACTGGTACGAACGCATCTAGAATACTGCGTCCAGTTCTGGAGACCATGGGGCAGATTTATTAAGCTTGGAGATAAAGCGGAGAAAAGGTAAAAGGAGATAAAGCACAGCCAATCAGCTGTGTTTGAAAAAGACAGTTGGGAGCTGATTGGCTGGTGCTTTATCTCCTTTTACCTTTTCTCTGCTGTATCTCCAGTTTATCTCTTCTCCAGGCTTAATAAATCTGCCCCATATCTCCAAAAGGGGTACTCTTTACCTAGCACGGCGCCCATCGTGGCCATCGCATGCACTAAAAAACGGGTGCGACGCGATTTCCCATAGGGAACAATGTTAAAAGTGTCAATGGATGCGATTTTAGTGTTCAATGCCTCAATGCCCGCGATTTTTCCATAGGAAACAATGTTAAATGGGCCACAGAGCCCAAATAGTCCCCCTGAAGTCTGAAATAGCCCCCACAATTGTTAACGTCACCCCACGATCAACGTGAACCCGAAGCGTGGCGAGCCCGCGAGGGGCGGCGGTACGCGTCCTCCGACCTTTTCATACCCCCACTATCCACGTCAGCGTGGAGTTGAGAATAGAATAGTGTGGCGAGCGCAGCGAGCCACCGAGCCCGAAGCGTGGCGAGCCACCGAGCCCGAAGCGTGGCGAGCGCACGCGGATACCTTCACAGGTAAACGCGTCCCTTCGCGGGCTTCACAGGTGTCCGCGTCTGCTCGCCACGCTTCGGGCTCGGTGGCTCGCCACACTATTCTATTCTCAACTCCACGCCGACGTGGATAGTGGGGGTATGAAAAGGTCGGAGGACGCGTACCGCCGCCGCTCGCCACGCTTCGGGTTCACGTTGATCGTGGGGTGGCGTTAACAATTGTGGGGGCCATTTCAGACTTCAGGGGGACTATTAGGGCTCTGTGGCCCATTTAACATTGTTTCCTATGGCCAAATCGCGGGCATTGAGGCATTGAACACAAAAATCGCGTCCATTGACACTTTTAACATTGATCCCTATGGGAAATCGCGATTTTTTACCCCCGATGACCGCGATGCCAATCACGGGCGCCGTGCTAGGTAAAGAGTACCCCAAAAGGATATAAATACTTTAGACATGGTAAAAAGAAGGGCAACTAAAATGACACATGGTCTCGATCACAAAACTTAGCCAGAAAGACTAAAACAATTTCAATACTGTATGTAATGTATAGTTTGAAGAAGAGAAAGGGGGTAAAATAAGAGACTTTCAAATATTTCAAGTGTTTTAACAAAGGTCCAGGATAGAAACCTTCAAATGAAAGGTAGTAGAACACAAGGGAACTGAAGGGAGGGAGGTTCAGGTGAAATCAGAAAAAAATATTCACATAAAGGGTAATGTACAAGTGGAATAGCCTCCCATCAGAGGTAGTAGAGGCTAACACCAAAGAAACAAAGACATTTGGATCAAATAGGGTTTAAAGGGCAACAATACAGTATGGTTAAAAATAAATAAATAAAAAAATAAAACAAGCAGACTATTTTATTCAGTGCATTCCTGTTCTTGGTGCCTGATTCAGAACTGTTAGGCTGCGTATATTCAGAGCCCAGCAAAACATATACATTGCTGGCCTGTGAAAAATTTAAGGCATGGCTTTGTGGGACAGGGGACTAAGCACACTGTAATGCCCTTTACACATTATACCACATACCGTAATGCCCATTACACAATATGCCACACACTGTAACGCCCATTACGCAATATGCCACACACCGTAACGCCCATTACACAATATGCCACACACCGTTCAGGCTTCGTGCCAGGGGTAACATGCACAGTGCCACGGGAAGTTACTGTGTGCCTTGCACTGTGCGGTAAAGGAGACAGTCGGACAGAGAGGAGGGAAACCCGGCTGTCTTAGAGCGGGTCTATCCGTCCATGGCGTGGCTATTTCAATGACGCTCCGGCTCACGAATTGCAAGCCAATCAGAACTTGCAGCCAATCTGGCATCAGTGGCTCACGAGTCGCGAACTGGCGCATCATTTAAAATAGCCACGCCATGGACAGATGGACCTGCTCTGAGATAGCCGGTTTTCCCACCGATCTGCCCGACTGTCTCCTTTAGCAATGTAGGCAGGGTCAGACAGCGGGTCAAAGTGAGCGGATGGAACGCAGTTCCACCCCATTCCGGCTCATTTTAACCCCTGGTGGGCAGTGGTGCCAATATATACATTGCTGACTTGTGCCAGATTATATATATATATATATATATATATATATATATATATATATATATATATATATATTATATAATATATATATATATTATATATATTACTGGCTAATAAATGATAATTGGTGTGCAGTGGCGCTAGTAATATTTACATTGCTGGCCCATGCCAGCAATGTATATATTACTGGCTAATAAATAATTATTGGTGTCCAGTGGCACCAATAATATATACATTGCTGGCCTGTGCCAGCAATGTATATATTACTGGCTAATAAATAATCATTTGTGTGCAGTGGTGCTAGTAATATATACATTGCTGGCCTGTGCCAGCAATGTATATATCACTGGCTAATAAATAATCATTGGTGCCCAGTGGTACCAATAATATATACATTGCTGGTCTGTGCCAGCAATGTATATATTACAGGCTTTGCTTAAAAAGAAACCATTGGTGGCCAGTGTACGCTCCTCTCCGTGTTCAGCAGGCGGGGGGGGGCGGGGCGAGCAGGCCGGGAGGGGCGGAGCGCCCAGCTTTTGTGGCCGGGCGGGGGAGCAGGACTGCCGGGCGGTGAGTGACAGCGGGACGGCGCCGGTGAGCAGCGGTGAGTATATGACGCTGCGGGAGGGGGGTGGCAAGGGAGGGAGCAGACAGCTGGACTGAAAGCCGCGCATCTTTCAGCCCGGCTGCTGTATACACATTCAGCGATGATGGCTCAAATATGAGCCATCCTCGCTGCATCTGCTGGTAAAACCAGCAGATGAACCACCTCGCTGACGATGATGCGGGAGCGCGCATCATCGCTAGTCGGGGCTCGCTGGTCCATACACACTAAAGGATTTTCATCAGAAAATCGGTCAAAACGGCTGTTTTGACCGATTTTCAGCTGAAAATCGTTAAGTGTGTATGGGCCTTTAGGATGAAAATCTTTCTTTATCAGATGGTTTATCACTATTTTTTCTTTCTTCTTTTGTCAAGTTATCTAATGTTGTTGTTACCCCAGGAATATTAAAATTAACCCTAAAGGCAGCCCACAGTTAACAGACATTTGATTTTAGGTATGTGTAGACCCAAAAAAGAAATCTACAACAAATAAAATGTATCAGGCACTTTAGATCAAGAAAAATGAAGGAACTTAAATAACTATCCCTGGGGCTACCATCTTTTTTCACACCAGGTAAAATCATCAGGTATAACTGAATTACCCACTTATAACCCTTTCACACATACCCCTAAAGGGCCCCCAAACACTCCGCCGACGTGACGAGCGGCGGTACGCATCCTCCGACCTTTTCATACCCCCACTATCCACTTCGGCGTGGAGTTGATTCTATATAGTGTGGCGAGCCCCGCGAGGGGACGTGGATTACTTCACATGTATTCCGCGTCCGCTCGCCACGCTTCGGGTTCGGTGGCTCGCCACACTATATAAAATCAACTCCACGCCAACGTGGATAGTGGGGGTATGAACAGGTCGGAGGACACGTACCGCTGCGCTCGCCACGCTTCGGGTTGTCGTTCATAGTGGGGGTGGAGTTAACAATGGGAGTGCATTTAACATAGTAATACAATTAAAAAATCGCATCGCATGCCATTGTAATGGCATGCCATGCGACACAATATTAAAATTGTACAGTGCGGCTTAGGACCCGAAAATCGGGTCCCATCGCATCCCTTAATTAGTAGTATGCAATGGCATACGATGGGCGCCATGCTAGGAAACAAGCACCCAATTTTTCATACTTTACTATCCACATGGAGTTCCATTGGCAATGGTTGAGAAGCTATGCAGCTGGCCCAATGTATGGAGAGCAAAGCAAGGGGATACATGTGGGTAAACGTGCTCAAGTATTGATCTTGTGTATATCAACCTTTTCGAACTAGACTTTGGCAACCTGCTATACCACACCCCAAGCCATCACACCACCTGGTAAGTATATTGTAGTTCAACATAAAAATGGAACTGAAAAGGCTATGGTCATACTTTAAGACATTTGTGCAAGAATGAGAAAAATGAACTGCAAAAAAATCTTGTGTAAAACATTACTCCCTGCAGTCTGTAAAAATAATTATATATGCATCACTCTGAATTCTAATTTAGCAGCCTTGGCTCTTGAAGTTCGTAAATATTCTACAGAATTATGGTGATACTAGATTGTAAGCTCCTCCAAGCAGGGCCCTCTTCCCTCCTGTTGTCAAAGCATTTCACTCACAGCTCTCCTATACTCAAAAACTCAAAGTGACCATCTTCGTCCGCATACTCATCTCCATCATTGGCCTCCTGTATGTTGATTGAGTCCTCACTACTTATATTTAAGCTGTAATGTGTATTGAACTGTGGCGCTCTCTATTTGTACTATATTTTTTGTTATTTATTCAATGTTATGCCAAGCTTTGTCTCCCTGTACTGTTGCTTTGTACGGCGCTGCGAAACACTTGTGGCGCCTTATAAATAAAAATAGGAATTTAATACCTACCGGTAATTCCTTTTCACGTAGTCCTTATGGGATACTGGGAATGGTCTTAAGACATTGGGTATTAGAGGGTATCCGTAGGAGACAGGCACATCTATAACTTTGAAGCTGGGTGTACTGGCTCCTCCCCTCTGATTCCCCACCCAGGAACCAGTTAATGCAAAACTGTGCCCGAAGGAGAATGAACATATGAGAGGAATGACCTATATGTCACCTATGTAAACATAAGTGTAAATTGTGTGGTGAGATTCATGCCAGCACACCCGCATTCAATCAAAATAACAAACACTAGAATACCACTTACTAAGTGGATTTTTTTTGAACCAAGGTCACTGAACTAGACCTTACAACCAGAAGACAATAAGATGAACTTCTGAACTTTAACAGCAGAATAAGGCTGCAGCCAGACCCCGCACAGGGCGGGCGCCCAGTATCCCATAAGGACTACGTGAAAAGGAATTACCGGTAGGTATTAAAATCCTATTTTCACTAACGTCCTATGGGATACTGGGAATGGTCTTAAGACATTGGGGATGTCCCAAAGCTTCCAGAAAGGGAGGGTACGTGCGGAGACTGCTGCAGTACCGCCTGCCCAAACTGGGTATCCTCTTTGGCCAGGGCATCAAATTTATAAAATTTTACAAAGGTGTGTTGCCCCGACCATGTAGCAGCTCTACAGAGTTGTAGAGCCGACACACCCCGAGCAGCCGCCCAGTATGCACCCACCGATCTGGTGAAATGAGCCTTTAGAACAGAAGGTGTTGGCAGGCCTGCCGTCACATAGGCTTGTTGGATTGTAGTCCTAATCCATCTAGCAATAGATTGCTTCGATGCAGGGTGTCCCTTCTTTTGTGTGTCATACAGGACGAATAGACAATCTGTCTTCCTGATTCTTGAAGTCCTCTGGACATAAAACACGCAAGACACGCACCACATCCAGGGATACCGGAATATCCGGTGAACCAGACGCAGACGGGACTACAATGGGCTGATTAAGGTGAAAGGTAGAAATCACCTTAGGGAGGAATCGCGGGTTTGTTCTCAACTCCGCTCTGTCTGTGTGAAAAATTAAATAGGGGCTCTTACAGGATAGGGCTCCCAATTCAGACACTCTCCTAGCCGAGGCTAGGGCCAAAAGAACCACCACTTTCCAGGTAATGTACCGCAATTCTATCGACTCCAAAGGTTCAAACCAGGAGGATTGAAGGAAGGTTAGGACGACGTCCAAACTCCAAGGTGGTGTAGGTGATACAAAGGGAGGCTGAATGTGAAGCACTCCCTGAAGAAAGGTTTGTACTTCCGGGATGACAGCCAATTTTCTTTGGAAGAATATGGACAAGGCCGAAATCTGGACCTTTAGGGAACCTAGACGTAGGCCCAAATCCAATCCCGCTTGCAGTAAACACAACAACCTGTTCAGGTTAAATTGTGCTGGGGGAACTTTTTGCTCCTCACACCAACCCACGTACATCCTCCAGATATGGTGGTAGTGGGTATTTGTTACCGGCTTTCTGGCCTGAATCATCGTGGTGATGACTGATGAATGCAGGCCCTTTTGAGCTAAGATTTGCCGCTCAACCTCCATGCCGACAAACGTAGCCGCCCTAAATCTTGGAAGACGCAAGGACCCTGTGAGAGTAGATCCCTCCTTAGAGGTAGGGGCCAAGGATCTTCGATCAGTAAGCTCTGCAGATCCGCGAACCAAGCCCTTCTTGGCCAGTCCGGGGCGACCAGAATGGCTTCTACTCCCTGACTTCGTACCCTTTTGAGTACCCTTGTCAGCAGTGGTATGGGTGGAAACAGATACACCAAGGAGAACGCCCACTGAATTGTTAGGGCATCTACAGCCACTGCACATGGATCCCCTGGTCCTTGTGCAATACTTGGCAACCTTGTGGTTTAACCTGGATGCCATCAGATCTATCGTTGGATGACCCCAACGGTCCACAATTGCTGCAAAGACCTGAGAATTCAGGCTCCATTCCCCGGGGTGGAGGGCGTGACGGCTTAGGAAATCCGCCTCCCAATTGTCCACACCCGGGATAAAGATGGCCGACAGAGCCACCACATTCATCTCCGCCCAAGCCAGGATCTTGGAAGCCTCTTTCATGCAAGTCCTGCTCTTTGTGCCACCCTGGCGATTTATGTAGGCCACAGTTGTGGCGTTGTCGGACTGTATCTGAAGCGCCTGACCTAGGAGGAGATCCTGGGCCTGTAACACTGCATAGTATACAGCTCTTAGCTCCAGGATATTGATGTGGAGTCTCGATTCCCACCGAGACCACTGACCTTGAAAGGTTCTGTCCATGGTCACAGCACCCCATCCCAGCAGACTCGCATCCGTCGTGAGTCGCACCCAGTCCTGGATGCCAAATCTTCGACCTGCAAGCAGGTTCGATGCCTGAGTCCACCACAGAAGAGACTGTCGGGTCTGATGCGACAGAGAAATCCTCTTGTACATCAGGAGATGTGACCCCGACCATTTTGACAGTAAATCCAGTTGGAACACTCTGGTGTGAAAGCGTCCGAACTGGATGGCCTCGAAGGTAGCCACCATCCTGCCCAGTAACTGGATGCACTGGTGAATCGATACCTGAGGCTTTGCCAGAATCACCTTCACTAGGGATTGTATGGCCTCCATCTTCTCCCGAGGCAGGAAAATCTTTTTCTCCTCTGTGTCCAGGAACATTCCCAGAAAGAGGATACGACACGATGGCGTCAGTGAAGACTTGGGGATGTTTAGGATCCACCCATGCTCGGATAAAACCTGTCTGGTTCTTGCAATATCCTGCAGCAGGACCTGCTCCGACCTTGCCTTGATCAGCAAGTCGTCCAGGTAGGGGATGATGTTGACTCCCGACCTCCTGAGCAGTACCATCATTTCTGCCATCACCTTCGTGAAAACACGGAGGTGCCGACGACAGGCCGAATGGCAGTGCTCTGAATTGAAAGTGCAAGTCCTTCAACGCAAATCTCAGGAATGCCTGATGTGGACCCCAAATTGGTATGTGGAGATAGGCGTCCTTCACATCCAACGATGCCAGGAACTCTCCCTCCTCCAGGCTTGCTATTACTGCCCTGAGGGACTCCATCTTGAATTTGTACACCCTTAAAAAAGGGTTTAGTGACTTTAAATTTAAAATGGGACGTACCGAGCCGTCCGGCTTCGGCACTAGGAATAGGTTGGAGTAGTAACCCCTTCCTTGTTCCTCCAGGGGGACAGGTATGATAACCCGTGACACGAGTAGGCGTTGTATTGCCTGTTGCAGGTTCACTCGATCTGCTTGCAGAGCCGGTAAACCTGATTTGAAGAACCTGTGAGGAGGAGGTTTTTCGAATTCCAACCTGTAGCCGTTGGAAATAAGATCCCTCAACCAGGAATCCAGGTGAGAGACCGACCACACTTGGCTGAAGGCTGACAGGCGACCCCCCACCTCGCATGTGACTCCAGGGCCGGAACCCGAGTCATGCTGCAGGCTTTGAAGCGGTGGCATTAGCGGCATGATCCTGAGATCCTGTGCTGGCGGGCTTTCTGAACCTACCACGGCCCCCTCTGGCGGCCGTGCTGGAGCCTCTCGCCCTCTGCCTGGGCCTGGAAGGCCGAAAGGACTGAAAAACCTGAAAGGACTGTGACGTCTGACCATGAAAGGGACGTTTAGTGTGAGTGGGAGCAGTCGGCAGAAAGGTCGACTTGCCGGCCGTAGCCTTGGATATGAGGTCGTCAAGTTCACTACCAAACAATTTTTTCACCCTTAAAAGGCAAATTCTCCACACTACGTTTCGACTCTGGATCTGCTACCCATTGTCGCAACCAGAGGGCCCTGCGACCCGAAACCGCCATTGCGGAAGAGCGAGCATTTATAGCTCCAAGCTCCTTTTGCGTATCACATAGGATCTTCGCAGTATCCTGGATATGGCGAAGTCTCTCTCCAACTTGTGCCAGTGACATATCGGCAAGCATACCTTCTTGGATCTGAGAAGCCCATGTATAAATGGACTTTGCCATCCAACAGCTGGCGAGGACAGGCCTCTGAGACGCCCCACTTGCTGTATACATGGCTTTAAGGGTAGTATCCAGCTTTTTGTCCGTACTATCCTTCAGTGTTGCTGCCCCTGGAACGGGGAGAACCAACTTCTTGGACAGTCTGGACACCGAAGCGTCCACAACCGGAGGCTCTTCCCACACCCCTCTAGTGACGGGGTCAAAGGGGAAATTGGACTTAAACCTTTTAGACATTTGGAAACGCTTTTCAGGTTGTTTCCAAGCCTCCTTAAACGTCTCATCTAGGTCAGCTTGTTCAGGATAAACAATCTGTTGTTTCCTTTGGGACCCAAAAAATGGATCACCTTCCTGCAGGTCTGCTAAGGGAAGGTCTAAAACCTCTCTTATTGCAATAATAAGAGGTTCCGGGCCCCTGAGGGATGATTGTGAATCAGGAATCAGAGCCCCGTCATCCACATTATCATCTGTGTCGTCACCCGCCTGTAGATCATCATCTGAATTAGGCAACATGGCGGCTGCAGCACGCTTCCGTGACTGGCCCGTGGTGGGATTTATATTATCCACCCGTGCGGCTAGAACTGATAAGTCCTGCTGCACCTGTTTGGTCTGCACTGTATTTGCAGCCAATTGAGCTGACACTGTCTGCAGCATGGTCTTAATGCCTGCAGCCCACTCAGGCTCCTGAGAGTCTGGTTGTGATGTCCCACTGATCTGGGGTGAATCCCCTTGCTGGGTGGACATGCACTGTTCACAGGTAATCTGTGAGGTGGACTTAGGCACAAACTTAGTGCTGCAAATGAGACAGGTTAGTTTCCTTACCATGGTGAAGGATATATAACCTCTTTCCACAAACACACCACAATGAAATATAATATATATGAATATATATAAAACTCAATGTGCAGTGTATAGCAGCTATATATGTGTGAGCTCTATCACTGATTGTGTGTAGCTTAACAAGCCCGTGGGGGAGCGCTCAGATTTCACTGAGGAGACCAGTACACCCTGCACAACCTGAACTCCTATTTCAGGAGTTGGTACAACGCATAAATACAGTGCAGAGTGCTCAATTAAGCGATTCAGCGCTAAATAACACTTGCTGTTTTCTGCAGATTCCTCTGTCCAACACCTCACCGCTGAGGAGTGATCTGGAGGCAGTAATGGCGCCCAGGGAGAAGCAGGAAGTAGTGTATGCGCGCTCAGAGTCTCTGGCCTCGCTCCGCTGAAGCCCCGCCCCCTGACAATGGCGCAGGGGCTTCACTGATTTTTATACTGGCGCTGGCTGTCAGTTAATGGCGCCCTTGAACTGAACAGCGTTTTTGATGTGATCTGCCCTGGTATTCCAGGAACTGTCACCCGCAGCCAGTCTGTGACGGGGGGTCTGCGCAGCCCATGTAAGGAGCCACGTCTGCCGCCGCCGCCATCTTGCCGCACGATGAACTGGGGTACCCCACTGTGAGGACCCCGGTTTCTACTCACCACAGATGTCTTCGGACTGTGTCAGGAGTGTGCAGCATGCTGGGCAGCGCAATACCCGTGAGTACAACAACCCACTCAGGACAGTGGTCCTGCAGCAGGGACAGCTCGGTACCTTAAGAGGCCTGCAGCTGAACCCTCCTCAACTGACTCCCTCGAAGCAGGGATACTGTGGAGTCCAACACAGTAACCCCAAAATAATAAAAGAAAGTAAACTTAAGACAAACTCTCTGGAGCTCCAGCAGTGTGCATCCTCTCCTGAGGGCACATTTTTCTAAACTGGTTCCTGGGTGGGGAATCAGAGGGGAGGAGCCAGTACACCCAGCTTCAAAGTTATAGATGTGCCTGTCTCCTACAGATACCCTCTAATACCCAATGTCTTAAGACCATTCCCAGTATCCCATAGGACGTTAGTGAAATTATAATAATAAGGATGGAGTCCTCCAGTTATCAAGATGTAAAGAAACAAGTTACCAGCTGTCAAGCGAGAATAACAACAAATACAAAAGCTTGAAGCACTTTGATCGTTTTAATTTACACAAATTAATACCCAGTATTATAAACATGTAAAGTTAGTTCTTTTATTAGCCGTTTCGGTAACATACAATATTATTGTATTAGAAATAGGATTCTATATGGCTACTCAAAATCACACAACTGGCTTTACAGGACATCTAAAGTAGATACATCCTGGAAATTAAAAATAAAACACAAAAAAAGATGAAAGCAAAGCACTGGGTGTTTCAATAAAAAAAAAAAAAAAAAAAATACTTAAGTTGTGTTTTGATCATTTTTAACTACTACTGGGGGGGCTTCAACCACCCAGACCAGCCTCACCACCATGGATCATGCAGTAATGACCAGGCAAACCATTTACACCCCACTCCTTAATTCCAGGGGCCAACCATGCAAGATAGCAGGGTAGGATTCCTGGGCTGCTGGAGCCGGATCAATTTCCTCTCACTGGGCCTTATTCTGATCTGAGCTCAGTACAAATTTGTTCTTAAAATGGACAAAACCATGTGCACTGCAGGTGGGGCAGATGTAACATGTTCAGAGAGAGTTAGGTTTGTGTGAGTTATTTTGTTTCTGTGCAGGGTAAATACTGGCTGCATTATTTTTACACATCAATTTAGATTTCAGTTTCAGCACACCCCACCCAAATTTTATTCTCTTTGCACAGGTTACATCTGCTCCTCCTGCAGTGCACATGGTTTTGCCCATTTTAAGAACAAATTTGTACTGAGCTCAGATCAGAATAAGGCCCACTGTGATGCAATGTGGGTTATCACGGCAATATTTCAGGTTTTAGCAGTAGCGGAAAAGGCATATAAAAGATGCAATTCCTTATTGCATTCAATGATATGTGAGGATACAAATGCATGAATAATACCCACATAAAATGAAATACCCGGGTGAAGCAGTTCCATCTGGGAATTTTATTAAATACACAGGCTTTTTCTGTGTGAAAGGGCACACCCGTGTCGTAAATCCCATGTCTCCGACCCTGGAATTGACCAGGGTCGAGGACACAGGATTTATGACCCGTGTTGACCCTTTCACACAGAAGAAATACCTGTGTTATTCAGCAAATTACCAGGTAGAAATTTTTAACCCGGTAATTTGTTCTTCTGTGTGAAGAGGTGTCAGCATTTGAAATGCTGTGTATTTGCCGGGATTTTCAGACTTTTCTGTCTGAAAGAGGCATTAGTGTAGGAACATACTCTGTGGTAACCAACTGCTGGGTCCTGATGAAAGTTTGAAGATGTAATCATGACTGATACCAGTCAGGTCACAAACAAGACAGACACAGGATTCTACAAACAATCAGTTTACAAAGACAGAACCCCTGGACACAGCATCTGACAACAGAGTGCATGAATATAATCAGAATATGCAAATACACATTTAAAATGAGGCAGAATAGGTAATGCGCTATCATCCTTAAAAACAGAACAGACATCTCATAAAAAAAGTGAGTGTCTGGGCATTGCAATGCCTGCTACAGCAAATTAAATGAGAATGATTTACAATAGAATTTATGATAGAAAATAAAGTATTGCACCATGGTTTTATTTGTGTACTGTATAAAGGGGAGTATGATTGCACAAAATCAAATTAAATCCCTACAACTGTATACATTATGCTGGTGTCTTTATTACTGAGCACATATCGTACTCAAGAAGTCTAGAAGGAGCAGCAGGAGTCTGCACACTATATTAATAGCAGAAGGGTCACTTATTTCTATGGCGCCATTGCCCCGAGCTCTTGGTCTGTAGACTTACAGAATTATAGTAGTGTTGTAATTGGTTGCTTCTTTTCGGCATTAAGTTTGCAAAACATCCACCTGCTATTTACAATGCCTCACCACTGTGACAGTTGTTAAACTTTCCCTGTGCACCTGGCTGGCCTGGACCATGTAACCTGGTGGGTGGTCTCAGTTATTTGCCGCCACCTACTAAGCAGTCATTTATTGAAGAGCCGCGTATGAAAATACAATACAAAATATGATTAGAGTAATACATGTACAATAATTGCAATGTATAAAAAATACAAATGTTAAAACTTTTTGAAAAGGCAATGATTTTTTGACTCCTACTGTAAGTGGGAAAAGTTATGCCAAGCAAACCTTGTCCCAATTAAAACAAGGCACATTAGCTAGTCACTTTTGGCAAATTGAGATTTATCACCTATTAAATAGGTGAGCAGGTCTACTCAAAATTACAGAACTCGACATGTGAAGACATTATGAAAAGTAAAAACCAAACCCGATAAAAAGACCTATTTAGTGTAACTTCTTACACATATATGCACTGTGCTTCACAAGTACAGATGTGTCCTCATCGTTGCTGCCCTTCTAGTCACACCTGGTCAGAAGTACGTTTACTAAATGCGTATCATTCTCATCACTGTGCGATTAAGATGCACAAGCAGACACTGATGATTAAAATTGTATGCAGCATGCCTATAGTCTCTGTGCTACTTCGACTGTATCTGCATACGAAATAGAACATTACAATATTCATTTGTATGGAAGTGCATTGCTAGAACCTAGGAGCAACCAATGTTTCTAGGGAGACACACCTGTTCTTCTCCTAACTTACTCCAATGTACACTCTGTTGTGAAGTCTCAAAGAGGGAGATAACTACAGCGTTCCCCCTGGATCAGGCTGCAACAGATTACCCTCAGCTGTCAGTCCCTGTAAAACTTGCTCCCCCCAGTTGTTACACTACTAACTGGGAAGTAAGGAAACATTGCAATTGCTCTGGCTTTTCTGTGTACAAATACCTTCATTTCATCTAGTTCTATAGGATTCACAGAACATGTACATATATTTTAACCCTCTGCCAACGTTTCTGTGAGATGCTCAAAATATCCACTAAAAATGCCTGTGTCCCTCAAAGACACGTTTCTTTTGTTTGGGACAAAATCAATTAAAATTACTTCAAATCATTTGCCAGCAATAACTTAAGTGAGTCATATTCCTCGACTTCGACCCCGGCATTTTTAGCGGATATTTTGCACACCTCGCACTCAAAGGGTTAATGTATCACATCTAAACTAGTTTGAATGTAGATAGAAAGAAGATAAGTAACATGGATTTTGATTTTATATGGAGGGATTGAAGCAATACTGAAATAGGACCCATTAAATTTCAGGAAAAACAAAACCAAGGCAATAAAGTACTTACATAGCACAACTTATTTAAACACGTTGCTCTTTTGTATGCCAAGTTCCTGTTGAGCATTTGGAGAGTTTACAGTATTTTGTACCCGTGAAAACATTTTTAAACTTATATTTTAAATAACAGAAATCAGTACCTGTTGTAGAAAGTACCACCCAGCATCCAACGGTGCTATATAGTGACACTTACAACTAGAATACAGTTTGGTGTGTGAAATATAAATACTGATGATGTTCGGTTTTAACACCATGACCAACCGTCATATTGCACTTAACACTGATCAGTGAATGACCTTAATACCAGTTTGTTTCTAATCATTTGTTCTTCTGCAGACCAACTCTGCCATTTCTTTCCACCAAGTTTTGGGATGTTGGCTGAAAGTTCCAATCAACAGGATTCAGAAGCTGCTGAGTTTTCTTGTATGTCCAATAAGGGTTCATTATCAATGTCACTAAAGCCAAGCCGACAATGAAGAATGTTAGGTACACAACCGACGCGGATCCTACTAAACGATCCCAATTGTAAAGGGACACCCACCATAGGTGGTAAGTAAGAACCATGCGGCAGTGGAACATGTGGATCATAATCCACTGATTCATCTTCCAAAATAATGTTTGCGACCAGCCAGCCTAGAAGCACAAATGAGAAAATGGTTAGATCATAATAAAATAAAAGAAAGGTAAAACGTACTAGTAAAAGACAGGAGCAGACATCTAAATGCCTAAAATTAATAACAACTACAGCCATTCAGTTGAAGAGAATGTGGTGACTGAATCTTGCCGAGTAATTTAACAAATTGATTAAAAAAGAAATACAAGATTTGTCACTGCATATCTTCTCTGGAAATGCAGAAGGTCATGCATGCATACATACATAGCAATATTTCATCCACAAGGTACATTTAAAGAATTACTGATCCATTAGAGGGGAAAAAGCAAGGATTATACGAGAATACCTTTTCTTCGGAATACTTCATGGCAGCCATTACATTGGGTTCATCCCTCTCTCTCTCTCTCTCAATTAGACAGGTAGTTTTTTCCCCTAGGATCCGACGACTCCTCTTCCTTATCCTATATAACTGAGCACCTCCCCTCTGACCATAGTCTTTTGAATGTCTCCACCCCGATCCTAGGGAAAAAACAGAAACAGGGAGGGCTAAAAAATATAGGCTGCCATGAAATATTCCGAAGAAAAGGTATTATCGTAAGTATAATCCTTGCTTTCTCCTTCATACTTCATGGCAACCATTACATTGGGATGTAGCAAAGCAGTAGGGAGGGTTATACAATACCTCAAGCCAACGCTTGCCTCAGGACTTCACCTCCAAACCGCACTTCCGCCACATCCAGGGCGTAATGCTTAGAAAACGTGTGTGGAGAGGACCAAGTGGCTGCTTGACATATCTCTCTGGCTGACACATTTGCCTCTCTCGCCCATGAGACCGACATTGCCCTTGTTGAGTGTGCTTTAATACCCTCAGGGACTGGACGTCCTACTTTTCTGTAGAAAAAAGGAAATAACATCTTTAAGCCATTTTGAAATTGTTTGTTTCGCTGGAACGAATCCTTTCTTCGCACCTTGCGGAATCACAAACAAATTTTCTGACTGTCTGAAAGCTGCAGACCTGTCCAAATAAATTTTTATGGCTCTAACCACGTCCAACGTGTGTAAATTTTCTTCTCTTTTACTTGACGGATTCGGATAGAAACAAGGTAATATGATTTCTTGATTTAAATGAAAAGAAGATACTACTTTTGGTAAAAAAGAATGTTTGGTCTTCAAGACCACTTTGTCCGGAAATATCTTCAGATACTGATCCTGTATACATAGAGCTTGAAGTTCACCAACCCTTCTGGCTGAGGTGATCGCCACTAGGAAGGCTACTTTCCATGTCATAAATTTGAGATTTGCTCTATCTAATGGCTCAAATGGTGCTGACATGAGCCCATTCAGAACCAGATTAAGATCCCATTGTGGAACCATAGACCGAATTCTTGGACGAATTCTCTTAATAGCCTGACAAAACCTTTTTATCAAACTATGATCAGCAAGTTTGCAGTCCAACAAAACACTTAGGGCCTTATTTTGGTTCATTCTTTCTGACAAAATCCTTCTTAGATGGGCAAAACCATGTGCACTGCAGGTGGGGCAGATGTAACATGTGCAGAGAGAATTAGATTTGGGTGGGGTTTTACTTCAAAGTGAGATCTATATTGCAGTGTAAAAATAAAGCAGTCAGTATTTTCCCTGCACAGAAACAAAATAACTCACCCAAATCTAATTCTCTCTGCACATGTTACATCTGCCCCCCCTGCAGTGCACATGGTTTTGTCCATCTAAGAAGGATTTTGTCAGAAAGAATGAACCAAAATAAGGCCCTTAATGCTGATATGTGCACTTTCAGTGTAGACACTGAACCCCTTGTGGAAGCCGTCACATAGGAATTGCAGCACATGCGACATGTTCGCCTTTGGAAACTGAAACTTTTCTTTGGACCACTTCGCAAAGATCCTCCAGACTTTGTAGTAAATAGCGGATGACACTTTTTTCCTAGCTTGAAGAAGAATTTCAATCACATCTGGCGATAAATGTTTTTCTCTCAACTGTTGCCTCTCAATTTCCACGCCGTCAATGACAACTTCTGAGGATCTTGACATCTGAATGGTCCCTGGGACAGAAGATCCACTGACACTGGCAGAAACAGGGGCTCCGCCACCGACATACTCTCCAGCATCGGTAACCAAGCCCTCCTGGGCCAGAATGGTAGGACTATTATCACCCGACACCTCTCTGCCCTGATTTTCCACAGTACCCTGTGGATGAGGGAGAAAGGTGGGAACACGTAAGCTAGGGCATAGTTCCACCTCTGCGACAGGGCATCGATTCTGCATGATCCCTGCGTTGGGTACCTGGAGAAAAAAAAAAAAAAAAAAAAAAAAAAAAAAAAAAAAAAAAAAAAAAAAAAAAAAATCGAGGAACTTTCTTGTTGACTGACGACGCCATGAGGTCTATTTCTGGCACGCCGAAGTGCTCTACTATCAGCTGAAAGACTGATTGTTTTAGTTCCCATTCGCCTGGAATCAATGTACTGCGACTCAAGAAGTCTGCAATTTGATTTTCCTCTCTTGGAATGTGCAACGCTGAGATAGACTGGAGATTTGCTTCGGCCCACGACATTATGTTCTCTACTTCGTCTAACAACACCCGACTTCTTGTACCCCCTTGACAGTTGATATAAGAGACCGTTGTGATGTTGTCTGAAAACACTCGGACATGAGATTCTTTGATATCTTCTGCAAAGAATTTCATCGCCTGCCACACCACTCTCAATTCTCTGTGGTTTGATGACCACTCCTTCTCTTGCATCGACCACCTTCCTTGGCACGATCTTCCCAACTCATGTGCCCCCCAACCAGAGGCGCTGGCGTCTGTAGTTATTACTACGAATGTTGGACTTTCTAGTGACCACTTTCTTTCTCTCAGCAGTTCGTAACCCCACCACACTAGGGATTCTCTTACTGTGCTTGGGATTTTTATTATCTGATCCAATGACGTACGACTTCTGGAGAACCTTAGAAGGAACCATTGCAATGGCCTCATCCTCCATCTTGCCCAAGGAGTTACCTCTACCGCTGAGGCCAACATCCCTAGCAAACTCATCGCGGTTCTTAGGGATACGCGGGGGTCGTTGCAAATGAGCGTAATTAACTGCTGGATTTTTTCGCACCTTCTTTCTGAAAGGGATATCTGGAATGAAACTGTGTCCACTAGAATGCCTAGGAATTGAATATTTTGTGAAGGAATGAGCTGGCTCTTCTCCCAATTGACCATCCACCTGTGGTTTTGAAGAAACTTGATGGTGTAGTCCCTTGCGACAACACTTTCTTCTTCGGACCGAGCTGCTATCAGGATGTCGTACAGATACGCCCATATCATGATCTTTTGCCTTCTTAATCTTTCTATTAACACCACCAGAACCTTCGTGAAGACTCGAGGGGACGAAGTCAGGCCGAACGGCAGGCAAGTGAACTGAAAATGTTTCTCTTTTATGGCAAACCTCAGATACTTTCTGTCGCTTGGAAAAATGGGAATGTGAAAATATGCATCTTTTAAAATCGATTGCTACTAGATAATCTTTTTTTCTGATCCCCATCAAAATAGATTTGGTTGTCTCCATGTGAAACTTCTGTTTTCTTAGACGATCGTTCAAACTCCTCAAGTCGAGGATAGTTCTGAATCCGCCTGACACCTTGCTTATAACAAACAAACGGGAATAATATCCCCTTTCTATTTCTGGGACATCTTCGACTGCATTTGTGTCGATCAGAGCTTGCACACTTAACTTCAAGACCTCTTTCTGTCTCTAGTAGAGGAACTCTGGAACTTAAAAATTTCGCCAACCTTGGCTTTGAAAGAAACTTTAAACGGTAACCTTCGGTTACTATCTCTAGCACCCATTTGTCTGTGATGCTTTTCTCCCAGATATGAGCAAACTCCAGGAGCCTTCCTGCTACTGGGACCTGCTCCATGGGACATCTGGCGTCACTGCTTCTGACTTGTGCCAGAACTTTCGCCTCTCTTTTTAATGTATTGGCGAAAAAATGCCCGCGTTGTACCTGAAGTGTACCTGTCGCGAAACGGCCTAGCCGGCCTGTATGATCTGGCTTGTCTATACGATTGCCTACTGGAATAGGAATGAAATCTACCTCTCTTAACCTGAGGCAATCTCACGGATTTCCCCTCCGATATTCTCTGAATCATCTGGTCGAGTTTACTTCCAAATAGAAGGCACCTTCATACGGAAGAGTTGCAAGCTTATTCTTGGAGTGAGAATCTGCTGCCCAAGATTTCAACCAAAGGGCCCTTCTGGTCACTACCCCCGAAGTCAGAGACTTGGCAGAGAAATCCAATACATCTAACGATGCCTTACAGACGTAGTCCACTGCCATTTGAATTTGCGCCAGACTTTTGCTAATCTGGTCACGAGAGGCTCTGTCTTGCAGGTCATCCTGTAATGCGGCACACCAAACTCTTAATGCTCTAGAAAGGGAGGCTATGGCTACACCTGACTTCATCAATACCGATGTTGATATGTGTAATCGCTTTAGCGCACTCTCCATCCTTTTCTCCATGGTGTCTTTTAAGGACGCACCGTCCTCCAATGGTATGGTTGTACGAGTGGTGACTTCAGAAATGGCTGCATCTATCTTAGGGATGTTACTCCATTTCAAAAAGTCCTCATCCTCAATAGGAAACATTTTATCGATCCTCTTAAAGGAACCAACTCGCTTGTCTACATTACTCCATTCCTTTATTAATATGTCTTTAACAACTTTATGGACAGGGAAGCACCTGCCCTTCCTTGATCTGTCCTCGAATAAAGTATCCAACACTGTTTTTTACTGGTTGCTTATAATTCAGAGTTTTATAGAGGTTTTTTTAATACCACTTCCACTAAACCTAAATCAAATAAACGTTTGTCTTCAATGACTTCCCCTGACTCAGCAGTGGAATCACCCGAGGCATTATCATCAGAACCAGCAATAATTGATCCACAATCATCATCATCTATGTCCAAACTGGTTTGTGACCTAGATCTCTTGCTGCTAGTAAACTCCTTTTTTGACACAAAGTTCTTCTCCATCCACTCTCTAAGCTCAGAGATTTGGTTAGACACAGAAGTAGCTTCTTTCTTCTGCAGACAACTTCTACACAACACATTTTCACCAGTAAATGATTTGTCACATTCAGGGCATATTTTATCCAATCTCTTCTTAGCTGACTTCTTTTTTGCAACCACAGGCACACTAAAACGAGAAAGAGATAGACTAACTACCTTTTCTAACCTCAGCAAAGTAAAGTAACCAGTCCTCAAAGAGGACTTACCTGGGCAGCGGTACATTTGGTTTAGGAGAGGCATCCTCCATGATGTGCAGCGCTAGTATCCACTCAAAACTGTGAACAAGCAGCAGCGCCTGTTACACCGGCCAGGCGCTATAAATACCGGCACTTCCGGTATTTTGGAACGCACGCGGCCTGCTGTGGAACGCAGACCGCGTGCATGCGCACCGGAAATGCGTGTCACTTCCCTCCGACATTTACTGCAAAGAGCAGCTATAAACAGACGCCGGAAACAGTGACCACGTCGGACAAGCTGCCGCTGCCTCTCCCACTGCTCCGGACAACACCACACGCGCCCAGCCACCGCTTCTTGGGCATACATTACTGGTGAGTCCTACGCACACATATTCGGGCAAAAGTTCCACCCGTTCTGCCATGCTTTTCTTAGGGTTCCAGGCACCGCCAATCCCCATAATATAAAGCAGTAAAAAAGATCCATGCCGCCGGCCCGGATCAATTTTCAGGGTAAGGCACCGCCATCCCCCCGCTGCCAGGTCACACATACACCTTACCTACACTAGCTAACCTAACTACCTGTTTACAGACAGAGGAGACAGGAAAAAAGACTATGGTCATAGGGGAGGTGCTCAGTTATATAGGATAAGGACACAGTATGCAGACACCAGAATCCCGCCCTCCTGTATACCAGACGCAAATACGTGGGACAGGTTAGTGCTTAGTCTGGAGAGTTAGAGATAGGCTGCAGGGAGCAAGTATACTAACCAGACCCCTGTTGGGATTACCTGCATCAGGATGCTGGGGCCAGTATTTTGACTGACGGCACCCCAACCGCTGGTCATCTGCACGTACAGATGTGTCCACATACATCTATCCTCCATGTGATACAAGTCATGTTTTATATTATAGTGTGTGGCTGCCACTGTATCTGCATCAGAAATGCAATGTAGGCAGTACAAACAGTGCAATGGTTAGCATTACTGCCTCACAGCACTGAGGTCATGGGTTCATTTCCCACCATGGCCCTAACCCTGCGGAATTTGTGTGCGTTATTTAAAGAACTGGTAATAAAGATAGTGGTCTTATCTGTATGCCTGAAAAATCCAAGTACAAGGCAGCAGCAAACATGGGATATAGATAAAGCTTGTTTTGTGCTCATGTCAACGATGTGAAAAAACAAACAAAATGCATACCTCTGGGTCAACACACTAGGGTTTATATACAAAACATTAGGTTGAAAAACCTAGTGCTGTACTTAAGTAATATCTGGACTCCCGTTTTTCTTATGAGACTGCGTCCCCTCGCGGGGCTCCCTGCGCTCACCATGCTTCGGGCACGTTGGCTCGCTGCGCTCGTCACACTATATAAAATCAACTCCATGCGTAGTTGGATAGTAGGGGTATGAAAAAATGGGGTGCATTTAACATGGGAGCCCAGATAATACATAAGTACCCCTAGTGCTTTTGATTTGGTTTATGCCTGATATTTAATATTGCAATCATTTTGCATAGCTTAGTCTTGCTAGTAAAAGCATTGCCCATTTAAATATTCAGCATTCACTGTAAGAAGCACTGGGTGCTTCGTCCCTAAGCCCCCTAGTGCAGCAGTCATACATTTCTTAAAGTTCTCTTCATCCATTAGAACTGCCAATTCTGCCACATTTAGTATCAGAGTAGCATCACGAGGCAGAAAACAGCATCAGCACTAAAAGACTCATGTGACAAACACTTCAATGTAACAGTATGATAAGTGTCTGGACTTGAAATACTGCAGTGAAACAAAAACTGGCAGTACAATGGGGAACATTTCTGAAAACTGGTGCACCAGAAGAATAAGATTCTTTCACTTTTAAAGTACCATTTGAAAAAAAAAAAAAAATATCTGCTCATTGGGTGTTTGTTGAGCACCAGTTTCAGTAAAAGCTCCTTAAGGTGCAGCTATATTGTGAAATAAAATGTTAACTATATTACCTGGGTGTGTGATGGTTATGCTAGAAATCAGGTTATTCCATCCTGCAGGGGACTGGAGTAAGGTTGTGGAGCACAAGCAGCAAGTACAAATACAATTGGAAAAAATTTGCATGCAAAATATTGCATGCTGCAAATTACAATCTGATGGATCAGAGGTATAACATGCAAAACTTGCAGTGCTATTTTAAAAACCTTGCATGGTTCCACAAAAACAAAAAAAATTGTATATGCATTTAGCTGCTAAACAAGATATTTGGGCCTTCAGAGAAAACATCACTAGATAGGCTTTAGAACTGGTGTTTAACATGTCATTACCTATATCACATGATGTATTGATTGGTAATGGATATGTTGATTACCATTCAAGCTCAACTGCCATACAAAATAGGGTTATGAATACAGCCTTATTCCGAAATGGAATAAGTTCTTTTCCCCTCAAAATTCTAAACACAATCATTTATATTATTTCTAGAAGGTGATTTTTGGTGACTATCCCTTTTTCTCCCTTCATACGTGGCCAAGATTGATAAATGAGGTGCCATTTTAAAGATTAAGTTCTCTGCTTCTGACATATTGTTAATTTAGAATTGCACATTGTATCATTTGTTTAGAAATAGAAGTTAAACATTTACTTTTGGCCCATTCGCATGCAAAATGTATGCATTAAATATGAGTCCGCCTGTGGTAAATTCAGTTGATTGGACAGGATTTGGAAAGACACAGCTGTCTATATAATGTGCCACACTTGACAGTTTATGTCAAATCATAAACCAAGCATGAAGGCAAATGAATTGTCAGTAAACATCCAAGACAGGATTGTCTCTAGGCACAAAGAAGGTTCCAATCAGCACAGTGGCCTCCATCATCCGTAAATGGAATAAGATCGGAACTACCAGGAGCTGGCCGGCCATCTAAACTCCTGAACTCCTGTTTTCTCCCCCGTAGTGATCGCTGGTCGCAGGAACATGCTCCTGCGACCAGCTGATTTCCACTGCCGGGCTCCCTTGGCAGTTTCTCTTTCATCAGCGACCATCTCGCTATATCGATATATCGCTCATTGCGAGCGATATATCGCTTGGCGATATAACCCCCCGTGTGTACGGGGCTTAAGCATGGCAAGTATCCCGGAGAATAACAAGTTGCATTTCCATACATGCCCGTTCAAAAGAATAGAGGTGTAAAGGAGGTGGAACTAAAAATGAGGGGTATATGTATTAAGTAGTGATAAGGAAGGAGAAGTGATAAAGTAGCTGGTAAAGTACCTGGTACTTTATCACCGGCCAATCAGCCCCTGAATGGTAAGTTACAGGCTGGGTTTAAAAAGGGACAGTCAGGAGCTGATTGGCCAGTGATAAGGTACAGGCATTAACACTTCTGCTTCAAACATCTGCCCCAGTGCCACACAAAATCAGGAACACTAAACTAAACCAATACATTCAGGCTTAAATGAGTAAGTTCGTGAAACACGATTTAACTGCTTAGATGTGCTTGCTCTTCACACAACTGCAAAAACAGCTTGCCCATGGCTACCAGAGCATGTTGGTACTTGTACAACTAAAAGAACCAGTATGTTCTAGCAGCCTGAGCCTGCTGGAACCTGTAGTTCCAGAAACTAAAAGAACAGTACATAAACACTAATATACAACAGAAAAAAAAGTTCTTCTGTTTTGTTAACATAACATAACAGAAGTAACAGCGGTCCGCATACTGAAGCCAGGGAGAAGTGGCTTTTGTTCCTATTGGATTACTACAACAAAGTAGGGAGACAGGAGATCCATATGAACTTAGAGAAATTACTTATTATTCCTCTCCTATGATGTGCTTGTTTATGCATAATAGATATGGAGAAACTGAGGTGCTCCACAGCATGAATTGGAAGGGTGCCTGGCCTACAAGCAGGATGCCCTTTCCCACCGTGGTAATCTGTTCGTTTAAACTCCTGCTAGATCATAAACTATAACAAACCAGTAAATGTTTACCTTTAGCAGCATCCAGGAAATACAGGTGAACGGAGTGCTCATCTCCAGTAATAATGTCACTATAGGCAAATAATGGCCAATTGTGCTGTTGTTCACTGCCCCAAAATACCCTATAAAAGCAAAGAAGTGGTGGACAGACAGGAATATATCAAACGTCCAGAATGTGAGATTGGAAATATGAAGTGCTATATTTTCAAACAGAAAGAACCCAGTTGCTATTAAAATAGTAAAAGAAGACCATCCCTGCTGGGCGGAGATCTGATCAGCAAGGAGTACGGGGTCGAACAGTAATGCTGTTAAGCCGGCGGTAATGCAATGGACTCCAAATACTGCCCGTGTAGCTGCAAGGTCCCAGAACACCTTCTCCTTGGCAGAGAGTGATCTGTAGGTGGCAAAGAGAAGAACGGATGCAAGGTGACAAAATACAAAAAACCCCAAGTAGACCAGGAAGCCAGTGGCTATTAGAGTGTAGCATGTGCTCCATGAGGAGTAATCCATGGTAAAGTCTAACGTGCCCAGAGCTGGGAAAGGGGTGTGGGAAGAGACCATTTTCCTTATTCTTTGAGATCACTGGTACAGGATCATCTTCTTATTGTGCTCAGTCTGTATGGCACAAGTCAACATAGGCATCACCACCTGCAAAAACAAAAATCAAAAATATTTAAAGAGAAAGAGTCAGAAGTTTGATGTACAAACAGCTTTAAATATTCTGGGCACTAAATTTGCTGTGGTCTAAAGGTTAATGCTGTGAACGCGGTTATGCTTTATTTTCTACATCAGTGGTTCCCAATCTTTCTGGTGGTGTGATATGTTTGCTGACTCACTAATCAGTGTTCTCCACAGGCTTTGTCAGACAGCTCACCAGCAGTGTTCCCTCTAAGCTGTGCGCACGTGCGCGCGCACACACCTTGACGAGGGTGCGCACAGACATTACAACTGAGCGCACAAAGCAGCAGTGGTCCCTTTTTGCAGTTGTGGACTCAATTAATGTGTGTTTCACCCATTAACTACATTGTGTACTGTATTTTGAATGTTTAAATGTTTAATATCATTTTGAAGTAAAGTTAACACAAATGCTGAACGTCATTTTCCAGTTATATATAAGTGACGCACAAAAAATGTAAATTTCATTCCAAAGTTGCACAGCCAAAATCTTTAGCCGCACACAGCCTTCGTAAAATTAGAGGGAACATTGCTCACCAGTCCAAACTCCCCTGCCACCCAACACACACCCATCTCTCTCCCCTCCTACTACAGTGACATCCCCTGCTGTCTGGAACTGGCACTCACCCCTCCCAGCACAAAAAAAGCCTCTAAAGGTTGCGCCACGCCCATGTCAGCACAGCGTAATTTACTTGCCATGCCATAATACATCCCCCAGCTCTAGGCCATCCCCACCTACAATGTACCAACTGTCCCCACTGGAAGGAGGATGATTAAGTATAAATCTACCTTTCCAAATCTAACCCAGCATTTAAAGAAATGGGAATGCCAGAGATTTCCAGCTGTAATCTCCACCTCAATCTCTGCCCGACCTATCCCCCAGTTTGTTTATGGAACATTCCCTATGGGGCTGTGAACAAACAAAAATCAGTGAGTTGGTAGTCCCATAAGTGTGGCATACAACCACATTTATACAACCACATTTAAAGACATCGCAGGTAACTGCACTGAAAAGCCAAAGCATAGAAAAAGCAATGGACGCGGCTATGTTTGCGTAGAGCAGGGGTCCTCAAACTATTTTGCTATGGGACCACATCAGATAATAAAAATAATTACAGGATCCCAGCAAGTTACTGCAGAAGGTCATCACATCACATGGCAGCATTGTGGAGGCACAAAATAGTGGGGCAGATGTATTAAGCTTTAACAAGAGATAAATGCAAGGGTGATAAGGAGAGATAAATGCCCAGCCAATCACCTGCTAACTGCCATGTTACAGGCTGCGTTTGGAAAAAAAGTCAGTAAAGCCCTGTACACACGGGGCCATATATCGCACGGTGTCCCGTTTGCATCAGCGACCGGAGATGGTCACTGATGAAAAAGAAACTTGCTCCTGCAACCAGCGATCACTGCAGCAGAAAATGGGCGCACGCACCCGGCGATTTATCCACACGCCCATCGTTGGGAATATGGTCGCTCAGCGACCATATTTCCAGTGATATTTGCGATAATCACCCCAGTGTGTACGCAGCTTAAGGAGCTGATTGGCTGGACGTTTAGCTCTCCTTATCACCCTTGCATTTATCTATTGTTAAGGCTTAATACATCTGCCCCAATGGGAGGAGTTTAAAGTAACAGACGATTCAACATATCACTGACTGAGGTTAGAAAAGTCATCAGCCTGATGGTCAGCAACATGGAGTCGCGACCCCATGCTGAGAAGGTCAGGACCCACAGTTTGTGAACCAGTAGTGTAGAGCAACTTAATTTATTTATGAAGCATCAAACTTGATTGATCAGTGTACTTGTGCCCTCTAGTTTATGGATTCAATCAAAGTAAATCCAGTTCAAGGAATAGGGAATACCTCTCCCTGGTAACCTTTGAACATATTTATGGTAGCACTGCACAAACACAAAAGCAGAGCCTATTGCATCCACTGAAAATTAAAACTTTTTATTTTTAAAGAAATATTCCCCTAACACACAACTTAGGTTAGGTAACCTGACAGACCCCAAAATCCATAATGCTGGGACACCAGAGAGCACAGCGCAGATGGAAGCAGGTGACAAGTGACGTAAAGAAGTAAGCAGCATGTAGACTCTGCCCAAATAGTCAGTAGTGCTAGCAAATCCCAATGTCAGACCCCTGCTAACACAGGATACAAACTGCATTGGGTTGTTAGAGTACACTTAATGACAGAACTGAAAACGCCACAGCAACAAGTATGCGCTCAGTGTACCGTACAGCCAGTATTTCCGACACACGCAGGTGCATGCAGCGCTGCTACTCACATGCGGGTGCTCAGGGGGAAGCCTCAGAGACAGGGGTGAGCCCTGTGTACAAGCAGCGGCATCCCTGCTGCCTGCCACTGCACAATGCACACAGGGTCACATGACACTACTGTTGCCCCGCGGCCAGACCGACTTCCTGCTTCTCCTCCTCCACAACGTCACGTGGAGAGCAGGACTGTACTATTCCCAGCTGCGCCGGGGGGTTCTGTTACACAATGCACGCAGTGAGTGCACCGGGTTCAGGATGCAGCGCAGCCGTAGATGAGATGAAAGGCTGACGCTGCTAGCCCGTGGTATGGGGTGACGCTGCCAGGCAGCTGCAGAGTGTCAGTGCGAACATGATGCCGATTTTTATTTGAACAATGGCTAATTTTGTCGCTGAGGCTGTACAGTCAGCTCCAAATTCATCTGCGTGCTGTGCCTATACGTCGGGAATCGGGATGCATACCTCCCAACATGACCCTCTCCAGGAAGGATACTTTGCTCTGCTCCTGCACTTTCCTCTTAATGGGGCAGATGCATTAAGCTTTAACAAGAGATAAACGTCCAGCCAATCACCTGCTAACTGCCATGTTACAGCATGTGTTTGAAAAAAGTCAAGTAAGGAGCTGATTGGCTGGACGTTTATCTCTCCTTATCACACTTGCATTTATCTCTTATTAAGGCTTAATACATCTGCCCCAATGTATGCTTGCCATCACCTGTGTTGGAGAACCTTTCTTATCACTTAACATGTTCAACACAGATGAAGGTAATCACATCAGACATTAAGAGGGAAGTCCAGGAGCAGAGCATTGTTTCCCTCCTGGAGAGGGTCATGTGGGGAGGTATGCGGATGTGTTAGTGATGCAGGGGCAGATGTAGCCCAGGGTTGCCGACTTTGAAATGCTCCTCTCCGGGAGAAGCCCGGAGAGGAGACTTTTATTACCCGTTCGGGGGGCGGGGCTTGACTGTGACGTCATTAAGCCCCGTCCCATTTCGGAACATACCCGAAATTGCTGAGTGTAGCCCCCTCCTCTGACACCCGCGGATTGCGCCATTTAAATGCCGCGATCGGGGGGCTCAGTGGGGGTCCCCCTGATTCCGGGAGGGTTGCCCACCCTTCCGGGGGGCCGGGAGGGGGACCCGATTTTCGGGAGACTCCCGGTAATTTCGGGAGACTCCCGGTAATTCCAGGAGGGTCGGCAACCCTGATGTAGCCTTCTAGAGAGATAAGTTAGCAGCCAATCAGTTCTTAATTGCCGTGTTACAGGCTGTGATTGAAAAATGACAGCCAGGAGCTAGCAGGCAGGTGATATTCTCTCCAAGGGCGAGATGTATCAAACTGGAAATGCGGTAAAACCCCTGTTTTACCGCATTTTCCTATGTATCAAAACCCGGCCGCACCGATACCGCATTGTAGGTTATCGGCACCTTTGGTGGCGATACCCTATAGAAGCCTATGGGCTTCTTTTCGCGCCTTTGACACAAACTCGCTGCCCCCCCCCGGCTTACCTTCAGGAAAGGTCCTCCTGGACCCTGGAAGGTAAACCCCTCCTCCCCCTAGTGAAGCAGCCGGACGTCCTTCCGGCTGCAGTGGGAAGGAGGCGGCGCCGGGGACAGCCTGCTTAGCTGTCCCCGGCGTGAGGGGAGCAGGAGGCGGCAGGAAGGTGACTGAGACCGCCTGCACACCACAGTACATGTATCGCGGGGGGCCTCCGTCATATGTTAGTACGGGATGCGGTCATTTGGTCTACTGCATTATGGTCGACAGTCATTAGGTCGACATGCTAAAAGGTCGACATGACTCTAGGTCGACATGGGAAAAGGTCGACATGATTTTAGTTCGAAAGGTCATTAGTTCGACAAGGTCATTAGTTTGACATTGTCTATGTCAAAATTCACAAGGTCGACATGGAGTTTTTCACTGTTTTCTGAGCCAACATGTGCCGACAGGCGGTATTTCATGCCCTACCATCCACTAGGGCGTGGTGGGAGAATAAAATAGTGTGCCGAGCGTAGCGAGGCACCGTGCCCGACGCATCGCGAGCGCAGCGAGCGATGCGAGGGGATGCAGTGCACTTTAAACTGTGTCCATGTCGACTGTGTTGACATTCAGGTAAAAAAACAGTGAAAAACCCCATGTCGACCTTGTGAATGTCGACATAGACAATGTCGAACTAATGACCTTGTCGAACTAATGACCTGTCGAACTAATGACCTTTCGACCTAGAATCATGTCGACCTTTTCCCATGTCGACCTAGAATCATGTCGACCTTTTAGCATGTCGACCTAATGGATTCGACCTAATGACTTTCGACCATAATGCAATAGACCAAATGATCCCAACCCGTTAGTACATATGCTGTAGCATCGTGGCGAAGGGCAGCAATGTATTTTAATACAACCCGCCCCAAGGCTTAATCCCCCATACAAACTAAAGGCCTCCGTGCATAGGGTTACCAATTCATCCCTTTAATTCGGGACACATATTAATTACACAGGTTCTGTGGCTGGCTTTCACCTGGTTTTAAACTGCCACACTTCAAGACTCCATTTCACCTGGTTTTAAACTGCCACAGAACCCGTGTAATTAATATGTGTCCCGAATTAAATGGATGAGTTGGTAACCCTACCCGTACATAAAACGGAAAAGTCGGACCTGATTTCCCTGGAAGCTCCCCTGGAAGCTCCCATAGGATTAGGCACCTGATTTGCTATTTTTTGCATGTGATTTATCACCTTCAGCTCCTGGTGAGCTGCAGAGGAAAGGGACCAATGCATACCTCCCAACTGTCCCGCTTTTCAATGAACTTCCTATTTTTGGGGGGGTGGGCAGTGTCCCACGGCAGGGGAAGGGGGGCAGTTGGGAGTCCCCCCTGTCACCAGTGAATAGACGCTATATGCACGGTGTCTATTCCTGCAGCCAGAGGGGCTGGCTAGCCACCGACAGAGACACTGGCCAGGCCCCCACAGTGGTGAAAATGGTATACCGCAAGTATAGACCATGCCCCTTGCTACTCGTCACACCGCCAAACTTTTGGACATGCAGTGTCCCTCTCTCCATCACTCCAATGTTGGGAGTAGGGTGGCCAATCCCGGGATCGGGATCGGCGGGATCCCGGGATTTGGCCCCTAAAACGCCGGGATTTCAATCCCGGGATTGGAGTTTCCAATCCCGGGATTTCGGGATTAGACTGCGCATGCGCAGTCTAATGCCGGGCAGCGTCTGAGCTAGTGCTCAGACGCTGCCCGGCTTCTCCCGTCCCGGGCAGTGCAGCTCTGCGCAGCGTGACGACGTCAGAGGTCACGCTGCGCAGGGCACACAACAGCCGCCGCCTCCTCATCTGACTCCTGCGCTGACCTCCCGCCGCCCGCCCTCCCACCCAGCCTGCATTCTCCTTTACCCGGACCCCCAGACCATCGACCGACAAAGGCTACAGCCTCCCGCAACACACGCCTGGCTACTGTATATCCGCCCGGCCGCACCGCACCGCAACTGTAAGTAAATATGCGGGCGGCCGGGGCGGGTTTTTGTATTAGGGAAGCCAATCCCGGGATCCCGGGAATCCCGGGATCGGGCATTTTTCAATCCCGAATTCCGGGATTGAAAAAATGCCCCGGGATTGGCAACCCTAGTTGGGAGGTATGGCCAAGGGAGCCGGGCTGCAGGAAAATAAAAAAATAAAAACATTCAAATGAATGGGCAGCCACTGTTTGGCTGAGAGCTCTCAGCCAATCAGCAGTTGCCTTTTCGTTTGTAGTTTTTTTTTTTTTTAAATGCGCCTGTCGTCCAGCTCCTCCCACCCGGCACTCTGCGTTCCCCTGCCAGGCGTCCCTCCACACCGATAATATGCCATTGATGGCTGCACTTAAGATTTATCTTCTGTGATTATAAGTATGTCCCCCGCAAGAGGACACAGAATACTTTTTAAGAAATCTGCGTTCGCTCGCCACGCTTCGGGCTCGGTGGCTCGCTGCACTCGCCACGCTTTATAAAATCAACTCTATGCCCACTTGGATAATGGGGAAATGAACAGGACCTTGTTAACATTGAATCCTATACAAAATCGCATCGAATCGCATCGCATCTGATTGTATGCCTTAAGGTAAGGCATACAATCAGAAAATCGGCAGCCCAGATACTACAAGTACCAAGATTGCATCTTCATATCTGGAAATTGCCCAATTGATTGTCATTTCAGCTGTTCGTAATGTAAATAGATGAAGACGACGAATTGGGAATGTCCACACATATAAAAAAGATCCGCAGATGATACCAGATTATTAAGCATGTTTAAAAATCTGATTAAGCAATGGATTGGCAATCCCTATTAATTGCTGATTGGGATTGCCTAAAGGGCTAGCCCACACGTCTAAAATTAATTGTGGCAATCCTCTCCAGATCTCAGGATTGTCACAATTAATTGCTGATGTATGGGGCCCATTACATAGGGCAGGTTTTCACTCTCTCTGGGCAGCAGCTATCTGATCACAGGGCTCTGCGATATCGCACCGCTGCGATCAGGTATGCGTAACCAACATTGCCCAATGTGTATCTGGCTTTAGGATCTCTTCCCCATAAAAAGAGAGAGCTGCATTTAACCTGACATGGAGTTAGGCTGTATATGGGAATGTCTCTTTCTGCTGGTCCTGGGAGCTGTGTACTACAGTAGGACATGGACATCGGCTCCTCCAGGGCAGCCTATCCCTGAACATTAGGAGTGACAACCACACTACTGTGTGGCATAATGGGCCGGATTCTGGTTGGCTAGGTAAGCTGTGAATATTGCAGCTTACCAAGCGCTAGTAAGGCCGCTGTTTCCCCTCGCATGTGTAACGAAGACACATTCCCTCGCATGCCGCCGCTGCAGGAGAGATCATTCCATGGTTGCCGACCATCCAATGGTTTCTCCTGCCTTCACAAATAAAAGTCAGTCTGAACTGACTTTTATTTGCGTGTGCCTGTCCGAAGACAGGGCAGGTGGCTAACGTCCTGTGACGTCAGTCGCTCGCGCCCAGCAGGCATCGGCCCCCCGGTGTACCCATGGGAACGCCCAATGTTTTCATGGGGATGCCCATGAAATACTGGGCATTACCATGGACAATCCCCATCCACACCGCCCCCTGCCCTCCCTCCCCACTGCAAACTGTCCGGCCAGCTGTTGCGGTTTGCACGTGCACAGAAATGCGCAAACATCGGGGCAGGGGCTGAATTCGGATTACTGTGTGTGATCCAGAATGGGCCCCAATGTGAGGCATTTTGTAAAGGACACCAGTAACATGGCATTATGTGTATAAGGTGCATAACTGCTGTATGGCATTATGCAATTAGCTGAAAGATTAACACCAATTAGAGTAAAATATTTTATTTATTTATAATCATTATACTAGTATTAGTTATCTCATGTATTTTAAGATATATAACATAACACTATAAGCATCCACTGATGACTTTGTATAGCACTACAATTTAATTAGCAGCAATGTTTGAATGAACAACTAAGACAATGCTTCTGGCAGATTCCTTACATAATGTAGGCATCAGTTCTGCTTAGGGTTGGTGTATTTCTGTCTAATGTTATGTTTCATTTCCTATTTTCACAAAGACTGTTAATATCAGCTCTTTTGGAAGTACTGTATGCAGACTGAAACTGTCAGCGGTAATTACACCTACATTGTGTGCATGGACCTTCGCTATTATATTTGGCCTGATTCAGAACTGGTTGTTTTGTGAACACAGTCTCCTGCCTCCATAACCTTACATTGCAGGGAGAGATTCAATGAGGAGATGGCCCATGCTAATGCTCTGAGCACCTTCCTCTCTGTGGGCCTTATTTTGGTTCATTCTTTCTGACAAAATCCTTCTTAGATGGAAAAAACCATGTGCACTGCAGGGGGGGCAGATGTAACATGTGCAGAGAGAATTAGATTTGGGTGAGTAATTTTGTTTCTGTGCAGGGTAAATACTGACTGCTTTATTATTACACTGCAATATAGATCTCACTTTGAAGTAAAACCCCACCCAAATCTAATTCTCTCTGCACATGTTACATCTGCCCCACCTGCAGTGCACATGGTTTTGCCCATCTAAGAAGGATTTTGTCAGAAAGAATGAACCAAAATAAGGCCCTGTGTGTGCTGTAGGCTCAAGCTTTGATCCAAAGTCTACACTGTATGCACAGACCTGTGGGGATATGGCTTCCCTGGGGTATCTCAATTGTGCTTGTGCCCCAGGAAAATGTTCTCTTTGCCATCTTCCTGGTGATATTTCCTTGCAGCGCCAGCCACTGTAGGTCTCTGTGTGGGTAAGTACAATGATATGGGTAGGTGTGTGCAGTGTGAGCCTCCCAGGACTCAGGGGCCAATGTGTACCATACACCCTGCTCCCATTAAACATACGCCAATGCATAATTATCAGTGCAGTGTATCCTTGGTGCAAGAAATCTGTAAAATAGGTGTAACTTTGTGTACATGTCATCATGGCCTGCAATTCTGTCAACATGCTCTTGCTAAACTTTGCAAGGACCCCATTCCCCCCAACTATGTCCCGTCAGCTAAATGTGAAGTAGGACTATGTCCAGCTCTGTAGATTATCTTTAATAGTATATAGTATTTTATATAGAGATTCCAATGATTTCCAAAATTTATATTTAACTCCTTTCCTGGTGTGTCACACAGAAAATAGATAATTGTCTGGGTATTATGTAAACCTCTATTGCCAGTATTCCCAACCTCAGTCCTCAAGGCACACTGTCAGTGCTGTTATAAGTGATATTCAGGCTTTAGACTACATGTGGGTCATGAATGTGCATAGCACAGATCGCTCAGCACACATCACCGGTGCATAGACTGTACGTCAGCAATGTCTAAAACGACTTTCATCCTGGCTGGAGATGGACAAGCTTTGGGGTGGGCGCCGACGTCATTTAATGTTAGCTGCCTGCCCCAAGCAGACATTGACACACCTGCGTTTGCAGGGGTACGCCCAGAATTTCTATGGGTGTGCCCAGAAAATGCTGTGAGTTCCCCTGCTTCTACCCCCTTCCCTCCCATACTGGAGAAAAATGCCCCGGTGAGTACATGTGTATATTCGCAAACCCCAACCATTGGAGACGAGGACGAATTTGGAACTGAGTGATCAGGTCTGAATCGGGCCCCTTAGTATTTTCCTGTGATGTTATGCATTTTGGACGTTTGTGGCAGGGACAGCATCTTTTCACATGAAAGTGATGTGGAAGATCCAGTCCAGCAGCAGCAGCTAGAAAAACTGATGTGATCAATGTTGGGCTGATTAAGCAGAACCTGTGGCTTCCTAATAAAGTGTTTCCAGGGCAGAGAGTCATTACTACACCCTGAGAGCAGTGGAACGCATCAAATGAGACATATATATATAGTGGTAGATGCTCCATTAGTTTAGTATTACAACTCAGGTGTATGAGAGGAAGGGGTTAATACTGGCTAAGTAAAAAATGCAATGTTCCCTCAGCTAACTGAATGGTTTTAGTAACCAGTCTTGAACACTACAGAGGAGACTTGTCTACTTCAATAGGCTGAGATTTGTATTGTCCCCGCTCCCTGGAAGCCCACCCCTGTGCTAGAGGAACGGACTCCAGCTTTATTTGACCTACGAATCTAATCACTTAAGAGGAGACAGAGCATACACCCGGCTAACACAGATCCCGACAGCGATTCTTCCTACATCACTGCAGACGCTGGGACAACTACGCTTTAGCCGTGTGTACCAGCTGCCATGGGAATCGCACACACTGCCAGAAGCCTGCCGCATATTTGGCAGTTTACCATCTTAATAGGCTGTGTGGCACCCCAACATCCATCAGTTTACGGCAGGAGACTGTTTGGCCCACCTTAACTCCGCTGTCCTCACAGCACCAGACTCCACACATTGCAGACACTGCAAGTGTCAGGTAACAACTATGCTATATTGCAGCACCGAGTTCGCTTAGAGCTGGACATCAGTTATATTTCAGCTATAAAGGACCATTGCGTGTGCCATCTATGTTTGCCCTGAAAAGTCGGGATCCCAAAATTCAATTACCCCTCCCACCTATGCAAATATACAATAAACTGAAAAGGTACTCGTGTAATATCACGGCGCCCGGCTACGCTACATTTTCAGTGTAGGCTAAGCTACGTTGTCATCGTAGCCCAGCGGCTACCTAGCGTAGTCAGCGTAGCGCGAATGCCAATGGCTGCCTAGCATAGTAAGCTTAGCGCCCCTGCCAGCTCTCCCCAGGGGGCAGCTTGTGCTGCCTGTGTCCCTGAGAGTCCTACCCCCCACACAGCCTCCGGCGCAGGAAGGGAGGCTTCCATCTCCCTGCCTGCTGCCGTTCCCCACCTCCCTGCGGCTTGCAAATTTATACCAAGTTTCATGTACTTATTCCCAATAAGCAGAAGGGTTTACAGGAAATTGTACCTGGTGTATTTAAGTGTGTTTAAGTACTTAGTACCGAGAAAGGATACAGCTTTTCACTTATTGTCCATTGGTTTAAGATTAATTTGGCAAATCGCTTCATTTCAAAACCCCACTATCCACGCCAGCCCGAAGCGTGGCAAGGGGGCGCGTTACGACCCATACCCCCACTATCCATGTCAGCGTTTTTATAAAGTGTGGCGAGCACAGCAAGCCACCAATCCCGAAGCGTGGCAGGCGCAGCGAGCCCCACGAGGGGACGCGGATTACTTTACACGTATTCTCGGTGCGCTCGCCACGCTTGCCACACTTTATAAAATCAACTCCACGCCGACGTGGATAGTGGGGGTATGAACAGGTCGGGAGGATGCGTAACACGTGCGCTCGCTACGCTTCGGGCTGGTGTACGCCACATGCACTCCTTCATACGTTAACGCATTGGGTGTCCATTAACACAGGTTTGTGTCAGTGGCAGCAAATGGTGCTGCTGAAAAAAAGCCACAGACTCCTCCTCTGTCTGCGGCAGGTTAAACATTGTGACAGGTTCTGCAGTCATTACGCAGTCACTTCACCTCTGACTGACTACGGTAACTGCGTAACGCTGCCTGACTACGCTGGCCGCGGGAACACTACGCCGAATCTGACAAGGGCGCTGACTATATGCTGGCCACGGGAACACTACGCTGATTCTGACAGGGACGCTATGCTAACTACGTAACGGGCGCCGTGATACTACACAAGTACCGCGGAAAATTATTCAGCCATCTCTGCTCCCAAATCCTTTACTAGGCCAGTGTGAGGATTTATGTAATCTGGTGAGCAGGTACCAGGGACGTGCAGTCAGGGGAGGCAGTGCCTCACCTGTCATAAATGATTTAAAAAAAAAATACAAAGATATTTAAAACACATATAGTGTGCAATAAATATCTTATTTGTAATTTTTTTTAAAATAATTTATGTGGTGGGACACTGAGGGCAGGCTGGGAGGCATCAGGAGCTGTGCCTCCTGCTGACAATTAAAAATTTACAGCAGCGAGGGGCAGAGCTTAGGATGAGCACAAATAGAGGCTGAAAAGCCCATTAGAAATCAACGTGGAAGCTGCATCTACACATCTGCCTCAGTGACAGGGCTGTCACTGAGACAGATGTGATAGGCCAGCAGATACAGGCTGTCATACACTGACAGCCCGTATGCGCTCTCAGATCCGGCCCTATCTGCCGGGATCAGAGCCTGCAGCAGAGGGACCAGCCGGGGGCACTCATCACCAGACACCCCCTCCCCTCCCCAGAAGGTATGACCCGCGGGCAGCGGCGGTGATAGTAGCGGGCAGCAGCGGTGATAGTAGCGGGCAGCGGCGGTGATGGTAGCGGGCAGTGGGAGCGGGGCTGGTACACAGCACAGCACATATCCTGGTCCCCTCCCCAGAAGGTATGACCCAGGGGCCGGGACGGTAGCTATCCGGATCCTGTGTGCTAGCAGCATGCGGTTGCCGCTGCACTCGGCTGTTCTGTTGTAAGTTTAACTGGCCGCTGCTGCTGTTTATGCTGTTTAATATATATATATATGTGTGTGTATGTATATATATATATATGTATATATATATGTGTGTGTATATATATGTATATATATATATATATATATATATATATATACATACATACACATATATATATGACGAGGGCACCAGTGGCAGAGGACGGCAGACTGGAAGAAAACTGCCCCCGTCGGGGAGAATCTAGTTGTGAATTTATCATCACATGTACTCTCAACTGATGAAGTTAAAATCTTGTCCAAAGGACTTTCATTTGTGCCGACGGCGAGAATGGACACATTGTCTTGGAAAGCTGAGAAGCACACCCTCCATCGCCAGTTAAAACTCAAAGAGTACTTTGCAAAAACACCTCCCCTCCAAACCCCTAATCCCCATTCAGCAGTTATTCCACCGCAATTGAAGAAACTACTACCGCGTTCTAGCTTTGAGCCACAATCCACTAACCCCTCTATAAAAACGTACATGAGACTCTTGGACTTACAAGTCGATGAAGCGTTGACACAATTGCCTACCTGCCATTCTAATTTGTCCGCTACCGAGAGACTTACTTTGAGATCCTTATCCAACAATCAGCAGTTAATATTCCGACCTGCCGACAAGGGGGGTGCCCTTGTGGTAATGGACTTTGCGAAATATAAATTGGATCTTGATCTACAACTTGCGGACACTTTGACCTACCAGAAACTACCAAGAGACCCAACTGTGGAATACAAATCCTCCCTTACACATCTCCTGAAAATTGCAGTTCGAGATGGAATTATTCAACAGCAACTTATGGATACACACAAAAAGAAAAATTCCCGCACCAGTCTGTTGGTAGAAAGTCCTCTACCCTCAGAAAATTTCCTCAATGGGATGGAAACCAGTGTTTTACCCAAAACAAGGTCTGAGGGGTGCTACCCACTACTAAGATATAGACATAAACACCCACAAGAAAAAAGAAGTATTCCTGTGGGTGCACTGAGGACCAAATAATAACTATTGTAAAATTTAACCTTTAATATTTATCTTCTAAAAAAGTCTCATATACAAGAGACCTGATATCCTTGTTGTGGTGAAATATTAAAAAATAGAATGTGAATAAAGAGATGAAAATCTACGTGTAAAGATTAAAAAAGAAGAAAGAGAGACATGCAATGTGTATTTAAGTCTATGATTTTCAGTATTGTACTTTATAGTGCTTTTTTCATAGATCTCAAAAATTGTAGCCTTATTGTCTTTAATAAAGAGTCACTTTTCCCTTTTGCAAAAGTTATGCGTCTACATTAATTGTATGGGTTCACTGGATATAGCTTTTTCATAAAATGAGGAGATTAATGGCTCCTAAGGATCCAGTGAGAAAAGTAACCTTTCAAGTTCACCTCAGCGTCTAAATGAGTGTGATGTCTCATATGGTAAGCACCCCTCGATCATATATAGGGGTACATGCAATAAGCATCACTGTGCAGTATTCCGTACAGGATACAGATGGTAGGTTTAATTACCCAATATTACTATGAGTATCTTGTGTCTTTATACACAGTGTCAGGTATAGCTGGTGGGAAAAATTCTGTGGAGATGCGGTATCCGTATTTAAGCGGTTTATCCGCCGGATTACCTAGTAACGGAGTGGGGGTACTCAATGGTGTTTCAAAGGTTTGGCATTGTTTAAGCACATCCAAAAGGATTTATCACCCATGTTATAAGCGGGTTACCGCTGGGATAAAAGTTGTGTGCATATATCCATGCCAGCCTTTTACACCGTTTTTGATGATCTAGTGCGAGCTGTAAATATTGTCATATAAGACAGTCAAAGTACCTCTAATTTCTACCCGTAATTATAGCGGTTTTTACCGCCGGGTTTCAGACAGTCGCTCCTTCCACAGGTAGTTCCCACAATAATGAATTAAAATGTATCCTGTAAGGTGGGGCGTGGCTTGGTGTAGCATGGAGTAGCAGCAGGACGCTGCAGCTCCCGATGTAACCTCCTGCAATCTCCTGAAAAATCTCCTGCAAAATCCTTTTTTGTCCCCGGTGAACCCCCCACCTAATGGAGCCTGAGGACCGGAAAATTAACTGAGAACGTACCGTGGACTGGGGAATTGTCTGGAGGCGGAGGGTTGAGCCGGACGGAGCAGCGCTGAAGCCATGAACCCGGCGTCCCGGAAGTAGAAAGCCCGACACTTGCTGAGGTCACGAGGAGACGCCGGGCAGAGAGCCACAGCAACAGAGCCGGAGGCAGCGAGCCCCCCTGACGCAGGAGCAGAGGAGAAGCCAGGCGAGACGCCGCGAGCCGCAGTAGCAGAGCCGGCGGCAGTATACTGAAGCGGTAACGGACGCCTGAGGCAAAAGAGGCGCTGACAAGACAGACGCCGGGTCAGTGTCCAGGAGGAAAAACGCCAGAGCTGCCTAGACCCGTGCTCTTTCAATTAAAAGCCAGGGAAAGCAAGCTGCACGGTCACGGAGCCGGGGAGAGTCCCTGAGGCCCTCCTGCAGGTTGTGACCAGGCAGCAGGACAGAACTATCCTGAGATTGTGTGTTGCTAGTTGCGGAGCCGGGGAGGGTTAAAACCCTCCTGCAGGTTGTGACTAGCAGCCCTCTCCCCAGGAATTAGCTGGCATCACTCGGATTTCCCTCCAAAGACCCTGCTACTGACTACTGTGACCAAGCAGCAAACCCTCTTCACGCTGGGACCAAGCAGCAAGCCCTCTCCTTGGATAAAAAGGATAGAAATATCCCGAGATAAGAGTGTGCTGCCAGCTGCGGAGTCGGGGAGGGTTAAAACCTTTCTGCAGGTTGTGACTGGCAGCCCTCTTTTCAGGAATCATCTGGTTATTACTATATACGCTGGCATGTAGAAGGACTGGAGAGAAGCTTCCTGGCCAGATACACCAACTGAATGTGGGCCAAATTGTGACTACAACAGCGAGCAGAAGCAGGGTAAGAGCGATCCAGAATCATATTGTGTCTCACTCTGCCCTCTCTTTCTGTCTATAAAAAAGAAAAAAAAAAGGAAAGCAGATAATACATGCTATTTTATATAAAAGCTCCCCCTGATGATTGTGACCTGCCCTGTATAAAGTATTCTCTGATGGTGGCAAAGCAGATATAGCGGAGGACTATATTGAAAGTCGGAAACTGGACATAACTGACCTCTAACTGCTAGGATTCCTTTTTTGTCTCTGTTTTTTTTTTTTTTTTTTTTTTTCTCCATATTTTTTTTTTTTTTTTTTTTTTTCATATTGTAACTTTGCCCTTAAAATATGGTTAAGGGAGGTGCTGCAGCAGCAGCGGCAGCTGCAAAACTAGAAAAATTCGCAAGATCTGCACAGTCGACTAGATCTACAGGAGAGAGTGCGCCCAGCTCACCATCCTCTCGTGCAGATAGCTCTATTAATGAGCCAGCCATATCTTTACAGCAGATTCTGCAAGCTATTGCTACATCAGAACAAAAGGTAATGGAGAAAATTGGTCAAGTTCAAACTGACGTCTCTTTGATAAGACACGATTTACAGAAAATACGCGAGAGGGTAGAAGAGACAGAAAAGCGAGTATCCCAGTTAGAAGATGATATTCGACCACTAAAAAAAAAGGTGGAAGAGTTAACAACACAAATGACATACACCCAATCCAAACTGATAGATACGGAAGGACGACTACGTCGGAATAATATCCGTATAGTTGGCTTGCCAGAACGAATTGAAGGTACTGACCCTGAGAAATTTGTCGAAGAATGGCTGGTACAGCTATTCACCAGAGACGTATTTTCTAAACAATTTTCCATAGAGCGGGCGCACAGAGTGCCAGGGAGGCCTCCAAATCCTGGGGCCCCCCCAAGAACTCTAATTGCTAGACTGTTGCATTATAAGGATCGGGACACTGCACTGCGGTCAGCTCGGATTAAGGGACAAATACAATATGATAATCACCAAATATCCCTGTACCCAGATCTTGCCCTCGAGGTACAAAAAGAGCGGGCAGGTTTTCTACAGGTCAAGAAACAACTGAGAACCCGGGACATAAAATATTCAATGATATATCCTGCCCGACTGAGAATAGTATACAGAGATGCAACCCATTTTTTCACAAATCCAGTTGAAGCGGAAAAATGGGTAGAAACCCTGGCAGGAGCTCCAAGATGAAGATGTGGATATTGACATAGGGACTTCCATGGTGGGGGGGGGGGGGGGGGGGTAGAAATATGCTTTTGTCTTTTTCATCTCCGACTTCCTTTTTCAATTATACCCGCTATTGTAAACCCCTCCTTCATTGGGGACAACTAAAAAAGAGAAAAAAAAAAAAAAAAAAAAATGAAAAACATGGGGAGTATTCTCCAAATGCTAAATATAGCTAAGGGAGGATATACCTTCCTTATCCCTAGGGGTGGGTAAGTGTATGTAAAAATAAAAAAAGTAAATGGGATCTAGGTATACCTTGCGACTGGGAGGTTATACAGGGAGGGTTAGGGCGGGGGATATGGGTGTGTGTAAATGTTGTAAAATTAATGTATGTGAAAACTGTTGTCTGTTATATAAGGTCATCCAAAACAATGTCTTACAGCTTAACTGTTCAGAAAAGGAAGGGAAAAAAAAAAAAAAAAAAATATATATAAAAGGGGATAAATGGGAGGATGTTCTATTTTAAGCTGGAATGTAAGGGGGTTAAATAATAAAATTAAAAGGTCCCTTGTTATGACCCAGGCTAAAAAATATGGTGCAGAAATAATCTGCCTGTTGGAGACACATTTATACGGTAATAAGGTTCTCGCACTGAAAAAACCTTGGATTGGACACATGTACAGTTCAACATTTACTCATAATTCCAGGGGGGTCACGGTGCTTATTAAAAAGACCTTGGCCTTCCATCTTGAAAAGAGCTGGATTGATCCATGTGGTCGATTTGTGTTTCTCAGAGCTATTGTCAATTTTAAACTACTCTATATATTGGCAATATATATACCACCCCCATATAATAATGAAGTTCTCCGGCAGGCAGCCCAGTTTATATCTGATTCCCCAGACGCCCCTGTGATATGTATAGGAGATTTTAATAATGTCATGTGTAAAAATTTTGATAGGTGGAAAGAGAATGGTAAACAACTGGAAATACCGGTAAATGCACAACCTACTCCGTTCTCTAAATTGATAGGTGAACTGGGCCTGATAGATATTTGGCGCAGTAGAAATTTGCATGAGATGCAGTTCTCATGCCATTCCACTACGCATAACACACTTTCTAGAATAGACCTGGCATTAATATCCCCTATGATAGCACCGATAGTTAAAGAAATAAAATATCTTGCACAAGGCATATCAGATCATTCCCCAGTATTTTTAAAAATAGATACCGGAATGGATAGGGGTAAAGGAGCATGGAAGTTGAACCCTTTCTGGCTAGATCTGATGGGTACCGGCGATGAAGTGGTCACCAATTGGGTGATGTGTGTCAGTGAGAATGCCACATATGAAAACCCGGCTATAAGACATGACGCATTAAAAGCTGTAATAAGGGGCACATTTATAAAAAGAATAACAGAGATAAAAAGAAAGAGCAAAAAAGAGGAACAGGATTTAGAGAAAAGATATCAGCAAGCCGAATCCAATTATATTTCATCTGGAACAATAGAAGATAGAGTTTACTTGATAGATATTAGAAGGGAATGGGCCACATACTTATATGATAAATCTAAAAGGAGAATGCAATTTGCCAAACATAAACAGTATTTCCAATCAGATATAGGAGGAAGCCAACTGGCATTCATAGCCAAAGATAATAAAAGTAGCAATCTAATACCGTCCATCAGAGATGAGTCGGGTGTAATAAGGTACTCCTCTAAAGATATAACGGAGGTATTCAGAGAGTATTATCAGAGCCTGTACGGGTCTGGGGAGGTGGTATCCGAGTCAGAACTTGGGGAATATCTGGATCAAATTGATATGCCATGCTTTTCTACAGAAGATATGCAAATGCTGGATGCTCCATTTACAGCAGAGGAGGTGGGAAAGGCAGTTGCTGCACTTCCGGCCTCTAAAGCACCAGGACGGGATGGAATTCCCACTGAGGTGTATAAAAAATTTGGAGATTTCTTTATCCCCTATTTAACTGAACTATATAATACACTTTTGGAGTGGGGCTCACTACCACAAACTATGTCTGAAGCAATCATAGTACTGATCCTCAAGAAAGACAAGGATCCGCTGTCCCCAGACTCGTACAGGCCTATCTCTCTGTTAAATACTGATGTAAAAATTCTTGCCAGGGTGATAGCCACTAGACTAAGCCGTATAATAACAACTATAATCCATCCAGATCAGACTGGATTTATGCCAGACAGATCCACAACACAAAATCTGAGAAGACTGTATTACCACTTACAGAGGGGGCAGGATCTGCAGACCGAGGCCTTGGTTGTATCCTTGGATGCAGCCAAGGCCTTTGATACGGTTGGATGGAACTATTTATGGGCAGTCCTACGAAAATGTGCATGTGGCCCACAATTTATTAAGTGGGTAAAACTACTCTATGCACAGCCAACTGCATTAATAGCAGCAAATGGATATACTTCAACTCCGTTTAAATTAAATAGAGGTACTAGACAGGGCTGCCCCCTGTCCCCTATGTTATTTTCTATGGCAATAGAACCATTAGCCTGCAGTATACGTGCACACCCTGATATTAGAGGAATACAAATAGGAGAGACAGAGGATGTCGTCGCATTATATGCAGACGACATGCTCTTGTTCTTGAGGGACTCTGGTATTTCGCTGCAAACAATGCTGGAGGTAGTAAAAGAATTTGGAAATTATTCTGGACTCCGTATAAATTGGAGCAAGTCCAGTATACTCCCAATATCAGGGAATATGCCCCAGATAGAGCAAAGCGAATACCCTCTTAAATGGACCCTTAAGTTCAAATATTTAGGTATTTGGATAACCCCGTATGCGCAAAATTATGTTGAATTAAATGTAGAACCAGTTACAACAAATTTCAAGGAACGTGCCCATATATGGAAAAAGTTACCAATAACAGTCACGGGGCGGATAAATATGTTTAAAATGATTGTCCAACCTAAATACCTTTATGTTTGGCAAAATTCACCAGTATATATTCCAAAGTGTGTGTTTACAACTATAGAAAAAATATTATCCTCCTTTATTTGGAAAGATAAATCGCCACGAATAGCACTAAAAACATTGTATAATAAAAAAACGCAAGGTGGACTAGCACTTCCAAATTTAAGGAATTATTATATCTCCTCCCAAATGATACACCTGGAATCCTGGGTAAAAAACACAATGGAGAGTACACTACAAGCATACTTTGAAGAACAATTGGCTAACTGGCAATCTCCTTTGTTGTTCTTGCTGTCGGGTATATCTGCATCCAATTTGCCGCATATACTTAGACAGGCACTGCTGGTATGGAGAACAGTCCACATAATGTGGAAATGGTCTGAAATAGAAGCTGATTCTCCCTTATGGAATAATAAGAAATATAGAGAGCTGGAGAAACTGTCGAAAGACAATATATGGCAGAAAAAAAATATTATCAGTATAGGACAACTATACTCTGGCGGAGTATTTAAATCATTTAGACAACTACAAGGAGAATTCAATATAGTAAATGCAGACTTTTTCAGATATTTACAGCTGAGGCACGCCATCCAGAGTCAATTTAAGAGTCTTATACTGGTGACTACTTCATCGCCTGTCAAATTAATGCTACAAAAACTGGGGAACAAAGGGAAAATTTCTAGAGTATATGCGGCAATAAGTGCAGCTCAGTGCCCAACCCAATTAGAACAACTGAAAGTAAAATGGGAGGTAGAGGTGGGATCACTGGAAGCTGCGACCTGGAAGGGAATATTGGGGTCCATAAAAGATGCGACGTTTAGTATTAGGTATCAACAAATCCATTACTTTATACTCCATAGAGCCTATCGTACACCAATGGGGATGTACCGAGCCGGGCTGAGGGAAGATTCAAGATGCCCAAAATGTGCAAGGGAGGAAGCTGGGTTCCTGCACCTGTTATGGGAGTGCCCGGGGATAAATGCATTCTGGCAGGCAGTATGGGAGGATATTAAAGCAACGGTTCCGCTGCTAGCCCAATTTGGACCCAGAGCCTGTATCTTCTGTATAGAAATAGGAGGCGACCATACACCTATGTTAAATCAATATGTTCAAAGCCTGGTTACCATGGCGAAGGTGACAATAGCACGATTATGGTTCTCCCCTAGCCTACCTCAAATTATGAACTGGAGAGCACTTGTGGAAGAATTGATTAAACATGAGAGATTTATGTATAGTACGAGAAATATGACAAGTAAATTTCATAGTAAATGGGATAGATGGGGTAGCTCTTTCAACACTAGATCAAATAATGAGGTTTTACTAATTGAGGAAATATAGAGAGTTATATATGACGAATATGGACATAATATAGGGAGAAATAGAATATATGCACATATGAACACTCGAAGGCACTGATCTATATCGACATTAAACTAAAGTCGCTTTATTTAGTAAAATGCACAAGTTTAAATTGAAGGGGAAAAGTAAGGAAAAGAGAAGCGAAAAGCACCTTGTCTGTCTTTTTTTTTTTTTTTCTTTTTTTTTTTTTTTTTTTTTTTTTTTTTTTTTTAGCACAGTCACTTTAATTGAAATTTTGGATAATATATATGGTAGGGGGAAGGAAGGGAAAAGAAAAAAAAAAAAAAAAAAATATAATAAAAATAAAAAATAATATATATATATAATAATAATAAATAAAAACACATACATATGTATAAATATATAAATAAAAACACTTCGCTACTTCTGGTTTTTTTTTTTTTTTTTTTTTTTAAAAGCACAGTCACTTTAACTGAAAATTTATTTCAAGTAATGATGAATTAAATTCACATGTGAAAAATAGGAAAAATAGGAAAAATATGTAGCACTAAAGTCTATATAAAGCCACGAAGACCTAAGTAGAACCATTATATACTACCTAGAAATATACCCATATATGATGTTGAATATACTATAAATGAGTCTCTATGAAATAATGAACAGTATACTGCAAAAGCAGGATGAAATATAAATGATGACCTGTATATGTATGTTAGTATTGTATGTCTGTTTGTAAAGTATTTATGTATGTTAAATGTGAATTTGTATTTTAAAGTATATGTATGTAAATGTCTATAAAATGAAATAAAGAGTATTGAATTAAAAAAAAATGTATCCTGTAACTGATCTGCAGATATTCAATAATCCTTTTATAAGGTTTATCCCCTTCAATACCACACTATCAGAGTTTCTACCCTTCAGTGGTGTAGGGTATACACAGTGCACGCTATATATACAATTTCCTGATCAGGGTGTCAGCACCTGTATTCCAACTAAAATATTGGAGCTGTGCGTCTGTTACTATTGATCCTAAAAGTCTTAGTTTTTATCCCTGATTGCAAGGGCGCTTCTCATAGGACAGTAAATGTACAGGAGCAGGGAACAGGTTAATGTGTTCCCTGTACTCCGCGCTGTGCCGGCTTAATACAGAAGGAAGTTGCCCTTAGTCATACACACCATCCAATGTCAAAACAATCCCCTAAAAAGGTGGACTTATTTATACAGTGTAATTACAATGTTTAGAGCTTTCACGTCTCCTTCATCGCTCACGCATAAAGGCACATCAGTATAGGCGAGATAAATTGTATATAGAAGTGCCGTTTATTATTAGCCACTCACTCCGCCTGTCCAGCGTGAGTGAGATTGCTACAGTGATTACAGAATTTTTCACTGAGACTATCGCAGATCAGGGGTTGTGTCTTAAAACACGCTGTTCCCCTGTCCCTGCTCAGTGGCTGTATCTCTCGGCATCTGCCGCTCAGTCTGAGATACACGCCACTGCCGCCCTTCAATAGCAGCCGGGTTACACGTTCAGTGTTCCCCCGGCTCTCGTGGCGCGCTGAGTCTCTTCCCCCTGTATGGGGTTAAGAAGTGGCTAATATAACAGCACTATTACATCCGCTATATCGCTACTGAATTGGCACTTTTAAGGTGAACTAATAGGCATATGACATTGATAACATTTCTGGCTAACTACACACACATAGCATTCTCTCTAACTACACCTTAAAAGTGCCAATTCAGTAGCGATATAGCGGATGTAATAGTGCTGTTATATTAGCCACTTCTTAACCCCATACAGGCGGAGTGAGTGGCTAATAATAAACGGCACTTCTATATACAATTTATCTCGCCTATACTGATGTGCCTTTATGCGTGAGCGATGAAGGAGACGTGAAAGCTCTAAACATTGTAATTACACTGTATAAATAAGTCCACCTTTTTAGGGGATTGTTTTGACATTGGATGGTGTGTATGACTAAGGGCAACTTCCTTCTGTATTAAGCCGGCACAGCGCGGAGTACAGGGAACACATTAACCTGTTCCCTGCTCCTGTACATTTACTGTCCTATGAGAAGCGCCCTTGCAATCAGGGATAAAAACTAAGACTTTTAGGATCAATAGTAACAGACGCACAGCTCCAATATTTTAGTTGGAATACAGGTGCTGACACCCTGATCAGGAAATTGTATATATAGCGTGCACTGTGTATACCCTACACCACTGAAGGGTAGAAACTCTGATAGTGTGGTAGTGAAGGGGATAAACCTTATAAAAGGATTATTGAATATCTGCAGATCAGTTACAGGATACATTTTAATTCATTATTGTGGGAACTACCTGTGGAAGGAGCGACTGTCTGAAACCCGGCGGTAAAAACCGCTATAATTACGGGTAGAAATTAGAGGTACTTTGACTGTCTTATATGACAATATTTACAGCTCGCACTAGATCATCAAAAACGGTGTAAAAGGCTGGCATGGATATATGCACACAACTTTTATCCCAGCGGTAACCCGCTTATAACATGGGTGATAAATCCTTTTGGATGTGCTTAAACAATGCCAAACCTTTGAAACACCATTGAGTACCCCCACTCCGTTACTAGGGAATCCGGCGGATAAACCGCTTAAATACGGATACCGCATCTCCACAGAATTTTTCCCACCAGCTATACCTGACACTGTGTATAAAGACACAAGATACTCATAGTAATACTGGGTAATTAAACCTACCATCTGTATCCTGTACGGAATACTGCACAGTGATGCTTATTGCATGTACCCCTATATATGATCGAGGGGTGCTTACCATATGAGACATCACACTCATTTAGACGCTGAGGTGAACTTGAAAGGTTACTTTTCTCACTGGATCCTTAGGAGCCATTAATCTCCTCATTTTATGAAAAAGCTACAGTATATCCAGTGAACCCATACAATTAATGTAGACGCATAACTTGTGCAAAAGGGAAAAGTGACTCTTTATTAAAGACAATAAGGCTACAATTTTTGAGATCTATGAAAAAAGCACTATAAAGTACAATACTGAAAATCATAGACTTAAATACACACACATTTGCATGTCTCTCTTTCTTCTTTTTTAATCTTTACACGTAGATTTTCATCTCTTTATTCACATTCTATTTTTTAATATTTCACCACAACAAGGATATCAGGTCTCTTGTATATGAGACTTTTTTAGAAGATAAATATTAAAGGTTAAATTTTACAATAGTTATTATTTGGTCCTCAGTGCACCCACAGGAATACTTCTTTTTTCTTGTGGGTGTTTAAGCAACTTATGGATGCCTTGATCCCCCAATTCCCGGTAGTACCGGTTATTTATAGTATCCCAAAGATACATAAATGTCTGGACAATCCCCCGGGACGGCCGATTATTGCCGCGAGGCAATCTTTATCTCAATTTACTTCTGTTTACATTGATGCCACACTGCAGCCGTACAGTGAGACACCCTCGTTATCTTTTGGACACGACGACTCTGCTCCAAGTGCTGCAAGAACTGCCTGTTCTACCGGATGAAGTATGGTTAGTGACACTTGACGTAAAAAGCCTTTATACCATAATTCCCCATTCTGCTGGTATAGAGGCCATTGATACTTTTTTACATGCACAGGATGACTACAGTGGTCCTGATATTAATTTTTTACTTTCATTGATTAAATTTATCCTAACCAAAAATTACTTTATCCATGACGGAGGTTTCTGGTTGCAGACAAATGGTTGTTCCATGGGATCAAATGCAGCACCTGCATACGCTAATATATTTATGTTTTGTGTGGAACAAATCGTTTTCTTTGATGATCCCTTAATTGCAGCCAGAATCCTCCTATATCGTCGATTTATCGACGACCTGCTTATTTTTTGGGCAGGACCTATTGTTGATTTAGTATCATTGGTTGATAGGCATAACAGGAGTGGGTTTGCTACTCGCACAGGACCCTCAAGATGTGTTGAGGTAGAGAGGTGAACCCCTATTGTGCTAATGTACACTAATATGTGTTACTCATAAGGGGTGTGCTACCACTGGACACAAATAGATATGAACAAATAACAGAAGAGAAAAGAGTGTCCTGGCGTGGTGCACCTAAATAAACTTGACGATTAAGATTTAGCTTTTATTGGTATGTCTTAAAAGGCGAAATATAAAAACACACAAACAAAACGAAATGTATGTGGATGTGTTTAAAAAGCGGCGGCTCTTTGACTCCACATCCGTTCTGACTAGAGGTAAGTATCCCCACAGGTATAATATGCTGACACTAGTTTAATTAATAATAGGACAATGCAGTATAATAGTGTCAATGTAGCTCAAAGCCTTTTCATGCAATAGCGCACATACTAACACCAGTGCAGCAATCAATATAGATATAGATATAAATTATCGATACAAATTATCACAGTTGGCTGGTGACCACAATTTGATAGACTATCTTTGTGTCATGTGAGACATCACTGGCTCAAGTCTGTATAGTTAAGGCTAGAATTGCCTTTATTGTAGTTGAGCCACTGTGTAAAGAATTCGTCTATGATAAATAAGAGTATATTCAGGTTTGGTCCATTCGTATGGTTGTACCCAATCGAATAGGTATAAAATATATGACCACATATATAACCAATTCAGTTACAGGTGAAAAAAGTCAACTCAGATACCAATCTACACGGGTGTCAACCGATGCACCTTGGTTTGATCAGGACTCTATTGTGCGGGCTAAAATTATCCTCAATATGAGGTAGCCTCGATGTAAGGTAAGATATATCTGTCTGTTAGTGTAGGCAGATTATATATAGTACAGGCTAGAATTATCCTCAAAATAAGGTAGCCTCTGTTCTTAATAATGAACACCCGTCTACTTATTATAGGTAGACTAATGTGCAGGGCCGTTTCTAGACAATTTAGCTCCCAGGGCGAAGAAATAAAAATGCGCCCCCCCCCCAATACATAGCATGGTATTATAGTAATTTCGCGCGCCGAAGGCGCGCGCCGAAATAGGGGGTGTGGCTTGATATTAAAAGGGGTGTGGCTTAATGTAAGGCGTGGTCTAGCAGGAAAACAATTACCTTATATCACACTTTTGCAACCTGCAAGACCAGACATTGGTTGCTGCAGGAATTGTTATTGTCCTCCCGCACTTAAGTTGGCTGGCTGAAGGCCACACAATGACCTAGTACGCCTCACAATGACAGGCTACTTAAATCATTATACACTATTTATCTGTGATGCCAATTACACATTACGCCGTACACTGTGATGACGATTACATATTACGCCGCACACCGTGATGACAATTACACATTACACCGCACACCAAGATGCCCATTAGACCACACACTGTGATGGCAATTACACAATACTCCCCACATCGTAATGCCCATTACACATTATGCCCCATGTGCCGCTGCCGCACAACCGATGCTGTTTACTAATATGCCCCCACAGCGCCACAAATATATACCCCACAGTGCCACATATATGCCCCCACAGTGCCACACATATGCCCCCACAGTGACACAAATATATGCCCCCACAGTGACACAAATATATGCCCCCACAGTCCCACAAATATATGCCCCCACAGTGCCACACATATGCCCCCAGTGCCACAAATATATGCCCCCACAGTGCCACAATTATGCCCCACAGTGCCACACATATGCCCCACAGTGCCACAGATATATGCCCCCAGTGCCACAGATATATGCCCCCAGTGCCACAGATATATGCCCCCAGTGCCACAGATATATGCCCCCAGTGCCACAGATATATGCCCCCCAGTGCCACAGATATATGCCCCCCAGTGTCACAAACATATGCCCCCAGTGCCACAGATATATGCCCCCAGTGCCACAGATATATGCCCCCAGTGCCACAGATATATGCCCCCAGTGCCACAGATATATGCCCCCCAGTGCCACAGATATATGCCCCCCAGTGTCACAAACATATGCCCCCAGTGCCACAGATATATGCCCCCAGTGCCACAGATATATGCCCACAGTGCCACAGATATATGCCCCCCAGTGCCACAGATATATGCCCCCCAGTGTCACAAACATATGCCCCCAGTGCCACAGATATATGCCCCCAGTGCCACAGATATATGCCCCCAGTGCCACAGATATATGCCCCCCAGTGCCACAGATATATGCCCCCCAGTGTCACAAACATATGCCCCCAGTAACAAACTTACTTGGAGAGGGGAGGGGAGCGCATCGTGCTTCTCTCCTATCCCGCGCCCGAGCTCCTATTGGCTGACAGCGGCAGCCCAGTGACGTGGGCGAGGGGACGGAGAAACGCACGATGCGTTCCCCTCCCCTCTCCAGCGTGGAGTCGGGCGGCCGGGGAGACAGCGGCAGCGGCTGCGGCTGCGGCTGCGGGCGGGGGGGTTAGACTGCCGGGCGCCCTGGCTGTTTCAGAGGCGGACAAGCCGTGCGGCGCCCCGGGCTGCTGCACGGCTTGTCCGCCTCTAGAAACGGCCCTGCTAATGTGGGTAGATATGCTGTCAAAATATCTTATGGTGCAAACAACGTCAACACATTAATGCATTAGTCGACCAGCAAAAGTGACGACACATGTTAAGATTCCTTTTATTCCTCTTATTTGGCTAGAATTGCTCTTAGAGAGGGAAAAGAACATGTGTAACTCTTTTTATTATACAGAGTTTTTATTGTCGGTCTATGTCGACATGCAATTCAGTCTGTGTCAACATGAAATGGTATTGACAATTTGCTGGTTGGTGAATCAGGTTGAGGCAGGTCTAAAGTGCTCCGTTGAAATAATGGTGAATCAATAGTGGTTTTAATACACTTGGGACAGTCAGAGGGAGTACTGCCTGTCAGCACATAGTGGTTTTAATGGTCACTGGTTTATAAATGCAGTTTTAATATACTCTTAACATGGTTATGAATTAATTGTATGCAAACACTGTTTGTTAAATAGCGCTTAATCAATGTGGTATAGTTAAACACTGTTTGTTCAAACACTGTTTGTTAATGGCGTTTAATCAGTGTGATACAATTAAACAATTTAACAATTTATCAATCTGGCAGAAGTTCTGTCAATGGTTGGTGGAAAGTACGCCACCTATGATATGCACAGCTGCCAAAATTCAATTGAATTAAATTGAAGGTAGGGGCACTAGTAGCTGTAAACAGTGAATAAGTTACAGCGTGCCCTCCTATGGATAGTGTGAACGTGCGGAGTGCAGTAATAGTGCTGCGTTCGGTTGCCGTGGATATATAAAGGTCAATCCCTAATTGGCAACAAATTACTGCCCCCAGTTAGTTGTTATACGGTGGTCACAAGTAGTCACCAGAAGTGCCTATTGTACGGTGATAGAGCAGTGCGCATAGCAATGGAAGGTTCCTGTGGGTTAAAGCATATATCAGAAATACATCCTAGTCAGATGCGAGTCAGAAGAGCGTCACCGCTAGCCCTAGGCTAGCGGTGACGCTCTTCTGACTCGCATCTGACTAGGATGTATTTCTGATATATGCTTTAACCCACAGGAACCTTCCATTGCTATGCGCACTGCTCTATCACCGTACAATAGGCACTTCTGGTGACTACTTGTGACCACCGTATAACAACTAACTGGGGGCAGTAATTTGTTGCCAATTAGGGATTGACCTTTATATATCCACGGCAACCGAACGCAGCACTATTACTGCACTCCGCACGTTCACACTATCCATAGGAGGGCACGCTGTAACTTATTCACTGTTTACAGCTACTAGTGCCCCTACCTTCAATTTAATTCAATTGAATTTTGGCAGCTGTGCATATCATAGGTGGCGTACTTTCCACCAACCATTGACAGAACTTCTGCCAGATTGATAAATTGTTAAATTGTTTAATTGTATCACACTGATTAAACGCCATTAACAAACAGTGTTTGAACAAACAGTGTTTAACTATACCACATTGATTAAGCGCTATTTAACAAACAGTGTTTGCATACAATTAATTCATAACCATGTTAAGAGTATATTAAAACTGCATTTATAAACCAGTGACCATTAAAACCACTATGTGCTGACAGGCAGTACTCCCTCTGACTGTCCCAAGTGTATTAAAACCACTATTGATTCACCATTATTTCAACGGAGCACTTTAGACCTGCCTCAACCTGATTCACCAACCAGCAAATTGTCAATACCATTTCATGTTGACACAGACTGAATTGCATGTCGACATAGACCGACAATAAAAACTCTGTATAATAAAAAGAGTTACACATGTTCTTTTCCCTCTCTAAGAGCAATTCTAGCCAAATAAGAGGAATAAAAGGAATCTTAACATGTGTCGTCACTTTTGCTGGTCGACTAATGCATTAATGTGTTGACGTTGTTTGCACCATAAGATATTTTGACAGCATATCTACCCACATTAGTCTACCTATAATAAGTAGACGGGTGTTCATTATTAAGAACAGAGGCTACCTTATTTTGAGGATAATTCTAGCCTGTACTATATATAATCTGCCTACACTAACAGACAGATATATCTTACCTTACATCGAGGCTACCTCATATTGAGGATAATTTTAGCCCGCACAATAGAGTCCTGATCAAACCAAGGTGCATCGGTTGACACCCGTGTAGATTGGTATCTGAGTTGACTTTTTTCACCTGTAACTGAATTGGTTATATATGTGGTCATATATTTTATACCTATTCGATTGGGTACAACCATACGAATGGACCAAACCTGAATATACTCTTATTTATCATAGACGAATTCTTTACACAGTGGCTCAACTACAATAAAGGCAATTCTAGCCTTAACTATACAGACTTGAGCCAGTGATGTCTCACATGACACAAAGATAGTCTATCAAATTGTGGTCACCAGCCAACTGTGATAATTTGTATCGATAATTTATATCTATATCTATATTGATTGCTGCACTGGTGTTAGTATGTGCGCTATTGCATGAAAAGGCTTTGAGCTACATTGACACTATTATACTGCATTGTCCTATTATTAATTAAACTAGTGTCAGCATATTATACCTGTGGGGATACTTACCTCTAGTCAGAACGGATGTGGAGTCAAAGAGCCGCCGCTTTTTAAACACATCCACATACATTTCGTTTTGTTTGTGTGTTTTTATATTTCGCCTTTTAAGACATACCAATAAAAGCTAAATCTTAATCGTCAAGTTTATTTAGGTGCACCACGCCAGGACACTCTTTTCTCTTCTGTTATTTGTTGATAGGCATAATGCAGGTGAAAGTCCAGTTAAATTTACCATGTCTTATGACCGATGTTGTATTAATTTCCTTGACGTTGCTATACATTTGAATGATGGGACTGTTTCTACAACATTATTCCAAAAAAAGAGCGATAGGAATAACTTGTTGCATGGTACGAGCGCTCATCCCAGAAGTTTAATAAAAGGGCTACCATACTCGCAAATGGTTCGTATAAAATGAATCATTTCTGATCCCATCGAGGCGGATATCCAGATCAACACCCTCATTAACAAATTTCTTGTTAGAGGCTATAAACTTCATGATCTCATAGCGGCTAAAGATAGAGTTGCCCTTATTTCCCGTCAACAACTCTTAACTCCTAAAGCCCCTAACATTGGGCCCACCCAAGAAATCATGCCATGGGTAACTAAATTTTCAAATGCCAGCCCTACCATCAATAAAATCTCTAAAAAGCTATGGCCTATTGTAGCTACAGACAGTGACATAAACATCTCCAATTCTAGACTCATGTCATGTTACCAAAGGGCCCAGAATCTTCGTGATATGTTGGTGAAAACCGATATATCGGCATTTTCACAACAAAAGAAACCTACACCCAGGGGATGTATCAGATGCACTTGCACTGTATGCAGTTGTATGATTCCGGGACCTTCATTTTATCACCCACACCGGGGCACTAAATTCACCATAAGACATACACTCAGTTGTGAATCTCGCTTTGTGGTGTATCAATTAATATGCCCGTGTGGCTTATCATACATTGGTAAGACCGAAAGGTCGTTTAAAGAGAGGATCACTACCCATAGATCCACAATACGGGCAGCACTAGCTGGTGGCAAATGTGACCTGCCTGTTCCAAAACATTTCTTAGCCATGAAACACTCATTACCATCGCTAAAATATTGTATGAAAGATCATGTGCCCCCAAACATACGGGGTGGCAATAGAGGATTACAGTTGCTTAAATGTGAAACCCGTTGGATCCACAGGTTGGACACAATATATCCCAGGGGTTTAAATGAATTCCTGGGTATTGGATGTTTGACCAGGAAATAGTATTGTAACCACTTATTTTGCCTATGCTCTCTGTGCTATCATAAATCTTTTTTCATTTCATTTTTGTTTTGATTTTTATTATCGTCTTATGCTTGTTTTGTCTATATTCACCCCTTTGCCTTTCTTATTATCCTCCTTACCTTACTGCTAACTGCTTTATTCTCCCTACATTGTTTCTTTGCATTCTTTGGCAAATAATTAATGAATTAATATTGTGACCATATCCTGGTCTTTACTTTAGGATGGTTAAAGTGCCTTTTGACATATGTACTTGTTGTACTTGAACGTTTTCCATATAGCTATATTTATGCATATTGATGTTATGTTCTATCTACAGGATGACACCTGTTGATCGCCTATGATTGCTGTTTATTATGACACCACGATATATCTTATCTGCCAGTGATGGCACATAGAATTCTTTGTATAGAATACCATCATAACAGTATGATAACAGGTGGTTTTGATTGCTGATTGTATGTCCTCCTTTTTTTTGTAAACATGTATTGTATCCATGGTGATGGGAGCACGCAGACCCATGGGTCTGACGTCATCTTCCGGCGTCCACGGACACGCTGGATCACGTACACGCGGGTGGTATAAATGTATGTATCGTTTGTGATTTTTGTATACCTGACGAAAATGTCGAAATGAACGACATTGAAACGTTGTAACGAGATTGAGTGTACTGCCTATTCTTTCTGCTGTGAGTGCCGCACCTCCAAAGCTACATTTGTCTACATTCACCAGTGAGGGCACCCAGTGAAGCACTGCTTCCTTCAGCGCTGAGGCGCTATCGTGTGTGCCGGACTCCTGCTATTCCTGTATATATATATGTATATATATAAAGACCAAAAAGACACACTCTCCAGACTCTTTGATGCAAAATAAAAAGCTGTGTATTTGTATTCACATAGACATCATAGTATAAAAAAGGGTACTCAACGTTAGCGTTTCAGTCCATATAGGACCTTCCTCAGGAGTTAGACAACAAGGGCATCCATTTGGGGTGAAGCACAGCGTGGACCACACAGCAGGTTCCTACAGCATACCCACATACATACACACATATATATATATACAGCTACAATATGCCGGCACTCTGGATAGAGAGAGCCAAAAGGTGGGTGCCTTCCAAATAGAAATACACAGTCCAACAGGGGGGCGGCACTCCAAAAAATCAATAATCACTCGGTCAAAGCGGCATCATGTGAAAACAAGTGTATTATAGCGCCAAGCGCTTTCGGGGCATAACCCCGTCCTCAGGGCATCAATACACAGGGGAGAAGCTTCTCCCCTGTGTATTGATGCCCTGAGGACGGGGTTATGCCCCGAAAGCGCTTGGCGCTATAATACACTTGTTTTCACATGATGCCGCTTTGACCAAGTGATTATTGATTTTTTGGAGTGCCGCCCCCCTGTTGGACTGTATATATATATATATATATATATATATATATATACATACACATATATATATATATATTTTTTTTTTTTTCATAGGAGAAAATGTCTCCTATGAAGTCTTCTGTCAATATCAGATCACTGCTTCCCATGCTAGAGTACAGGACTTTGCCCGTGCTGCACCCCTTCAGTGGAACACACTCCCTCGCTCCATTAGACTCTCCCCAACCTTGCAAAGCTTCAAACGGGCACTGAAAACTCACCTATTCATCAAAGCGTACCCTTCCACTGCATAAACCAGCTGATTCTCCGACCCCTTGCCTGTTTACATCCTGCTATCTAACCACCACCCCCTCGCTTGCACCTCTTGTAATCTGTCTGTCTCCCCTTCCTACTAGATTGTAAGCTCCTCCGAGTAGGGCCCTCTTCCCTCCTGTTGTCAAAGCCCACTTCTCTTCACATTTCACTCACAGCTCTCCTATACTCCAACACTCAGTGACCATCTTCATACTCATCTCCATCATTGGCCTCAAGCCTCTAGTTGTATGTTGATTGGGTCCTCACTACTTACATTTAAGCTGTAATGTGTATTGAACTGTGGTGCTCTTTATTTGTACTGTATTTTTGTTATTTATTCAATGTTATGCCAAGTTTTGTCTCCCTCTATTGTTCCTTTGTACGGCGCTGCGAAACACTTGTGGCGCCTTATAAATAAAATTATAATAATAATAATAATATCAGGGTGCTTGGTATCAATCATAGCCTCACCAGTGGCTGACCTCACCGCACGTCACTGGCAGGTACAGTGCATATACGCTCCCAATGATGTGTGTTTACTTTGTAATACCATTTTAATATTGTTTATGCATGTAATTGTATTGATTTAATAACCATGAGAGGTTAATTATTATCATTATTATTGTTTTGTATATTGTGGTACATTTGTTTCAGTGCAATGCTATATAAAGATACATTGAAATTAACTTTTTGTGTGTTGAGTGATACTGAGCGCCACTTCTGGTTTTGTCTGGAGGTTGGCATACCTCTTCATAGTGGCTGCTAATACACACCTTTCTGGTACACTGTGCACTCTTGCGCCAAAGACACCTTTAGTTATTGCTCTTGATGATGGAATAGCTGCTGAAGTGATAGGCCGGGGTGAGTGCTACAGTAGGGCCACTGGAGCTTTCTGAAGAGTTTGTACTATACTGTGACGCCTGTATGCTGCAATGCTGTAACTCATGCTTATGTTGATTACCTGGTAAGCATATCCATTGTATGTGATTCCTTGTCACATTTGGCACCCAACTTGGGGCACATACAGCTGGAATCGACAGTGCAGCAGAGAACCTTGGGTAAGACAGCTATGTGTGTTTCAAACATGCAACTGTTGTTTGGTTATACACTGTGCAGCCAGCCAGGGAGACCTTTATCTCTTGAGAGGAAAAACATGCATCTGCGTTCAAGGCTGCAAGGAACATGCTAACTCTCTTGCTAGGATCAATGCTGAAGGTGACTAATTTAAAGCATATGTGTGTGTATTATTTTAAAGCAATGAATTTAATGAGCAATGAAAGGCATTTTAGTCTAGTCTACCAGTGGTATTGAAATCATCCAAGAAAGTGAGTGATGCCTCATGGTTGGGTCACAAATTGCACCATGACATGCATGATTTTTAATGTATAGCTAGTGCTTGATAAAGGCCCAGGTCACACTGAAAATCTTTATACCTCTTACCTAGATTCTTGTAGAAGTGGCTTCGCTTTTGTCTCCCTGTATTGTTCCTTTGTACGGCGCTGCAAAACACTTGTGTTATAAATAAAATTGCCTTATAAATAAAATTATAATAAAATTATAATAGCTTGCTCCTAACTCCACTTCATTACCCCAACCAATGGTCAAAGAGTAATATGGGATTTTTAAAACGTTTGTTGTCCAGTCAAGCTACTTGCAGATGAAAAGAGAGGAAAGAGATGTAGAGCATGGCAGAGCAGTCAGAAGGAGTTAGAAGCTATGGCTAGAAACCTGCACCCACTTCAAAGAATTCAAGTTGAAACCACCATCCAAAACATTGTTGAAATGCTCAATGAAACACGATTGTAAGATATTAAATAAACAGTAAAGGGGCATACACACGGGGCGATTAAAGCCCCATTTCTAAGTGATCTGACTATGGGTGCCGGATGGGGTCCCAACAGTCGGGATCCCGACAGTCATTTACCCGTCATCGGAATTCCGACTGTTAAAACACCGACAGATGGGTTCCCGACGGCCACCGGCTACTCTCCCTTGTGAGGGACCATGACCCCCATAGAGGGAGAATAGAATAGGTGGCGAGCGCAGCGAGCCTGCAAGGGGCTTGCTGTCTGAGTTTGGCCAGTCAGGATCCCGACGTCGGGCTAATGACTGTCGGAACCCTATACCACACCCTCTGACTAGATCGCTTAGAAATAAAGCACAGATCACTCCATATGTATGGCCAGAGGGGCTATCGCCTGACTAGATTCATACTAAGTGCAGTATAAATCTAGTCATCGCCTGTTATTTCTCTCCAGAGATCACTGGCTGTGACAGGTCGCTCAGCACATCGTTGTCTGCTGAGCTCACTTTGGGGGAAATTTACTAAAGGAAATTTGTAAAAAATAGGTGTAAAAATAGGTGTATTTATATCCAGAAATACACTTATTTTTTACATTTACTATCCCGAAAATACGGCAATTCGTATTCGTATTGATGTGCTATCAATACGAATACGAATTGCCGTATTTTCGGGATAGTAAATGTCAAAACTAAGTGTATTTCTGGATACAAATACACCTATTTTTAACAAATTTCCTTTAGTAAATTTCCCCCTTTGTGTGTACGGGACATACCTCATACTTGTAAAAGAAAGCAGTATTAAGTTTTGAAATATAGACTGCCTGTGACAGCTAGCTACAGTTAGTTGCGTGTTATTATGGAAGTGGTGAATAATAAAATAATATACTTTTATTTGTTTTTTGGGGGGAATATGTCAAAGTGTTTTCTTAAGTTTAAGTAAGAGTTTTGAATAATTGCAATGAGGATTTCAGGATAACTTATCAGCGGACAGGATATTCAGTGTTCAATTAATAAATGTGAATATATTCTAAAATGAACATTTCCTATTTTATTAATACAACTTTTAATTTTCTAATTTCTGTAAGTGCACTTTGAGAAATGGCAGGTTGGCTATACATTTCTATGAAGTCAGTTATAATACAATTGTATATACAATTGTATAACAGTCTTTTGCATTAGTTTCATTGGGGGAAATTTACTAAGATGTGTATTCTACTTCACATGTGATGTTGCTATGGGCAACCAATCAGAATCTACTTCTTATTTATTTAGCACCCTCTAGAAGATAGTAGACAGGATCTGACTTGTTGCCCATAGAAACAGCACATGTGAAGTAGAATACACATCTTAGTAAATTTCCCCCATTATGTCAAATGAGATTATGGGGGAAATTTACAAAAGGAAATTTGTAAAAAAAATAGGTGTGTTTGTATCCAGAAATACACTTATTTTTGACATTTACTATCCCGTAAATACGGCAATTCGTATTCGTATTGATAGCACATCAATACGAATTGCCGTATTTTCAGGATAGTAAATGTCAAAAATAAATGTATTTCTGGATACAAACACACCTATTTTTTTACAAATTTCCTTTAGTAAATATCCCCCATAAACTCATGGGATAATCATGTTTCAATCTTAAATAAATGTTGTGTTAAGAGATATTAAATCAGTAAATAAAAGAAAATATCCCAGGGACAATGAATGAAAAACAATGGGGCATTATCCAATTAGCTCTGAAAATGTTTAGAACATTATCATATTTCTCCCTATCCAATTCTACCTCGTTGTTTTTTTTTCTGGACAAAACATTCACACTCATAAAAACAATGGATCCGCAAACAGTCACGGACCTATGTTTTTTCATGGCCGTTATAGTGGAAAAATGCATTCTTAACACAGAGTTGGGTTCACTTAGGGGGGTATTCAATGTGAGGGTCACGGCAGTCGAGCTTGCTCGACTGCCGTGACCCAGTCCCATTCTCGGTCAGCTCGACCGAGAACATGCAGGCGGGATTCAATGTCCCGCCTGCTGGGGAACGAGAAGGGGGCGTGGCCGCAAATTGCGGCAGGGAAGAGGCGAGCTGCAGCCGGCAGCTCGTCACTTTCCGGCCGTTCTCTGCAGAACGAGCCCGACAGCTTGTGATGTTGGGGTCGTTCTGCCGAGATACCCTGCTCAATGCTGTCAGGGAAGACAGACAGCGTTGAATAGGGCCCGGCGGGCATCTCCCCGACGGGAGATGCTCACCGGTGATTGAATATTCCCCCTTAATGCCTTATAAATGCTGGCATTGGGGATTATTGGATAGCCTCAGACGGAGGGAACAACTGGAAACAACAGATCTTAGAAACATCATTTTATTGTGTTTAGCTATTAATATATACAATACATAGATAAACATGGCTTTTTTGCTGCCTATGTTGATAGAATGTTACCGGTTTGAAAAGATGTATATATTGCACTTAAAAATGTAATCCTGTACCGAAAACATTTTACCACTAGCAGTAGACATTTTGTATACATTATATATATATGTATATATATATTTATATATTCCTATAATGGAGTAAAGGAGAAACAAACCATGAATTATACATGTTCAAAGAAGTATATTTTAATACTATAATAAATGCAATATAATGGACTCATTGTATTTGCCCTGTATGAAATAGTAGTGGTTGTTTTATTTATAATACAGTAGAAACAGATAATAGCAAAATTGTGTTCACGTGGTATGAGATTAGCATCTGTCAGTGCTTCCAAGGTGTAATGCTATAGCATAGGTTTATAAACTACAAAGATCTGAATTGTACTGTTTATAATATAAAACTTATTTAACCATATGAACAAAATAGCATAAAAGTACTAGCCCCAAGTAATCTATAGAATCATTACTTGCGCATACTTTACACAAGTCGCGCATAAATTACACGAGTCACGCATAAATTACACAAGTCAAAGTTATTATCTGGTTACAGTAGGTCAGAGTACATTGATGCTACTTCGTTTATATTGTTAAATAACATTTCTATCACCTCTATTTATGTGAAAATAAAATAATCTCTTTTGGCTAGAGATGAGTTAAACTATTCAGTAAAGTTTGAGAATTAACTGGTTTGTAGGCCAGATTCACAAATGACAATCATAAAATAAAAATAAAAAAACAACAACCTTTCTTAAGAATTTAAAAAAAAAAAACATTTCTGCAATTTAGCAAAATAAAGATGCACAATATAAATTACTATTTACTCTCTTACAAATTATGGTTCAGTTATTTTGTCAGTGGTTTCATCCAAATAGTCATATTGGCCAAAATTGGAAATCATTCATCAAACTTTACCTGCAGAGATTCACTCAACTTTAGATTTGGCTGCAGACCCTCAGGTTACACACACAGTATCATTGTCACCTGCAGTGTCATTGTGAAACAAGAAGTGATTTGGCAGAATGTGGTGAAGAGAGGGGGTGCTGGTACTGGAAGGAGAAGCAGCCACCCATGGAAATGAATTGCAAACAATCACAGCCTGGACTTCAGATAAATAAGTAAGCAGCAAATCCTACAGTATATACAGTACCACAATATAATAGTCATGAAATATGAATCATTTGAGTCAAGCCAAATTATTTGCATCCCAATAGTAAAAACATTTTGTCTTACTTATGAGTCGCACATTCAAGCAGCTGATTTCATTTTTGGCACTAAGTAATAATTGTATAACCAACAAGGTAAGCTTGAGGTAATCCTGCCCATCATTTCCTGATGCTGCCTGATTAACAGGTGCCGGATGACTCACTGACAGTCGGGATTCCGATGATGGAGAAACGACCATCGGAATCACGACTATCGGTGAGTTATACCTTACCCCCGATTAACAAAATATAGTTTCTGTATGTGGTTCTAAGCTGTGGTCAGTTAATACTGCAGTTTCTATATATTTATCTTAAAATAGCTGGGTTGGATGGAAGTCAAAGGCTTTTTATTTTACATGCTGTCGCCATTCTTATTTCAGTTTGGAACTCTTAAAATCTATGTTCTCCAGATATTACTGCCTCAGTACAAATTACACAACTAACAGCTTATTCAGGGCCATCTTAATGCATGTGCTTACTGGGCAGCTGCCGTAGGCCCTACAATTCTAGGGGCCTTTGAGCAGGGGTTTGCTGGTGCCTCCGGAGTTTCTTGTGCGGCTAGTAGAGATTGCTGCCCGGCTGCTTTGTTGTGAATTGCACAAGAAATTAGAGCTGCCGGGAAACATTCTCTACCATCCTGCGGCCAATCAGTTACTGGCTGTAAGGCTGCTAATTGTTGGGCGGCTGAGAGCGGGTGGAGAGACATTGAGGGAAGTTATCAATTTGTTTACTCAAGTAGGGGCCCCAGTGCATTGCTGTGTCTAGGGCCCACAATGCTGTTAAGATGGCTCTGAGCCCTTTATAGTTAGACCCCTTCTATTCATTACCAAATTTCTCAGTCACTAATTCCTGAAGGTAATTACTAAACATGACATTAAATCTTTGTAACAGTGCTTATGGTAATTATCTTATACTTTACACAGGGAAGCTAAAAAATAGGTGATTTACAGTATACCAAGTTACTCTGGTTAGTAGACTGGTGAGTTGATAACCTTAATTAACTGCTGATAGGAAGCATACATTTGATACCTGGGCCTGCCATAGGAACAAATACCAAATACAGGGCCATTTTACACAATGGGCAGCTAACCAGGGCCCCACATTGCTAGCGCACATTGAACAGCTGTGGGTGGGGGGCCACACAATCACAGTGGCCTGTCAGTATGCTCTAACTGCCTCCCAGCCTGCAACCTGACTTGTGAATGGCTGGCAGCAACCTGACTTGGGAATGGCTGGAGCTATGCACCAACCAGACTGATGACAGTCATTCCCTGTTTGGAAGCATGTGAAGAGATGGCAGAGGACTACAATGAGGCATTTTATGATTTTTTTTTAGATTGGTACCTATGAATGGGTGTGTAAGGGCCCCAGTGCATTCCTTTCCCAAGCCCCACAATATTGTTAAGATGGCCCAGCCACCACCTGGAATCTACCTGTGAGCTTAGGCAGTAAGTGGTACTTACAATACAAGAGTCCATTGCCATAGCACTGACTGTGCAAACACGGTTCCTTCTAGGTCCTCTCTAATTGCTCTTTTCTTGTAGAAATATAATCAATATAGATATATTTTAATTTTAAAACTTATACATTCATCCATTGTGCAGTTATGCTTTCAGTTGCACTTTAAGGCGGTTTGGTAATACATCCATTTCTGTTGGGTAATCTCCTTACTTCGCGGTCTGAGATAGGGTATCTGAGTGAAACACGCATATATATGCTTACTCCATACACACTTCATGCTTATCTGAGTGTTTGTTCTCTAAGAATTTTCTCACTAAACATTGACATTAATATTACAGCCCCCCTTTCCTCAGTGTATTCAGGCATATGACGGTCTTGTAGTATGTGGAAGCATAGATAAAGTGCTTATCAAAGTGAAAACGTATTTCGCTTATGATATTACATTTTGTTGTTTGTAATTTGCTGCACACAAGGGGTGAGATTTAATGAGATGGGAGATTCAGAAAGTGAGAGATTTGGTTAGAAATCTCCAGTTTTTTTAAAGCGGCAATCATTTACACTTCAAAATCAAACTGGTTCAGCAGTGTAAATGATTGCCGCTTTAAAAAAAGTGGAGATTTCTTACCAAATCTCTCACTTTCTGAATCTCCCATCCTATTAAATTTCACCCTACATACTTTGAAATGGGCAATTGTGTCATTTCTGTACACCAGGCATGTTACAGGAAGTACTGTATTTCCTTATTAGACTGCAGAGGGTTTATTTGCTAAGCTTTTGATTGTGGGGTTTATTTGCTAAGCTTTTGATTGTGTTTATGCCTAAAATTTAAAAGGGCACTGATTTTACAATCAAAAGACTGATAGTAAAAGCATTGGCCTTTTACTTTTAAATTTTAGACATAAACATGACCGAAACATCAGGACTAAAGCCATGCACACACGGCGCTATTCTTCCAGGCGATATAGACTAGGGGCTAGATTCTCTAAGCTTTAAAAGTGATAACATGGAGATTGATAAACAGCCAGCCAATCAGCTCCTACCTGCCATGTCACAGACTGTGTTTGAAAAATGTCAGACAGGAGCTGATTGGCTGGCTGTTAATCACTCTACATTTTATCATTTTTGAAGCTTAGAGAATCTGGCCCTTGCTCATCAAAATCACCTAGAGGGTGATCTAGAATTGGCCCATGTGTACTCAGTGGGCGATAGCGATGCGTGGCCCCGCAGCTTCCCTATCACCCAGCCAAAAAGACTGTAGGCAAGTAAACCTTGACTACACACCGCCTGCACTCAGTTTTTGGCCACGGTTCCCGGAGCTTGCAGGATTTAGTTAGCCATCTCTCGAATGGCTCAACTACATCTTAATATACACAGGACTCAGTCCCATGTTTACACCCCTTTAGTAAATAAAGCCATTGGTTTGGAACAATTCAGCAGATAAACTTTTATTTATGTATGTAGTTCTTTAAGTTTTTATTCATATAAAAACAATAGAAATCATTGAAATAGTTGAAAAACATTTAAATGTGTATGTAATGATGTGTATCAGTCAAAATGGTTTGATTTTAAAATACCTCATTAGCTATTAATGGCTGCATTTTCCCACAAAAGTGACAGGTAATAAATGTCCCACAATCTTATGAGTGATATAAGGTCTACGTTCGATTGGTCATATTTTCTGCCTTTCTGCGGACCTGCTATAACTTGAGCGCTGCCCCCAAAAGAACAAAAGTAATTATAAACTCTTTATTATAAATGCACTGTTACAATACATAAGTGCCTTGTGGTGAGTATCCACTACATTTCCTACATTACATCTTACAGGATTGCCTGCAGGTGTATGGTCGTGGTCAACTCTGGCTAAAATTACAGTTGTTAACAAATTTGGTGTCAATTAGTTGTGCAAATTAGATTATGTCTGTCCATCTGCAGAGCCATGCATGCCTTGTAATGTGTTAGGCTCCGGATACTACAGTACCTATATGCACCTAGCTCTGCCCATTCACTATACCAGCATCTATTTGCCTTCATGCCCCCTAGCTGGACCTACCTAAGAAGTGTTTATTGATGTCTCTTCAATGCTGTACTTATCCTTTGCAATACTGTCCCTCTCACTACCCATTCTTTTTCATATGGAGATGTAAGATACCCACGTAGCAAACACTCATATGTATGTATTCACTTTGTGAGCATGCACAAGTTGTGCACTACAGACTGGTGTAATACTCTCTGTGCATCAGCTCTAACGTGCAAATACAGCAATACTTACCTTAGTACAAATTAAAATATTATGGAGTCTGTTATTAAATGCTAATACTACACGTTGAGTATCTCTTATCCAAATAACCGTTATTCAAATTATTCCAAAAACCATACATTCCAGATAGTGAATAAAAAATTCTTGCTAAAAACCTACTGGGGACATCTGTAACAGCACTACTGAGGATATGATATGCAACTGGCACTACTGGGGACATCTGTAACAGCACTACTGAGGATATGATATGCAACTGGCACTACTGGGGACATCTGTAACAGCACTAGGATATGATATGCAACTGGCACTTCTGGGGACATCTGTAACAGCACTAGGATATATGATATGTAACTGGCACTAAATATGTGCAAGAAAATGATTGCTTAGCATTCTAATTCAGTGCCTGAGATAGGACACAAACGTTGTTTCATGTTTTGAAACCTTGTTTTATGCACAAATAAAATATATTTCTCTGTATTTCATGTGGTTGATGTGTTTATACAGCATAAATGCAAGATACATCACTGAAATAAAAAAATATTCTGAAGTACGGAATAATCCGTTATCTAAAATTCTCCTGGTCCCGGGCATTTTGGATAAGGGATACTCAACCTGTATAGCAAAATCCAGGACTTAATTTTATATACCATGACTGTAGGGGACATTAGGAGTGTAGGAGTGCACCTACCAGGCCACATAGCCTGGAATTGTAGGTATATTGGGACTGATCATACTGCCCTAGCCCAGCAGACCCCATGCTCTAGTCCCAAACGATCAGGCTGGGAACTTCTCTTGAGCATTTGCAGTCCAATGTTTGATCATAAGTGTCCTCAAATCTGGTCCCATTGCAAGCCCCCTCCCATCCAGATACCATTGTGGCCACATATCCTACAGAACTCTAGTTCTTCATATGGATTCATATGAACTTCCATATCTAGATCCTAGTATTAGTGATTTTATAAAGATCACCTTAAAAATATGTTTTCCAAGGATAAGGTCCTTACCAGTCATTTTACGGGCAAAATAATTTTACCTCTGTTTGTCTGGGAAATCCAGGAAGATCAAGGAAAATTAGGAGGGGTATCGTATCATTTGCAAGTTGCCTAGTGTGTACCTGGGATTACTCCAAATACAGTATAACATTATCAATCAACACTCCAGCAGCATTAAAATGGGGAAACTCTTGATCACGATATATCTAGTTATACATTAGCCACATTATGCATTCAAATTGTTGTTAAGCAATGTATAGAAGGATATTTCTTTAAAAAAAAACATACATTTACCCTTTTTATTTATAATGCAATAGAATTGGAAGTACTTTTTCATATTATGTTATTTTATTATGTACTTACATGTATTTACAGTGGTCCTTATTTATTAACTTCTAGTGTAGTTTTGTATGCAGTTGATGTCTCATGCAGTGCTAAGGATGAAGCACGTGTTGCTACTTGCTAATAGTGCAATGCAGGGTTACTAAGGTACACATACAGGACTGGATCTGGACCACAGAAATACAGTCACCTGAGCACATACTCCCTAATTATTAAAGGATGAATACATCTTAACACAAACATCATTTCACGCTGTACAAAGGAAGGCATAAGTTGTGATCATTATGACTAACAGAAATATACAAAGCGGAACAAACAGGCGGGATGGGGGGTGTCTGAGTACCCAAATCCCCCCCCCCCCCCCAACCAGATCCGCTTTTCAGTTTCCGAGATGAAGGCAGCTTTCCCTCCATTTCTGATACAAAGAAAAAAAATTCTATACTCACCAAAAAAATATATCAACTCTAGGGGACAATTCAAATGTAAGCGCGTCGGCAGATGGCAGCCAGCACGGCTATTCAATTGTAGCTCTATTGAGGCACGAATTCACTTCGCACCTCCTGGGGTTGGCGAGCTAAAATGTGCAAAAAGTGACCTTTTTCAGCGCTCAAATGGGACTCATTGTGACGCACTCATTAGTTTAAGCCTGAGCAAAAACATCAATTGAATATTCCCACGCCATATGCCTCAGGTGACAGAATAAGTGTAATATAATCAAAGGAATAGATGGCAATGAATATATCTATTTGTTTACTTAGATGCAGAAGCCACCTTTCCTCTATATGTAGAGCCTGAGATAGGATTACATTAGATCCGAATTGTCACATCTGAAACTAAATAAGTAATACGTTTACTGCAGTCTCCTGGCGTGTTGTATATTCCAAAAATAATATACATACCACCAGCTTATTATACTTTAGATGTGGGGAAGCCAACTCCAGTCCTAGAGAGCTACCCACAGTTAATGCTTTCTAGATCTCCTCACAGAATCACAAGTGAAGTATTGAGTGCACCTGTGTACCTGTGAGGTGAGCTGGAAAACGTGAACTGTTGGTACAGTAGCTCTCGAGGGCTGGAGTTGGCTAACACTGCTTTAGACCAATCCTGCCTTCGATACAGGTGACTTCCCCTATAGGAGGTACAATCTATATTTACAAGAGTTCAAATGCAATTTCCTTGTTAATACTGAGATAATAAGGGATACATTATTTTCTGCAACATTCTTACACATTTGCTTTAAAATATCTTTTGTAGCTGAGTTAAGTCTTTGGGGGGTATTCAATGTCGTTCGAGCTCCCGCAGCCATCTCCCGACGGGGGAGATGGCTGCGGGGCACTATTCAATGCTGTCTTCCCCGACAGCATTGAACAGGGGTTTTGCGCAGAACGAGCCCGACATCACAAGCTGTCGGGCTCGTTCTGCCGAGAAAAGCCGGAAATAGGCGAGCTCCTGGCCGGAGCTCGTCTATTTCCGTCATTAACTCGCGGCCACGCCCCCTTCTCGCTGCTCGGCGGCCGGGACATTGAATCCCGACTGCCGAGCTCCAGGCGAGCTGACCGAGAACGGGACAGGGGCACGGCTGTCGCGCTAGCTCGACAGCCGTGCCCCTGACATTGAATACCCCCCTTTGTGGTTTGCTTATGCAATGCCATAGAGCCAGGTAGGTAGCCAATGATTGTTCTGATACCTACAGTATATGCTGTATGTTGCAATACGCACACACACACACACACACACGGATGTAGTCACTCACACGTGATGTTGGAAAACATACTGTATATGACACAACAGCTACTTGGACAAAATATAGAATAGAATAAAATGACTAAGCAGAATTACACCATGTGCAGTTAAAGAGTTTCTCCACACAAGGCTAAAATTAACTATATTCTACCAGTCTGACAATTCCCTCTGCCAATCAAACACTAGCACTTCTTGCCGGTTAAGATTTCATTTACTACATTTTATTGTCTCATTTCCCTGTACACGACTCAACCTGATCTCCATATAGAGGGACAGTAATAGTAATTATACTGGACTGTGTAGTCAGTTTGCTTTTGGTTGGCTTTTACCTTTGTGTCGAGAAAACCTTAGCTTCCATTGCTGCAGAGAAAGCTGATATAGATTGATTAAATATTGTATTGTAGTCATAAGTTAACAGGATTCAAATGCAGTGATTGCAAAATATTTCTAATTAGCAATTTGTAGCTATGACCAATGGCAGACCTAATGTGGTTTCAGGGATGTGGCAGGTATGGGGCCCAGTAATGGTGGAATTCCCCTCCCTGACTCATGTGGGGTACACACCAGAACTATTTGGCCTTAAAACACCCAGTTTAGATATAATCTCGTAAATAGGGCATGTTTTGTGCCATTTCTGATCCGATTCCGACCCGATGCGAGGCCCGTGGGTCGTTTGGTCATTTCACAGATCCTGCAGCAGGTAGGATCTGGAAACGACCATTCAGCTGGGTGCAGGTCAAAATCGGATTGGATTCAGATCGTGTGCAGGTCGTGAGCAGATCGTGTACTCCAACAGATCGTGAGCTGATCATCTTACGATCTGCATCGTTTTGGTGTGTACCAGACATTAGGGTCCTGTACACCATCTAGGAACCTGCAGCACCCCAAAGAGCAAAATGGGCTTCTGATCTCTTCTGATTGTCACTTGGGCAGTGGTCGCATGTGTGGGATTATACAAGCTCTTCTTGAATCATAACTAGGTATAAGGAGGCATCCCTGACCCCTACCTAAAAATTGTTATTGGGCCAGATGATGCATGTTTTGTCACCGCTAGAAAAAAAAATCGGTTCTGATCTATTTTAAATGGAGCTACTTTGTATCATACCCATTGTTATACACATAATAACACATATTTAGGTGCATTACTGCACAGTAGAAGGCACAGCAACATCCTTTATGCCACAAGTCTCATATTGTACAGACTGGATGTACTGGATGTCACTTTATCAAAGGCTACTACTTTCTGCTTAAATACTGACCTTATTGTATTCTGTATAATGTTTATTCTGCACTCAATAACTAGTAGTTTTCAGAAGTAATTTCATATATATATATATATATATATATATATATATATATATATATATATGAATCAAACTACTTGAATGAGTTATGTATTTCAGCTTCCAATATTTCAAAATTGTATGCAGTTGAAAGACCTCTTATGCACCACATTACAGACCTGCGAGACTACACTTAAAAAGGGATACTCTATGTCAGAGGTGACCGCCAGTCCCCAAGACCTCCTAGCTGGTGCAGAGGTTTAGTCATTACTCACGCACCCATTTTAAAGAGCCACAGGTGGAGCTAATTACTTCACTTGTGTTTCTGTGAGAAGACATACTGTTGGTAGCTCTCAGGGACTGGAGTTGGTTAACCTTGCTCTGTGCATTTAAAATTTAAACCACTGAAAATGTGCTGATATAATAAAACATTGCCTGTCCCATCTGTAGAAGCTTTTGAAAAAGGTCCGACTTTGTCAGTCCCCTATACCATCACAAAACAAGGTACTTCACGGCTACTTCCAGGTTCTACGCTCGCCACAAACTATCTAAAATAAACTAACTTAACTCCATGCCAACATGGATAGTTCATACCCCCCTATCCATGTTGGCATAGAGTTGATTTTAGATAGCGTGGCGAGCGTAGCGAGCCACCGAGCCCACAGCGTGGGCGAGCGAAGCGAGCCTCGCAAGGGGACTCAGACGCATGGCGCCATGAAACTACACAAGTACCCAATACAATATCCATCATGTATAGTCATTAAACATGGGCCACTCTGCCACCACAGCTAATGGAAAGCCTTTGCCTTGTGAATGAAACCATGGGATTTATGAGTTTGCCTGTATCTTCAAAATGGAAAGCATTCTGGAATAGCACCAAGCAACTTCAAAAGTGAATACGAATAACCTAGATAACTGTTTATCTTTATATAAAGGTGTAATAACTTTTGATAGAGAACTAAGAGACTAATTGAACGTACTAAAATAGAACATTTTTTCCATGATGATTGTTTTCTTAAATGTGTGAAAATACAATTTAACTTGTTATCAAATAATACCATATTAATATATGTAAAAATAAAATTATTATTTTCATCATATACCTCTTTAGTCTTCTCCTGATGCTATAATTGGAGAGGACATCTTTAAGTACAGGAACATTGAATGACATTGGCATCAGGTAAGACAATAAATAAACTATACAATAAAAAGAATCCTTATAGAATTGTTGACCAACGTGAAATTCTTTAAATGGTCTGACAGTTGCTTTTCTATCAAATAGATGACATGTTCTTTAAAAAAAAATCTACACATATGAGGCTTAAAATGATAGGTTTACAATGTGGTTATACAGTACCTGTCTAATTTGACCAAAATCAGAATCTTGAGTAAAAATAACCACTGTCTCAGATGGATATAGCTTGTATTCAGTGCCATGTTTATATATTGTTATCCTCTGAAGCGAACTAGTTTGTGACTGTATTAAATGAGCCCTTTCTGCTGTTCAGCCACACAAAAGAAAGGAAGCTGTATGGACAGAATCAAATAATATAACAGTAACTAACAATGAACTTTGAGGTTACATGTTTATGTTTTGCATACAGATAACTGGCAATGTTATTATAAATGAACTGCTACATTTCTTATGTTTATGCATGTGCCTTGTTGTTATTTTCTTTGACAATAAAGTTATTGTTAGGAAGAAAAATATGAAATAATTCAAATAAATGACAGGTATGAATCACATTTCACCATTACTGTACCGTAAAATAACCATTTAAACGTAAATATATTTACCACTTATTTTGTAAATGGTTACCACATCACAACTGGCATTTTGAACAGCAAACATTGATATTGTTTTCAAGGACGCCCTGTCAACATTAATGTAGTCTTGTGTGTGATTGTGTGTTTTTAAATATCATATACAACCAATTTTTAAATAATGTACCTCTTTAAAAAAATAAAGAGAAAAAAGAATGTAAACAGAAGTACAGGATCCATGGAAGGACATAAATCTTCATTTCACACTGGGTCATGAAAGATCTTTTGTTTCTCTTTTTCTTTTCTGTTTTGTTTTTAAGGCATTCACTTGCTTTCCACATATATATACACGCATCAAGTCTTCTTGCATTGATAATACATAGCTGGGTTGAAAAGTGGAAAGAGTTCACCCAGCACAGGGCTCCGTATCGCAGACAGACTGGACGTTGGGGCTTCAGCTTATTAAGGAACCAAATGCTCTTTCGTTATGTACAAGGATGCACAGGGTTGCATAACACAACTCATCAGTGCTAATTGGAGCAGCATAGGTACCTGTTTTATGCTAAAGAAACGGAGATCAAAGAGCAATGTGTACTTTCTCCCCTGACTGTCTAATGTGTAGCACCTTCTACTTGGAATAGCTAATGCCTCTAATGAGTGGCGAGATGTACCCATTTAGTTATTCTTGTTCCTAATTATCGCATCATTTATAAAAATAGAAATAACCAAGAATTTACACTGGGTTCCATCTTGAGAGGTTTTTTTCGTTGTCCTCTGAGAACATGTTGGAGAAGTCAGGTCTCAACAAGCCCTATGCATGTAGCTGATCTGGAGTCAGACATGATCTACAAAACTATTTGCTTTGCAATGAATTTAGCAAACTCTGAGGAAATTAAGAAGAATTCCACTGCACATATGGCACAAAGAGCACAATGAAAAAGGGCATATTCAGAGAGAGAGAGAGAGAGAGACTAAATGACCTGGTGTGTCACAACTGTACAAGCAAGTTGATTAAAAAAGATCTATACAGTGGTTTGTTCTTAAAGCCTAGTTTGGGCTTCTGGTATGTATATTTCAATGCTGTCTGCCCGCTCGCTAGCTGAATTCTGCCGGAATGATGCTGCTCTCTTTGCAGCCATTAGCCGCCTCCTGGCTTCTTGTCTGTGACGGTCAGGGAGGTCCAAAGACTTTTCCCGAGTGACAGGGAACTTTCCCCTCGAAGGTTTCTTTGGTATTGGAGGTGGGGGTTTCTTGTCATCCTGAAAATAGGAAACATGATGTAAATTGATTTGCTACCCAGGATATTAATATATAATTCTAAAGATTAGACAAAAATATATATTTTAGTTTATATGTGCAAAAGTAGATAACAAGTTAGCAGGGTGGGTGCACTTTAAGAAGAGCTGTGTAGCCAAGCAGCCTCGTGTCTTTACCCTTAGGTCACACATACAGGATGCTATCCATTTTTTTACAGTGTATCCAGAATATCAGGTGGAAAGACACTATTTCTTACCACTTGATGTCACCAGTCTATACTCATCATATACTCCCATCTCACACAAATTGGGTGTAAGAGCTATAGCAAATAGACTACATTCTGATGGTGACCTGGGGGAGAGACACCAATGTTTTATCACTAATTCTATTCCTTATTTTTATAATTTTTTTAAGTCACTTTTTATCTCCAGGTGATGGGTACAGCCATGGGGACCAGGTTTGTGCCTAGCTATGCAAATTTGTATATGGGAGAAGTGGAACACCAATTTAGCAGCAATGGCATGAATATGGTCCTCTATGGCCACTATATAGTCGATTTATTTATAATATAGGATGGTGAACACTCCTTAACACACAGCTTTTGTAGACCACCTTAATCCCACACTTTTTATTTACATTTCACCTACATTCGTCACCTGAAACAGACCTCTTTCCTGGATCTGACCCTTGAAATTGTGGATGATATTATTACTACCTCAATATTTCACCAAAATGGTGGGATCAAATGCATATCTGCACTTAATTAGTGAGCACTATTTACCTTTGAAGAAAGGTATCCCAAAAGGGCAACTGCTGTGCATGTTTAGAAACTGTACTGACCATGATACTTTTGAGAAACAAGCCTCTAAGATGCTAAGCTCATTTGAACAAAGGGAATACCCCAAACACATACTTTCAAAAGCGTCTAAAGAAGTGTCTAGTTTGAACAGAAAAATTTTACTTGAGACAATACCACCTGTATCTAACAAAATAATTATTGAGATAACTTACATATAAAAAATGTTATACTCATTCTACACAAATTAAGAGAATTATATAAAGAAATTATAACATACTTAAACAAGATAATTTATTGGCAGATGAGATCCCCATAAAAACCCCTTTTTGTGTATAAGAGGAATAGAACTCTTAGAAATTATTTGGCTCTAAGTATGCTTAAACCAGTTAGTACAACTTCAATACAACAGACAGGTTTAACATGGCTTGGCCCCAATCCTACAGTACTTAATTCTTTAAATGCGGAGCTAATAAATGCCTTACATGAAAATATATTAACACCAAGACAAATAAAATATAGTAGATAAAGCAGGGAAAACTGTAAAAAGTGTTAGCTTTATGAACTGCAACACTGATTATATAATATACATGTTAAGCTGAAGAGAGAAAAAGTATTTTAAAAAGTAACTTTTATTAATTAATCAATTAAATGCGAAATATAAAATCAAAACATACAACATAAATTGATACATCAATTTATGTTGTATGTTTTGATTTTATATTTCGCATTTAATTGATTAATTAATAAAAGTTACTTTTTAAAATACTTTTTCTCTCTTCTCCTGGTGCACCGCAAAAAAAGACTTTCTGTTGTTTCCCTTGTACTATTGCATTTACTGTCTGGCGGTAGCACACCTCATGACTATATAGAACAATTTACTATAAACTTTAATAAAGAGGTTGATACACTATCTTTAAATCCCAGTGCGACCAATCACCCTCCCTCCCCATTACATGTTAAGCTGCCCTTGGCAACTTAAATATATATAGTGTTCATTCTAGCACTCGCCATCTTTAAAAACCCATGCAGTTCCTCTTCCTTGCCTGGGGTGTCGCTGTCTACTGTAGTGCTTCTAGCACAATGTGGTCTGTATATTAGCACTGATATGCAAACCAGACCTGTGCTAGAAACACCACAGCAGACAGCGACACCCCAGGCAGGGAGAGGAACTGCGTGGGTTTTCAAAGATGGCGGGTGCTACAATGAACACTAATATTGGCTGCACGACAAGAAAAATAAGAGACCAATTCTTGGAACATTGTCAAAATATCATGAAATGTATACAGACACATATTCTAGTGTCTCTAGACACAGGTGACCATACAGGTTTAATTCTAGTCGGGCTAGAACATCCGATACACCTCTAACTAATTAGAGTTAAATATATGTGTTTTTTATTAGTCTGTGTTTGGAATTAGAGAGAATCTAATTCTCTCTGCACACCCCTGACAGGTCAGAAGCCATCTGTGGTAAGTACAGGTTGGGGGTCCCACAAGGGGACACCCCAACTGCTTTGTGCGGCAAGATGGTGGTGGCAGTAGCGGCGGCCCTCACGCAGGGACCGCACGACCCCCCCCACATCATTTCACTGGCATAGGGGGATTGCCGCTGGACCACCAGGGATACCCATTGCTGTTTTTATAAAAAAACGCATTTTATGCCAGTATAAATATGTTAGAAGCGCCAGCTCCGTGGATAGGGGGCGGGGCTTCACTCAGAGCTCTGCTTCCTGCTTCTTCATGCTGACAGAGGTCGCCATGACAGCTCCTCAGTGGCGTGGTGGATTCTGATCCTTGCAGCGCGGCAGAGACAGCAAGTTATTTAAGCATTTTAGCGCTGCTGCGCTATATTGCTTGTATATTGCACTGTGTTGTTATTTCACTGTGTTGTGCTACCAGCTCTCCCAGATCTGTGAGCTAAGGTTTAGGGTGTACTGGTCCCCCATTGTGCTCTGATTTTACACTACTGGTTAGTTAAGCATCACCCACTGCAGTAGTCACTAACACATAGTGTACACTGACTCTGCTTATTGTGCAAATTACAATCTGTTTCAGGTGTGTGTGTGTGTGTTACTGTGGGGTGTTTGGGTACAGCCTCATTATGGTGAAGAAATTAACCTGCATGGTGTGCAGCACCAAATTCATATCTGCATCACAGTCACAGGTTACATGTGAGCCCTGTATGTCACCACAGCCTACTGGTGTGGCCACTCAGGTCAGTGGGGTACCCCCACAGCTTGTGGGGGGACTGCAGGCAGATAGTCAAGAGCCTGCTTTGGCCAGCAGCATGAAAACTCTGCTGGACTCTGTTGCTTCCCAGCTTTCCTCAAACACTCAGCAGACAAAGAGGGTGCAGAGGGAACTGGCCATCTTATCTGCAAGGGTGGATATTCTCACCCCTCAGTTGCACAGCCTCAAAAGAGGCCTGCTGCAGCAATGGCCCCTGATACTGACGATGATGACATCTTAGATGAAGGGGAGGATGAGGTGGAACAAGATACTGTTCCCGAACAGGCTCCAGCACATGGTACTGAGCCCCTAATTAGAGTTATCAGGGAAGTTTTAGAACTTCCTTTAGAGGAACCCGTTGAAGGGGATCCTTTCTTCATGACTCAGAAAAAACAGCCAATATATTTTCCTGAGCAAGCTGAGTTAGAGAATGCTTTTAAAGGTGCCTGGCAGAACCCTGAAAAGAGGTTCCAGATGTCTAAGCGGTTTGCAAATGCTTACCCCTTTGATCCTGTGGGAAGAAAGAAGTGGGAGGAGCCACATGTGGTGGACTTGTCAGTCTCCCGCCTTTCAAAGAAGATACTGCTGCCAGTCCTGGGTGTATCCACTCTCAAGGACGGTGCAGATAGGCGGCTTGAGGCTACACTCAAGTCCATGTTCACGGCTAGTGGGGCTTCCCAACACCCAGTACTAGCCAGTTGCTGTATGGCTAAGGCCATTCATACTTGGTCCACACAAATCCAGGATGGTTTGTTGTGGGACATGACCATGGCGCAGATAGGTGACAATCTGCGTCACATTCAGGACACGGCTAGGGTACTGTGTGAGGCACAGAAGTAATTGGTCGCTATAAATGCACGCAATTCAGCCATGGCTGTCAGCCAGACGGGCACTGTGGTTGCGTCAGTGGGTTGCTGATGAAGTATTCCTTTCGCAGGTGAACGGCTCTTTGGAAGTGAGCTGGATGACTGGATTTCCAAGGCCACGGCAGATAAATCCACTTTCCTCCCGTCAGCACCCACGGTTGCTAAACGCACTTTCACAAGCCCGGCCCAGCAGTCCTTTTTTGGGTCTAAATTTCGCCCCAAGGCCAGGGGTGCCTCCAATGCCAATAGAGGCACAAGGGGCAAGTTTAGGAAACCTAACTCCTCAGGTAACCAGGACCGTGCAAATGCCGCAGCTTCTTCCAAGCCTGCTGCATGACGGGGTCCACCCACCACGAAAAATTCTCGAGGTGGGAGCTCGTCTATTGCACTTCAGCCACGTGTGGGATGCCTCGTGCCTAGATTCCTGGGCCAGGAGCTTATTTCGATAGGCTACAGGCTGGAGTTCGCCAAGCCCCCTCTTCCCAAAGATATTTCAAGTCGGCCCTCCCACCCTCCATGGAGGATCAGAGTCTCCTTCAGGGTGCTATTCAGAAGCTCCTTCAGTCCCGGGTAATTGTGCAGGTTCCAAGGCTGGAACAGGGTCAGGGATTCTATTCCAACCTATTCCTGATACCGAAGCCAGACGGCTCAGTAAGGCCTATACTGAACCTAAAATCACTGAACCCCTTCCTTCAGGTGTTCAAATTCAGGATGGAGTCTCTACGCTCGGTAATTGCCAGCCTGGAACCATGGGAGTTCCTAGCCTCCATAGACGTCAAGGACGCCTATTTGCACATCCCGATTTGGCCCCCACATCAAATCTTCCACAGATTTGCTTTGGAAAACGACCGTTATCAGTTTTGGGCGCTTCCCTTCGGGCTGTCTACGGCCCCGCGTGTCTTTACAAAGGTAATGGCAGAAATGATGTCACTCCTCAGGCTTCAAAGGGTAAATTTGATACCTTACCTAGACGACCTGCTTATCAAGGCAGGTTTGGAAGAGGCCTTGAGGAGTGCCCTCAATCTGACCATGCAGCTTCTAAGAGACCACGGATGGATTTTAAACATTCCAAAGTCTTCATTGGTCCCGGCCCAAAGGATGGTGTTCCTGGGCATGATTCTGGACACGACGGAACTAAAGGTTTTCCTGCCTGTGGAAAAAGCCAATGCATTACAGCAGCTCGTGAGAGATGTCCTAACGAGCCCCCTGGTTCGAGTTCTCAGGCTGTTGGGCAAGATGGTGGCTTCGTTCGAAGCCATCCAGTTCGGTCGATTCCATTCCAGAATTTTCCAGCTGGATATTCTGACAAAATGGTCGGGGTCTCCCTTACAGATGCACAGGACGATTTGCCTGGCAGCGAGGACCAAGATCTCTCTACAGTGGTGGCTCAATTCGTCCAATCTATTGGCAGGTCGGTGTTTCCAGATCCAGGACTGGATTCTGTTAACCACGGACGCCAGTCTGAGAGGTTGGGGAGCTGTGACGCAGGGAGTCCGTCAGAGGGTCGGTGGTCTCCTCTGGAATCCAAGTTGCACATAAGCAAACTGGAGTTAAGGGCAGTTTACTATGCTCTGTTACAGACGGCCCGATGCTACAGGGCAAGGCAGTGAGAGTCCAGTCGGACAACCCAACCATGGTTGCGTACATCAACCATCAAGGCGGGACGAAGAGCATGCCTTGCATGAGAGAAACAAGGGCTTGACATGGGCAGAGCACCATGTCAAAGCCCTGTCGGCAATCTTCGTTCCGGGAGTCGACAACTGGGAGGCGGACTTCCTAAGTCGTCACGACCTCCATCCCGGGGAGTGGGATCTTCACCCTCAAGTGTTCAATGCCATCACGGATCTTTGGGGGCTCCCTCAGATCAACCTAATGGCTTCGTGGTTGAATCACAAGGTGGCCAGGTACTGTGTATGGACCAGGGATCCAGGGGCAGTAGCAGTGGATGCCCTGACTTGGTCATGGGATTTCCAGCTGGTGTACCTGTTTCCACCACTTTCATTGCTGGCGCGGGTGCTGAAACGGATTTGGCATTAAAGATCAGAAGCCATCCTGGTGGCTCCAGACTGGCCTCGAAGGGCCTGGTACAGGGACATTCAGGCCATGCTAGTGGAAGACCCGTGGCGTCTAAGAAAAGACCTACTACTCCAGGGGCCATTCGTCTACCAGGACTTGCAGTGGCTACGTTTAACGGCCTGGAGGTTGAGCGGCAGATCTTAGGCCTTAAGGGCCTACATCCCTTGGTCATTGCCACCATGACAAAAGCAAGAAAGCCAGTTACTTCTTCTCACTGTCATGTGATATGGCGGAAATACGTGGCCTGGTGTGAAAAGAATACCTTACCACCAGCAGTATTTTATCTGAACAATCTGTTAAGATTTCTTCAGGCTGGCTTGGAGCTGGGACTTCGATTGGGTTCCTTAAAGGTTCAGATCTCGGCTCTGTCTGTGTTTTTTCAAAAGAAACTGGTGGACTTGCCGGAGGTTCAAACCTTTTTGCAAGAGGCCCTGAGGATTCAGCCCCCTTTTGTACCGCCTACTGCGCCTTGGGACTTGGACGTGGTTCTAACATTCCTGAAGTCCTCTTGGTTTGTTCCGTTGGAAGAGTCTGAGTTGAAACACCTTACTTGGAAGACTGTTGTCTTGCTGGCCCTGGCTTCAGCCAGGAGGGTGTCCGAGTTGGGCGCATTGTCGTGTAAGAGCCCTTACCTGGTGTTCCAGGAGGATCGGGCAGAACTCAGGACAAGGCCGCACTTCCTACCAAAGGTTGTGTCAGCATTCCATCTCAACCAACCGATTGTGGTTCCTTACAGCGCGGCACATCTGGATATACCATCTTCCTTGGATGTGGTTCACACTCTAAGGGTGTATGTTAAGCGCACAGCCAGAATCCGTAAGACTGATAATCTCTTTGTGCTTTATGATGCGCAGAAGAAGGGTTCTCCTGCTTCTACAAGAACTATAGCACGTTGGATTAGTTGCACGATTCAACAGGCGTATGCAAAGGTTGGTTTGTCTCTTCTGCCATCGTTGAAGGCTCATTCCACCAGATCCGTAGGGACTTCTTGGGCGGCTGCCCGGGGAGTCTTGGCCCTGCAACTTTTGCAGGGCCGCAACTTGGTCAGGTCATCACACCTTTGTGAGATTTTACAGATTTTACACTCTGGCCAGGGAGGATTTCCAGTTCGTACAAGCAGTTCTACAGCAGACTCCGCACGTTCCTGCCCGTTCTGGTAGCTTTGGGACCTCCCCATAGTATTCAACACAGTATCCCCTTTGTCAAGACAGAAGAGTAGTAGGCTGCCTACTAGTCTGCTGTTAGGATGTCTCCTCTTCTGTCTTGACAAAGGACCTGATTTGTGGTCCGAAACGTCGACTTACCAGTGACTTACCTGTAGTGATGAAATACCCTTGGTGATGTATTAAATCTATTTGGACTTCACTTGGATGTTTTGGTGTGTGCTCTCTTATACAGACACAAATCTGCCTGCGCCTCTTTGCTGTGTATGGTACACCTAGTGTGTTACTTTAAAGCAAGCACCCCGCTCCTGCCTGTTTTTTTGGGATTGAAGTGCGGATTGCATGATTATATATATATATATATATATATATATATATATATATATGAGACCAAGATGCTAGGCACAACCTCCGTGTCACGATTCAGCCTGGGTGCCCGCACAGCAGAGGACGTAGATAGGGCAGGAATATGCCGCACTCCACGGCAGTATAGCAGTAAAAAACTTTTTATTCCAAACAACGTTTCAATATCGTGTAGATATTATCATCAGGTTCAAATAACATGTGTACAACACTCGCCTTAAATATCCAGTCAACAGTGGTCGGTGGGGCGGGAAGCGTGCGCTGCGTCCCTGTCCAGATCCTAATCATGGACCTGCGTCAGGAGACGCTTCACACACCCAGCGCACACACCGGATCAATTAGTGACATCATGCAATACCATGGTAACATATAAATAAACTGTTAGATGGTCAACAGCGTGACCGTGTAAAGAAGCAGTGAAATGAATAAATACATAAAAAATCAACAAAGAAATGAAGGGGGAAAAAAGATACAAAATATTACAATTACATATCATGCAATAATGAATAAATATTATCAATTAAGCAATACCGCGATGCCAGACTGTTCATTAAGCCCATGTGGGGTCATCGTGCCCAGTCTGGCGATCCTACGGGCTTCACATTTTAATAACATAAGTTTGCTATTGCCACCTCAAATAGGGGGAGGTATGTGGTCAATCATTCTATATCGCAGAGGTTCCCAAACTGTGTGCCGTGGCTCCCTGGGGTGCCTCGGCACACATGCAGGGGTGCCTTGGGTTGGGGGTCCAGGACTAACTCAAATTATTAATGGTTAGTTATTTATGAGCAAAACCAGTGCTGGTGCCTGCCAATCATAAAATGTGTACAAACAGAAGCAAATCCTGCCCTTTACCACATAAATCACCCTAAGAATCGAATATATACCCAATCTAATTAAATTTTGTTTGGCCTAGGGGTGCCGTGAAAAAAAGTTCTAAAATTCTAGGGTGCCCTGATTCAAAAAAGATTGGGAACCCCTGCTATATTGGATGGATGTGAGTCCATGCCTGGCATTCAAGAAGTGTCGGGCAACCGCTCGAGCCGGTCGCCAGAGCACCCTTAATGGCAGACCTATGGGCTGACATCCGATCCTTAAAGGGACCCTCCGTCTTCCCAATATATGACAATCCGCACGGGCAGATTATTTGATAGACGGTATAGCAGGATCTGCAAGAAAGGGTATGGCGGATGGAAAGACTCTTGCCCGTAAGTGGGTGCCACATTTAATCACCCACTTACGGGCAAGAGTCTTTCCATCCGCCATACCCTTTCTTGCAGATCCTGCTATACCGTCTATCAAATAATCTGCCCGTGCGGATTGTCATATATTGGGAAGATGGAGGGTCCCTTTAAGGATCGGATGTCAGCCCATAGGTCTGCCATTAAGGGTGCTCTGGCGACCGGCTCGAGCGATCAGCCGGTTGCCCGACACTTCTTGAATGCCAGGCATGGACTCACATCCATCCGATATAGAATGATTGACCACATACCTCCCCCTATTGAGGTGGCAATCGCAAACTCATGTTATTAAAATGTGAAGCCCGTTGGATCGCCAGACTGGGCACGATGACCCCACATGGGCTTAATGAACAGTCTGGCATCACGGTATTGCTTAATTGATAATATTTATTCATTATTGCATGATATGTAATTGTAATATTTTGTATCTTTTTTTCCCCCTTCATTTCTTTGTTGATTTTTTATGTATTTATTCATTTCACTGCTTCTTTACACGGTCACGCTGTTGACCATCTAACCATCAGGATGCGTTCAAAGTGCATATAGTGCTGTAGTGTGTGATTCACACACTACAGCACTATATGCACTTTGAGCGCATCCTGATGAAAAGGCTCACCGCCTTGAAACGTCGATGATGATGCCCATGTGATGCCACCTCTACCACCTTGAAAATTAAACCTTGATTTCTCAAAATCCGTTTGAGTGCCGCTCTCTGTTCTATCCGGGACCCCTGGGAGACACGCTAGAACTTTGGACTATATTATCTGATTGAGGGCACCACGGTAGCTGGCTTTATCGTCCGGAGTGCCGAGCAACACCAGGAAACTATATATATATATATATATATATATATAGACTGCTTGGGGGGTAGACGTAGCACTCCAGACCTTGTGATATCCAAAACGAATTTTATTGAGTCACAACAACATTTCAATGCTATTGCATTATCATCAGCCTGATGATAATGCAATAGCATTGAAACGTTGCTCTGACTCAATAAAATTCGTTTTGGATATCCCAAGGTCTGGAGTGCTACGTCTACCCCCCAAGCAGTCTGTATCATACATTGGACCAAGGCACCCGTCAAGCAACGCTATTTGGAGGCAGTGCCCGGCATCGCTATAAGTATATATATATCCAGGGGTAAGGATCACACTCTCCTCCATAATGCAACAACTACTGGGGTGTCAGCTCAGGAGTCCCAGACAAAGTCCAGTCCACCAGTAATAGCTGAAAGAAGATGAGGACACTCACCGGTCTTCTTGAATATAAGGATTTTTGTTTTCCATCTCACCACATCAAATAAAGTGCAAAGTGCATGACAATGGGCCAAGGGCCAATATATATATTTATGTTACGATTCTGTAGGTGGTCAGAAGACCTGCTCCCTGACTCTGTTGCTCCAGCCTGATGTCCACGAGATACGTGCGGAGCTAGTCTTCTCCTGTACCCGTCTCGGCTGAAGGGCGAATTATGTCCGCCCCACTCCGCTACAGGCAGGTTTTATGTTCAGGACAACGTATCTGTGGAGGCAGACCAGCAGCAAAAGGACCTCTAACTAAACCTGACGTGCAGGACTGAGACCCCTACAGGGATGGCAACAATGCCCAAATGGTGTAATATAATAAATACAAATGGCAACAATGCTCAACGATGGAATATATCAAAATACAATACTGCAAAGCACAAAGGTAACTGGCGGGGTGCACCCCTGACGTATCTGCAACGAATGCTGACAGCAGGTTCAGGCTAGGACACTGCAGGCTGGATGAAGCAGGTACTGCGGACTGAGGTGACCAAGGACCAGGTACACGCAGACTGAGGCACAAACGAAGCTGGCACACAGGACGCTGGATACAAGGTGCTGGGACCGGGAAGACTCTGGAGCACAACATAGAGGGAATACACGGCAGGATACAAAGCTATCAGTAAGCTATAACCGGCCCTGACTGCATGCTGAGAACCTCACTAAATCACCTTGCATGCAGCCACACCCAAGCAGCAGGGAATGCAAGAAACTGAGGAAGCTGGATCCACAAAACCCAGAGTACAGATCCAGGGAAAACATACAAACTGCAAACAGAATATGAAAAACTGCACATTTACACCGATCCGCTGGGGGCGGATCGTAACATATTTATATTGTTATACAAAGAAGAAATAAAGTAGATAGATAAACATTTATTACATTTTTTGTATGAGTTTATCAGCGCTTGGTTTGTATATGGTGTAAGTGTCCATTCCTTTAACTTATGATAATTTTTCTAAATTGCTATATAAATATATCTGTTTAATACAATATGTGCTTTAACAATTTTCATACCTTCTTTTCAGGGGAATCAATGGCCTTCCACTCATTGGCTTTCAAATGGTGCAACTTATCAAACTTCATGCTTACATCTTCAATGGATAACTGCAAGAGGTCCCAGAACCCCGCCAGGTCTTGTGAAGTTGGTCTGGGCATGGCACTTGGATCCTTAATTAAACAGAACAAAGTATTTGTAGGAATAACAGAACTTCAAAACATCCTAAACATATGGGGACAATTCATCTGAGAGCAATGCTGGTGCACAGCTTGATCAGAATAGCGTGGGAAAACGTTTACTTCAGCACATCGAAGTAAAATGGACTATAATAAATATCAGCAATGTGCGCTGGTGCACATCGCAATCCAACATCACCCCAAATTGAATATGTCTTATATTTAGTTTCTCCTGCATTTCTCCCATAACCACTACATATTACTCCTGTGTTTTGTTACATTATTGGATAATACAGGATAATGGAGGCCGCAATGGCTGCAATCTGACAGTGCTCATACATGAAATCAAAATATGTCACATGATGAGGACAAAGTGTCAGTCTTAATTTACAGGTAAATCAGGCAAGCAGGGATTAAATGCAGAAAGGTACATGGGGAGACTTGTCTCGGGCCCTGCTGGGAAATGATCACGTGACAACAAAATTTACATATGTGACAACCATTGGGTTGCTCAGCTGTCCAATTGTGTGACTGATATCTGCCCGATGGCGTGCCTTTAGTGCGCACCATGGCAGAGTAGAGCTGCAGCCAATGGCGTAACTACCATAGGTGCAAGGGGTGCAGCTGCTATGGGGCCCAGAGCTGAAGGGGGCCCATCTTTACTGTTTAATTACTGTTTTACACACATTTAACACCATCAGTTGCTAAATAGGGGGCCCTTGAAAACTTTTGCTATGGGGCCTATGAATATCTAGTTATGCCTCTGGCTGCAGCCAATGGATGTTATAGTAGGCAGTCTATAGACTACAGCCTAGCATTATTTTGCAGCTGTGGCTGCTACTTTTATAACCAGTGTTTCCTTTTCTGTAGAGTGTAAGCTTATCCACTCTGCTTCCTTGATGGCATCTCATTCTGTATACAGAATACACGTATATGCATTGACAAATTGAACGCAGACCACCCTGAGCAACAGGGCAAATGAGAATAACCCATTATCCATGGTAACCTGTCATGGAATCATAAGCATGTATTACCATTAAATGTAGGATTCAGTAATTACGAGGATAGGGTTTTGCATACAAGCATTAATGGGAAACGTAGATATAGTATAGGAGAAAACTTAATATTTGAATTTTACAAACAAAATGCTTTTAAATTGAGTTCTGCATATAAACTCTGTCTACCTGATCCTTCATGGTTTCAGAAATGTTCCCAAACATTTATAATCGGTTAAAACACTTGTATCAGTCAGTGCTTAATGTCTTTTTTCAAGATGAAATATAATAAGGTCTGTTTTTCTGAAAGTGATAATAAATATGTACCGACGGTAAATCAATAATTTTCTACTATTTTATTTTTCACTTGCATTCAATTAACTTATAAATTCTGCAAACCGTTTGATTGTCTCTGGAAGACCCTTTCACATTTTTTAGAATTTCTGCCACACAGGATACAAACAAAAGTCTATACTGATGTATAGACTTTCTTGACCACTAGATGGCAGTAGCTCCATGCTCTATTCCCAATGTCTAAAACAAATTCTTCATCATGCTTTACACTAAAAACATAGATTATTTAACTCAATACAAAATATTATTTAATTTTGTCCTGTTAACATCACCCAGTTATCAATGTCAAAGCGATCTACTAGAAACTAGGTTTCAGAGTCTACAAATGCTGTATATAGCATATTGTATCAAAATGTAAATGTGGGTCTACTGAATTGATCCGGTTCCCACCATTCTGTTATATAGACATTTTGTTATATATTCTGACACAAATTCCTGATCTTTCTTATATATAATACAACATTGATTCTATTTAATAGTAGTAGTGAAAAGGCAAGTAAGGACATTGTCAAATGTAATAGTGGACTGATTTGAGAAGTTAGATTTTAAAGGACATCAATTTTACCAGTGACCACAGCACACATCTTCATTAGGAGGTGCAGTACCTGCTTCAGACAGGGAACCCTCCCCGGTAATTACATAATGCGTGCACATGCAATAACGCACAAGCTCCCAATAGAATAGTGAAATGATTGTGATAGAAACCATTGCAATTCCTACACATTGCATGGAAAGGCTTTTCTCCAAGCCCCTGTCCCTGCATGTAATTCTAAGTACATTTGGTAAAAAAAGTATTTTCTGCTGTGAATAGCAGCAATAAGAAATTCCAATTTAGTCTAAAGCCTATATACCCCTGACTGTTTCCACATTCACATTTTTGGCTCTTCACAAAATCTGGAAAAGAATTTCAGGAGGAAATTCCAAATAAAACAAGGAATTTGAGTTAATAACCTTTATAAGTATAAAGAGGATAAAAATACATTTTACTTTTTTTTACAGTTTGCTGCAGGGAAAATCGCTACTGTGTGCACAAACAAAACTTAATATGTGATAGGTGAAAACCAGAATTGGAATGGACCCTAGAATGCCACACTGAACAGACTCCCTTCGGCAGACTCTGTCATTCCAGACTTTGTAGTGCACATCCCCATCTAGGGAGTGTCCCATTTGGGGGGTGCCTGTGACAGCTGTGATAAGGGATGGAGAGATTACAGCCTCCCCATATGGTCCAGAGCAGTGGTACCCAACTCCAGTCCTCGAGAGCTACCAACAGTTCACATTTTCCTGACAACCCAGCTCCTCACAGGTGCACTCATTACTAGCTAACACATTTTCAAAGATACAATTACTTCACTTGTGATTCTGTGAGGAGATCTGGAAAACCTTAACTGGTTGGTAGCTCTCGAGGACTGGAGTTGGCTACCACTGGTCCAGACCATTCCAGTTTTTAGTACATCCCATACAGGGAGTCTGTAATCTGTCCTCACTGCTTGGAACACCCCACAGAGAGAGACGGATGGGAGGCGCACTACAAGCCCTAGAGATTGCCTCATCCTCTCGTTCAGTATTCTGTTCCAGTATTTACCTAATCCCATTACATATGTATTATCTATGTGCTATAATAATATCTACTCTGGAGTTCTGAGGGAATGCATAATGAAGGAGCCATGTACACATGGCACACATGTAGTAAGAGCCAGTATCTTTCGTAATGCTTTGCAATGTTTTTCCAACTATTCAGCAGGACTCATACAGGCTTTGAAGGTATGAGAAGCTATGGGGGTTATTCTGGTTGGCACGCAGTGCTGCGTGTAATTTTCAGTCCGTTTGCAGTTAGAATATGCCGCCACCCCCATTCGCAGCCCGAATTCGGCTGCACGGCTGCAAATGGATGTTTTGCATAAACATCCATTCACAGCCTATGGGGACAAACCCACTTCATTCAATGGTCACCGACAATTGAATTATGTGGTAGGTACACGCAAAACGAAGACACTCTCAGGTGTGTTAAGGCCCATATGAAGACTGGGCAGCTTTACCATCTGAGAAAATAAAGAGCCTCATCCAGAACTACCACAAAATACTTCAAGCTGTCATTGATGTTAAAGGGGGCAATACACGGTATTAAGAACTGGGGTATGTAAACGTTTGGTCAGGGTCATTTGGGTAGTTTCTGTTGTCATTATGATTTAAAAAAGTAAACACAGCTGTTTCACAATAAATGGCTTCACCCAAACACTAACCATGAAAGAAAGAAAAGTGTGTACTTGTTTCCTAGCAGGGCGCCCAGTACGCTTTTTGCATACAGGGCTATTCTCCGTACCAAAATTGCATTGCATCGCATAGTATGGGCCATTTTAGTGCCGTGAGATGCGATTTTTTTATGTAATTTATTCACTGCTCTGTTGGCCCCAGGGGATCGCATCGCACCTCCCGCAAAATTGCATGCGTCAACAACAATTAATTGAATAGCAAAACTTCCATTATCAAATTAGCAGTATGGTGTAAGACCCAGCTAATCAACTGTTGAGTCACCGTTAAATTCAGTGTGTCATCCCTGTGTCTATCATAGTAAGAACATATCCATTTTGGTTAAAATAGCATCTATCTACTTATCACAGTGGTCAGGAACAGGGGTAAATTTCCCCAAATAGGGTAAAAATTTAATTACTGGGGGTAATGGACGGTTTTGCTGCAGAGACACATGCATCTATATATGTCTCGGCAGAGCCACTGTCCATTACCCCCTGGAATTTAATTTCATTGCATATAGAATCAATATATAGGCCCTGATTCTGGTTCACTCGCAAAGGCAAATTCCTTCTCAAATGGAAAAAAAACTGTGGTGGTTTTTACCTATAGGCTGCAGCACCCCAGATAAAATCTGCCTCTTTGTGAAGCCAGATGCAATCTGTGATACTGGCTTTACTGTGACTGGAAGTGACTTCCTATTGGAAGTCCAACCTGCCAGTCACTCAAGACAGTCCCATTGGGAGGTGTTCCCTCCCTCCAGGATGCCTCTCTATGCGCAGCTGCGGGGCAGGCCCTAAAAATGGGTTCTGTGCATGCGCAGTACCATGGACGATACTGCGCATGCGCCGGACATGGGACCGTCAATACAATTGTACGGATTTGCTCCCAAAGCAGCCCCAAAGAGGCTGGGGCCACCGCATACACAGTACCGAAGAGGCTACTGCGCATGCGCCGGTCCTGCGATGGTGATCAGGACAAGAACATGGAGGCGGTGGCCACAGGGCTGGTGCAAGGTTTTATGGCACCCTAGGCAAAACTTCTGCCTTCTGCGCCCCTCACCCCCCCCCCCCCATCCCACCACATCACCAATTACCCATTTTACTAATAAATCAGACACATACACACAACCGTTCACTTTATAAATATATTTCTCCTAGGGATGGCCATCGTTGCCATTGCCATCGATGGCAATTTTGTAACTGGCTAAACTAGTGCTAAAACTATGCAATGGCTGACCATCAATATTTTTACATATCGATGGTCATCTATTGTGTTTGATTGAATGGCCTGTGGGCCAATCAAAACACGGGGGCGGGGCTATACAAAATATGGGGTGTTGGGGCGGAGCTATGCTCCGTGTCCCGTCACTTAAAAAAACACATTGTTTTGCTGTTCTATCGATGGAGGGAAACCATCTGGTTCTCCCCCATCGATGGCAAAAGTATTCCACATTGGCTATGAACCATTAATGAATTTGAATTATCGATGGTCGATGGCCATCCCTAATTTCTCCTCCTGCCCTCCCCATATGTCTGTCTATGGGGGGCTATGCTGGAGGGAGATCTGAGACCCCATCCAGCACAGCACCTCCTACCCCATAGACAGACATGTCATATATTCAGATCCCCTAATGCACAGCCTCCCCCAATATGCAGACATATCAGTCAAATGTTTTCCCCACACAGTTGTCAGTTTGCCTGCAGACAATCCAAGGCACAAACAGCCAGCCCACCCCCCCCCCCCCTCCCCATTTCAGCACAGCCTCCGCAGTCAGTGAAATGTATTCCCCTTCCACAAACACACACACAGTCAGTCTGCCATAATGCAGACAGTTGCCTACCCCGACTCACAGTTATCAGCAGTGCCGCGGAGCTCCAGTCCTCAGTCCCCTTGTCTCTCAAGCTGTAAACATGTGACAACAGCCTGAGGGGAGCTGCTCCCCCTGCCTGCCAGCGGCTGCATCTTTGTGTGATAGAGATGGCAGCCGCAGCAGGGAGGGAGCCAGACTGATACCTCATACCCGCCACACAAACATCGGGACCATGACTGATATATCGGTGGCCAGGGGGGTTTCTATGTACTCGGAACCCCCACACACACACACCCCCCCGCTGCGTGCGCACCTGAAGAAAACAGGCAGCTATTCACGGAACCCGCTCCTGACACTAATATACTTAATTTTAATGTTGGGCTGAAGAAGGGGCGGCCTCTAGTGGCCAGCACTCTAGGTAGCTGCCTAAAGCTGCCTAATGGAAGCTCCGGCCCTTGGTGGTCAGCTTCTTCAGTAGAGTTGACTAGACACGCAGTCTGTACTGCCGAAGTGGCGCCGAGTTTCTTTGCCTGGTTATAGGCTCCTGTCAAGGTATTCCCATCTCTAGTGTAGGGAAAAAAATGTGCACAGACTGTCACTATATCATCTTGAAATACTGATACTAATAGTTGCCTGGACATCACATTATCATTGGCTATACCACACACAGCCTGGCAGTCATTGGTGCTGATTACCATGTATGGCTGTGTGTGGTACAAATTTTGTACCACACACTGCCATACATGGTAATTATTATTATTATATTTTTATTTATAAGGCGCCACAAGTGGTACGCAGCGCCGTACATATAGAACACATTAGAACAGTACAGGGTAAACAGAACTAGACATAACAGTGAGAGAAAAACAAAAACAGAGCACAATTAGCAGCACAAACCTTAGTACACAATATAGCTGAGATATAGGGAAGTGAGTGACAAGAGATGCAGGTATACAGATGGAGCCGGCCTCCCTCTTGCTGGCGAATCGGCAGATTGTCTCCGCTGGCGATCCGCCAGCGGCGAGGTGCTCCATCTCATTGAGACGCGCGTGCGTCTCACACGCACGAGTGTCTCAGTTTCCGGGCGTCGGGGCGTCGGGGCGACGAGAACCCTGTCCGTCTCCGCTTCAGGGAGACGGACAGGGTTAGGGGAGGCGGTGGGGGAGAGCGGGGAGGCGGTGGGGACCCCGGGTGGGGAAGCACCATCGGAAGGGGACACGCGCGCGCATCTTGTGCGCGTGCGTCCCCTTTCGCAGATCAGATGGCGGCTGGCGGGGGATGGCGGCTGGCGATTCTTCCACCATCCCCTGCTAAGACCAGGCCGGCTCCATCTGTAGATTGTAGGTGAGTAAGAGAGTTGTAATTGAAATGCAAGAAGAGTGCTGTGAGAACAGGATGGAGGAGGGCCCTGCTCTAAGGAGCTTACAATCTAGAAGGAGGGGGAGACAGGTGACATGAGTTGCAGGTAAGGAGACCTGAGACAAGAAGTGAGGATGGCAGGGATAGTCAGGACATGAGGCAGCAGGTACAGAGAATGGACAAAGTAGTCCTCTCCCTCCCCCTATCCTCCTCTCTCCCCTCCACCTGCACCTTTGACCTAGCAGCCCTGTACTGTGGCCCATGCCACAACACACCCTTCTAGGGTGCAGAAAGCATGGTGAGTACATAGGTATACCACAGGATTGAGGAACCATGGTTTTGGTACAACAATGTAGTTCAGAAAGATAAGTACAGAGTTAGGGTAAGTAGTGTGAGAAGCAGGTGCAGAGGGACATATACAGTGCACAGAGAACTGATGTAGACTCTGGCACACTGAAATGGTTACAGAGAAATATGACTTGTGATATTAGGGTGAACAGAAAGTACTGGCTATGAGCATAGGTCAGGGAGCTCAGTGAGGGCGGTCCAGGCTATGTGTTCAGTAATGGTAATCATCATTATCATCAATTGCTGCCAGGCTGTGTACCGTACTAGAAGGATAAATAAACAATTTCTGGGAGTACAGTGTGTATTACAATGATATGATTTCCTTCCTTTAAAATCAAGGGGATAATGACGGCATATCTACATATATTTTGAGGTAAACAGGTGACCCCCTGACTTAAATAAGTGTAGTAGTTACACATTAATATGTGTTTATATACATTTTATAGAAATACATAATTATATAATATAATTGAAGAGGAAAAAGCGACATATATTCATGAGTTTCCTTCTCATAGAATTCTTGAGCAGGGGTCAGGGAGAGACAGTATCTGGCCCTGGGCCACATCACCTGTGACTGCACAGTTATGTGAGCCATCTACTGGACATAAAGGTGTGCAGAGAGTACCAAAGTTCATCTGCAATGGGAGTCAGTGGGAGACTAAAGGAATATTTCATTTAAGTAGTAATGGATAGCTATAGGGAAATTTACTAAGATCAAATTGGTACGAAGGTCCCATTCTTAGCAGGGTTTCCACAAATTTGCTAAGCTGAAAAATCAATTTTTCTAATTTATGTATGAAAATCACAGTTGAAAATACAAGCCAAGTACAAATCAATAGACCATCAGCCAAACTTGGCAGGACTTTCCATAGGCACCAGGACAACTCATTTACTATAATTTGTATGAGCAATGTCAGCCATTAATTCAGCTCAAAATACGAATGGCAAATAGACCACCTTTTGGCAGCCAAGTTTACAGAAGCATACATGGATCAGTGAGATATGTGCAAATATCTCGCTGTATGTTACAGAAAAAGAAAGAGTTAAAAAATAAACGGCGTGGGGTCCCTCCATCTAATCCTAACCAGCCCCGGGCAATTTCAGTCTGTGCTGGTTATAAAAATAAGGTGACAAAAATTGTCTAGGGTACCCTTTTATATAAAGAACCAGCAACGGGCTCTTGGACTGGTCCTGGTTCCAAAACTACAGGGGACGTAGGGGTCCCCCTTATTTTTTAAACCGGCACCGGGCCCCAGTAGCCAGTAAGGTAATGCTGCAGCAGGTGGCTATATAGGTCCCTGTGGCTGTGGCATTTATTACTTTTTGAAGCTTGATACATCCAGCCCAAAATGGGCAAAACATGAGATAACTGTGTACCTTGGAAGACAGCTACCTATAACCCGTTGAACCTGATATAAATATAAAACAGCAACAAACACAGTTGCACAATGAATGTAAGAGTTGGTGGCACCCACAGTGATCTTATTCGGGATGAAGGAAGCAAAAGCTACGCAACATATGTAATTGCCTGCAAGTTGCCCCAAATCCTATTGTATATCCATTACAGGTCCTACCAACACTATGCACAACTGAAGATGTTAAACTCATTAAAGCCACATTTCAAAGCTTCATTTGGCATAACAAGAGACCCTGCATTAGCATAATTAAATTACAACACAAAAACGCAAAAAGAGGAAAATCAATTTACCAATTGTACTAACTTACAATTATGCATCCCTCCTACGCTATCTGGGAGACAGACTCCATGAGCAAGATAATCATGCAAATACGTCTTAAAAAAATCATATCCTATTTCTTTCCACCATACAAACATGCCTTATCTGCAGAAATACTCGGTAAGCCATTATTAATGCCCACCTGGCAACGTTGCTGCACATTTCAATAGCTTTACCATTACCACTGATCATTCTATAGCCCACACCTGCATAGCCCACACCTGCTTTCCATTTTGATCAATAATGATAAATTTGATTTACAAAATAATAGAATGCATTTTGTTTATGCATTAGTACAGCCTAGTACAATGAAAACCAGGCAAATGTGTTTTCCACAATATCAGGTTTATGATGTTTATGCCTAAAATTTAAAATGGCAAAGCTTTTACAAGCAAGAGACAGCTAGTAAAATTGTTGCCCTTTTAAATATCAGGCATGCCATTGAATGTGGTAATAAATGAAAAATCAAAACGTTGGATTTGCTGTTAAACTAATTGCTGTTGTAAATCTAGTGGCAATCTCGCCAGAATTTAAAAGGTTCCAGAAAATTGCAATCTATTACATTTGACTTCAAAAGCATTTGTTCACTTTGAAAAAGTTACTTATACCCCATTCACACAGAAAATAAAATCCAGGAACTGGGGCTTTCGGATTATTAGATTATTACACAGGGAAAGGCACTGATTGGCTCTCTTGGCGGGGTGATGGCTGATTGGCTGTGAGGCTTGCAGGAAACCTTTGATAGTATCTTCCAGCTGTTCACCTTACTGTAAGGAGATGAAATGGTGGTAAAGGCTTTGCACCAATGTCTGGGTCACCTCAAGCACACACACACACACACACACACACACACACACACCTTCGATATGCCGAAAAAGAAGGAGATGGTGCTGTGTTCCCAAGGAGTTGCATACCACCACAACACTATTGCCAGTCTCCTGCATGGCTTGATGGTCTTGTGGTAGTTGGTGCTCCCCCCTGGTGTGTGCTGGGGTGAGAAGATTCTGCAGGTAATCGATTGTGGTATGGGACATCTGAAAGCGTGCTATCCACTGCTCCGGCTGAAAAGCTTGCACAGTCTCCCAGAAAGCTTCTCCATGCCTGCGGTCTCTGGCCCACACAATCTATTTGCTCTGCTGGTAAATCGCAGTATGGACGTAATGCTGCCCAAAATGAGGGCTCTCCTCAATGGGTGACTGCAGAGGGGGGAAGGGGGACTGTGTTTGTCCCTCTGAACCTTACTCTATATGAACCCTGACAGGCTCAGCGCTGCCTCAGATTAAAAACCCTCCCATAACGAGGCAGGTACTGCTGTCCTCCATGGGCCTGAAAAGCATATGATGAGCTCCACCAAGCAGAGCTTAACAAAAGCCTCTTAGCCTCTGACCTCTTGTGCAAAGTATCATGGAACTTAGTCAACTCCCAGTAATTTACTGCACACTTGTGCAGTTAGCGCGCCTTGGCTCCTAATGCTCAGCAAAATTAATCATTGTCACATTGGCAGATAGGTGACTCTGCAGCACTACCCCACTCCCATGCACAAAACCTTTAGCTTAAAAAATATATATATATTTTTTTAAATACATGGGGCACTTAGATAGAGAGGGGCCCAGGGGTACTGAGCCCCTGAGCCCCCCCCCCCTTCACCCGGCCCTGGTGAAACGGGGTCAGAGCTTTCAGCTGAGTCCTACCCGGGTTTTTGTATATTCTAGAACTAGCCTGTAAACCCTGGGTTTAGGGATTTTTCTGTCTGAAAGTGGTTCTATGTTCTGATTCAATAATCTTTTGGTTTACTGTATATGCTGTTGTCTATAAAAAAAAGTTCCTGTAATAGTCTTATTAGTGATGTGTATAGACGCTCCCATTTTATTGAGATGCTTACTGACTTACTGCCAGTGTGATGATATGCTGGAAACACATACAAAACTGGTATGCGGTGCAATGGTCAACAGTGAAACGGTTGATAGTCTTTAGGTCAACCACTTTTGGTCAACAGGCAAAATGTCGACACAGCAAAAAGGTCGACATGTTCAAAAGGTCAACACAAGCATGGAAAAGATCAGTCAAAATGCCGACCATCATTTTCTGACAGGCACAATGCTGACACGTTCAAAATGCCGACATGCATTATGCCAACATGGCCAAAATGTTGACAATCAAAATGTCAACATGAGTTTTATCATTTTTTTTTTTAAACTGACTTGTTCATACTTTACCATCCCAGTGGGCATAGAGGGAGAATATAATAGTGGGCTGAGCGCAGCGAGGCACCGTGCCGAAGCATGGTGAGCGCAAAAAGTGGAAACTCATGTTGACCTTTTGAACATGTTGACCTTTTTGCTGTGTGACCTTTGTGTTGACCTTTTGAACATGTCAAACATTTTACCATGTCCACCTTTTGCCTGTCGACCAGTAGTGTTAAACTTAATGACTGTCGATCATTCCACCCGTACCACCAAAACCTGGAGCAGAGGATTACAGCACACAGAAGCGATCAGTGAGGAGCCTGTAATGTGACTGAGGCTGATTGGTTGGTACTTTAGATATCTCCACTTAACCTCACCAAGCACTGGTTAATCCTCACCCCCCTCTTCTTAATCAGGGGCATAACTAGATATTTGAAAAGCAACATTGCAAAATCTTGTAATCTATGTACCAACCAATGGTTATAAATGTATGTGCCTTACAGCACTAAGGTGATGGGTTTGATTCCAACCATGGCCCTATCTGTGCGGAGTTTGTATATTCTTCCTGTGCTTGCGTGGGTTTACTATTCGCAGGCGGGGAAGTCATTCGATGGTCGCCGACCATCAGTTTAGAGTGACCTATATAGTCATCTGGTGATCCGGTGATGTCTGCTGCCCGCCCCCTGCACGTCCGTCACTGCCTCATTAGCCTGGGAACGCCCAGCGTTCTCATTGGAATGCCAATGGAACGGCGTGTAGGGTGCGTGCACCTGGCGAACTGAAAGTTTGCCTTGGGTTCATGCACCCAGTGTTTGCACATGCGCAGAAACCTCAGTAGTTAGACCCTTGCCCCTATGTATCAGTTTTTTCATCAGAAAAGAGACATCTAGTACAATTAGTACAATTAGTACAGCCTGTAGATCAAATCAGTTTTGGTTGTGCTTTAAAGGTCTATAAAATATCTAGCAATCACTGTATCTGGCAATAGTCACAATGAGGTTCCTTTTACAATGGAATTATAATAGACAATGATTATGATTTGCGTAATTGCACTTTCCTTTGTTGCTGCTTTATCAGTAAGTTGACTGCAGTAACATTGCAAAAAGTACAATCTGTTCTCTCTGTCATATCTAAACATGAATTAATATGATCTAATAAAAAACAATGTATGATTGCCTTCCAGTTTAAATAGTTTTGCATAAAAAGACAGTCTGTGGTGTGTGACTAAAAACACAGTAGCATCGACAACCTCAAACGGTTTCTCAGTGCATATGATTGCCCCCAAAAACTCTCCCACTTTCTTATTCTCACACCCTATTAGATTTGGCCCATGCTGTTTAAGATATCCCGGTACTTATATGTTAGTTGGGCGCCCACTAAGCTATTTGCTTAGTTTTCCGCGTCCCCTCGCCACGCTTCGGGCTAGGTGGCTCGCTGCACTCGCCACACTATATAAAATCAACTCCATGCCGACATGGATAGTGGGGGTATGAGCGTAGTAACTATAGTGGGCGCCCAACTAACATATAAGTACCGATATTCCTTAATGACAAATGGCCCACTCCCTATGATTCTCAAGCTGTACAGGTTAAGGGTGACACACCCCCTGACAAGCACTCGATTGAGTTGTTTATCCCTAAGAATTGGGCAGTATCTGTCAGATCAGTAGCACAGATGAACATGCCCAAATGTTGGTGGACATAGATAGCCAGACAAGGATAGGAACAATCCATTCCCTATATCTCTTTGGCTGGAGGCTGGCATAAATTATCAGTGTAATTTGCGCAACCAATATCAATATACACAATATAGGTAAAGCTTTTGCCCTAATTTTATTTGGCATTGATGCCAATGTGCCCTGATTCAGAGAAGTTGGGAACCCTTAGTATCTGGGCCTCATAGAAATGGCACCCCTTGCACTCACTAGAGTTATACTCCTACTGATAGAGTACTACGGTAAGAGGTTGGGTACAAAATCCCGGCAGAGAGAATCCAGATGGTAGGTATATAACACCCCCCCCCCCCCAGCATAATCCTATCCATCCCCTCCCCTAAGCTTTGGCGGGATTCTGACCATCGGGATCCTGATGAATCCATTGTAAGACCAGTTATCCAATGGATCAAAGACATTTACCCAATTGAAATATGGGGAGACAATTTTAATAGCATCACCTTCCCAATTAAATATTAAGATAAAAAAGGCTTCACTAAATGGTGGGATTGCTAAAAAAAAAAAAATGAAAAATAGCTGAGAATCAAAATTCTAAAAATGTCAGAGAGATTATATTCCAGATCCGCAGGGTGTAGTGATAAAAATGGACATGGGGACACAGTAATGACTTCCTAGAGGTTAATCATCTGAAGTGACAATTATCTTACATGCAGGATTAGGCAGATGCCATTAATGAAATTGCTGCGCCTGGTGTTTAAAGGTCTTTGCAACATGCAGTTTCGGGGAAACCAGTGTGCTGGTCCTTGCATCTTAGTTTCCCTAGCTGTCAGAGCATGCTGAGAGTCATTGATAAACTATAGAGAGGCACAGGGAAGGTTGTCAGCTGGGTTATAGACATTTTCCTAAAAATGTGTACAACTTCTGACATTCTGATAATAACATGCTTTCATGGGAATGGAAAAAGTGTGAGACAGAGCTTTAAAGCCAGATTGAGAGCTGGTCCTGTAATGACTGTATTTCAGTACACAATGATTCAAAACAAATATTTGTAATAATGATTTCAATAAATAATTAATTATTTCAATCATTATAATAATTATTAAAAATAATTATAATTAATTCAATTGGTCTTATGTCAGGGTTGCAGGGTTGCCAACTTTTTAAATCTCCTCTCCGGGAGAAGCCCAGACTTTCAGGGGGGGGGGGGGGGGGGGGCGGCTTGCGCGTGCCATCATTAAGCCGCACCCCATGATGGAAAATGACCAAGTTTACCACTCTCTGCAGAGGGGGCGGGGCTAAAATGATGCGGTTATGACACTTGACCCCCACCCCCTCATTGGAGATTGGCAGATCAGGTTATTTAAACAGTGCACTCAAGGGTTGAGAAAGCCATGAATCCCTACGATCAGGGGGGGCAGGGGTCCCCCAGAAACCGTGAGGGTTGCACACCTTTCCGGGCATCCGGGAGGGGGAACCGATTTTCGGGACCAGGGTAGGCAACCCTGTTTTATGTGTCATCTTCCTTGTGATGTGATAGTTGTCCATTAATACATGTATCTACTCTGTAGAAGGAATGAGTTGGAAGAGAGATACTATGGTAGACATACCATATAAAAATACAATAATAAAACCTCTCTCTCCTGATAATAGGAGATGAAATACAAACCAGTACCAGGACTGCCATATGTATAGGTAAGCAGCTGTTTCACCTGGTGTCTCTCTGGTGAAATATAGCCTAGTCCGTATGCCTACATATATTAGATCATTTCCTCTGTTACTTTATGTTGCTGTTGTTTGCCAAGTCTAATTTTCCTTAGGGATTGTGAAATTTAGCCAAAGTGCAACTCTGTCTGAATCAGACCCTTTGAGTGTAAACAATGACAACATATATTATCGTTCATACTCACTGCCGTGATGTTTAATGATGGATTAAACTGAATGGATTAAACAGCCCTGTAACTGAGTCCTCTGAGTTGCTATTCATCATATCATTCAGTCATTCAGTATAGCAAAAGTATATTTATTTTAATCTTGGTCATGATATATACACATTTTTTTCTTATCGTGTCTAGTAATATGTTTGTAGTCCCCCTTTCACATTACCTTTCAATGCCGGGTCGCACCTGAGATTGGCCAAGGAACCGTCCCGGGAGCGACCCGGTAATTGTGAGGTGAAGCTCCCCTCAGCGACCGGGCGATAAGCCAGGTTGCTGACATAATGCAGGGGCGAGGTAGAGTAGTGGTGTATCATGGGGGCAGGGGAGGAGGCAGCACTTGGAGCTGACACTGCCTCCTCCCTATAGTGTTGCTTAACCTGGGTTACCGCTTACGTTGCCCAGCAGTCTGGGTTCGACCTGGGTAAAATCCTTTTTAAAACCCGGACCCGGGTTATTCATGCAGTGTAAAAGGGTTATATGCCGTTTTTAAGGTATAATGTGGTTGTGGGTCAGATGTATCAAGCTTCAAAAAGTGATGACATGGAAAGTGCTAAATAGCCAGCCAATAAGCTCCTAACTGGCATGTTACAGGCTTGGTTTCAGAGGTGCTGATTTATGTTTTGGCTGGTGGGTGCTCAAGCCTGTTGAAAGAAGGTGTGGCATTGTAAATAGGAGCGTGTCTTTTAGGAGGGGATGTGGTCAATTACATATCATTCCACACACCATAATGCCCGTTACAAGTCATGCCACGCATCTTAATGCCTCTTACACATGCCACACACCTCTATGCCCATTTCACAGAATGCCACACACCATAATACTCATTACACATTATGCCACACACTGTAATGCCCGGTACACATTCTGCTACACACCATAATGCCCAGTACATATTATGCAACACATCGTAATGCCTGGTACATATTATGCCACACACTGTAATGTCTATTACACATAATGCCACACACCATAATGGCTAGTATGAGGAGAGTAGCAACAATGCGAGTTACAAGAGAAATATAAGAGATATATTTATTTCTTCACAAGCCAGACAAAACAGTGTGGGAGTACAGAAAACTCTAGAAAGCTTACATTCATACAGTTAAAAAGAATACAATTAACTTCTATTAGTCTATCTGCCAGTGAAGGCCTAGGAAATCAGCAATATGCTGCATTTCATTCAACTGCTGTTTTAGAATTGTATACTGTACAAGGCATTGTCCATCATTAGATAGCCTGAACACAAACATCAAATTCATTAGGTTTGAAGTTGTAGGCATTCCTATCATAGTAAAAAGTACATCTAAGATTAAGTTAAAATGACAATAAATGCATACAGTATACCCTCTAAATCCCTTAAAAGGACAACATATTGGCCTTTATCTGCTGCGGCCAAAACATATGCTAGAATGAATCACTGCATATAATCTCTATTAACTTGGAGCCTGGAGCCCGACATCTCTTGCTGTCAGAAGCATGTGGTAAGGTTCTGGGAAATTAATGGACCATTGGGCAGACGCTGTAAGCTCAGGACCATTGGGCAGATTCTGTCAGCTGTAATGGTGCAGAGCAGCGCATTGTATGTGCGAGTGCGCATGCACCAGCCGCGGGTCACGGTGAGCTAAAGAGCCGTTCTGCATCCGTGTATTACTCCGGGTATACTTCTCCCGGCATACTGTCTCCTGGGTGGCGGGTCCGGTAGTGCAGGTTTGACAGGCCGCAAACTAGCAAGCAAATGCGGTGGTCAGGAATTACAGGCCCATTGGTGCTCATAAATTTCCATGGGTGCTTGGACCCTTGAGCACCCACGGAATTGGCGCCTATGCTGGGTTTGAAAAATGACAGGTAGGAGCTGATTGTCTAGCTGTTTATTACTCTCCACTTTATCACTTTTTTAAACTTGATACATCTGGCCCTTTGTATTTTAAATAAAGAACACCTAAATACTAGTGCTTTCATAACTTTTCTGGCACATAGGGAAGGCTGAAATTATTACTTGCACATTTCTGCAAATACTGTTAAGAGAGAGGCTGTGATCATGGCTTCATTACCTACCCCCCTCTGACTCAAGTCCAATGCAGTGGCATATTTAAAAAAAAATTGCCGCCCGCTGTAAAATGTTAGCGGCCTTACCTCTCCGCATCTGTGGCCGGGACCCGCACATCTACTTGTCTGCGGTCCTGTCGCTCCTCCTGGCTCCTGCTAATGAAAAATGACCCTCACAAAATGGCTGCACCTAACAGCGGACCATTTTTAAGGATGCTAGAGAAGGCCACCGCCGTCTCCTCTAGCATCCTCAAAAACTGTCTGCTGTAAGGGTTGGACATTTTGTGAGTGCCGGAAGACAGGGGCTTTTCTTCCTACAACCCCCATAGAGGGAGAATAGAACCTGTGGTGAGCGAAGCATGCCACCAAGCCGTCGGAACACTGGCAGTCGAGATTTCAATGTCGGTATACTGACCGCTGGTATCCTGATTGTTGGACCGCCATACCACACCCACATTTTGTGAGGGCCATTTTTCATTAGGAGCCAGGAGCAGTGCCGGGACTGCAGACAAGTAGATCTGTGGGTGCTGGCCACAGGTGGCAAGCGATGGGGTAAGGCAGGTCCTGGCAGATGGCAGTGGTGCAACCCAGAGATAGCCCCCGCAGACCCTGTGGCACCCACACTTACTCAGTGCCTCCCAGCTACTTCGGGGTCTGCAGGGCTATCATTATGCCACTGCTCCCATGTGAAAGTAAGCAGGTTTAGTCACTCTTAGAAGAAGAATACAACAAGAATATCATTATACAGTCATTTAATACTTTTACTATTAGACAAATCTAATGATAACAATACATAAAATGTGACTAGTTAAATGTATTACTTATTTTTTATTCATTTAAATAATAGTGCTCCAACGAAGTAACAGAATGCATAAATAACCCCTTTGCATTCCAATAAATATCCCCTGATTTCCACCCAAACATTTTAATGATCATCAATTGTTTCCTATAATGATTTTGTGCACAGCTGTTCTTCAATCATATTACAATGATAAGTGAACAGACTGGAAGGATTCAGACCATGTGAAATGGATAACAATTTAGCGTAAATGTTATTGTATTTTAGGTAGTTTTATCAACTAAACCAACTGTTCAAAAAAAAATTATTCTGGGTCATGAATGATATTTAATGAATTAACCTACCTGAAAACAAGATTCTTTTTTTTAACTAGTTCTCTAAGAATAACCTTTTAAAAACTAAAAAATTCTAAAAGGACAGAAGGATTATTCATAGGAAAAAACAAGAACACTATCAGTATCATCCATTTTTTTACAGATTACTTACCAGATTTTGCTGACAAAGCCAATAGAATTGCTGAAACTTCTGAGACATAAGTAATTGCGCGCTTCCAACTGCGCTCCGGATCTTACCTAGATCTGAACAAAAGAACAAAATGTTTATAGAATATCAATAAAACAATATTTTATTTAATAAAAAATAATGTTATTCCAAGACCCTCTCTAGATTCTAAGGGCCAAATGTCATAGGGGTGAGAATCAAAAAGTGCGACATTTTGGGAGAGTTTTCCCAATTTTTTTTAAAGCGGCAATCGTTTACATGGGGGGAAAATGGTAGATTTTGCCATGTCATTGATTGCCGCTTTCAAAAAATATTAGAAATAATTTTTCGATTCTCACACCCTATTACATTTTACCCTAAATGTGTAAACTGAGTGGTTGCTTATGAAAAATAGGAGCTGATCCCCATAAACACAAGGGACAAAACACTAATTCACCAATAATATTTAGATTAATGTACACACAAAATATTACAACGATATATAAAACTACTTGAAATTAAACAGATGTGTATATAGATCTAAATAAATTGATTAATAAAACATCTAGGAACAGTATTAGACAATAATGGAACTATAACTATATTTCAGGACACAGAGTCACAGTGCATCAAGGATAAGTAGAACTGTTGATGTCAAGTAATCCGGATTCAATAGGCATAGATGACATCAGTGTAACCCATTAATTGTGATCAAAAGAGTCAATGGCAATAACTGTTAGTAAAGCCAGCATTGTTAGTCATTTAATAGAATAGAGTCTCCAACAGACTTCCCTGTACATTGTCAGGTGACATGCTGGGCGTCACAGACTGTAACTCAACAGGCGTTTGTATGATGGAAATTGTGGGTAATGATAACCTCTCACTAGGAGTAGGTGTAAGATGTGTTATTTGCTACCTTGCCAGTTAACTGCATTAATGTGGATGAGGCCTTGTATGCATGGAAAGTCTACATAAGCTCAGAGTGGTAAAAGTATTCCAAGACTCAATTACCACCTAGTGCTAGGGCATAAGAATCTATCTAGAAAGCTTTCGGACACATTTCTCTGCCAATCAACAGCTTGTCCTTAATCACAGTTTCCACTATAGTGTTTTAAAGTAGGGTATGTTGTACAGTATGGGTGTTTTATTCACACATGCTCCAGACAAATAGCAACATGGATCCTTTCAATATTCAAATGAAATTTGAGGAGACTCTTAACACATACACACCTATGTATGCCCCCTGGTTCACAAAAGGACTGCACAATACGTTTGCAGAGAAGTGTCCGAAAGCATTATTAGAGCAATAATATGAAGTACATATCCACAGAACCTACCTACATCCATTTTCAGCATGTTCTTATTCTCCCCTCCATTTGTAGAATGTTTCCCTCCTGTATTGTGTTGAAACCCTTGATATATTTAAAAGTTTCTATCATGTTCCCCCTTACCCATCTATGCTCCAAACTACATCTACCGTATTAAGATGTTTTAGTCTTCCGGGTAAGTTTTGTGATATACATCAATTTAGTTGCCATTATTTGCACAGTCTCTAATGTATTAATCTCATTTTAGAGATATGTCCGCCAGAACTAAACCTTCAATACAATTTTGCGATGTCAGTATGTTTGTGTACACATAGTTTATACTTGGGTACAGATGTATCCGATCAAATGTATAGTGTGTAGATCCTGTATTACGTTGTTGTGGCAGAGCTAGCCTGCATTAGTTGAGGATCTCATTCCACGACAAGCACCTCCATAGACCTTAGTTCAAAGTAATCCCATGGCTTGCCTCTCTGTACCGGATCAATATTAGTATAGGGGTAGTCGGGGTTAACACTGGGCTTATGCATCTTCAGCCTGAAGAAGCTTTTGCGAAAGCATACGCTTGACTGCACACCTAGTGTGTTAAACCCCACTTCCCTTCCCCCCATATGATTGTATTTTGATCTGTTTAGGCCGGTGGTGACACAGGGTATCCGTAGCACACGGTTCCCTGTAGTACAGTGACACGGACTCTAGCGCAAGAGCCGTGTACACTCCTGTCCGATCTGACACGCAAGGGCCGAGGTAGTGCACAGCAGCACACCTCAGACACAGCTCTGCGGTCAGCACACAGGCTGTGGTACTAGCGGATCCAGCCAGCCAGCGGTAGCGCTGAAACGGTATCACACCCGTGTTCAGGCGCTTATCGCTACTGCATAGTGAGCCCCAGGAATATATACATTGTATCTGATAATGTTACATCCTGGATGAGCATACACACTGTAAAACTGTCAATACCAGACATAACTTTTCCACTCTTAAATTTCAACCACCGTGCTTTATAAAATTATAAAATTATTCAGGGACAGTGTGAAGTGGGGTCCCACTAGGTGAGGATATATTATTTCCTTTTTAAATCACTCAATGTTGTCCTATGTGTTTTTCGTGTTTTTTTATATCTTCGCAACTATTTTAATGAAACCAATAAAAGTTATGTTTTATTATTAAATTCTCTTTTGGTGCACCAACCAAAGACACACTTTCTCTGTCCTCGCCAATACACTCTGTATGTAAGATGCCACCAAGCACATTATTGTAATCACATATCTCTAACAAAGGATCCCAACATCTGCCTATCACACTCTAAAGTCTTATTTTGAACAATATTAGAACATGTTTGCATGTGGCGTAAGCTCAGATATTTGGAAGGTGTAGGTGGGAAAACGGACGAGATCCGTCCGTGCACTGTGGCGTACATAGTTACATAGTAGGTAAGGCTGAAAAAAGACTTGCGTCCATCTAGTTCAACCTGTTATAGATATCCATTGCTGATTTGGTAGGTTCTGATATTTTACAGACAGATTATATTTCTTATTTGTACCCATGGATGTTTTTATCCAGTAAATGTTTGTCCAACTTTGCCTTGAATGCATTTAATGAGCCAGCCGTTACCACCTCTCTGGGAAGAGAGTTCCAGAGTTTGACTGTTCTGGCCGTAAAGAAATTCTTTCTACTAGCTGAATGAAATCTTTTTTCTTCTAATCTATACTCGTGCCCTCGTGTCCTAGATTCCTTTCTAGTAGAAAAGAGGGTGTGTGACAATTCCTTATACTGGCCCTTGATATACTTGTACATGTTGAGCATGTCCCCCTTTAAACGTCTCTTTTCCAATGTAAATAGTCCCAAATTGCTTAGTCTCTCCCCGTAGCTTATATTCTCCATTCCCCTAATAAGCTTTGTTGCTCGCCTTTGGATTTTTTTCTAATTCTATGATGTCCTTTTTATAGTGTGGGGCCCAGAACTGCACTCCGTACTCAAGGTGAGGTCTCACCAATGCTTTATACAGTGGCATATATACCCTTGAGTCCCTAGTTTCCATTCCCCTCTTAATACATGCCAGAATTTTGTTGGCATTTTTTGTAGCTACATTACAATGGGCACTACATCCCAGTTTGCTGTCTATTTGGACTTCTAGATCCTTTTCAAATATGGAATTACCCAGTTCCTCTCCGCTAAGGTTGTAACTTGCACACTGTGTTTCCCAAGGTGCATAACCTTACATTTATCTACATTGAACCTCATCTTCCATTTTTTTGCCCACTCATCTAGAATTGCAAGATAATTTTGAAGCATGGTGACATCTTCTGATGATTTGATGACTTTGCTAAGTTTTGTATTGTCCGCAAAGATGGATACATTGCTGAGTAACCCTATCCCAATATTTTTAATAAAAATGTTAAACAGAATGGGCCCCAAAACCGAACCCTGGGGCACTCCACTTAGTACCGGTATTGTATCTGATACGGCACTATTCACAACCACTCTTTGTTCTCTATTACATAGCCAATTCCCTACCCATCTGCAGATATTTTCACCCAATCCTAGGTTCTCCATTTTATTAATCAATCTCTTGTGTGGGACAGTATCAAATGATTTAGCGAAATCTAGGAAAATCACATCTACAGCATTTCCATTATCGAGGTTTTTGCTAACCTCTTCATAGAACCCTAGTAGATTAGTTTGGCATGAATGATTTTTCACGAACCCATGTTGGTTAGTACTGAGTAGACGGTGATGGTCTAAATATTCCTGGATACCACCCCTTAAAAATCCTTCAAATAGTTTACCCACAATTGATGTTAAACTAACGGGTCTGTAATTAGCGGGATCTTCCTTTTTTGAATATTGGCACTACCTCTGCTATTCTCCAATCTTTTGGTACTATACCTGACGATAGAGACTTGCTAAAGATATAATGTAGGGGGGTAGCTAGTTCATCCCTTAATTCGCTCTGATGTATGCCAGGTATCGGTGGCTAAGAGGGAGATCCTTCCGTACACGGTGGCGTACGCTCAAGTGTACGCCACTCCCCATTGTCAGTGTCTGTGACCGTCCGTGTGCGGCTGTTCTGTGGGCGGACTTACGCTCACCGTGAGCGTATGGGAAACGTACGGTGTGACGGGCCGTACGTACCTTTCACCGTACCAAATAGAATAACCCCCAGAGAGTGGTGGTAAATGGAATACATTCCAGCTGGGGTAAGGTCTAAAGTGGAGTCCCGCAAGGTTCAATATTGGGACCCACCTTGTTTAATATATTCATTAATCATTTGAAAGTGACATACAGATGGAGCCGGGCTCTTCTTTGCAGGGGATGGCGATGGCGACGCCATCCCCCGCCACCCGCCATCTGTATTTGCGAGAGATGACGCGCGCGCACGAGATGTGCACGCGTCCCCTTCTGACGGCTTCCCCCGGGTCCCCGCCGGCTTGCCGGCAGTCACCCGGGGTCCCTACCGCCTCCCCGCACCCCCCCTAACCCTGTCCGTCTCCCTGAAGCCACGCATGCGCGTGAGACGCACTGAGACGCATGTGCGCGTGAGACGCACGCGCGTCTCAGTCAGATGAGATCCGGGCTGCTGGCGGATCACCAGCGGTGACGTTCTGGAGATTCGCCAGCAAGAGGGAGCCCGGCTCGATCTGTAGTGAGTAAAATTGCAATATTTTGCGGATGACACAAAATTGAGTAAGGAAATTAACTTAGGAGACGATGTGGAAACACTACAAAGTGACATAAATCAACTAGAAAGGTGGGCGGAAAGGTGGAAAATGCAGTTTAACATTAAAAAATGTAAAGTTATTCATTATGGGAACAAAAATGAACAAGCTACTTATAGGCTAAATGGAGTTGTTATAGGGAATTCTGCTGTAGAGAAGGACTTGAAGGTCATAGATGAAAAATTGGGTAATAGTACACACTGCTCAAGTGCAGCAGCAAAAGCAAACCACATGCATTAAAAGGGGTATGGATTTAAGGGATGCCAATGTGATAGTGTCTCTTTAAAAAGCATTGGTGAGACCACACATGGCAGCATTGTGGAGGCACAAAATGATGGGAGAGGTTTAAACTAGCAGACAATTCAAAAGATTTTTCACTTTTACAATTTTTGACTCCTTGAATCACTGACTGAGGTTAGAAAAGTGATCAGCCTGATGGTCAGCAACATGGAGTCGCAAATCCATACTGAGAAGGTCGGGACCCACTTTGGGGTCAGGACCCACAGTTTGAGAACTGCTGATTTAGAACAATACTATTAATTAAGAGAAAAATCTAAACAACAAATGAACAAAACAGGATTTATATGTACTTTAGAATTGTCTTTTTTTACATTGAGAACTAGTGACAACATTAAAAATTCACCACTAGCACAAAATGAATTGATGTCTAGCTTAGGGCAATGGATTCAACGAATGCATTCTCTTTTTAAAAAAATGCTATTTTATCTTTTTCACTTTATAATGGATATTGATTTGTTCCCTGGTGCACGAAATAGTGTTCTCGAGCACTGTTCAGACCGAGAACTACTGATAGAATGTTATGCTTTGCCAAACAAAACACTCCAATTGTGTTTTCCCCCCTTAGAAAACACATTAGTTCTGGCATTCATTTCATGTGTTTTGCTAATGTTTTTCTTGCATGTAAATGGGATTAAACATGGAACCTCTTTTGTTTGTAATGTCAGAGTACTCTACTGTAGGGGTTCCCAAACTCATGGCACCTTGGGGCACTTACAAGGGTACTCTGGGATGTGGTCTAGGATCAATTCAAATTATTTATGGTCCATGTAATAGGCAAAACCAATGCTGTGGGCAAACAGAATTGGCTCCTGTTACTTAATTTGGTTTCTGAATTTCTCTATAAGAAACATTTGGCATAGGGGTGCTGTGAAATAAATTCTTATGGAGCTGTGATTTAAAAAAAAATGTAAACCACTGCCCTCTTGCATTACTATTTATATTAGGTTGCTATAATATGGGCATTTATCTGAATTGCATCTCACTCTATCCACATGCAGTTACTATGGGAGTTATTCTGGTCTGTTTGCAAGGAACATACGTTTGCATGGGGACCGATGTTTTGCATTGTTACGGGGCAACTCCACCAAAAAAAGAACAAATAGTTTTAGGTTTCAACTGAGGTTTTTTCTCTGTGTTAAATTATGTGGTATATGCCCCAACATGGAGAATTGGAGCAGTAAAGAATGTACATTTGTTTTTTGTGGGTTTTTTTTTTTTGGGGGGGGGGGGGGGGCTCTTAAACCCCCTCACAATGGATAACGAGTTCAAATTGCTGCATGCAGTTATGGAATGATGGGTGTGGAGCTAATATTTCTGCTATGTTCTTCACTGAAGGAGAAAGATCTGAATTTTAATTCTTAATGAAGTTTGAGGATGGAGTCAGATCAGCTATGGTATGTTTGTTCAGGTGCTGAAAGTGACAACTATTACATTCAGCATATACTGTATGTGTACTTGTGACCTCTATGAGCCTAAATCAAGTGCGGGTGTTCTTGCTGCTGCCATTGCTAACTTTTAACGTATGCAGTTGCGATTATATGCTAATATTGGCAGAAGCAAAACAAAGTATAGGGACTACCACTGCGGTCACATCATTTATGCCTGGCAGCATATAATTGCTAATACATCGGTACCAATGTTCAAATTGGAACAAGTCAGAGCCTATGTAGCGCTGATCTCCTGCGATGCAGAGAGCACTCCAGTAGCCAGTAAGATCGCAACTGCGAATTTATAGACTCCGACAAAACTGCGTCTGAATTCCATGACACGCCGTGTCCTCGGTGTGATCGTAATTGCAATTCACTCACCGCTGATAATGTGAAAGGACCATGTAGCAGACTGATGAAGCTATTCTCTGGGGTGTGTAATTATGTCTCTTAATAGCTGCGTGTACATTTTTGAACCACAGATGTGACAGTTCTGTATAATGTGTTTATTGAATTGAAGCTGAGCAAGCTTATCAACAAAGGCACACAGCTTCAAGTGTGACTCGCTGTAAGAACAAATGTGTATCATTTCATACCTATCCTCTTATGCTGCATGAATAATACAGATATGCTATAAAATTACAACATAACATAAAAACATATGTTGAATTTAACAGTAGGAAAATAGTCATGCACTTTGCGCAAGTTTAAAGGGTCATTCCCACTTTATCGAAGGGTGTGATTCTCCTTTGAACTTGGAGACTAGGGACTCAAATGAAATTATGCCACTGTACAAACCATTGGTTAGACTTCATCTAGAATATGGAGTACAATTCTGGGCCCCGCACTATAAAAAGGACATCATAGAACTGGAAAAAGTCCAAAGAAAAGCAACAAAGCTAATAAAGGGAATGGAGAATTTAAGATTCGAAGACAGATTGAACACATTGGGATTGTTTAAACTAGAGAAGAGACGTTTAAGGGGGACATGCTTAACATGCACAAATACATCAGGGACCAATATAAGGAACTGTCAGGTGCCCTCTGTAAGGAAGCACTCTAGTACATGTGGGCATGAGTTTAGATTAAAGGAAAGAAGATTTTGTTCCCTTAGAAGGAAAGATTTTTTTACGGTCAGGGCAGTATGGAACGCTCTTCCTGGTGAGGTTGTGTCGGCAGACACAATAAATACCTTTAAAATAAGGTTGGACAAACATCTATTAGTTAAAAACAATAATCATTATAATCTGTCTTTAAAGATATCAGAATACACTACGTATAACAAGGGATGAAACTAATAGAACATAGTCGCTAACCAAGGTTGAACTCGATTGACGCAAGACCTTATTCAGCCTTAACTACTATGTAACTATTGCTATCCAAAACACATGATCAGAAAAATCCCAAATTGCAGTAATTTGGTTATAGGAACCGAGTAAATCTGAGTAAAACCGTACCCGCTCATCTCTAGTTTTAATGCCAGCATTGGCAACTGAATTTGCACCTTTCGGGGGCTGAAATCAGCTCTATGATGCACAAAAGTGTTTTGAATCCTTTGGAGGTAGTGAATACATTTTTGCATATTTCGTCTGCTATAAAGAGCAGCCAATACTATAAGTACATTGCACTGAGTAGGATTAACCCCTTAGGGGGGTATTCAATCGCCGGCGAGCATCTCCCGTGGGGGAGATGCTCGCCGGGCCCTATTCAATGCTGTCTTCCCCGACAGCATTGAGCAGGGTATCTCGGCAGAACGAGCCCGACATCATAAGCTGTCGGGCTCGTTCTGCCGAGAACGGCTGGGAAGTGACGAGCTGCCGGCTGCCGCTCGCCTCTTCCCGGCCGCAACTGGCGGCCACGCCCCCTTCTCACTCCCCGGCAGGCGGGACATTGAATCCCGCCTGCATGTTCTCGGTCCACCACATCTGTATATTTGACCAAAATGTCCCTGCTGAGACAAACCTTGTGAACATTAATGATGTTTTAAAACTGAAACAATAAAAATATTTAAACAGAGGCTAGTCAGTATTGTGAAGAGATTATATTTTTTGTGTAGATAAATGCAAAGACAATTTTTTTTTAATTAAGATGTTGTATTCAATTTAATGGTATATTGTATGCCTTAAAGAAAGAGTCTGTGTGCAATTATTAACTTAGCTCCACAAAGTGATTAAACGTTAATATGATCGTTTGTTTAGGTCAGTGGTTCCCAAACTGTGTGCCTAGGAACCCTGGGGTGCCTAAGGACACTTGCAGGGGTGCCTTGGGTTGGTGGACCAGGATCAATTCATATTATTTATGGTCAATGTACCAGGCAAAACCAGTGCTTGTGGCTGCCAATCATAATATATGTGGACAAACAGAAGCAAATCCTGTCCCTCACCAGATAACTGTGACATATAAACACAATGCACTTAATTTTCTGAATTTCTCGATGAGAAGCATTTGGCCTAGGGGTGCCTTGAAAATATTTTGATGCTCAAGGGTGCCATGATTCAAAAAAGTTTGGGAACTACTGTTTTAGGTGAAGGAGATTGCTGTTGGCTATAACACATTGTACATGATGTATTTTGTTCCATTTAGGTGTTTTTCATATGGTAAAGCACATTTATTTAACTGCAAAAACCACTATAATTCTTAGTTTAAAGGGGTGGGTTCAATAAGCTGCTGGCATATGCAGTGGCTGGGGCTATTCAATTGCGATAACCCCACAGGCTGCACTTAACATTAATTTCTCATACGTGCTCATTTTTTTTTTTTTTTTTCAAAAGAGAAAGCTGTAATTAATTTAGATGATGTATATATTTTTAGTCTTTAAATGCATATTCATATCATGGATGGCTGACAATAATCCACATGGTTATATAAATTAAGCAGTAAATTCACTATAATAAAATAAAAGTGTACAGGATATGTGGACAGAATACAATCTACAGAATATATGTATATATATATATATATATATTATATATATATATATATATATATATATACACACACACACATGATAGGTGTGTGTGTTATATGTAGGCTTACTATACTATCACACTATCCCTTTAAGCCTGAGAAAGGGCATTTGGAAGCCTGAAACATTGCTCTATATTTCAAAGGTTGTGAATTAAAAGATAGACAGTGCCTAGGTCGACAGTCATTAGGTCGAACACTTTTGGATCGATACATGAAAAATGTAGACATGTACTAGGTCAACAATGACACAAAAGGTTGACATGGAAATGGTTGACACAGGAAAATGATAACATACTTTTTTATGTGTTTTTTGGGTGTCTTGACGACATGGGCCCCAACCATTGTAACGCTTCGCTCGCCATTCTTCGGGTATGGTGTCTCTTTTTGCTGGGCACACTTTACTGTTCTCGCTAGTACACATACACACATGAATACACACACACACACACACACACACACACAAAGAATTTCCTTAATTGTAATTAATTTAGTCTAGTCCACAGCAGAGCCCAGTAAATCACAATGGGCCCAATTCAGAGTTGCCCAATATTGTACAGCCAGAGGGGAGCAGATGTGCAATACCATTCAACTTATATGCAGATGCAGCGGCATCTGGAGTAAATAGACACCTCCTGCCTGCTGCCGTTTGAGTAACTCAAATTTTCATCTCAGATCCACAGTCAATACAGACTTTGACACTCCAACAAAATGGCAATGCACCTCCTTTTTGCGGAATAGACCCTGTCACTTCCCTACTGCCAGTGTCCTGAGTTTGTCAATCAAGATGGGGCTTAGAGCAGGGGCGTAGCACGAGCTCGGGGCGCCGAAAGCTCATAGGGCGCCAGAGCCATGCACCGCAAATGGCATCCCTGCCCTGTCTGCCGCCCGCCCGCTTTCTTCTGTTCTGTGTCCTGACTGCTGTGCCGCTCACACAATATTGGCTGTGTGAGTCACGGCCGGGCGGCGCCGGAATTAGGACACACTCCCTCCATGGTCCACGTCTCCATCCAGATGTACACACGCCCCAGTTTAAGAAAAAAAGGTACATTGATGGGGTGGCGGGGGGCGTGGTGATCGGGGGGGGCGCACAACATGCCATTGCTCCGGGCACTATGCCAAGCTGGCTACGCTGCCGGCTTAGAGGGTACTGCGTGCAAGGACACAGGAGCCGTTGTGCACATGCGCATTGTCCTCATCATCTGACTTGTACGCTAACCATTGGATTAGTGTACAAGTCTCAACCAGGCTCAATATTTGCAACATGAGAAGAATAGTCCAGCCGATTGGCATCAGATAGATAAAATGTATTATTATAGCAAATTTATTTGATAAACAGATTACTTGCATTTTGAAAACCCTACTGTAGTACACTAATGTAACATGTTAGCAGGAAAATCTGACAATATACGCCAATGTCAGTAGCCAAAGCCAAATCACTTTCAACAAACTAAATGACAGCTCTTTGGAATGTTATGGAACACAGAACATAATGTAGATGTTATGCCCTGCAGTTTTGTTCATTAACTTGCTGAATTAACAATTACTGTATATTAGTTTTTTTTTTTGTGAAAACAGGTTTGATTAATGCCCTTGTTTACATTAACGTCACAAGCCGATCAATGTGGCACCTACTTTTCCATTCTCTGTAAGAACTAAAATACTTTAGTGTGTATCACCTTGTTGTGTACAGTATGTCTAATGGCACAGTGACTAGGGGCACGTACTGATCTATCAATGAGTAAAGGCTGCTACTGTATAATGTTTGGCATTGCATGTCGATATAATGTACAGTATAGGGGCATATACTGATAATACGTTACTGCATATGGTTGTAAAATGTGTAAAAAATCAGGTATATTGTTTATGCACAGACAATTAATAATGGTCATTTGTTGGTATAATGTGTTTGGCACAAACAGATATAATATGGGGTTTGGGAAGGGGAAACAGACAGACTCGGATGCCAGCAGTCAGAACACTGTAGCCTAACGCTCTCCACCCCAACAAACCCTCACTCTCCCCACCCCAATCTAACCCTAACCTTTCACCATGGTAGCCTAACCCTAGCCATTGCCACTCCAGCCTAAACCTTTCCACCCCAGCCTGACCCTCCACCCACAGCCTAAATCTAAACCTCCTCGGCATACATATGTTTGGGCTTTCAGCTGTCAGAGTTTCAGCATCAGCATTCTGACAAGTGTCGGGATCCCGGTGTCAGTATTCTGACCGCCCAGATCCCAGCTGTTGAGATGCTAACTTCATCACTAATATAGTATTGGTCACGAGATGTTATAATGTGTTGAGCAAGCTGGTAAATTTTGTTGAGTATTTGATTTTGCGAAGTTGTGATCCCTCCCAACTCTGCGCTCGACCCCCTGTTGGAGCACCGGCAGTCGGGATTCCGATGTTGGGATACTGACCGTCGGGATCCCCCTGTTGGGTCATACCACACCCGTTTGAGAGACTGATGGTGAGAATGTATTGAGTACATTGGACCATATACTGTAGGCAACATATGAGACACTGAGGGACCAGCCACTTGGCAACATATGGCATGCTGGGGGCACAAGGATTGGACAATGGGCCACAAAGGACTGTACAATATATTGTATACTAGACTGCTAGGGCCTGGGCTCTAAGGGACACACCTAGTCGCTAAGAACGTGGCAACGTATTGTACAGCTGTACTCAGGGGTTAAAGTGAGGGGGAATGGGATGGAACTGAGTTCCACCACCTCTAATATTGAGGTGGAACAGTTTAACCTCCACATTGGCCTTGCACAGTAGTTCTCACAGAAAAGAATTCTAGTTTGCAGTGGGATGCCAAAAGCCCTACCACTGGCCCTGTCTCTGCCTAATGGGGAGATGGGAGGGGGGTAAATAGGTGGCATAGAGAAATGAGTTCCCCCACCTATGCATGACCACTTTAAGTCCTGGTTGTACTGCACATAATAGGCTCATATAAACAAACGTGGACAAAAGGCACTAGGATCTGTGTGGTACATAATGGGCCTAATTCTGGTTCGGTCGGTGCAACGTACGTACGGTCCGCTTCACCGTACGTTTCCCGTACGCGGACGGTTAGCGTAAGTCCGCCCACAAAACATCCGCATACGGACGGTCACAAACACCGACAATGGGGAGTGGCGTACACTTGAGCGTACGCAACCGTATATGGACGGGTCTCCTCTTAGACACCGTTAACTGGCGTACAACAGAACGTACGCCACCGTATACAGATGGGTCTCGTCCGTTTTCACACCGACATCTTCTGTATATCTGAGCATACGCCACAGTGCATGGACGGGTCTCGCCTTTTTTCAATGGAAAACTCAGCGTGTGTCACCGATCGTGAGAGTGAGCGTACGTCCGTGCACGGTGGCATACCCTTCACATACAGTATATGGCACTGAAAATCTTGCCTTTCAACTATAATTAAGACAATTAATTAATCATTCTAACTGTTATTCAATAATTGTTTTCTATTAACTCAATTGTGTACCTTAATAAACACCCTAATAAAACAACATTTTAACCCTCATTACATGTATATTTATTATGTTCTAATGTTGCATTTTAATCACTATCTATGTGTCCCCACATTGGTTTTACTTTTAAATAAAGTTAAGTTGGTGTTACAGTGAAAAAGTTGACACATGTCGACTTCTGTGAATTGAGTGTCCTGCTTTTTAAAGTTTACAAAAACACTTACTGAATGGGTGTAGATGGTTATAAAATAACTACCTTGACATATGTAAGCAGGTCTTAGAATGAATCTTACCTAAATTTAAAACAACCTTTACATGTAGAGAAGTGTAGAAAGATATGCTTCCAATGTGTTTGAAGGCTGTGTGTGGCTTGCAGGTAGTGAAATCATGGTTTTCACTTAATAGGCTGCAGTATTGCTTATTACAGGTGTAGTAATCAGTGTTAATTAGCAGACCCAGGCATCCGCTTTCATGCGGTATCTCTAGGGGTGGTCTGGAGCTATCTTTGGTGTCCGCCCAAAATGCATGGTGCGTTCGCCGATCGAGCGGTTGTAGCGCCGTACATTTTTGGTGCACACCCCCGTGTACGCCCATGTTTACGCCCAGTTTTCCTCATTATTCCGGCCGCTCCCCTAAAAACGCCCCCATGCCGCCCACAATGACCGTACTCTTGCGGACAGGTTTTTTCGCACGGAGAGACCCGTGCGTGAGCGGTGTGAGGTCACCGCACCTGCGCATTGCGAAAGCTACGCATGCGCAGTTGAAAAAAAAACGATCCGCCCGTATACGGTCCCACCGTATCGAGCAGAATAAGGCCCAATATTATCGTGCCAGGCTTGTGTAGTGACACAACTCCAATGTATATTACAGCCCCTTCTAAGCCAATTCAATTGCATTTCTTACTGCAATGGAGAGTTTGACATTCTGCATCATTTGCTACAAAAATGTTTCCTTTTGTAACCAATCCATAATGTAACCTTGTGTCGGTGTCACAGAATTCCTTGCCACAGAGTATCAGTCTCCTATTTTTTACATTTACATTATTAAATTGTGGTAGGAATTTTGTTTCCAAAAAGGTTCTAGCAAAAGGAAAGGTGTACAAGCAGGGCCGGCACCACCACTAGGCAGCTTTAGGCATTTGCCTAGGGTGCCGGCCACTGGAGGGTGGTACTGAGCCGCCGCAGAGAGCAGGAAGAAAGCTGAGTCAGACAGGTGAGTCTGTGAGCCATATGCCCCCGCTCCCCCCCCCCCCCCACCGCCTGGATTAGCATTAAACCTGCTGCCCCCGTGCTGGTCGTCAGTGGAAATCTTTGCCCCCCCCTGGAATCCACGGCAGGCGCCCGCTGCCCCCCCCTTGCTGTGTCACAGAGAGGCAATCTGTGGGTAGCGCCAGCACCCACCCCCCGACCCGTCGGAGCACAGGCCCTGTGTACAAGTACTGTTCATTCCATGTTATAATGTGATATAATCTTACCAGAAATATACATCTTTGTCATAAGGTAAATTAGTAGTGTCAATTTCCTCTGTAGAATTATATTGTAAATATTTATCATAAAACCATCACAAAATTACTCATCTTTTCTACAATATGCCTTGGGTTTATATAGAGGACATTAATGTGACGCTACAGTAGTTTATATACATAACGTGTGTCAGCTGTCGGGAGTATGGATTTACAAACAGTGAAATCTATTATACCGACTGAATACACCACTACATGATTGTACTGGTAATTAGCACAAACATGCCTGGTTATAAACAAGTATAGCTCTTGGGGGGATATTTGTAAAGTGTTCATTAGCCAGACACAAATCTATGGGGTATGCAATCCCCGGTCATGACTGTCCATCCGTCCCGACAGCCGTGATCCTGGCCCGTTTTCATTTTGTTCGACCACACATCGCCAGGCGGATTCAATGTCCAGCCTGCAGATCGGCGAAAAAGGAAGTGTGTAAACGGCCGTGGATTGTCGAGATAAGGTCGTCAAAACGGGCCCAACAGCTTTTGATGTCAGGCCCGTTCTGTCGCTCTGCCTCTGTCAGGCAAGACAGCATTGAATAGGCGCCCGCTGCTATTCCCCCCATCGGAAATAGTGTCGGGGATTGAATACCCCCCATATCTCATTATAATATAAAATATAATCTGCCAAATGAATTTATATCACACACACTCAGTATATATTTGGTTGGTTTCTTACTTTCTTCAGAAAGGTCATTCTCCTCTGCTTCCCTCTCCATGTCTTTGCACCAGTCTTCCATTCTTTTTGTTTCTGCATGAAGCAATTTCATAAACCATGTTCCATCTTGCCGACTGGGTGATATTCTGCCTGAGTCCACTGCTTCATGAGCAGGCTCTAGCCAAGGGTCTGGTGGTGGGAGATTTGATGTGTCCACTGGTGTCCTATAATCTTCTCTGTAACTAAACAAACCCTGAGTCCTTACAGTTCTTACTGCACCATACTGAGTTGGTGTACTAGGTTCAGAATGTCTTTGAAATGAAGAGCCAAACTGTAGACCTTTATCTTCCATTGTGATGTGACCTGGGAATCCTTCTAGTTCAAGGTCGGCTTGCACAGCTGCTGTCACACTGTTTGACCGCTTGAATCTTCCTTGGCTAAACACATGTAAACAGAGAGAGGTCAGTACAATTCTAAGCATCTGTGCCCTGAAAATTTCTACATTTACTAAAACGCAAGTCTGCCCAATATAAAAATACTCTTTCGAAAATCTAAGTTGTATATGTAATGGTTAGAATAATATAACAATGTATTAATACGTTGGGCATGTTAGCTAAAGGCAAAATATTTAATCTGTTATGAGCATGGTAAACTCCAAATGGCTTTGCTGATTTTCTAACAATTATAACAAGCAACGTGAGGCAATATCACTTGTAATGTCCAGTATTAAGCCCAATATTGCACCATGGGTGATCCAAAAACAGAAACAAGTGTGGTCAGAAGATGGTTCCACGCATAGGGGTTAATTCTGGATCACACGCAGTGATCCAAATTAGGCCTCTGACCCGATAGTCGGGGTTTGTGCATGCGCATTTCTGAGCATGTGCAAACGGACGCAGCGAGTTGCTCACTCGTCTCGGGAGGGAGGGATAGGGGCGGTGGAGTTGTTGGGTCATGGGAAAGCCCAGCATTGTATGGGCATCCCCATGAAAACTCAGGGCATTCCCATTGGTGCATGTGTGGGCCAATGTCCAGGGCTGCCATCAGAAATTGTGGGGCCCAGGACTGACAAAATTGGTAGGGCCATGCATCTATCAATCCTCTACCCCCCCCTCGCAGGCCTTTTCCCCCACAATTGATCACAGCTGTCAAATGCTGCTGTTGCCAGAGCTGGATTAAGGCTTTGGAGGGCCAGAGGTACTTACCAAAATGTTCGTATGCAGTTGCACACCAGTGGCAGTTGCCGAGGCTGTATGTGATACCTTGGATTAGTGTATGGGGCCTTTTCGTGTCCATCTAGTGTCTAAATCTAACCCCCTTCCCGGCCGCCTGCTTCTTACCAATTGGGATGCCAGCTGTTGGGATTCCAGCATTGGTTTCCTGATCAGTTTCAAGGTTGTGGCACCAGTCTTCTGATGGCAGTTGGGATGACGACGTTGGTATACTGAACGCTAGCATCCTGACCGCCTGTATGCTGACCAAATCCCATGATAAATTGGGCCCTTAGTCACTGTATAAGGTCCTACTCTGCACTCATGTATGCTGCAGCACCAAAGTCACAGTATAAGAAGCAGGTCAGACCATGTATACTATACATTGAATCAGCACTGCAGCATACAGGGTGCAGTGTACGATCTGCTCAGCAGCATTTACAATAGAAGATGCCATTACCTCCTGCAGGGTCAGTGAGCAGGGGCAGAGTGCTGCTCCATCTGGCTGACCTTGTCTTCTATCTGTGTGGCTGGTGTGCATCATGCTGCTGCTTCTTGGCTGCAGTGCAGAGCAGCTAGCAGGAGGTCCTCTAAGGGGCTGTTGAGCAACAGCAAAGGAGTTCTCTGCACATTTTAAAAGTGATCTCCAGTCACTGTTGTTGCTGCTCCGCAATGCCCCACATGATCATCCCCCCTTCCCCTACGGAGTGAACATATATCGCTTATCAGGAACTGCTGCTAAGTATTGGAGTCTGTCAGGACTCCCATCCACACAGTGACAGCTGCTCCGCCCCCTCCCTGCATGCTGCCATGCACACACTGTAGTACACCAGGAAGGTAGCAGTGCCGGGGAGAGCACCACAGTGCACTGCTTCCTCTCCTAGTGCTGACCCAGACATCGCTACTCTACCAGGGCTTCTCTCCCCCATTCCAACGCCCCTGCTGTGCACAAAACTGCTTCATCAAATACTAATGGGCAGCTGAGCCGTACCTTAGCTGTCCCTTTCTGCTAGGCAGCACCGCCTGTCAATCAGGGAGCCGGGAGCTCTGCTCCGCATATCGGATCGGCCAAGAGGTCAGCGGCCGGAAGTTCAAAAGAGCGTCCGGCCCTCCCCTCTCTGTCATAGCGGCAGGGCCCGGTACAGTTGTCCCCTCAGTACCCCCCTGACGACAGCCCTGCCAATGTCTGCCGAGGGCGGGTGGCTGATGTCTTATGGCGTCTTTGTCCAGGCGTCGGAAAATAAAAGGCAAACTGACTTTTTTTTGCGAAGGCAGGATAAATCATTCGGCAACTATCAAATGATTTCTCCTGCAGCGGAGGCATGTGAGGGGATGTGTCTTCATTACACATCACCGTGCATGGTTGCAGGGGGAAACAGTGAGTGATGGGGGGGCTTTCATACATTATTATTATTACCAGTTTCTTATAGCACACACATTCATGCAGGCAGTGCTGCATTTTTGCTGCTTAGCGGGTCTAACAGAATCACCCCATAAGCCGATGCTCATCTACTGACTATATTTAAAGGTGCTGGAAGCTGCAAATTATCCAACTGCTTTTACCAACCACTGAGTGATCAGATCTTAGCCAATTTGTTGACCAATATCTGTGTCCAAATTCATAAACAATTTCAGTTTGGCACTAAATTCGTGAACTATTCTCTGTTGAAACAATCTGCACTGAATAAATTAATGATAAATAAACTTCATCTTATCATGGGCCAGATGCGCTAAGCTTCAAAAGTGATAAAATGGAGAGTGATAAACAACCAACCAATCAGCTCTTGTCGGACATTTTTCAAACACAGTCTGTGACATGGCAGCTAGGAGCTGATTGGCTGTCTATTCATTGCTATCCATTTTGAAGCTTAGAGCATCTTGCCCTTTGTCATTAATTCAGCCCAAATATGATGGTTTCAAGACTTTAGAGTTATCATTTAGATAGAATGACCATGTATATAAGCCTCATATTGTACTTCCAACATTCTCAAAACAATAGCTACATTTAAGCGTTAGGTGGATAACTCCTTTTAATTATATTTTGACCTAAAACAACTAGAATACAATTATTAGATTACTAGAATAAAAAAAAAAAATACTAAATAAAATATTTGGCAACTGTGAAATAAATATATACAGAATGCCTAACATTACCGTTTTTCATCTTCCACTTGCACCCCCACAGAATGATATTCCCTTCCTTTACTTTCTGTATCCGAGTCAGCTGCTTCCACCTAATTAAGCAAAGAAATTAAAATTTAATGTAATACAGTATATGAGAATTTCAATAATGAACACGATACTTAAATACATTCTACACTACACTAAAATACTTTCTATTATAATAATGTACTCCGTATTCAAAAGACAACATTAGATAAGTAAAATAAAATAATTGTACTATAATAAATATAAACAGAAAGGGAAGGTTTTGGCAGAACAACCAATGCAAATGTTTTATAGTGACAGTATTATAGTTTTGAATTAACATTCTGGGAAAGTAAAATAAAAACACCTATTTGGTAGAGTAAATAGCCTAAAGATATAAAAACACACATTTTATCAATTCATTAGGAAGAAATGAATAATTGCTGTGTGAATCAAAGATTCTGTATGACAAAGTATTGCTGTAATGATGGTGTCGTTTCTCAAGAATATTACTGTATTAGTTAAGCACAATACTTACTCTGTATGGAGCTGGTGGGTGTTATTTTAAGTACCTTTCATTGTATATGAAAAGACTTTCTGATGTCTACATTATGACTTTCAACCAGGGCCATGACTCTCGGAGGCAATGGGCTCCAAGACCTGGGCTCTATATATATAACACATGAGATCAATAACACATTATAGGCTTGATTGTGGCCAGGTTGACTGAGAGGAAGTGAGCATTTGGGAGTAGAAATCTGCCATGTCTGGGAGTGTCAGAAAAAATGCAGGCATGCCCAGAGCATTTTAAAGGTAGGATCTGTGACGTTGGTGCCGGACTCGGCCTATCCCTGTCACAGAGTTGTGGAAGGGTCAGACTTACATTTGCACAGACTGCAAAAACTATTTGATGGTTCTGGAATTGCATGTGGAATTGCGAACTCTTGCAAATTTATACAGGACGGGTTTTCTCTCTGTCTGGATGACTTTGCAGATCAATGATCAGGTCTGAATCAGACCTTATATACAATAATACAGTATGTACAATGCCCCACTTTCATTTTATTTACAACAAAGATATTTTACATGAAACCTTTTCTGCATGCTTGCCTATTCGCCAGGAATGGCCGGACTATCAAGTGATTTATTCACGGAAAGTCATACAATTATCCAGGCAATGTTCTTCATCCAGCGACGCCCATGTTCCTGAGTGGGCGAGCCAAGTGGCCAATGAAAAGACTCATGCTGATTTGCATCATTGTAGCCAAGTCTCCACTCTACAATGCTGTTATTTGCATTGCATTGTGTGTGTGTGTGTGTGTACCAGCATTTCTGGAGTAATATGACGTGTAAGTCATTTTCATATATACCAATACTATGAATGTCATTTTCAGGTCAATGAGGCAAACAGACTTTAGAAACTGGTTGGTATTGTTCCTCAATGTGTCAAGCAAATGGTTATTAATGAAGTGTATAAATGATACATTTGCGTTTTTAAGAAGCATCTGACCCAATAAAATCATTATTTATGTTGCAGTGACTTTGGTTCACTTAACCTCAATGAGTTTAATTATCAAGATTAATTACTCAAGCTTCAGAGACTTTTCGGAGGATGATTTTTATCTAATAACACTATAAATTATGCTGTTTAATTCCTGTTTTCTATTTTATTCAGTGAATTCAGAAGGAAACTGTAATTCATTCAAATTTCTGGTTTACAAATCTGCTTAGATATATTGATTGCAAATAAATACTACAGTTCATTATTTAAATCAAGAATAATCTGAAGGCTTTGTTATTAAAATTCCGATGACTGGGTTCGATTTTACTTGGATCTCAAAGCAGGATCTTATTGGCTATTCAAAATTTGTGACAGCCAATCGTAAAAAATCTGAAATTGCGATAATTTGGTGATAAGAACTGAGCAAATCTGAGTTAAACGGAACCCACTCATCTCTAATTAAAATATATACAGTAGCATAATAGTGCGTTATTGAAAATCTTCCTTTACTATTCTAAAACAAAAATATACACAAGAAAATCTGTTATGATTGAATGATATATTTTTTATATTCGTAAAGCCACATACAGCATACACATGAACTGAATATAAATAAGGATTATTTCGGTACTTGTGTATTATCAGGGCGCCCGATGTAATGTAAATCATATACGATATCACATCCGATTTTTTGACGATTCGATCTGCGATGCGATTTAGCATCCGATTTTTAGCCGATTTTCGGCCGGGTTTTTTTGCAGATTTTCGGCCATTTCCTGACAATTTGCATGCTATTCCATCCATGCACACCCCCAGGTACTTGTTTACTAGCATGGCGCCCATAGCATACCATGGCATAACATATTCCATGGTATGCGATGTGATTTTTAGGGAAAATGCCCCTTATTGTACAATTAAATATCGCATAGCATTGCATGCCAGCAAGTGGCATGCGATGCGATACGATTCGAGATGTTAAATGCACCCCCATTGTCAACGCCACCCCCACTATCAACGCCAACCTGAAGCGTGGCAAGCGCAGTGAGCCCGCGAGGGGCAGCGGTACGCATCCTCCGACCTTTTCAAACCCCATTATCCACGTTGGCGTGGAGTTGATTTTAGATAGTGTGGCGAGAGCAGCGAGCCACCGAGCCCAAAGCGTGGCGAGCACAGCGAGCTCCGCGGTTACTTTACATGTATTCCGCATCCCCTCGCGGGGCTCGCTGCGCTTGCCACGCTTCAGGCTTGGTGGCTCGCCACACTATCTAAAATCAACTCCACGCCAACGTGGATAGTGGGGTTGGCGTTGATAGTGGGGTTGGCGTTGACAATGGGGGTGCATTTAACATTGTAAGCACCCATCAGGGTGCTTGTACAATTAAAAATCAATTCGCATCACATGCCGCTATATTGCATGTGATGCGATGCATTACGATGGAAGATTTTCGGCCGATTTTGTGGGCGCCCTGATAATACACAAGTACCTTATTTCTCACAGTTTATGTTTGATGGGGGAAATTGAGCATTGCCATTGTTGGGGGATCAGTATTCCTTAATTATCAACTAAGAATACTGTAAATTACACATGGGTTCTGCAGGACTCTTTACAGCACACAAATATAAAGGATGTAATCAAAATGTAATTTACAATGATGACATTAATAACGTTGACAGAACAATATTGACACTTATGATATTAACATAAAACTGGCAAAATATCAACATGTGAAACACCATCATTTTGCATGGTCCGGAATCGGAGTGCTAGGGTTGGGCTATGGGAGGGGAGGTTACATTTAGGCACTAGGGGGAGGTTATTGTTAGGGGTTAGACATACAGCGGGAAGTACCAATAGAGCACCTGGAAGTCATTGTCAGCTGACTGCCAGACCCAGAGGACCCCACTGGAGCCATCATACCCACCATAGCAGGTAAGTCACCACTAGACCACCAGGAACATTTTATCAACATTCTAATAATGGTGACATTTCATCAGTGATGAAATTCAACATGAACAATGTTGACACTGCGAGCAGGTCATCATTCTGATGTCTACATTATGAATTTCTACCAGGAGCATACAGTATCTCCCAGAGGCAATGGAGTCAACTTCCTCTGGGCTCCAAGCAAGTACAGCAGCACCTGTGTGGTTCACAGTGGGATCAGAGTGTGGCTGCTGCTCTTCAAAGGGGGCTCTGCAGCGCACCTGTGGCTGGTGCAGAATTAATTGGCTTTATCCCAGGAGCCCTGCTAACACCTGCAATAGAGGACAGGAGGGATCATGCCTGATACCTTTCAGCCTGTGCTGCAGCAAACGAAAATCAACCTGCTGCTGCTGCTGCTGCGGGTAATACAATTATCAGTAACAATATTTCCATTATGAAAAATGTTCACTTTGTGTCGTTTATTTAGCCTACACTTTCCATACTGCCGTAACACTGTCTAATATCAGCATATTTTGTCAAAGAAGAAGCAGTGGGGGTAGATGAGGTCACCACACAGTATGCCAGAATCCTACATACAGTGAAGCTATTAGGTCCTGCCTACACATAGAATTTTCTTAATTAAATTTGATGTGAACACAAAGTTGGATGAATGGGCACATTTAACGTAAATTAATGAAAATTGTAAGCGAATACAGTATATACATATTTGTTTTAAATGTGCCATACATACTATATTTTCTTAGAATTAAGAGATTTAATAAAAACGTTAAGATGTCATATTTTAAACACATAGTAACCACGTAAGCGGTGCTGAGGTATTATCAGCTTTATACAAACAATTAAAGCAAACTTGGCTAATATAACTTTTAATCTGCGGAAGCTGCGTGTGTCAACATATTGGGCGTGGCCACGAAATCATGACATGTCTAATCTATGGCAGGCCCAGGTAGATAGACAGGCCCATGTACTTTGTTATTTATGGCCTTTTTTTGTAAACTGTGTATGTGGTGCAATGGGGCCTGATGAAACAAAGGGTCAGGCAGCGGCATTAACAGCCAGACTGACTCATTACAGTACAATTTGGATACAATGTCGCCGCTGCTGTTGGCCATGGGCTGTGATTAAACTGGTGGAGGCAATCTGGCCTGAGTAGAGGAGGGGAGCCCTTTCCTCATATTTGCTCCCCTCCTCCACTCTGTCCCTGCTTGTCCCCGGAGCTCTAACATCAGGACAATCCGAGGAGAGAATCTGGCCTGCCTTCCTCAATTACTCCAAAGTCAAGAATGCTGGTCCTGGTCTCCTCCATTACTCTGACCCCAGCTTTGCCCCCGCTGTGTTAGCTGTGCTCTCTACATGCACAAAAATCAGTGACTACTGTAGGTGAACGTTTAGTTGTTCCCTCATAGCATGCACCCTGTCTCTCTTTTTCATTATAAAACACATTTAAAGACATCCAGCACCCCATTGGTGATTCTAAATGCTAATCTAATGTAATACAGCTCTCCATTGAAAGGTCAGATAGTCTATCATCATGGACAATATAGACTGTGTAATGGTTAGCATTAATGCCTCACAGCAGTGGAATAACAATGGTACTGCAGCTCAAGCGGTAGCTTGGGGGAGCCGGTGCTGTGGGGACACATGGCCTCTGCAGATTCCATTGGGTCTGGATTCTGCTGAAAATGTTGCTCCAAAAATGGCCACTGTCTTGGAGTAGACAGATGTTACAAGTCCTACTGGACAGATGTACTGTATATAGATGCTAGAGGTCCTACTGGGTAGCTTATATCTCTACCCAAAAGTTATAGATTCTGGGTAGCTCTATCTATCTATATATATATATATATATATATATATATATATATATATATATATATAAATGTTTATACATTTTGGACTTTACTTTGATTTATTTTGGAATTAATTAAAGGCTATTATAGAACCAATCACTTACAACTGTTGCCCACATTCTCCTCTCCCCCATCCAACAGGGGTTCTTGTAAGTCCGGCAGCCTTGAGATAGTAATCAATAAGAAGGTGGCGCGTAACAAGAGTCTGCTCCCCATATATATATATATATTTATATAAAAATGCCCCTGGAAATATATATATATATATATATATCTTGCCCCTGGAAATAAGCATGTAAACTCCTAGAAACAAGCATGTAACCCACTGGTAAAAATCAAAAATCAAATGGCAATGAATAAGAAACACCCTGGAACCATGATGAAGTCACTGCCAGAATCTCCAGAAAAATTTCTGCTGCGCAATTTTTCTAGAGATCTGGGCATGCACAGTAGAGTTTGAGCAGTCTAGTGCTCAGACTATATTGCACTTTGTGGTGTGGTGGACAACCCCCCCCCCCCCCCCTGTGTACTGCACCGCGTAAGCTGAAACTTACTTGGCGCTGCGACAGCCGTGGGGAGATCACACCGTTAATGATGTAGGGTCCCTCCCTCCCAACAGCTGGGAGCATCTGTTTTTTTCTGGGACACTCCCAGAAAATACCAGTGTGCTGCTTACAAATGGCCGTTGGCTGTCAATCAGGCCTTCGCTGGCTGTTATTGCACGGAGCGGTCACACATGCACACTGCAGACCGTGTGCATGCGGCACTCCCATAATCACCATAATTGTGAATTCCCAGCCCTGCGATTCAATCTGAATCAGGCCCTTAGTGCCTGTCTTGTTCCTGTAAATACTCCACAGCACAATATACAGTAGTATACAATAGATAAACGGAACACAACAAGACTTAACAGAAAGTAGTACGGCTTCCAATGTGCCACCAAATAGCAGCAATTCTGAAAGTTAGTTACAAAAATAATCAGTTCTAATATCTAAATGTCAAAGCAATATAACAAAATGTATTTAAATTGTTGTTTGTAAAAGTTACAATATAAAAAAAGGGCTCCATTTGAATTACTATCATTTCCATATTTGGAGACACAAAACGGAGAAAGCAGTGGGGGCAGCCAAGGTTATAACGCAGCAAGACCAAATCATTCAAAAATAAATATGAGACATATTGTATTCTGCCTACACACAGACTATTGTTAATTAAAGCTGACGTAAATGCTCAAGGTTGTATGAATGATTCGTCATTGGGAGGACATAATACATAAATAAAGCAAAACTCCCACAAAAATATATGTACATATTGTTTTGACTGTTAAGACTCCTTTCATCCTTATTGTCCTAAAGTGGAGAGAAAGTTTTCATAAAGGCACAATGCAGCAGGATAAGCAATGCCTGCTGAGGAACAGCTAGTGTTCTGCAAACAGACATGATATGTATGCTACAGCTGGCTAATATACATGCTTCATGCATTGATTGTTTTTAGGAATCACATACACCGGATCGGTCAAGATGAAGTTTTTTTGGAGCAGGTCACAGCATACCAGGTACACAGCAAATACAAGGGTGGTTACAGCATTGTAGCATACAGGTGTCACAGCGTAGTACAAACTCAGAACACTCCAGTGGTCTCTATAGTAGCCCACACACCGGTCTATCGCTTGGGCAGCTATTCCACCATCAAGAGCCATGGCCACCTGTCCTGGAAACCCTTATATCAGGAAGCCACAGCTGCAGCTTGATCCCATCACTTTTCTTGCTGCTGCTCTAAAACCTGGAATGTATCTTCCACATTACTTTCATGTGTAAAGATGCTGTCCCTGCCATACTATATATTTCTTTTACCACTTCTAACATTGGAACATTTGGTTAATTCAGCAGAGTTTTCTGTTTTCATGTTCTGCTCAGATATATTATGTAGTCTCCACTCAACTCAATAACGAATCTGCTCAGTGGTGGATCTCTCACCGCTACTAGGTTAATATGACATAAAGTAATAGACATAAAGTGTCTACTGGCAGAAGCCAGGAGAAGTTTTCTAGTGTTGACAGGACATTTGACGTTTGCCCAGTCCTCTTCTCAGAAGAACTTTCCACACAAGAAAACTCTAATATGTTGAATTTACAGTAATCCTTTGGTGATTTTGATGTCTTTAGCCCTGCACACACACATCGATTTGCTTTTGATTCGATGTTAGATTTGATTTTCTATTAGATCTGGCATTAGATCTTTCCATTCGATTTTCTATTAGATCTGGCATTAGGTCTTTCCATTCAATTTGCCATTAGATCTGTAATTTTGCATTAGATATCAAATTCGATATACATTCATGGTACATTGTACACATTCGATTTAATAGATCGAATTCGATATTTCCTTGGCTGCACAGTAGATTTTTCTGAAAAAGGGAGCGCGCATCAAATCGAATGTAGATCGAAAGTGACACAAAACCATTCGATTTAGTTTAGGATTCGATTCGATTTTGCTTTTATTATAATAAATCAAAAATCGGGAAAAGTCAATGCATGTGTACAGGGCTTAACTTTGAGTGTGTCTCTCTTTTTATTACACAGAGATCATAGAAATGCTCTCTTACAAAAATCAGCATAAACTGAAAAGAAATAATTGCTGTTTAAACGATAATATATTAGATCATATAGGATGTTGTCTGTCTTAAATGATTTACATGTAAAATGGGCATAGTTGGTCTTGTAACATTTATTTATGTGTCATACAATATTGCACCTGAACAACCTTTTATGTACAAAAAGTAGAATATGAAGAGGGTCTGACAGCCAAACTGTCCCCAAGGAACCAATGGAGAAGTGTATCTATATAGATCCACAGTACATACAGCATGCCAAAAATGTTGGTATAATAAAAGTAGAGGTGTGACCAAATTCAATACATATTCTTTCTGGTTGTTCCACTCAGTCTTTTTTGAATATACATTTTATACTGGAAGTTGCTATTTATACTTCTGGGTATATATTTTATATTATTTAGGGTCTTAGGGTTGCCTGTGGTTTCTTTTTTGGTGTAAACATCATTATATACTATGGGCACCATTTACCGAAACAGAGGCTGAACTAGCAAGCTATGTGCCCAGGTGCAAAAATATGATTTCCCCCCAAAACACATAAAAAAGCTGGGTCTTTTTGTTTTGTTTACTTCAAATTTCAAGTATAAGAAATATAAATATATACCATAAACTATGAACATAACTGTCTTCATCTTCAAAAGCATACCGTATTGTTAGGAGCTGCACGGGCAGCGCCTCCGCTCGCCCGGCAGTCTCCTCTGTTCTTCCGGCGGTTGCCGGGTTACCGCGACGCCGTCGCGTCATCAGCCAGGAGCTTCCGGCAGGCAGTCAGGCTGCCGGCGTACAACCCCTTCCTCCCCTGCCGCAGCGGTTGCCAAGGCGACGGAGGACGCCTGGCGGCCGCAGGGAGGAAGGGGTGTGCATGACGCCGCACGCAGCGTCAGGGTAGCGCTTGGCGCGCTATTTAAACCTGGTTGCTGGAACACTCAGGCGCCGGCTATAGCTCTTGATTTGGCGTCCTGAGTGTTTCCGGTTCCAGGCTCCTGCTCACCCGTGGTTCCTGTTTTCCAGTCCCTGTTCCTGGCTGCCTCCAGAATCCTTGCTTGTGTCTGCCTGCCGATCTCTTGGTGTTCAGATAAGTTGGGAGATTCTCACTCCTTGCCTCCCTTATTGTCATTTATCTTTTGTATCATCATATTGTGTATTGTTACACCCGTCAGCAGTTCTTATTGTGTCAGCATATTGTGTATTGTTACACCCGTCAGCAGTTCTTATTGTGTCAGCATATTGTGTATTGTTACACCCGTCAGCAGTTCTTATTGTGTCAGCATATTGTGTATTGTTACACCCGTCAGCAGTTCTTATTGTGTCAGCATATTGTGTATTGTTACACCCGTCAGCAGGTCGGATTGTGTCAGCATACCGTGTATTGTTACTCTTGCTCAGCATCGGGGTACACCTCGTGTATTGTGATACCAGTCAGTTTGGCCATGGTACATTGTCTTGCCTGTTGCCCACAGCATTAGCACCGCGGGTCCCAGCCCAGTCCGCTATCCACTGACACCCCCCCTCCGTGGGGCATGGTAGTTCTCGCCTCGTTGGTTGTTAGGTAGATTTCCCCTTGTTTACCTCCGGCCTTGGCGGCTGCGTTGTCACTAGTAAGACCAGGTGGCATCGGGGTGGGAGCCTGACTAACGGGCTCCCACGAACGCGGCTATTATTGGTGAAGGTTAGCTTAGCACGCATCCGCCAACTCCAAGGGGTGACAACGGAGTTAGGGTAGGCGAGATCTCCCTGTTCCTAACATTATAGCCGGCCCATACTTCACCCAACTTCCAGTCAGTTATTATGGATCCGGCCCAGCAGGCTGCTAATCACGCTCTGGCGGGGCAGATGCATACTCTTACCCAAGAGCTTCAGAAGTTGACCCTCCGGGTAAACTCACAAGAGGAACGGGTACAGGGGGTCTTATCCTCATCTAGAAACCCCGAACCCAAGTTGAGTCTCCCGGACCGGTTTTCCGGGGAACGTTCCCAGTTTTTTAACTTTAGAGAGTCATGTAAACTTTATTTCAAACTCCGCCCGGCCTCCTCTGGCGTGGAATCCCAGCGTGTGGGAATGGTCATCTCCCTGTTACAAGGAGACCCTCAGACCTGGGCGTTTGGCCTTCCCGCAGGGTCCGAGGCCCTTACCTCTGTGAATGCTTTTTTTTCTGCCATGGGGTTGCTTTACGACGACCCAGACCGTGCTGCCTCAGCCGAAGCCAACCTGAGGGCACTACGGCAGGGTCAGAGTAACGCAGAGGCTTATTGTACCCAATTCAGGAGGTGGGCCATTGACTCTGGTTGGAATGACCCAGCACTCCGTAGCCAGTTTCGCATTGGTTTATCTGAGACGTTAAAAGATGCATTGGTTCACTACCCTACCCCGACCTCCCTGGATGAAATTATGGAGTTAGCCATCAAGGTAGATCGGAGGTTCCGGGAACGCCAGAGGGAAAAGGTCTCTGGGGTATATCCTTCCACATCACCGGGGGAGACCTCGGAGGTTGTCTGTGACGAACCCATGCAAATTGGGGCTACACGTTTATCTGCCGCAGAAAAGAATCGTAGGAGGCTGAAGGGTCTCTGTCTGTATTGTGGAGGTCAGGGTCACCGTGCAGTGGTCTGTCCGTTGAAGGCGGGAAAAGACAGGGCCTAGGTGGGTTTGGGGAAACTCACTTGGGCCTATCTTGTTTTACTCCCCTAGACTCGATCATTATTCAGGTTTCTGTCACCTGTAATAACCGCACTGTCGCTACCACTGCCTTTGTTGATTGCGGTGCAGCCGGCAATTTTATTGACAAGGGGCTGGTTTGTTCGTTGGGGCTCAAACCCATTTCCCTGGTCAATTCCTTGTCGGTTTGTGGCCTGGATGGTCAGCCACTCGCCAACGGCAGTGTTACCGCGTGCACCCCTTCTCTCCAGCTTTCGGTGGGGGCTCTTCATTCGGAAGAGATTTCTTTTCTGTTGTTTCACTGTCCACTCACGCCACTCGTCCTGGGGTTACCATGGCTTAGGAAGCACAATCCCAGTATCGACTGGACCACAGGAGAAATCATACGTTGGGGCTCTTCCTGTTCTGATCATTGTCTCTCTCTTCCTCTTCGTCTTGTCCTTCCCGTTTTTTCTTCTTTACCCATACCCTACAGAGACTTTGCCGATGTGTTTTCCAAGAAGGAAGCTGATACGTTGCCCCCTCACCGTCCCTTTGATTGTGCTATAGACTTAGTTCCCAATGCCAGATTGCCCAAGGGACGTCTATATGCCCTCTCAGAACCTGAATCCCAGGCCATGGATTCATACATAAAAGAGAGTCTCGTAAAGGGATTCATTCGTCCTTCTAAATCTCCTGTAGGTGCAGGGTTTTTTTTTTGTTGAAAAAAAAAGATGGATCTTTGCGTCCCTGCATAGACTATAGGGCCTTGAATAAAATTACTGTAAAAAATTCCTATCCGTTACCACTCATCTCTGTTTTGTTCGATCAAATCCGGGAAGCGGTGGTGTTTTCCAAGATTGATCTTAGAGGAGCATATAACCTCATCAGGATTAGAAAGGGAGATGAGTGGAAGACAGCCTTTAACACACATTCAGGTCACTACGAATATCTTGTGATGCCGTTCGGCTTGGCCAACGCTCCTGCTGTTTTTCAGGATTTCATCAATAAAGTACTCCGGCCGTTCCTGGGGGTATTTGCTGTGGTTTACTTAGACGACATTTTGATTTTTTCCAAGTCACTTTCTGAACATCGGCAGCACGTCCGCCTGATCCTTCAAAAGTTGCGTGAAAATCAATTATACGCCAAACTCGAAAAGTGTGAATTCGAAATTGCTCAAGTCTCTTTTCTGGGTTATGTCATCTCTCCAAAGGGTTTTTCCATGGACCCCAGCAAGGTTCAAGCCATCATGTCCTGGGCTCGTCCAAACAATCTCAAGGCCATCCAAAGATTCTTAGGATTCTCCAATTATTATCGGAGATTCATCCGGTCCTTTTCTGACATTGTTGCCCCCATTGTGGAACTGACTCGCAAGGGAGCCAATCCTGAGATTTGGTCCCCACAGGCCGTTGAGTCTTTTCATCAGTTAAAAAAAGCCTTCTGCTCAGCTCCTGTCTTACATCACCCTGATCCCAGAATTCCTTTCATTGTGGAGGTTGACGCCTCGGATGTAGGGGCTGGAGCTGTCCTGTCTCAGAAGGACATTCATGATCAGAAAATTCATCCTTGCGCCTTCTTCTCCCGTAAGTTCTCCTCGGCCGAAAGGAACTATGATGTCGGGAATCGTGAATTGTTGGCCATTAAGTGGGCCTTTGAGGAGTGGCGTCATTGGTTAGAAGGGGCCAAACACATCATCACTGTGATTACCGACCATAAAAACTTAGCCTACATCGAGTCTGCTAAACGATTAAACCCACGACAAGCCCGGTGGGCGTTGTTCTTTACCAGGTTTCAATTCATCATTACATTCAGACCCGGCCCCAAAAATGTCAAAGCTGATGCATTATCTCGTAGTTTCCAGACTTGTCAGAGCACTGGACTCAAAGATACACCCATTGTCCCGTCTTCTGTCATTTTTGCGGGTCTGACTCAGGACTTGGCCTCCCGTGTCCTGGCTTCCCAGCCTTCTGCTCCTCAGGGGACTCCACATAATAGACTGTTTATTCCTAAACACCTCAGAAATTTGGTCCTCAAAGACTTTCATTCCAGTAGGGTCACTGGACACCCTGGCGTTACCAAGACCCTTGAGCACTTGTCTAGGGCGGTTTGGTGGCCCACCATAAAACAGGATGTTGCTCTGTTTATCTCCTCTTGTCCGGTATGTGCTCGACATAAATCTCCCAGGTCATCACCAGTGGGTACTCTCCTGCCGTTGTAAAAAGTGGGATAAAGGTTAGCGTAGCGCTATAATGATTTATAGGTCGCCCGTCTGAGTGTTCTTGAGTTTTTACCCTAAAAACTCCTGAAGCAAGATATGGTTTGTGTGTGAGTGAACCTCAGTATTTAGGCGCTCTATAATGGAGCATATGTACAAATAAAATTTGAAAGAGAAATACTTCCCTAATTGGGAGCCCTGATGAAGAGACTAGACGTCTCGAAACATGTCGTCTCAGAACTAAGTGTGCATTTGCTGGAAGGACCATAGAGGAAACCAGGTGAGTGTATGTGTGTCGGACCGCCCCTGTTTGGATCCGGAATACCAATCAGGGTGTGTAATTCACACTACCACCATCTGTTTTCCCTTTGTGTTTAGTACAGAAAAATTTTTTTTCTACTTTTGTGTATTTTTTGTTTGCTGTGTTAATGAAAATAAAAACTTTTTTAAAAAACATCAAACAGAGGAAAAGATACCTTTATATATTGGTCACAGCATTGAACATCGTGAGTACGGGTGCGTCACCCAGTAGAAAGAAACCGTGATATATTTTATCTTCCATGTTCAATAGTGAGTGGGGTATGCACCCATTTCCTATTTGGAAAATATCTATAAAGGGAGCTATCCCCTGAATCTAACGGTTACCAACAAAAGGAAGGATATAACATTTGTGTTTGCCCATTTCTTCTCATCCACATGTTCATCGGTCGTATATGAGGAGGAGAAAAATCTGGGAACGCCATTATAAGAAACATCACTCCCAATTAGGGAAGTATTTCTCTTTCAAATTTTATTTGTACATATGCTCCATTATAGAGCGCCTAAATACTGAGGTTCACTCACACACTCTCCTGCCGTTGTTCATTCCAGAAAGGCCATGGTCCCATATTTCTATGGACTTCATTGTCGACCTTCCTTCTTCTTCTCGTTTTACCACCATTTGGGTCACGGTCGACCGCTTTAGCAAGATGGCACATTTTATTCCCTTGCGTAAACTTCCCACTGCTAAAGAGTTGGCACAGCTCTTTATCTCGCAGATTTTCAGACTCCATGGCCTTCCCTTGGATATAGTTTCTGACAGGGGATCTCAGTTTGTGGCCAGGTTCTGGAGAAGTTTTTGTTCCGGTTTAGGAATACAGGTCAGTCTTTCCTCCGGGCATCACCCACAGTCCAACGGGCAGACCGAAAGGGTCAATCAAGCATTGGAGCAATATTTACGCTGCTTCGTCTCCAAATGTCAGAGCAATTGGGCCGAACTGCTACCTTTGGCAGAATTTGCTTATAACAACTCGTATCATGCGGCCTCCAAGAGCTCGCCTTTTTTGTGTAATTTCGGGTTCCATCCCAAGTGCAACTCCTTCTTTGTTCCTAGGGATTCCTCTCGGCCGCCCTTCTCCACAGTGTCCTTCCTTAGGAAGTCGTGGTTAAAGGTTCATTTGGCTCTGAGGCAATCTTCAGCACGTTCAAAAAATTTTTTTGACAAACATAGGAGACCATGTTTTTTCCGAGTGGGGCAAAAGGTGTGGTTGTCTACTCGCCACATTAAGCTTCGCCAGAGATGTCCTAAATTAGGGCCCAGGTTCATCGGTCCATTTTTGATCACTGCTCAAGTCAATCCGGTGGCATTTAGGTTGCAGCTCCCCAGAGCACTGCGGATCAATAATGTCTTTCATTGTTCTCTTCTTAAACCAGCCTCGATGGCTTCCCAATCAGGGCCTGCTTCCAACCGCGAACCAGTCCTCATTCAAGGGCACAAAGAATTCATAGTAGAACAGATATTGGATTCCAAGGTTGTTCGGGGTCAACTGAAATTTTTGGTCCATTGGAAGGGGTTCGGAGAAGAGGAGAGGTCTTGGGTGCCTGAGCGATTGTTACATGCGCCCAGGCTCAAAGCAGAGTTCTTTAAGACCTTCCCGTTCAAACCTGGTTCTAAGGGTTCGGTGACCCCTCCTCAAGGGGGGGGTACTGTTAGGAGCTGCACGGGCAGCGCCTCCGCTCGCCCGGCAGTCTCCTCTGTTCTTCCGGCGGTTGCCGGGTTACCGCGACGCCGTCGCGTCATCAGCCAGGAGCTTCCGGCAGGCAGTCAGGCTGCCGGCGTACAACCCCTTCCTCCCCTGCCGCAGCGGTTGCCAAGGCGACGGAGGACGCCTGGCGGCCGCAGGGAGGAAGGGGTGTGCATGACGCCGCACGCAGCGTCAGGGTAGCGCTTGGCGCGCTATTTAAACCTGGTTGCTGGAACACTCAGGCGCCGGCTATAGCTCTTGATTTGGCGTCCTGAGTGTTTCCGGTTCCAGGCTCCTGCTCACCCGTGGTTCCTGTTTTCCAGTCCCTGTTCCTGGCTGCCTCCAGAATCCTTGCTTGTGTCTGCCTGCCGATCTCTTGGTGTTCAGATAAGTTGGGAGATTCTCACTCCTTGCCTCCCTTATTGTCATTTATCTTTTGTATCATCATATTGTGTATTGTTACACCCGTCAGCAGTTCTTATTGTGTCAGCATATTGTGTATTGTTACACCCGTCAGCAGTTCTTATTGTGTCAGCATATTGTGTATTGTTACACCCGTCAGCAGTTCTTATTGTGTCAGCATATTGTGTATTGTTACACCCGTCAGCAGTTCTTATTGTGTCAGCATATTGTGTATTGTTACACCCGTCAGCAGGTCGGATTGTGTCAGCATACCGTGTATTGTTACTCTTGCTCAGCATCGGGGTACACCTCGTGTATTGTGATACCAGTCAGTTTGGCCACGGTACATTGTCTTGCCTGTTGCCCACAGCATTAGCACCGCGGGTCCCAGCCCAGTCCGCTATCCACTGACACCCCCCCTCCGTGGGGCAGGGTAGTTCTCGCCTCGTTGGTTGTTAGGTAGATTTCCCCTTGTTTACCTCCGGCCTTGGCGGCTGCGTTGTCACTAGTAAGACCAGGTGGCATCGGGGTGGGAGCCTGACTAACGGGCTCCCACGAACGCGGCTATTATTGGTGAAGGTTAGCTTAGCACGCATCCGCCAACTCCAAGGGGTGACAACGGAGTTAGGGTAGGCGAGATCTCTCTGTTCCTAACACGTATTGTGTACACACGATGTGATTTGTATTATCGATTTTAACTATATAGTACTGTATAGTCAAAATCACTATCTAATTAATGAAAAATTGCACCATGTGCACCTGGATTTGATCCTGATTCGATCTTGATGTACGGGCCTGGGGCATCAGGATCAAAAGTAAATATAGCCTGTGTAGCACAATCTATTTCTACTAAGGTGGGAACGAGGGCCATGCTGCTCAATGCAGCATGGCTCCGGCTCCCCCCTTACCACGTGCCATCCCTTCCTCCCTACCAGCCAATGCTGGCACCCAGGTAGGTCTTAGCAGCAGCCGCCGCTATAGATATCAGTGGCCATTAAATCGCACAGTACATATACACATCATTACATCTCCTACAAATAATTTGATAAATTAAAGATAAAAAAATAAAGAAAGATGCAAATCAATTATCTGAGTTGAATTAGGAAACAAGAAGCACCCTAAACTATGTTAGATCTACATGTTGAAAGAACCCATTAGACACATTGCGCCAGAATTATGCACACTGTAATGCCCATTTTACATTGTCACACACCATTATGCCTATTACAGATTGTCACACACTCTAATGTCAATTACACATTGTCACGCACTGCAGACCCCATTACACATTATTCCACACACAGTAGTGCACATTACACATTATGCCACACACATAATGACCATTGCATTACACATTATGCCACACACTTCCTGCCTGTTACATATTATGCCCCCAGTAATGTTGCTTACATATAATCCCCCCATCATGCCCCCAGTAATGTTGCTTACACATAATTCCCCCATCACAATCATCACTGGACAGACATGGAAGAAGAGAGAAAGACCATTACCATACCAATTGGAAGGAGTGTCTAAAAAGATATCCATCAAGACCAGCAACATACCGTAAAGGTATCCATGTAGACAACAACCACAAGAACAAAAGGCAACAATACAAGACACCATCACCAAAGAACCTACCTTCACCCATGATAACTATTCCCATTGAAGCACACCAACATCTTCCTCACCAACCCAACACACAAAGACATATAAACCAAATAAACAGAAGACTTGACATAAATCATAATAGTGAAGACAGAGGATCCAGATAACAACTTGGTATCACAAAACTAGACCATAGGGACCATTATAGAGCATCCAGATGCAACAAGTCACACAGGAAGACACACAAAAGAGCATCAACCCAGACAGGAAAGTAATACTTTCCTTTCCCAGTCCTACTGAGGAGCGCCCATGGACTACTACCCACACACCAAACAATTGTCTATATAAATGGGTCATAGGGAATAGACCCTGGATATTCTAGCCCTAGGCTGCACCTAGCAGTGCCCAAATCTCTCAAAACCTTTCCTCAAATCGCTAACTGCAGCTGCCGGTTTGCCAGCTCTGATAGGCTGTTGGGCAGGCGCCATATTTCAAATGTCTGTCATCGCTGCTGTGAGCCCCTCAGCAGCCAAGGAGCTGAATGCACACCAGATAGGGCCATTGCAGCAGGTGGTGGGGAGTGGCCATGCGCTGCTTCCCCCGGGACCTAGCACACTAGGCTGCAGCTTGATCAATCTATTGGTTAATCAGGTCCTGGCCCCCTCCCTGTAGTTTTATTATTATTTAACAGACCCTTCCTGTAGCATTATTACTATTTAACAGTATCCCTTTCCTCTGTAATTCAAATTTCTGCGGGCAACCTGCCTCCACTTATATAAACTTATACCTTTGGCACATGGCCACATGCTGCTCCCGCACCCTCACTGCTCAGATCAGACAGGAATCCCTTCCTGTCTGGCTCTGAGCAGTGTATTCTGGATCTGCATTCCGCAACAGGCAGCCTCGCATTTGGATGCCTGTTGCTATGCTGACAGGACCTTTGTCCCCGACATGGATGCAGACATCAGGATGGCATCTATGCCCGTAAATGTTACCCCTGCGGCATTCTGTCCACCCTCATAAGCCCCCCCGTGGGCTCCAAGCATACTGCACAACCATGGTGCCGCATGTAAAGATTAATTAAAAAACATGAAACGGTGGCATGCATTTCGGTTGGCAGCGGACCCCATGAACTCCTTGGGCCCTGGGGCACTGCACCGGCACTAGTTCCACCCCTGTATTTACGATACTTATGGCCAGCATCTAATTTAATATCACAGTGATACTAATAATATGCTGTTGGTATTTACCATCACTTACCTCTCCAGTAATATCTAGCATTAAGTTTTCTTAAATGTGGCCTATGTTTACCATTGGCCCCAAATTGCAGACACAATCCAAAAACAGGACCTAAAGCTAAACACAAATGATCCAGCTCCTACTGTGTTTATAATACAATTCTGTCTGCTATGCTGTAAGCCATAGCATTGTTGTTGCTCAGATATACAATAAGTCCTTGTCGGTGAGTGCTGAGCAGCAAATAGATAAATAGACAAAGATTATGAATCCTTTCTCTATTGCTAGTGGTCTACGGTATGTTGGTGCTTGAATCCATAGAACTTGAATGTAGAGTCACAAGTTGCTCAATATTGAATTATATTTCCAGTGTGTGCAGTCTGTACGTAGCCCAGGACTTACTCAGTGGCTGCGATAGAAACAGTCACACGCCTGGGCATGTTTGTGTTTTCTGTTTCCCTGATAATTCCAGAAAATGTCAGTTGCCACCAATGTTCCCTCTAATTTTACGAAGGCTGTGTGCGGCAAAAGATTTTGGCTGTGCAACTTTGGAAGGAAAATTAAATTTTTGTGCGTCACTTATATATGACTGAAAAATGATGTTCAGCATTTGTGTTAACTTTACTTCAAAACGATATTAAACATTTAAACATTCAAAACACAGCACACAATGTAGTTAATGGGTGAAACACACATTAATTGAGTCCACAACTGCAAAAAAGGGACCACTGCTGCTTTGTGCGCTCTGTTGTAATGTCTGTGCGCATGCTCCTTGAGTTGTGTGCGCGCGCACGTGCGCACAGCTTAGAGGGAACACTGGTTGCCACCCCAAATGACAGCTTCCTGTCAATCAACTTGCATATGGCCAATGATAAAATAGTAGAAGATAATATCGCAGGATGGGCCATACGCAATGTATCGATAATCGTCCGACCTGTAAATTTGCAGCTATGTGATTAGGTCTGAATTAGGCCCATTGTGTCGGTAATAGCTGTACTGAGATGGCACAGTAGAATAAAGTTAGCTGGCGGGAAGGACAGTACAGATCAAGATGGAGGTGAGGCAAGAAGCCTGCTAGAATGCACATCATGGGCCAGAATGTTAACCCTTTGCCGTCCAAATTTTTTTTTTACAATTTGAATTTTCTGGTTTAACTGTTTAAAGTAAATTGTCATTTTTTTAATAAAAAAAATGGTCTACATTGAATGTTCAATGATATTAATGTTCTTATTTTAAAGTGGCTCACCAATTGGATCTGCTACAAGTGCTAGGGCTGTTGAGCCTGACTAGACGATGGACTTGAATGGGTTAATGGAGAGTGGCTGAATGCAATTAGCCTGCTTGAAGTGAATAACATAATGTAAATAATAGGGAGAAAAGGAAAGGAATTACACCACAAAATAACCCTTATATATATGGAAAATGTGCCTTCTAAAAGGTAGACAATGACCATAGTGTGTAATCATTCTCCCATTATAACTAATTGCATTTATTAGGGCAATGCATATAAAAAAATTGGATTATGACCCGTTAGTTTAACATCAATTGTGGGTAAACTATTTGAGGGATTTTTAAGGGATGGTGTCCAGGAATATTTAGATAATCACCGTCTACTCAGTACTAACCAACATGGGTTCGTGAAAAATCGTTCATGCCAAACTAATCTACTAGGGTTCTATGAAGAGGTTAGCAAAAACCTCGATAATGGAAATGCTGTAGATGTGATTTTCCTAGATTTTGCCAAAGCATTTGATACTGTCCCACACAAGAGATTGATTAATAAAATGGAGAACCTAGGATTGGGTGAAAATATCTGCAGATGGGTAGGGAATTGGCTATGTAATAGAGAACAAAGAGTGGTTGTGAATGGTGCCGTATCAGATATGATACCGGTACTAAGTGGAGTGCCCCAGGGCTCGGTTTTGGGGCCCATTTTGTTTAACATTTTTATTAACGATATTGGGATAGGGTTACTCAGCAATGTATCCATCTTTGCGGACGATACAAAACTTAGCAAAGTCATTAAATCACCAGAAGATGTCACCATGCTTCAAAATGATCTTGCAATTCTAGATGAGTGGGCTAAAAAATGGAAGATGAGGTTCAATGTAGATAAATGTAAGGTTATGCACCTTGGGAGACACAACCAGTGTGCAAGTTACAACCTTAGCGGAGAGGAACTGGGTAATTCCATACTTGAAAAGGATCTAGGAGTCCAAATAGACAGCAATCTAGGATGTAGTGCCCATTGTAATGTAGCTACAAAAAAGGCCAACAAAATTCTGGCATGTATTAAGAGGGGAATGGAAACTAGGGACTCAAGGGTAATTATGCCACTATATAAAGCATTGGTGAGACCTCACCTAGAGTATGGAGTACAGTTCTGGGCCCCACACTATAAAAAGGACATCATAGAATTAGAAAAAGTCCAAAGGCGAGCAACAAAGCTTATTAGGGGAATGGAGAATTTAAGCTACGGGGAGAGATTAAGCAATTTGGGACTATTTACATTAGAAAAGAGACGTTTAAGGGGGGACATGCTCAACATGTACAAGTATATCAAGGGCCAATATAAGGAACTGTCACACACCCTATTTTCTACTAGAAAGGAATCTAGGACGTGAGGGCATGAGTATAGATTAGAAGAAAAACGATTTCATTCAGCTAGTAGAAAGAATTTCTTTACGGTCAGAACAGTCAAACTCTGGAACTCTCTTCCCAGAGAGGTGGTAATGGCTGGCTCATTAAATGCGTTCAAGGCAAAGTTGGACAAACATTTACTGGAGAAAAACATCCATGGGTACAAATAAGAAATATAATTTGTCTGTAAAATACCAGAACCTACCAAATCAGCAATGGATATCTATACCAGGTTGAACTAGATGGACGCAAGTCTTTTTTCAGCCTTACCTACTATGTAACTATGTAACCTGTCTGTCCCTAATTTGTGTTGCCTTAAATATGCTAAAAATTCTAGTCACACTACACACATACACTACAAGCTGGATTTTGGGACTCATTAGGATGTTTGCTTTATGTGGAAAGGAGAAACTGATTCACAACTAGGGTTAGCGAACACATACGCAATATTAAAAAGAGAAATGATGAGCACAATTTATCCAAGCATTTCAATGATTTCCATAACGGGGACCCAAGTTCACTAAGGTTCACGGGCATCCAAACAGTAGAACAAAATTGGCGAGGTGGGGACTACCAAATGAAAATAAATAGACTTGAACTTAAATGGATGTACACCCTGAGAACACTGAAACCTAGAGGCCTTAATCTAGACAATGAGGTCAAAGCTATAGTAGGAAAGAAATAAATTCTCTGTAACAAATTCCATAGAAGTAAAATGAGACCGCGATCACCTTTAAAAACATTGCCCAGTATAGTAAATCCCAATGACTGTTTACTATAGCACAATTGTGTCTTAATCACCTTTCAATTAAAGCCAGTACTGTAGCAATTACATCATAAATAAAATCATTGCTCAAATAACAGTGAACCCCAGTGATTGTTTACTGTATCATTTTTGTGTCCTAACCACTTTTCAATTAAAGTACTGTTACAATTGCATTACAACTGACTGACACAAGTTGCAGAAAAAGTTTTTTTCAAACATGGGCGGATGGTTTGAAACGTCATACAAAGATACCCAATCACCAACCGATGACATTAACCAATGGTGAAACAGTAAAGGGAATGAGAGGGTTATTTAAATCCTCAATGGACTTACAAACACCACGAATCTCCCTAGAAGAAGGCTACAAGGTAGCTGAAACGCGTTGGAGGAAACAACTGACCCGACATATGTGAGCAGACTCTTTAACAGGCTGAGACGCCAGGACATCGAAAGCATAGACGCTGACAGCCGGCGTGTGCACACGCCAGACTGTACACGTCAGTTACATCGTGGGACCGAGGCCGCCAGGAGCAGAGGTGAGTACGGGGAGAGGAAAGTTCATCGTTGCAGGAAACCCGTAGAGAGGTGAAGCAGGCACAGCCGCGGACCACAACGGTATCCGTGGCGGTGTCCTGCAAACCTCCAAGACAGGGAGACTTCACAGTGCATGTACCGCAGCACAGGGAGCAGTGTTAACGCGCAGCCCCGAGTGCAAGCGGTCCCGCTGTAAGAGTCTCCAGAAGTCCGGGCAACCTGCGACGTCAGGCGACTACTTTCCCCCGAAAACCGGGCGCCACTGACCACCAATGCAAAAGAGGTACCTGAAGTTTCACCGATAAAAGGACTGTGCACACCCCCAAACTCTGTCATTTAACGGGACGCCGTTGTGACACATTTAAGCTTGCAGGACGATATTTATCAGCAGATATAAACCACAGACTTGATCAACAACCAGCATTCTGGTTTTGCTTTTTGTTTTATTTTGTTTGGTACCATCATTGACCTATCTGGTTCTGTGTTTGTGCAGAGGAACACGCAGAATTAAAAAACCAGACACTTCAGGAAACAGACTCCGTATAAATACAGAGTTCCTGATTCTCATTATTGATATATATATATTTTTCATTCTTGTTTATTTTGGTTTTGTTGTATACTTTATTTTTCGTTTATCCCAGTGATTGACTAATTGTATTGATCATTAGCGTCATTGAATCCACATTATTACCAGTAAAGATTTGTCTTATTTAAATTAACACCCACTAAGTTGATTTATTTATTCAAATTCACCATTTTTTATTGTTTCATACATCTCAACCATAAGAAAGGGCGGAGCGCAGCACTAAAAACCAAAGTGATTCACAACATGTATATAGGTATAAGGAGACAAACTCTGGTAAAACATGTTTGAGGGCTCAGATCCACACATACAGTAAAGGCCCCCATACATTAGGCCGACTCGTCCTTAGGACAAGTCGGACCCAATTCTCCTGTGAGCCGCCGGGAGCTCCCCAGGAGGCTCACACACAATTTGGCACTTGATGAGCCAAATTTGACATGTGATAAATCGCTTGCGATTTATCACATGTCAGGGCGCAGGGGGCGGGCGGTGAGGGTCAGGGGGCGGCGGTGCTCTCATCAGGGGGAGCAGTGGGGCAACTTTTTGAGGGGAGAGGGAATGGGTTTTTGGGGGGTCCGCACACAGGTTAATTGTACACTTATTTAATTAAAATAGGGTTTTATTTAATTGGAAGAAAAGAGCCGCCGTGTTATTCAGATATTAAGGCGGGGGTGCTATCCGGGCAATATAATTTGAAGACTGGTTTGAAAGAAAGAAGAAAGATAATTGCGCGGTGGATGCACACCAAAAGAGATGATTTATGAAATCATTTAAAACTTAACCTTTATTTTTTGGTATTCTAAAAAGTGTTTAGAGGGAGGCCAGATATCCGTGTTCTTATATACGGAACTGCGGGTCTGGGTCCACTCCGCTTATATGCGAAATTGGTTAGAAGTTAAAATTGGACATACAAATCACACATACATATAGGGTGTAGTGCTTACGCACTATTGAAATGAAATAGTGTGTGGTTAAAGATTAAAAGTGTTCGCTCGACTTGTTACTATGTTCTGATGGTTGCTGTAGGGGTGATACCTTCTATTATTGATGGGCAGTTGTTATGCTCTTGTCTATCGGGTACTGGAGTTGAGGTATAGGACAGTTAGTTGTTCTTAGAGTGTTGGCATCTGATAATACCTATGTTTAATTTTACACTCTAGCGTGTCTCTCTTTGTCACACTTATATCTCGATGGTGTCACTTGGTATCTCAATTATACCCTTTATTGGTGCAGTATGTACTTCGACACCTTTCTCTTATGTATGGCCTTGTGTAGAGGGCAGGTGGTCGGATACAGTTATATTTGGTGATATAACGTGTTAGTGACCTTTTTTCCAAAAATCCTCTGCCGTCTAGTGGTCAGGAAATTCCTTTATATAATTGTTCTTGTATAGGTCGTTATTACATCATGTTATATATAGCTGGTCACTCTGGTTCTTATGAGTGTGGCTCTCCTGGGTTGTGTTACCCTGTGAGCAATTGATAGCTGTTGTTCATAAATTGCAGGTTGTGTCCTGCTTTAATTTTAGCTATATTCCACCGCTCTCTCTACATATATCTTTATTCAAGGTCACCATACATCAATAACTTTCTCCTTTTTTGGAGGGGTTTGATATTTATATATATATTTTTTTGTGTGTTTTTATTTTTTATATTTTATATTATTTATTGTCCTATCCAATCCTTTAATGGATATTGGTTCCAGTGAGGGGATTTAGTGCAGTTTTTAGGGTTAGTGATCTATTTGCAGTATTTCACTGCCATCTAGTGGCTTTGGTTGAGAAATGCTGGGATCAGTTCCCCTTTGTTATAGGTTGCTACCACCTTAATTAGGTATAATACTGAGTCATTGGTATTTACAAATGGGTTGTATTCCCTATTTCAGATTTGTTGATCAGACTGCAGTGTTTAAGGTGTTTTCCCAATATTTGCATTTATTGATCCATGCAAAATTGGTCTCACTTTAACTAATGATTATAATGGGGTTGTATTGCCCTGTTATAATTGGTGGTTAGGCTTCAATACTTAGGTAGATTGTATCTAGCCTCTGCACTCATTCATTAGTGCAGGCTAAGTCTCACTATAACTGAGCTGGCTCCTGCAATCCCCTCCGTTGGTGCCCTGGTATCACACACTAAACAGCATTTAACATTGATTCTTTTGTAAATTCACATTAGTTAGATACATAGTAACAGAGGTCAGAAGTTCACACGTGTTTCACATTCAAGCTTCCTCAGAACTGACTAGCTGTTCTCTGATCGGCTGGCTGAGAGCTCAGCCAATCAGAGAACGGCTAGTCATTTGACAGGAATTTTAAAATCTAATACTCGCCACTGCGCGTCCCGTCCCGCAGCGCTGCTGTGCTGATATCTATGATCATCACCGCCCGGCCAGGTCAGCACTCCCCGGCGCCGCCAGCTTAGCACTCAGGGACCCGCTGCCCGCCCCACTGCTCCCCCAGTGTCTGCATGCATATGCCTGTCAGGTGGGCAGGCATATGCATACAGGGAGGTCGGACGTGATCGTATGTACTGACCGTCCGACCTCCCTGATCCGGTCCGATGCGCATGGGACCGTGCATCGGATCGGATCAGATATCACACACCTGCGATTTTGGGCCGATTTCACCCGATTATCGGCACAAAGTGCCGAAATCGGATGAAATCGTCCCAAAATCGCATAGTATATGGAGGCCTTAAATGTGGTAGAAGAAGCTGCTACCACCACTCGGCATGTGCAGCAGCTCTGCTCTGTCCCTTACACTGCATGATGTGGTGGCAACTCTATTGATAATATTATATACCAGTGCTATTGTCATAATTTAAGGCACTTGCCAAGAGGTGGGGTGTTTCCGGGCAACCAGAAACCCCCTGCATTTGCCTATGCCATATACAATAACTTACTGGTGTATCTATAATTTGTGTAAAGGGGTGCGGTGCACATTAGCCCCTGGGATCAGGGACCCACAAACAGCTAACCCTGCTCCCTTCAATTATAGTTTGGAACTGTCACTGGGAAAATGCCCGCTGAGGCCATTTTCCTATGATTCGCAGATGCCATGTTCCCGGACAAACAATGCCATAGTGTACTGCACTGACTGAAAGGAGGACATGTACATAATCCCCCTCTGCTCTTAAAGCATTTTATTATCCATATACAATATAAGCCACTAGCAACCCGTCCCGGCTTCGCACAGGAAGCACTACAGCTACTACATCTACAGCCAGATGACTTCTGGTGGATGGATAGAGGTGGTCACGTGACGAAGTTTTAGCAGATATCTATAGGTAGAGTGCCTTGCTACACCCAAGAAAAAAAAAACACATGTATTTAAGGCAAATGGGAAATTATATTTCTTTTATTAATGCATCTTAAGGCCAGCAGATAGACAATGTTTTTTGTTTTTTTTATTTGGAGTACAAACATATACATTTTTCGGTGTGCCAACTCGGGAGCAAGCCACATACAACTGGCCATGGTAAAAACATGAATTTTCCAAATTTAAGCCAGCAATAGTCAACGATTGGCCTTGTGCTTTGTTGATGGTAATAGCAAAGGCAAGACACAAAGGGAACTGGACCCGCTTGAACTTGAATGGTAAATTTGTTGGAAATCATCGGTATGCGTGGAATCAGTACGTCTTTGCCTTTGAATTTGCCACCGATGACTGTTGCCTCGATTAAATTTGGTGACAATTTTTTGATGGTCAATCTGGTTCCGTTGCACAACTTTGGTGAAAATTGCCAAAAAAAAATAAATTATTCTGTTGATCCGATCGCTACCAAACTTCACAGGATCACCCACTGGGCTAATTTGAAGATTGCCTGAAAATGTCATCAAAATCGGTCACGCCTTTTTGGAGTCCAAAGGGAACATACACACATAGATTTTTATATATATATAGATTTGTTTTATAATGCAATTCACCATGTCTTTGAATACGCAATATTATCGTATATTTTCATTTAGCACAGACAGGAAGGACATTAAGAAGTACTAATAGACTTCCGGTTCCGGCTTCCATGGGTGAGGCAGCAGAGTGCTGAGCTCCATCACCGCCCCAGCCAGCCAGCTCCAGCATGCCGCCCCAAAGCCACCCAACTAGCCCAACTGCTCACCAGAAGGTGCCGCCGCCCCCCCGCTGCCACCAATGGAGACATTTCTGTCCCAGACACAGCAGGGGAAACCGCAGTGCCAGTCCTCCATCCCACCGTGAGGGCCTCCCAACATGGCCACCGGCGCGCAGCAGTCAGCTCAGGCTGTGCCAGCACAGGCGCAGCCTCAAGTAAGTGGACTGAAGACCTCAAATCTGCCCCCCACACAGCCTGAACTGTTCACCCATTACACCGCACCAGCAACTCCGCTGACATGGTGAGGGCTATACAGGACACCTACAACCCTATTTTAGATGCACATGCAGCTAAACTGCAGCAATCCATGCAGGGCATAAAGTCCCAACTAAAGCAGATAACTAAAAGGTTGAATGTTAATGAAACCCACTTGGGGGAGGCTTTTTAAGATATCCAGACACTAAAATCCACCACTGACTCTTTGCAGAAATCTGCATATACCATACAAAACAAGCTTGACGATTTTGAAAACCGATCATGAAGGAATAACCTCAGCATCATAGGACTCCCAGAATCACTTAAGGGACCTGATTTGTATTCTTTCCTTCTGACTACACTGCCAGAATTGTTGCACACAGAGGAAGCCTGTATGGGAGTGATTGTGGAGGTTGGGACCTGCACATGATAACCGCACTAATAGACCCCGTGCTGTAATATTTAAATGCCTCAACTTCCAGCACAAGGAGGCCCTGTGGACAGTGTTCAGACAGAACAGCTCCCTGCTATGGAATGGCAGCAAGCTGCTCATTTTTCAAGACTTTTCAGTGGAGGTCACTAGGGCGAGAAAGGAGTTTTCCCCTTTATGCACCAGATTAGCAAAGTTTGCCCTGCTCTATCCCATTAAGCTAGGTATACTGTATTCTTAGGAACCTCTTTCAAGGAGTTTAGCACAGTACAGGATGCAGAGGCCTACTTATTGGAACAGGCGCAAACTACTTTTTCACCGGCAGGCCCAGACACGGCCCATGATGACCAGGTGATATGACTCTCTACCGGCACCTTTGAGCTCAGACTTTGCCTGAATCTTCACAATTCTCTTTACCCGTTTCACCTGCTATAAGACACGCATCTATATCCAGGACTGTGCTACTAGTAAAATTTGACCCCCATTGGAAGTCTTTATTGGGAGAGGTGGCAGAATGGCCGTTTCTCACCCGAATCTTCTTTTTTCAGTGGAAGATGATAGCTTACGCTGAGGAGGAACGCCCACCTGAGATTACATATCCATAACCCTTTATGTCAGGGCTGGGCAACACCGGCCCTCCAGATGTTAATGAACTACACATCCCAGGATGCTTTTCATTAGTTTTGCTATGTGGCCATGCTGAAACTGATGCAAGGCATGCTGGGATGTGTAGTTCATCAACATCTGGAGGGCCGGTGTTGCCCAGCCCTGCTTTATGTCGTGCTATGTTGTGTGGGTAATAACTTACTCAGGGAGGTAGGGTGCCAATCGCACATGACACGTATAAACGACAAGGACCCTCAGAATGAGTATAGCAAACACAATTTTTGTATGCTATTAATGTACGCTGCGAGGGTGTACTACCGGAATGGGATCATTCGTCAGACTGCATTTAGGTCTACAACCATTAGGTCTACACCATTAGGTCGACTTGCATTTAGGTCGACCTGACTGAAGGTCGACATGGGTTAGGTCGACAGGGTCATTAGGTCAACAGGGTCATTAGGTCGACATGTGTTAGGTCGACAGGTGTTAGGTCGACAGGGTCATTAGGTCGACAGGTATAAGGTCGACTGTGAAAAAGGTTTTTTTTGTCCAAATTTTTTTTCTTCATTTGTTCAAGCGTCGACATAGCACCACGTCCCCTCGCATGGCTCGCTGCACTCGCCATGCTTCATGCACACTATTTTATTCTCCCATCACGCCCTAGTGGACCCTGTCGACCTAATGACACTGTCGACCTTCAGTCATGTCGACCTTCAGTCATGTCGACCTAAATGCATGTCAACCTAAATGCAGGCCGACCTTAATGCAGGTCGACCTTAATGCAGGTCGACCTAGTGGTGTAAACCTAATGCTTGTAGATCTAAATGCTGTAGATAATATGACCGTATCCCGTGCTACCAATGGACTAAGAATATGTAAATACGTATACAGAAGAAAGGAAAAGTTTTTCCCTAGTCTGGTGCACCTAGATTGATAAAAATGTACTTTTATTCAACAATGGTTAAAAGGCTGCAAAATATAAACCTATAAAGACATACAACAAACAGTGATATCAAGACACAACGGAGACAGTGTTTAAAAGGAAAGGTGGCTTGCAGGTGGCACACTTTCATTGACACTTTAGAATTTAAGCAGTTTCAATAACTGCTGTGAATTTTGACCTGCGTTTAAGTGGTTAACAATTCAGTGTTTAACAATGTTCGACATGCATCCCTTCTAGGGAGAAGCATTCTGAAACATTTTATTGTATATTGTGTCTCAGAGGAAGATTTGTAACATTCAGTTACAGATATAAAATAGTTTGACAGGGGAAATGCTCCCTCTTTCACTGATAAATTCAACAAGTAAATGAACACTTGGCGACTATAGCCCCTATGACTTGCTAAGTTGTATTAAACATTTCCCCTGTCAAACAATTTTATATCTGTAACTGAATGTTACAAATGTTCCTCTGAGACGCAATATTCAATACAATGTTTCAGAATTATTTTCCCTATGTTGCTATATAGCTAAGATGAAGGGATGCATGTCTGAACATTGTGAACAGCTTAAACACAGGTCAAAATTCACAGCAGTTATTTATTTATTTATTAACAGTTTCTTATATAGCGCTTACATATTCCGCAGCGCTTTACAGAGTATAGTTGAACATTCAAATCAGTCCTTGCCCCAGTGGAGCTTACAATCTATGATCCCTACCACATGTACAAGCACACACAGACATTCTAGGGTTAATATTTTTTTTTGTTATGAGCCAATTAGCCTACCAGTATATTTTTGGAATGTGGGGGGAAACCGGAGTACCCGCAGTAAACCCACGCAAGTACGGGGAGAATATACAAACTCTGCACAGTTAGGGCCATGGTGGGAATCGAACCCATGACCTCAGCGCTGTGAGGCAGTAATGCTAACCATTACACCATCCGTACTGCCCGTAGTTATTGAAACTTAAATTAAAGTGTGCCACCTGCAAGCCACCCTTCCTTTTAAACACTATCACTGTCTCCATTGTGTCTTGATATCACTATTTGTTTTATGTCTTTATAGGTTTATATTTTGCAGCCTTTTAACCATTGTTGAATAAAAGTTATTTTTTCTCAATCTAGGTGCACCAGACTAGGGAAAAACGTTTCCTTTCTTCTGTATGCGTAATAACTTACTCACGCTGCTATTGTTTTCTTATATGCAGTGGCGGATTCAGGGGGGGGGGGCACCTGGGCACGTGCCCCCCCTGTCATTTATTTTGTAGATGAGGACCAGAGCTTTCCAACGAGCCCAGCCCCATGTCACTAGCCCCCCGGGAACCGGAGATATCGCCTGGCAAATCTGCAACATTTTTTCCCCATAGGATAATATGGGACCCGTCAATTCTGACCCCCACCCGGTTCCGACAGCTGCCAGTTCCCCCCCTGGCATTACAGGAGCTTGTGATTGATGTTATTCAATTCCAAATCGCTTGTCCTTCAATATGATACCAGGATGGTCCATATCGGTCAATCGGTTCCAGAGATATAGCGTGTAAATCGATTTTTTTTTTTAAATGTAATTACATGGCTGTTCATGTTCTTTGAGGGCAGATTACTCTGGAACCAAACGTTCCAGTTTCACTGGACCAAAATCATTCAAAGCCCACTTAAAAGTTCTTCAATATGATACTTGTCTCATGTAAATGGGTCAGTTAGTTCCGAAGATATAGCCAGTTAAATGAGATAACTGGTTAAAGGGGGGGAGGGGTGGTTTTCTCTCCCCCTCACACCAGAAAATGCAGGGACTAGGCTGGTGTAAAAGGAGCCAACCTGGGAATGCATTTTCTGGTGTGAAATGGGTATTATTTCAAATAGCTGGGACCTGCAGTGCTCGGAATACAGCCAGGCTCTGCCAGAGACGAATTTCCCATTAGGCACGTGAAGCACCGGCCTAGGGGCGGCACATGTTTGGGGGCGGCACTTGGATGCCTGTGATAGTACTGTCAGCCCAAAATGTACCAATAACTGCAAAATATCCACTGTACTGTACTATAATCCATCTTAAATAGAGTGTAAATGGATAGGACATGCAGATACTGCCCCTATAAACTGTTCTTCTTAGTAAACATTATTGTTGTGCCTAGGGGCGCCCTCCTCCCTAAATCCGCCCCTGGGCTCTGCCACTGTCAGTGGCTATCACTTCTGCCTGGCAGCGGCTGTCCCCCATTTACCACGAGCATGTATTCCCCGTTGGCAATGAGCATGTAATCCCACATGGCAACGAGCATGGAACCTCTGGCAATGAGCATGGAACCCTTGGCAATGAGCATGTAGATAAGTAGCACTTACTGTATGTAGCATCATTTTTAATAGTCATTATGGTGTTTGGCATAATACATAATGGACATCATGCTGTGTAACTTAACGTGTAATGGACATTATGGTGTAAATGTTTAATGTGCGCCTTTGGTGGACAATGTCCCTGTTTATATAGCGTATTGTGAATTTTGGCTTAATCCGTGTGGCATTATGTGAATTTCGTCTCAATCCGTGTGGCATTATGTGAATTTTGGCTCAATCCGTGTGGCATTATGTGAATTTTGACACAATCCATGTGGCATTATGTGAATTTTGACACAATCCATGTGGCATTATGTGAATTTTTGCTCAATCCATTTGGCATTATGTGAATTTTGGCTCAATCCGTGTGGCATTATGTGAATTTTGACACAATTCATGTGGCATTATGTGAATTTTGTCTCAATCCTTGTGGCATTATGTGAATTTTGGCTCAATCCGTGTGGCATTATGTGAATTTTGACACAATCCATGTGGCATTATGTGAATTTTGACACAATCCATGTGGCATTATGTGAATTTTTGCTCAATCCATTTGGCATTATGTGAATTTTGGCTCAATCCGTGTGGCATTATGTGAATTTTGACACAATCCATGTGGCATTATGTGAATTTTGGCTCAATCCATTTGGCATTATGTGAATTTTGGCTCAATCCGTGTGTTATTATGTAAATTTTGGCTCAATCCGTGTGGCATTATGTGAATTTTGACACAATCCGTGTGGCATTATGTGAATTTTGGCTCAATCCATTTGGCATTATGTGAATTTTGGCTCAATCCGTGTGTTATTATGTAAATTTTGGCTCAATCCGTGTGGCATTATGTGAATTTTGACACAATCCGTGTGGCATTATGTGAATTTTGGCTCATTCCATTTGGCATCATGTATAATGGGGTCTAGTATTTTGTTGCATAATGTGTAGAAGTTGTATATGGTGTTGTACACTACACTCAAGGACACTGTTGAGTGGCCACACCCCCTTTTCCAGACCGCGCCTTCGGCGCGCGCACAACTACATCCTTCACTTTTGTTGCCATGGTGGGTCTGGGTACTTTAAATGCCAGGGCCTATTTTTAATCCCATTCCCACCCTCTCTCTGCCGCTCTCTTAGCATGTACACTGGCACCACTAACACTGGCGCTCCCCCACCTAAACCCTCTTTTATCATGGTGCCCCCCCTGTCATTTTATCCTGGATCCGCCCCTGCTTATATGTATAAATGTTCGTGCTACAATCAGGGCCGGCAACAGAAATTTTGGGGCCCCATACATAGATATCTCTGAAGGCCCCCAACCCCCTCAAACGATATCAACCCATCTCTATGCTGAAACATAAACTGAACGCAGTGCGGACTGCGTTTTATCACACTGATGCACTCCCTTACTCCATGGCCTGTGTTCTTTCACACTGACGCCCTCTGTCACCCTGCAGCCTGCGCCCTATCACATTGACACCCTCCCTCACCCCGCAGCCTGCACTACTGTATATCACACTGACACACTCCCTCACCCTGCGGCCTGTGCTATATCAAACTGACACGCTCCCTCACCCTGTGGCCTGCACTCTATTACACTGACGCGCTCCCTCACCCTGCAGCCTGCACTATATCACACTGACGCGCTCCCTCACCCTGCGGCCTGCGCTCTATCACACTGACGCGCTCCCTCACCCTGCAGCCTGCACTATATCACACAGACGTGCTCCCTCACCCTGCACTATATAACACTGTTGCTCCCTCACCCTGCGGCCTGAGCTCTATCACATTGATGCGCTCCCTCACTCTGCAGCCTTCACTATATCACACTGACACGCTCCCTCACCCTGCGGCCTGCACTATATCACACTGACACCCTCCCTCACCCTGCACTATATCACACTGACACCCTCCCTCACCCTGCACTATATCACACTGACGCTCCCTCACCCCCCATACATAGATATCTCTGAAGGCCCCCAACCCCCTCAAACGATATCAACCCATCTCTATGCTGAAACATAAACTGAACGCAGTGCGGATTGCGTTTTATCACACTGATGCACTCCCTTACTCCATGGCCTGTGTTCTTTCACACTGACGCCCTCTGTCACCCTGCAGCCTGCGCCCTATCACATTGACACCCTCCCTCACCCCGCAGCCTGCACGACAGTATATCACACTGACACACTCCCTCACCCTGCGGCCTGTGCTCTATCAAACTGACGCGCTCCCTCACCCTGCGGCCTGCACTCTATCATGCTGAAGCACTCCCTCACCATGCAGCATGCGCTCTATCACACTGACGCGCTCCATCACCCTGCAGCCTGCACTATATCACACTGACGCGCTCCCTCACCCTGCGGCCTATGCTTTATCACACTGACGCACTCCCTCACCCTGCAGCCTGCACTATATCACACGGACGTGCTTTCTCGCCCTGCACTATATAACACTGTCGCTCCCTCACCCTGCGGCCTGAGCTCTATCACATTGACGTGCTCCCTCACCCTGCGGCCTGCCCTCTATCACACTGAAGCACTCCCTCACCCTGCGGCCTGCGCTCTATCACATTGATGCGCTCCCTCACTCTGCAGCCTGCACTATATCACACTGACACGCTCCCTCACCATGCGGCCTGCAGTATATAACACTGACACCCTCCCTCACCCTGCACTATATCACACTGACACCCTTACTCACCCTGCACTATATCACACTGACGCTCCCTCACCCTGCAGCCTGCACTATATCACACTAATGCTCCCTCAGCCTGCAGCCTGCGCTATATCACCTTAACGCTCCCTCACCATGCAGCATGCACTATATCACACCCTGAATCTTCACCCACTGGATTTATAAGACTTCCCCTTCATTGACTGAATTAATAAAATCACTCCTCAAGATACTGTGGTACTGCTTTCCTAGCACGGCGCCCATCGCATTAAGCGTGTACATTTTTATATGGCATACAATCTGTGCGATACGTGCGATTTCGGTTTTTAAATCGCATGTATCGTATGAAAAACATTAGTATAGTAAGCTACGATGCGTGCGATGCAAATCGCATGCATCGCACTCATCGTTTACTTTATTCATGTGCGATGTAACAATGTTAAATGCACCCCCACGCCACCCCCCCACAATAAACGTGAACCCGAAGCGTGGCGAGCGCTGCGAGCCCGCGAGGGGCGGCGGTACGCGTCCTACGACCTTTTCATACCCCCACTATCCACGTTGGCGTGGAGTTGAGAATAGAAAGTGTGGCGAGCGCAGCGAGCCACCGAGCCCGAAGCGTGGCGAGCGCAGCGCAGCTTCCCCTCGCGGGCTTCACAGGTATCCGCGTCCCCTCGCCACGCTTCGGGCTCGTTGGCTCGCTGCGCTCGCCACACTTTCTATTCTCAACACCACGCCGACGTGGATAGTGGGGATATGAAAAGGTCGTAGGACGCCTACCGCCGCCGCTCGCCAGGCTTCGGGTTCACGTTTATAGTGGGGGGGTGGCGTGGGGGTGCATTTAATATTCTAAGCACGGGCCTGTGAGCGCCAAATGTATGAAATCGCCTAAATCGCGTCCATCGCATACATTGTATGTATGTTTAAGAGGATACAATGCATGCAATTTACAATGCCCAAGATAAAAAAATACTTTTATCGCATCAATCGCAAGCATCGCATGCATCTTATGACATTAAAACAGTACGACCGATGCGATGCATGTGATAAAAATGGATACGATGAAAAAATCACTGTAGTCGCATTAATCGCAAGCATCGCATGCATCTTATGGTGCAGAAACAAATAAGATGCATGCGATGCTTGCGATTAATGCGATGCTTATCGTGGGCGCCGTGCTAGGAAAGCAGTACCGATACTGTTCTAGGAGCGACAGGCGGCACAATGTGATATTGAGAAAGGAGTTGTGCGCTTATACGCTAAATGGGAAATTTACATACAAACTCTACATAATAATATGCAGCTATCTATACAAAAGATATCTGAGAACACTACCTGGTTTATGCTACCCAGATCTACGTAAGGGTTTTTATAGATGAATGCTGTCTTGTCTCCCCTGTCTGTTTACTTCGCTTCCCCTGCCCCCCCCCCACCCCCCTCTTGCCCCTTTTATTATATAGATTGGTTTGTTATTGGTGTGTGGAATTGATATGTATGGAATCACAGTGATATTGATATATATTTGATTCAGGATTTGATAATACTCCGCTAAGTCCTACATCAAGACTTATGTCTTGCTTTCAGTCTCTTATTTACCTACCCACCCAGGGCCGGTGCTAGGGTATTGGGCGCCCTCCTGTAAACTATAAATTTGCGCCCTCCCATATCTTATAATAGAGACATGCTTGAGGTATGCACACTTTAAAGGGGCATGTTCTTGAGTGTAGTGTGCCACACCATATACCTCTTAAACACATTATGCAACACAATAGTAGACCGCATAATACTTGCCCCTTAAATATTATGCGATACACAATGACCCAAAATTCTAAAGGATTTAGCCAAAAATCACATTTGTATAATCACATTATACCACCCAGATGGAGCAAAAATTCATGTTAAGGTGCCCGTACATGGACCAAAGTGCTCCGTTGAACTAGAGCGCGTTGCATCTAGTTAAAAACATATGCAATGTGCTAAAGCAGCGTTGTTTTGAAATAGATGCGATGTGGTGGGATCTAATTCAAAAAGTAGATGCAGCATACTTTTTGTGCTTTGCGATGTGGGGGGACCGCTTATTGCCTCGCAAAACAGGATCGCACTGTGTATGGGCACCTTTATGCCAAAATGAAGTGCCAAAATTCACATCATGTCACCCAGATTGAGCCAAAATTCACGTCATGCCACCCAGATTGAGCCAAAATTCACATCATGCCACCCAGATTGAACCAAAATTCAAGTCATGCCACCCAGATTGAGCCAAAATTCCCATCATGCCACCCAGATTGACCCAAAATTCCCATCATGAAACCACTGAGCCGAAATTCACGTTATGCCACCCGGATTGAGCCGAAATTCACGCCATGCCATCCGGATTGAGCCAAAATTCACATCATGCGACCCAGATTGAGCCAAAATTCACATCATGCCACCCGGACTGAGCCGACATTCACGTTATGCCACCCGGATTGATCCAAAATGAACATCATGCCATCCAGATTGAGATAAAATTTATGTTATGCTACATGAATCTATGTAAAAACCGGACCCGGACTAAACTCCGGACCGCCGGACAGGACATCAAAATCTGCAGTCCGGAGCTTGTGGGGTCCGGTCCGGGGGGTGTCTTGTCCGGGGGGGTGTCTTGTCCGGGGGGGTCCCTATGATAGCTATCACCAGGGACATGGAAAAGGGGAGATTACAGCCTCCCCGTGTGGTCCGGACCGTCCGGTTTTTGCTACATGCCCAGACCATACAAGGAGATTTTATTCTACCCCTCCTCCTCTACCTGGTGACAGGTGTGACAGGCAGCCACCCCGGACAGGACACCCCCTGGACCGGAGGCTACAAGCTCCAAAATGCAGAGTTTGATGTCCGGTCCGGCAGTCGGGGGGTTTTGTCTTGGTCCGGTTTTCACCCATACCCTGGATCTAAAAAAAAAAATTCATGTTTTTGTCATGGATGGGGCCAAACTTTACATATAATTTGGGGACACAGGGACCGTGGGGAGGCAGGGATCAAGGCAGGGGGGATGAAGGGACGGGGAACGGGGGATGCAGGGACCGGGGGGACACAGGGACTGGGACCGGAGGGGACACAGGGACCCGGGGGGGGGGGGGGACAGGGACCGCTGAATGACGCAGGGATAGGGACCAGGGGATGACTCAGGGACAGTGGTGACCGGGGGAAGATGAAGGACTGGGGGGCAAAGGGGGGCTGCAGGAACAAAGGGGGGGGGGGCGCAGGAACAAAGACTAGGGGGATACAGGGACTGGGGGGACACAGGGACTAGGGGGGGATGTAGGGACAGAGACCTACCAGGTGTCCAGCAGTGTTGCCTTGCCGCAGACCTCCTCCCTTCTTGCACTCCCCCGCTTAAATAGCAGAGTCCACAGCTGCTCTCCCTCCTCCACATGCAGTGACAGCGACACTGCGTCAACCTCCTGCACCCTTGCTGCCCGCACACTCACTGTGCGGCTCCTCACCTCAGTCAGGCACACTGCACAGCCTCTTTCACATGACAGCGGCACGGGCACTTTCCCTTGCTGCCCGCACACTCACTTTTTCTCCTCACCCGGCGGCTCCTCACGGCATGCAGCACAGTGCAGCCTACAGAGTGCCGAACCTAGGACACAGCGGGGGAGCTCCACGCTGATGCTGATCGGTGCTCCCCCGCTGTGTCTTAGGTTCGGCGCTCTGTAGGCTGCACTGTGCTGCATGCCTGAGTGTGGAGCCGCCGGGTGAGGAGAAAAAGTGTGTGGGCTTCAAGGGAAGGTGCTCGTGCCGCTGTCATGTGAATGAGGCTGTGCAGTGTGCCTGACTGAGGTGAGGAGCCACACAGTGAGTGTGCGGGCAGCTAGGGTGCACTGTGCACTGTGCAGGAGGTTGACGCAGTGTCGCTGTCACTGCTTGTGGAGGAGGGACAATTAATGAAACAGGTGCCCCCTACAGCTGTCACTCGGTGGGGAGTAGGGAGCGCCTCTCAGGTCCGGCGCCTACCTGCTTTGCAGGCTTTGCTGAGCGGGTAGCGCCGGCCCTGTACCCACCCTTGGACTGAGACAACACAATGCTTGGAGTCATTATACTACTGAGTTCCTCCCAGAGCTGAGGCTAATGAGCCCATCAAAGTGGGAATCACTAGGGATGGACTTCTTTTGAGCGAACCCCACCTGTTATCCTATGTGATGAGAACTGATATTGATATAACGTATTGAGTCAAGTATAGTAATGTGGAGTTCTTACAAATAACCACACATGATTTATCCATTGTAAAATGAATCCATTTATTTGGTTTTTCATATTATAATATTGACAAACTTTAAATTAAATGTCTAAAAAAAAAAAGTACTAAAAAGTACTAATAATGAGGCTCTCTCCAAGAGCTGATAATACTATCAGGCAAAAATCTAAAATCTAATTTTCTGTGACGTATTTTCACTGCAAATTTATAATGTACAGAAAATCCACTGGCAAATAGGATCTTTAATTAGATTTTTATAGAATTGTACGATTTTTTTCACAAACACATGAAAAAAACATTTATATTTACTATGAATTTCTCTCTTAACTAATGCCTTATACTGTATGACAGAAAGGTATTTATTAGTACATTATTAGTACACAATGATATAAACAGAGTATTGTAACAGACGCAGAATCAACATTGGTTTACTGTGCTGGTCTCTGACTGGCAAATAGCAATGTAACTAATTTCTTTTTAAGCACTAGTTAACTAGTTTGGCCCTTTTAAAAGATCCAATTTAATGCGTGAGTGGTAATTGTTCAGTTTTATATTTGCTGTACATTTTAGAGTTTAAATACAATAGCTTGTCTACAAACCAAACTTTAACTCATTCGTCAAAGTGAGTGCCACCAATACAGTGTAAATAATGATAATAATAATAATAATATTATTAATATTCTTATTACTGCCACCAATAAGTGCAATACTTTATTATTATAGCAATAAGACAGCATGACGTTTGGCGAATAGCATGATAATGCAGGGGTTATACTTCCTACCTCTCAGTGTTGGGGTTTGTATGTTTTCCCCATGTATGTGAGGATTAACTACAGGTGCTCCCCAAAGACTTACTGTAATAGTAGTTTATTGGCTTCTGACAAAGTAAAGAATGTTGTGTATGGTAAGGAATATGGAGCACCACTGTGACAAGGCATTGTGTGAGTGATTTCTGGGGAAGATTTACCATTACCACAGGTTGGAAAGTGATAAAGTGGACAGAGATAAAATACAAACCAACCTGCTACGAGTGGAAATTTTTCAAACACAGCCTGTAGCATGGCAGTTAACAGTTGATTGGCTGATACTTTATCTCTCTCCAAGATTTGATAAATCTCCATTTAATGGGCCTATGTACTAAGACCTGGAGAGAGATATATTGGACAGAAATAACATACTAGCCAATCAGCTCCTTTCTCACATTTTACAGCTAAAAAAGGGCTTCCTGGGGTACCCCTCTCATTCACCCATCCCAACCAAATACCTTATTACAAATAAAGACTCTAAAGATGGCCATGCATCTACAGATTGATTGTCAGATCTGGCTGGTTGGAACAAAAACCTGGTAATGAATGAGAGCAAATGACAGCTGACAATTTGCTTGAAAAACTGACAAATTCAGATATTACCAGGTTTTTTGATCCAACCAGCCAGATCTGACAATAAATCTGTAGATGTATGGGCAGCTTAAGAATAGGGTACAGATTTTAAAGAGCTAGTCTAAGTAACAACAGCCATTTTGCATGGGAGTGCTAATCGCTTGAGAAACAGGGTCCTCTGTGTCTACAAAGACATTGCCACTACCTAATTCCTCCATCACGACAATGCGCCAAGTCACTCATCGCTGCATGTGAGGGAGTTTTTGGCCAAGCACAACGTGACATCGCTGCCTCAACCACCTTACAGTCCGGATCTGGCCCTGCTGACTTTTTTGTTCCCCTGGATCAAACTTAACTTGAAAGGACACCGTTTTCAAACCGTAGACAAAGTGGATGCGGCTGCAATAAGAGCACTCAAGGAACCTCTGCTTAATGCCTTTCAGGAGACATACCAAGCTTGGAGACACACTGGCAATAGTGTATCACTGCTCAAGGGTCATACTTGAAGATTATGTTGTCACGGTTTTAAACTCAGAAATGTGATTACCAGACCGGGAATTGGCTTGACCAGACTCAGGAGTGCAGAGTCTAACCATACCGGTGGTTTTCGCCAGTGACCCCTCCAAGCGGGATTTGGGCTTTGCTGCACTCTGTATGCCGGTCGCGGTCCCCTGATCAGGTTTCCCACATAGTGCTGGCAAACACTGGGCGTAAGGCAGGGTCCGCTCTGGAATGCTCATGGTGAGACTAGCTGGGTCAGGAACTTGCAGACAAATACAGGTAATGAAGGAGCAGGCTTGAGCAAGAGTCCAAATACTGGCCGGGTCATACACTGGGAGTCACAGGTTGCAGTACACAGGGAGCAGGCAGGAGAATGGTCACAGAACAAGCCAAGGTCATACACAGGATGGCACGGATGCAGTATACAGGGAGCCGACCGTAGAATAGTCACCAGGATAGCCGAGGTCATACACTGGAATCACTAGACACGGTACCGGAGGATCAGGCAGGAGAATAGTCAGAAGAATAGCCGGAATCATACACTGGAAACACAGGATATCAGACCAAGCACTGGTAACACTGGAGCAGGTTAGTGAACCTATACTCTGGCAGGGTCTGTCTGCCAGAGGCTGCCTTTTATAGGAAGCACAAGGAACTGGATTCTCACAGGAGCCTCAATCAATGAGGGCTGAGCATGTCTCTCACTCAGGTGCTTTAATCAATAAGCAATGGTCAGGTTACACAGAACTGTCTGGCAGCATGGACTCACCCAGGTGCTGTAATCAGCCTGTAATGTTCAAACTAACACAGAGCTGTCAGCAGCATGAGACAGAGCAGAACCAACAGGATTTCACAAGCAGGTATCACTAAAATACTTGAATGTTGTGACATATGTAAAGTTCAATAAATAGTTTTTCCCGGATTTAGTCTCATTACTTTATGGACAGACCCTGTACGCTCACCTTTCCCCTGATGCCATATGGTTTGTTTAAATTGAATAGAAATCACAGGGACTCTGCAAACTCTGTAATTATATATATATATATATATATATATATATATTCTTGGAGGATCCGCACTCACAGCCAGCCAAGGTCATCAATTGGGGTGCTTAACTAGAGTGACAATCAATGTGTCCCAATAATATTCTGTGTATGGGATAATTAATCCACGAAAAGCACTCACCAGTAAAAACATCAATCTTTTAATTTCGTACTTGCTTGTAATAATACAAAGATCTTACTTCAAGGATCCTCAGATCCTGTAGGTCGACGTTTCGGCCACTAGAGGATCTGAGGATCCTTGAAGTAAGATCTTTGTATTATTACAAGCAAGTACGAAATTAAAAGATTGATGTTTTTACTGGTGAGTGCTTTTCGTGGATTAATTATCCCATACACAGAATATATATATATATATATATATATATATATATATATATATATATATATATATATATATAGTATATAATAATATATACTATAATATAGTATATAATGATAGCTAATTGCTTTAACCAGGAAGCTCTCTAGACAAACTCCTGACAATTCATCTATGACCCAACCAAAATAAATTAGAAATCCCAGAGATAAATATTTTTGTTAATCTGATGTAATATTCTAACTAGCAATTTTATTATACAGCATACAGTATATGAGTAAAACTGTACCTGGATCCCTATTGAGGCACGACGCTTCTTTAGAAACTCATCTGACTTGGTAACAAGAACAGCTTTATCACTGGTGCTCCGAACAGAACTGCTTTTACTCTCAGAAGCATGGCGCTGTGCTGCAGCTGATTCCAAGGCAAGATTCATGGCCTTGTTGCTATCCAGGCTGTCTGTGGAGTTGTAAAGCCCCCGGCCTTCAAGGGGCCATGGGGATATCCTTTGAGTCCGGCTGTCATGATAGGCATCCTGGGTAGACTCTGTGCTGCTTTGTGCTGTTACTGAGATTAGTGGCTTGGAGGTGGTACGTGGAGGAACAGGCGGTGGTGTTTTCTTATAATTGGGGTATGAAACAGCTGTAAGAAAAGAGAGGTAAAGAAAAACATTATATTTAATACATGAAAAACAAGAACATACTGAGACTTTGTGACATACTGTATACAGTATATAATGATTTAATAATAGCTGTAAGTTTTTCCCATCACTATGGTCAGTATTTACATATTTTTCATTTATGCAGGGCCTACAGTAATTCAGAAATGTACATAAACCTGAAAGTTTAAGTACATATGCAATGTTTGCGAAAGTGCATATGGACTTTCATTAGGCAGCTCCCACCCTATAGAATGCCATTCCACGCACAATAAGTGCTAGCCTCCAAACTTTCAAGCATTCCCTGAAAACTCACCTCAGGCAAGCCTATCATATTTAAGTACCACACGCATAACCCTCTGAGGCACTTATGTATTATATAGCTTCCCTTCTGGACTTGTAACTTGGTGGGACTGCTATACTGTTACTGGTGCCTGTCCTTGTGTTTCCCTCCTATGTCCCTATAGATGTAAGTTTGCAGCAGGGCCCTCCTACCTCCAAGTTTGTCTGTTGTTACCCAGTTTGTTTTATCACTGTCTACCATTGTAAAACAAAACAGCTCTGTCATTCTCCTCTGCCTCTGTTCGGAAAGGGAGCATTTCCTCCCATGAGGGGTGTGGTCACATCTCATGGGGGCCTAGCCTTTTGACCCACCCCCATCTCTCTTCTTGCCAGACGGCCGAGCTGAGCACTGGCTCAGAAGATACTTGTCTGCTTGGCTGATACTTGTCTCTTTGGGGCAGATATATAAAGCAGTGATAAGGGAGAAGTGAGCCAGTGGAGAAGTTGCCCATGGCTACCAATAAACCCTGAAGTAACATTTAAAATTTAAATAATATAAAATTATACACACTGACTCACGTCTCAATCCTTTTTACTGCTTCACACATCTGCCCCTTAGTGTTGGGCAGTCGTTTGGCCAGAGCCTGTCTCTCTGTGTGCCATGCGGTCGAGCATACTGTAGTTGTTTTTTTTTTATTTACATTTTTTCTTTATTGAAGCATGACATACAATAAATGTGCAATATAAATGTATTTTCATTTCATAGAACACAATATATGGTCATTACATATGTGTATACAAGAAAAATAAATGAGTTCCAGCATACATTTTGTAGCAATGTCTTCCATTACAAACAATCAGTAGAAAACATAAAAGAGAAAATAAAAGAATACACCTGGATCCGCACCCACAAATACCCTAGCCCCGACTAAAGAGTGTGCCTCAAGCACAGTTGTTAAGCCAGGCACTTCAGACCATCCGCATTTCTGGAAGATGGCAAATCTGACAGATGACCAATTTTAGCACAGCTGCTGCATACAAAGAAGCAATATTAGGTGCAGTATTATCCACCTATGACTCAGGCTTGCATTTTCAGTGTACAAACCCTTGTTTTGCCATGGTATGTTATACCAGCTGTTCCCATACATTAAGCCAAATCACCTAAAAGGTTTCCCACAGGATTACATGCATACTCCACATAGTTATAACAGCAGTGCCACAAATTGTAAGATCAACAGAATTCCAAGATGTGAATATACACATTACATCTGAACATCAGCGGTATCAACAATCCCCATGTTTATTTGCCACTATTTTTAAAATATTGATAATGCTGGCTAATTATTAATACCAGCAGGGATCATGGTACTGCTTATGACCGATCTACCACCATTAGAGAAACTGAGACAGGGAAAAGGAACAAACCCTTGGTCCTAAGAAAAAAGGGATATGGTAATAGGTAAGAGGGACACTGCCCATGGGTAGTTTCCTATAATTGCAATAGATTATCACAATAAATGCAATACCTTTCTATATTCACTTCAACAGTTCAATATCTACCTTAGCAGACATATATATCTGAGACTTAACTGGGTACTTGTTTCCTAGCACGGCGCCCATCGGGTCCCATCGCATACCTTAACTTAAGGTATGCGATGGCACCCGACGGACCCGATTTCGGGCTTTTTTTGAGGTTTCCCGACAAATGTAAAATCGGGTCCATCGCATGTCATTATAATGGCATGCGACGCGACCGACCCTATTTTACATTGTAAGCATTGTATGTAATGTTAAATTCCTATGTAAAATCGGGTCCATTGTATGCCATTATAATGGCATACAATGCGACCATTGCGATGGACCCGATTTTACATAGGAACCAATGTTAAATGGCCCTCCATACCCAATTTTTGATTGTATACCCACCCTGATGGGTAATTTCTATGTCAAATGCCCCCCCATTGTTAACGCCACCCCACAATGAATGTCAACCCGAAGCGTGGGGAGCGCAGCGAGCCTGCGAGGGGCGGCGGTACGCGTCCTCTGACCTTTTCATACCCCCACTATCCACGTCGACGTGGAGTTAAAAGTATACAGTGTGGCGAGCGCAGCGAGCCACCGCGCCCGAAGTGTGGCGAGCGCAGCGAGCCCCGCAAGGGGACGTACAATACGTCTGAAGTAATGCGCGTCCCCCTCGCTGTGCTCGCCACGCTATATAAAATCAACTCCATGCCGACGTGGATAGTGGGGGTATGAAAGAGTCGGAGGACGCGTACCGCTGTGCTCGCCACACTTCGGGTTCACGTTGATCGTGGCGTGGCGTTAACAATGGGGGGGGGGGGGCATACAATGAAAAATGGGGTCTGGGGGGCATTTAACATTGGGGCCAATGTAAAATCGAGTCTCAGGGACCATTTAACATTGGTTCCAATGTAAAAAATCTGGTTGGTCGGGTCAATTTGGTTGACCCGATTTTTGCAACCCGATTGCATACAATTAAAATCGGTGGCGCCATGCTAGGAAACAAGTACCCTTAACTGTTTTAAAGTAGCATTAATCAGAACATACCTCACATGCACATATCCACAATTCGCAGTGCAACATACTGTAGGTAAATATCAACAGTCTCCTTTATAACTGTACCGTTTAGTGCAGGCATGTCCAAACTGTGGCCCTCCAGCTGTTGTGAAACTACACATCCCAGCATGCCTTGCCTTTACAGTGTTTCCATTATGTTATGCTGCTGGTACTTGTAGTGCCCCAGCTTGTGGGGTGCCACACACACAATTCCACCGGCAGACATAGCAGATTTATAAGGATCCACACCACATAGGGTGAGACCCCGGGATGCTTGGCTATCACTTTCCATCTAAATTTGTTGTCTACAATAGCGTGGGCGGAAATATACTTATTCCTTTTTTATATACTCCAGTTAAATTGGAAATTGAGAGTTTTATACAAAGCAATGTCTGGATTTATTGGTGTTACAATCATATACCCCAGTGTGCTGTCTTTTCATCATAATTTATGATATAATGTTTCACTAATCGTATTCATTGTTTTCAGTTTTTTATATTGATTTTTCATATTTAATGTAATACATTTTATTCCATTAATAGCAGCCATGAGATTTTGTGTCCTATTATAGTGTTTAGCATTCTTCTGCCGGTGCAGCCCATTCCCCCAATTTCCATACATTTGTATTATAGAAACTGAGACCACATAATCAAATATAATGAAAACACATTATCATAAACATCTAAAGCAAAGGTGGGCAAGAGGTTACACATAGTCTGTTTTCTTTTTTCTTTCCTTTGAGGCATCCAGTGGCATAGCTTGAAATCTTGTCCATTTGAGAAGGAATTTGCCTTTGCGAGTGAACCAGAATAAGGGCCTTACTGAGAAGAGGTTAAGTCAGATTGGGAGCACAGAGCTGGAAGCCACAGGTGATGCCTCCAGTGGCGTAACAATAGCTCCACAGCCCCTGCGGTGGCTTGTGTGCTTTAAGCAAAGATATTTTTGGCAACGTGGATGTGCTAAGGTATTTTAGATATTGTTTTTCATCTTTTAAATTCATGTATTGTGTGTCCCTACTGAGCCTCACACATGAAGTACTATGGAAGTTATTCTGGTTGACACGCAAAGCTGTGAAATTCCCAGCTTTGCATGTCATTTAAAGGCCACCCACACAGCTGCCTGCCCCCCCCCCCCCTCTCACATGCAGAGTTCCCCGCACACATGCAAATCGATATGTAGCATAAACATCCATTTGCAGCTTGCGTGCGGGGAGGAAATCATTCAATGATGTCTACAACGCTCGCAGATGTAAGACACCTTTCTGGTGTCTTACATCTGCGAGCCCCTTGTGCGGGATGCGGGAGGACAATTGACACCCCCTGATGTCAGCTGCCCGTCCCCCGCACCCGAATCATCGGGAAATCACCATGGGAATGCCCAGCGTTTTCATGGGAACACCCATGAAGTGCTGGGCATTCTCATGGGCGCACTGCTAGGTGTTTGCACCCGCTCGCACCAAGTGGCTGCACATGTGCAGAAAAGTATATGCGCACATGCAGTCGCGAAACATCACTCCCCTGCGCGAATACGCAGGGTAGAGAAAGGACCAGAATAAGGTCCTATATGTTAGGTTGACCCTCACTTAATTAAACTGTCTATTATCTTATGTGCTATTATTATGCTTTACAATTTTGAGTACATAACAAACAGTTCAGTATTATACATTGCAGAATATGTTGGTCCTAGTCTAAAAAAAAAATCACAAAATGCTTTCACAAAGTGTGGGCACCTTGATATTGCTGTAACACTTTCCCCTTCCAGGAACTCTTTATTTAGTTGAAGTTGCCTTTTTTTACGCCCATGCTAGCAACTGAAAGCTTATTCTATTTCCTCCTAATATTTTAGTCTACTGCTGACCAATTGGCCACTCAGAGAAAGGCTTACTCAGAAGTCATCTTTCCATTTTCTACTTCAAAATCCATACAACAGAAGAGCACATAATTTTTTCTTTATTCAATAACCTTCAATTCAACTATTATTGAATAGTCTACAGTATTACCCCTTCAATGGTGGGTTAATAAAATAAAAAAAAAAAACACTGCTAGGAGGTATCGGGACAGGTGCCATGAAGGATTGCAGGAGAGATACAGGTGGGGGTCGCCCGGAATTACAATCACCAATAGCCAGCGGGTATTCCCAACATTAGTGCTGCTTTTCAGCCACCTCCCTGCACCCGGGATTCAGTATAATGCATTTCACAGTTTAGCCCGCCCCCGACCAACAGGAGTCTGGGGGGCGGGCTTTATACTTTAGAGTATAATGCATTATGTTGATTCCGGGCCGACACAATCAGGACTGCAGTCCCTAGGGATCAGAAAGTGGTGGAAATCTTCCGGGCTAGCCAGCACCAGAAGCAGCTTAGCACAGATCTTTTCCGGGCAAATTTTGTCTCTTATGGCTACACATAATTAGTCATTCTTCTTCTGATGTGCTTATATTATTCATTATCACCCTTATCTCTTCCAATACGCCAATTATGCTACCCTACAATGATTGCCAACTGATTATGGCAATAAGATGGATCTTGTACTATAACAGAAGTGTAAGAAAACGGCCTCTCTGACCATCTTATACGACTTGGATTTTTCTCGACTAATGTTTTGTTTCAGGTCCTCAACATCTTTGATTATAGGCTTCTGAACAAGCTCTTCTGACCTGATCTTAGACTTTATATTGATTAATCAGAAGCAAACCAATACCAAACAATCTGTTTATAACTGTAATTTTGCAAACACAGCCTCTAACGTGGCAGTTAGGAGCCGAGTGGCTTCTTTATCAGTTTCCAAGGCTTAGTACACATCTTGGTGCCAGAACCTTTGGCTTTCCAACAGCAAAACCCATCACTCCCATCTTATGGCAACTGCCATTCTTTTGGACTGTAACTTTGAAAACCCAGTAAAAGTTGCAGCAGCAACTGAATCAAACTCCTATCATCTACTACTGCAGTGTTTCTCAAACTTGGTCCTCAGGACCCCACACAGGGCACACCTGGAATACTTGAACTGTGTGATGTTCTGAGGACCAAGTTTGAGAACCTACAGTATGATCTACAGCATATGCAGCTGACCTATTAAATCATATCTCCTGCCATGTTTGTGAACCAACTCAGATTGAATTGCCTTTGTAGGCGAGTGCATGCAACCTTTTCATAAAAAAATGAATTGCCATTAATTGTACAAAGTACAAAAATATTTCTTATGTAAAGTTTTAAGATTATTATTAGTTAAGTGAACAACATTCCTATATTATTAGGCTGTTAATAAGTAGACATGTTCTTGCCATTCTTTTAGTACTTGAAAGATAAATGGTAAAGAGGTTTTTAATTTACAGGAAATTATTAAAAATGTCTCTGAATACTATTCCAGGTTTAGAAAACTAGAGCACAAGAATCATTATTTTCCAACAAAGACAGCATTTGTTTATTACAGCGCCAGTCCATTAAGATACAAGAATAAGATATGTAACAAAATAAAATATACATTTTAAAAAATATTCAAAAGATTCTACATCTGGTGATTTATTGGCACATATTCTAAAACACTATCACAATACCTAACTTGAGGTCCATACATACTGTGCCCGGGAGTATGCACTGGGTGTATGGCTGGGGGAAAGCCGCTCAGTGCATACGCATGAGCTGACTTTCCCCTGCCCAGCGCTGTCAGCGGGGGTGGACAATTTTGCATAGAGCAACGCTATCAAAAGCCACTCATCTGCTGGTAATACAAGCAGATGAGCTGCTTTCCCGGCGATGATGCGGAAGCGCACCTCACCGCTCAACGCCGGGCTGTACTGGGCGGCTCTGAGCTGAAAGCTGCTTTGGGCTCAAAATCACCCAGTGTGTATGGGCATTTAGGTATGCTTTTTGTGTTATTTTGAAGAGAACTATCATTCTTAAAGACATTTATTGTTTTGTTTTTACATTAATTTATAAAAAAATCCTCAGATGATCAAAATAATTGGCATATAAATACAGAAATAGCAATTTTTTTATACAGTATTTCAACATAAAAGCTCAAGTTTTGATTTTTGTATGTTGAGACAATGATATAAAAAGATAAATCAGATTCATGTTATAAGATTAGTGTAAAGGTCCATACACACTGAGCAATTTTTTCCCTTCTGAGTAAGTTTCCCGGGGGTGGACAACTTTCCATAGCAGGATGCTATAGAAAGCTGTCCACCCCATCGCTCATCTGCTGGTAATACCATATTTTAATGGAGATGCGGGAGTATTTCTCTAAGTGGTTGGGAGTGCAGACATATTGTACAAATATATATATATATATATATATATATATATATATATAGAGTGAATAGATCTAAATATATATATATAGAGAGAGAGAAGGCACTTACCCCCCACACACACTGTGAAGGATCCAGACCAGCACTCAAAGGTAGGTGAAGAAAAGGCTTTTATTCCATGCTGCGCAGTACACTGTAACAGCTGCTTAGCCCGACGGCCGTTTCAACTGGGCTCAGCCAGTTTTCGTCAGGGGTCACCACAAAATCAATGTCAAGCGCTTATAAGGACAGTAAGTGCGCCAAAAGTTTTCAAAAAACTAACTGACAGCAGCCTCTCTCTGGCCGCTTGACAGGGGGCGTGCGTGGAAGCGCGTCACGGGGAATCCCGGGGTTGGTCCAGCCGCGTCATCAGCACAGTGTAAACTGTCTGATACGGCGGCCGTGAACCTCTGTGCGGTGTGATGGGCAGCCGCTGCAGAGTATCGCAGCAGCACGGTTAAGGTTACGTGTGGTGTAGAAGATAGGAGAAGTGTACAGGGCTGCAGCTGACGCCGCAGCCACTGTATAACAAAGTGTCAACTAGATGGAAGACTGTGACGGGATGCTAATGACGGGATGTGGAGGGTTCACGCTCGTCGGGACTGCTGTCAGCCAGTGGCAATAAATGTATAACATGCTGTACGTAACAAAACGGTGTGCCTGACAATAAGTAGTCAGCACTCAATAAACCGTGTTAGCTGAATAACATCCTACAGATCCAGCACTCGGCGGTGCAAACAATCTGCAATAAACATGCATATTACACACATAAGTGGCCCAACTGTGGTCACCCTCGTACACACACGGCGGTGTGCATAGTGTCAACATCCCATGTCGACATCTCAGTAGTCCAACCAATGCACACGGCGGTGCAATCATGGCTGGATAGGAGGTAATATAGAAATATAGTTGAGAGAAAGATAAAAAGACAAAGTGCATGGAAGATATTTACATGGAAAAATCATTGATCATTTTAGAGAAAACATCCCATTTTAAAGTCCTCATTAAGGCCCTTTGGGGAAAGAGTGTCCAGGCGGTAAATCCATTGCAATTCTCTTTGCATAAGCAATTTATCTCTATCCCCTCCTCGCTTGAGCGGTGGGATATGATCAAGTAGTGTGCATCGTAGTTGGTTCACACTATGGGATTTTTCCAAAAAATGTTTTGCCACAGGTAAGTTTTTCAGTTCAATCTGTGAGCTTGGGCAGGTGTAACTTTTCTTGATGGAAGATCGATGCTGGCTAAGCCTTTCTTTCATCATTCTTATAGTCTTACCCACGTATAGCAATTTACATGGGCATTGGAGGACATAAACCACGAATTTGCTACAACAATCCAGATGAAATCTGCTGGAGTATTTAATCCCATCCCTGGGGTTGGTGAATTCAGTGCCTGTGAGCATGAAAGGGCAGTTAGAACACCCTGCACACTTGTACGTGCCCTTCTTGCGGTATAGCCAGCTTTCTTTGATGGGTTTGGTTATCGTGGAGTCTGTAACCACCAGTAAGTCTTTTAAATTAGGTCCCCTTCTGTAGGCGAATCGTGGCATCTGAGTGATCTCTGAGCCAAGGATAGGGTCGGAAGTCAGTAAGTGCCAATGTTCTCTTACACTTTTACGGATTTTGTTGGATGCCACCGTGTAGGTGCTGCATAGATTTAATCGTTTATCATGTTCGTTGTCAGACTTATCCCGTGCTAGTAAAATGCTGCTTCGATTTTGGGATAGGACTTTAGTGATGGCTGTGTCGACTTCCCTTGCATCATAGCCTCGCTCCAGGAATTTCAATTTCATGTTCAAAATTGCTGATGGTAACTCATCCGAGTTGGAGGTGGTGCGAACCACCCTAAGAAGCTGGGAATACGGAAGGCCTTTTTTGAGGGGTTCAGGGTGATAGCTGGTTGCATGCAGGAGCGTGTTTTTATCGGAATCCTTCGTGTAAATGCTGGTTTGTATTGTAGACCCAACCAGTGTCAGGGTAGTGTCCAGAAAATTAATCATATTGCTGCTAAAGGTAGCAGTAAAACGGATGGTGCCAGGTATTGAATTCAGATAATCAATGAAGGATAGAAGCTTCTCTTCACCTGCAGTCCATAGGAAAAAAAGATCGTCTATGTACCGTACGTACATCCTGATGCCGGTACTGTATATACTGTTACCAGTAATATGCTCTTGTTCAAAGTCTGCCATAAATATATTGGCATACGATGGGGCCATGTTAGACCCCATCGCCGTGCCCTGTTTCTGAAGGTAAAACCTGTTCTCAAACAGGAAGTAATTCTTGGTAAGTATAGTTTCTATCAGTAGTAGTAGAAATTCGACGGGAGGTCCTCTGTAGTCGGTACAATTAGATAGTTTCTCGCGGCAGGCTCTAATACCAAGTGCATGCGGAATATTGGTATAGAGGCTAGATACATCTAGCGTGACCAGTAGTGTGTTGGCTGGGATATCGGCAATGTCATTGATTTTCCTGAGAAAATCAGGGGTATCAGCGATGAAACTCTCCAATCCTCTTACCACTGGCTGCAGGTGGAAATCTACCAGCTGGGAGAGGGGTTGGCATAGTGAATCCCTTGCCGAAATAATCGGCCTTCCCGGGGGGGACACAAGGGATTTGTGAACCTTGGGGAGTGTGTAGAGTATTGGGATCTTGGGGTGATGTTGAGTAAGAAATTCAGCTGTTTCCTTTAGGATGAAGTTGTTGTTTTTTCCTAGGGTGATGATTTGATCAATCTGTTTTTTGTACTGCCAAGTTGGATCAAAGTCCAATTTTTCATAGCATACTTCATCAGCGAGTTGTGACAGCGCCTCTCTCGTGTAGTAATCGCGATTTAGGAGTACAATCCCTCCTCCTTTGTCCGCTGATCTTATGATGAGATCACGGTCTTCCGAGAGGGTCTTGATCGCATCCTTTTCTTCTCTGCTTATGTTATGATGTGAAATTTTCTGGCTGTTGATAAAGGGGTTTGTATCCCTCTTGAGTACCCTCATAAAAGTATTGATGGAAGGATTCAGTGTGGGGGGGTCAAAAGTGCTCTTTCGCTTCAAGGTCTGTCGATGTGTGTCGTCACCAGTCGACATGGTTGGTGGTGTTGGATTTCTGGCAAAGTGATCTCTGAGTCTTAGTTGGCGCCCAAGTTTGTACATATCAATTTGCCAACTAAAGGGATCCTGTTTCAAAGTTGGCACAAATGATAGACCTCTGTTGAGTAAAGATATCTCAGCTGCAGTCAATTGATGTTTGGATAGGTTAAAAATTACCGATCCTGTGAAGATTTCTGGCCTCTCCTTCTTCCTCCTCTTTCTCCCACCTCTGCGGGTGGGTACAAGAGGTTTTTTGGAGGCCTTCTATTGCGGTCTGACCTTGCTAGATATCCAGTATCTTGTGCACTAGTGCCTGGTGCATCTGAGTCACTAGCAGATGTATGACTATCCAGATCAGTAAATTGGGCAGGTGGTTTCCTCCCTGGGCCCCGTCTGAATTGGGTGCGGGGTCTCCTGGACTCGCTCCTGGAGAACCAGGGGTATACTCTGTTGTCCCTGTAGTCTAGCTTCACCTGCTTATATTTATTTTTCTTAAATTTGAGCAGATTCTCTTTAAATCTCTCAATTTCTTTATTCAATTGATTCAGTAGTCCTTTAGTTGGATCTTGTATCCCTTCATAGGGCTCAGATTTTTCCAATTCTTCAATCTCAACTTTAATGTTCTCCAGATCAGTGCCAGTTTGTTCCACCACTAATAGCATGAGGTCATGGGAGCACTTGTTGAGGATGCTACACCACTTAACACAAAAATCATCGTTGTGTCGACCTAGTGTAGGCTGGTTGTGAATTCTGAAACCTCTAGGGATTAGGGATTCTTTGTAGTATTGTGATAGCGTTAGTCCGTGTAGCTGGAGCTCAACTTCACGTCTCTTCAATTTAAGGAGGTCTTGGTATAGTTCCTCTGGGGTATCTTGGTGAAAGGCTAAAGTATCAGTGTCCGCAAACAGTATACGGCTGGCATCAGTAGCATTGTACTGCAATGTGCTTGCCGTTTCTCTACTGGTGCTTTGTGACATTGGCTCAAACAGATATGGAACTGTATATACAGTGCAGCTGAGAATACTCAATGCAAATGTAGGTACTGCAGCCCTGGACGGGGGAGCAAGTTTAAGTATAAATGAAGTACACTAGAAAAAGTGCATGAGGCTCATACCTTGGGTTGAGCCATAAGGTCAAAGTAGGGTGCTCAGTCCTGTTAGGAGCAATGGGATTGCAATACAGTAAAGTTATGCAGGGCGGCACTCCAAGTAACAATGAATCTTGGTGCAAGGTCCATAAAGTTTAGAAACAAGGCACTTACCCCCCACACACACTGTGAAGGATCCAGACCAGCACTCAAAGGTAGGTGAAGAAAAGGCTTTTATTCCATGCTGCGCAGTACACTGTAACAGCTGCTTAGCCCGACGGCCGTTTCAACTGGGCTCAGCCAGTTTTCGTCAGGGGTCACCACAAAATCAATGTCAAGCGCTTATAAGGACAGTAAGTGCGCCAAAAGTTTTCAAAAAACTAACTGACAGCAGCCTCTCTCTGGCCGCTTGACAGGGGGCGTGCGTGGAAGCGCGTCACGGGGAATCCCGGGGTTGGTCCAGCCGCGTCATCAGCACAGTGTAAACTGTCTGATACGGCGGCCGTGAACCTCTGTGCGGTGTGATGGGCGGCCGCTGCAGAGTATCGCAGCAGCACGGTTAAGGTTACGTGTGGTGTAGAAGATATTGAGTGCTGACTACTTATTGTCAGGCACACCGTTTTGTTACGTACAGCATGTTATACATTTATTGCCACTGGCTGACAGCAGTCCCGACGAGCGTGAACCCTCCACATCCCGTCATTAGCATCCCGTCACAGTCTTCCATCTAGTTGACACTTTGTTATACAGTGGCTGCGGTGTCAGCTGCAGCCCTGTACACTTCTCCTATCTTCTACACCACACGTAACCTTAACCGTGCTGCTGCGATACTCTGCAGCGGCTGCCCATCACACCGCACAGAGGTTCACGGCCGCCGTATCAGACAGTTTACACTGTGCTGATGACGCGGCTGGACCAACCCCGGGATTCCCCGTGACGCGCTTCCACGCACGCCCCCTGTCAAGCGGCCAGAGAGAGGCTGCTGTCAGTTAGTTTTTTGAAAACTTTTGGCGCACTTACTGTCCTTATAAGCGCTTGACATTGATTTTGTGGTGACCCCTGACGAAAACTGGCTGAGCCCAGTTGAAACGGCCGTCGGGCTAAGCAGCTGTTACAGTGTACTGCGCAGCATGGAATAAAAGCCTTTTCTTCACCTACCTTTGAGTGCTGGTCTGGATCCTTCACAGTGTGTGTGGGGGGTAAGTGCCTTGTTTCTAAACGTTATGGACCTTGCACCAAGATTCATTGTTACTTGGAGTGCCGCCCTGCATAACTTTACTATATATATAGAGAGAGAGAGAGAGAGAGAGAGAGAGAGAGAGAGAGAAATAAATGAGGCCACTCACCGGACTTTGTTTGCAAATGAAGTATTTAAAGAATCATTCCTCCATTTCAACCAACATTTAAGTGCTCTGTGCATGATAGTGGTCCACTGGCTGACGTTTTGGTCTGCATTCAGACCTTTTTCAAGGCCCCCACTACCTCCTCCTAAAGTGCATAGGAGGGGTCTTGAAAAAGGTCTGAATGCAGACCAAAACGTGAGCCCGTGGCCCACTGTCATGCACAGAGCACTTTAATGTTGGTTGAAATGGAGGAATGATTCTTTAAATACTTCATTTGCAAACAAAGTCCGGTGAGTGGCCTCATTTATTTTACTCTATATTTTGGATGGACCTGACCTTTGGGACACCCGGCAGTTGTCTTTCTGTATTGGTGGAGAGTGTGATCCTATCATCTGGATAGATTTTTTTACATAACATTATTCACACTTGTGGACATGGATGAAATTGAGTCAATGTAGAGAAGAGCCCAACATGTTTTGTCTACATCAGACTTCATCAGGGGTCATTCGATCACAGAAACATGGTAAAGAGTTAAAAAGAAGGTGCTTTACAGAAAATTGAAATGTTTCATTGTTTGGTTTTCAGCAATCATTTAATAAATATTAGCTGCTTTTGATAGGGACACTGATACAAAGGGCTTCAATGGGCTTTTATGTGGGTGAATGTCTTAAAACAATATTAGTGGTCCTATTTCAGAGTACCATTGGATAACCAAAATTCGATAGATCAAACACCAAGGATGGACTATAGATTAATACAGCATAAGTAAAAAATCCAAAGTGGACAGATAATCAATAGGATCATACACAATCAGACAGTGGGGGAGATTCTCTAAGAATCTTCGCCCCCTTCGCATTTATAATTATAGCAAAGGACAGCTCTTGCGTTAAGAGCTGTCCTTTGCGGTGAGAGTCGCCAGGTCCCAGCAGGACCCGGCGGCTCCCCCCTCCCTCACACACCCGGCGCTGCTGCTGCGCCGGGCTCTCCTCCTCCCTGCTCCCGGAAGAGGATCAGTGCAGGGAGGAGGTCACAGGTCCGGGCAGCACTGCTCTGTGCTGCCTGGACACAGGTGAGGGGGCGATGCGGGGCGGCGGGGGGTCCGTGCGGGGCGGCGGGGGGTCATTGCTTACAGCATCCCAAAATGCAGTAAAAACCCTGATAATGGGGTTTTTACCGCATTTCTTGTTTAGAGAATCTCCCCCAGTGTATCACTGGAGATGTGTCCTAATCTCTAGCTTGTCAGAATCTTAGGGCATTACATTAAACATTATCCATTGAGAGTATAATCAAACCCACAAATGTTTTGCTCCAGATACTCAACTAGGTCAAACGAATGCCTCTCCTCTTTTATAGCTTCTCTAACATGCAAACCTATTTTCAGCTGTGCTAACAAGGGTTTTCAAGGCATTTGTATTGACCCATTACTCTTCTAACGTGATTAGCAAACAGTATGTACCAATAGAACACTGGAGTGATGGTTGCCAGAAATGGACCTCTATACACCTATGTAGATATTCCTTTAAACCCAGACGTTTGCAGCTAGTATATTCATTCTGATTAATTTAATGTTATCTTCATTGAGTTGTGTACACCTCAAAGGCAGCAAAACAACATCAATGTACCCATAGAATACTGTCAACAGTGTGTCTTAAAAATCAAGAGTGCATAATAGACCAGATAGCGATATGCTGTAAAGTACATACAATACATACATTTGGTTTGTTTTGCAATACAAAACAAACCATATTTGGGGGCCCTTGCACAAACTGGCTATATAAGTTGTCCCCTCCATCCAGTGTGTACTCCAAAAAAATTTTAGTGCAGCCAGGAACCTTGTCAGCGATCGGCGTAGGATCGGCATAGGAGGCTGGATCGGCAGAGGATGTTCATCAAAATGAATTACAAATTTCTCCAGGAAGCACGGCAGTTGCCTCCGTAAAGTACACCTGTGATGGTGGATTCCAGCAGGGACTAGTTAATACTCGGTGAGGATAAAGATGTACACACTTAAGAGGACAAGGAATCAGAGGAGGAGGAGGACATCTTGCCTCTGTAGAGCCAGTTTGTGCAAAGTGAGATAGATTAATTGGATTTTTTTTGTGGGGGCCCAAACAAACCAATCATTTCAGTCACAGTGTTGCAGACCCTGTTGCTGAAATGATCGGTTTGTTAAAGTCAGCATGTCCTATTTATACAACACAAGGGTGGGCCCAAGGACAATTCCATCTTGCACCTCTTTCCTTTGCATTATGTGGTGTTTGGGGCCTAGTTGTTACAACTGCTATCCTGTCTGCCACTGTAACAGAATATTTACAAGTGTTTTATTTCTTTATACTGTTGTCCAGTGAAATATTTATTCAATATATACAATTGTAAATAAAAATTATTTTTCCTATTATTCTCTATCTGTTTCACCCTACAGAGACCATTTATGAGATAGGTACACCATTCTTGGATAAGATATCATGCTTTGTGCATACAGTATGTGGAGAATGGGTCCTGCTTCACCAGACGCAGTGCCCGCTAAGGCTGGGGTCTATATAGGGATACAACCAGAGCCATTTTTACAAAACAAGGGCATCTCCCTGTTTTGTAGTCAAGCAGAGACCAGGGTTTTACCTTCCGAAGAAGGCTTCCTGGCCCTGGTAGAGGAGTTCCAGTGGCCAGTATAGGTAAGCTTAGGTTTACTCAGATGGCTGATGCCTGCGGCCGTCACAGACAATAGCCATGATAGCAATGCTGCATGTTTGGATGCAGTACTCGGACCTATGGTGTTGGCAGGAGGTGTCTTTTTCTGCAATTTCCTCAAGTGCCACCTAATGAGCTGCTATTAAGACCTGGGATCCCTGTTAGCCAGGGACTGGGTGTACTCACATCAAGAGCCTTCAGCCATGCTATCGGTGGCAGCAGGCTGCAGAGGGCTCCAAATGCATGCTGCATGTAGCTGCATTGAGCTTCCATTGGGACTAATGTCCCTGCAGCCAGGGACCCAGGCGCCGACCTCGGGAAGTGGGAACGGGGATACCCCTGGAAACTCCCACGGTGCAGGCAGACAGATGCAAAATTTTGCCTGTGCTAGTGTTCAAAAAGTAAAATAATAAATAAAATAAATAAAAATAAAACCTGAAACTCCAGAGTAGGCGTCCTGCTCTGCCGGACACATTTTCTAAAACTGGTGTCGGAGAGGGGCATAGAGGGGGAGAAGTCAGTCACACATTTAAATTAAAAGTGCAGGCTCTGCTGATCACCCATCTATACCCCACTGTATTGGATGAGTGTCCCCAATGGACATGTTTTACATATCATGGCAAATTGGTGAAGTATCTTCCAATCATTTGACTAACTCTTGATAGCCATCAAGTAAATAGATAGGAATTTATTTAAAAAAAACATTACATGTGAATTGAAGTCTGTGACGTAAGTTTACATAGCGGCACTCCTGTGCATATTGTGAATTAAAAAACAAACAAACCATAACCTTTAATAGTATTTGCTTAAATGGCGATATCAGAAGTGTTCAGCGTTTAAGATCTGCATAGACCATGCAATAAAAAACGATTATTGCAATATTTGCAGCTTGAATGATGTTCTTTTTAGTCCAGCAAGAATATCCTGAATGACTCATTTATACGTGGAATATGAATGGCAACAAGTCATGTTTAAAATAATTATTGCAGACTATGCCATTCCTATACTGGCTTATGGATACTTAACAGTCTTTATAACACTTAACAGTTCACATTGCGCTCAGTGTGTCTCAGCATGATTGCAAGGTGAATTTCAACAGCAATAAGACAAGTACTAAGTTTACACCAGAGACATAATAAAGCTGAATGTATAATCTGGTTTCCTCATTCATGGCAGATTTATTAAGCTCGGTGATGTGATAAAGTGTCTGGTTTTTATCACTGGCCAATCAGCTAATAACTGTGAAGTTACAGGCTTGGTTTGAAACATGACAGGTAGAAGCTGATTGGCCGGTGATAAAAACCAGACCCTTTATCACTTCACCGAGCTTAATAAATCTACCCCTCAGTTTGGTTGTATATCAGATTTAATTGTGGGTGGATTTTGGATTTGAGAAATTTTATTTCCAGTACCACATACAGTACTTCCCAACTGTCCCGCTTTCCGCGGGAACGTCCTGGTTTTTAGAGATGTTCTCACGTCCACCAGTGTCCCGTGACAGGGAGGGGGGATGAGATAGGTACAGTTGGGACTCCCCCCAGCCTCAAGAGAATACACGCTGTGCGCATGCCCATAGGATCCATTCAGTAATGCAGAGGGGCAAGAAACATGGGTGTGTCCCAAGGACACAACATCCGTGAGGCCCGTTGTTATATAAAACACAGATAAGGTAGAATCTAATGTATTTACTAATGATTACGTTAATCTAGATATCACCGAATGTCACAACATGTCAAGCAACAATCTTCGACTATTGTTCTTTAATGGAAATATTGATTCAAACAGTTTTCGACCAATGTGAGTTAAATTAAATAACCAAGATTGATTCATCTGCAATGTACTTAGTAAAGATGAGGGGTAGTCTGAGCCAGCAGGAAGATTGGATATCCTTAGTAGAAAAGAAGAAAATACAGTATACTGTTGTACACTGTATATAATCAGAATGCTTTATTGGCCAGGTATTTTCGCGTATACTAGGAATTTGATTTGGATTGCTGTGTAGCAGCCAGTTAGGTAACAGTTAGACAGTTATAATACAGATATATATTACACATACACGTATACGCTAGATGTACCCTGGGAATTATAGACGCAGGGAACAGATACCCGCCAAGCTGCCCAGCACCTAGGCAGCCATCACCGGCACCACGTCACCGCGACAGCCAGGCAAGCAACAATACAAGCAATCAGTACAGTTATCACTCAGGGAACACATACCCACTGAGCTGCACAGAGCCTAGGCAGCCATCAGTGGCGCCACTGATCACTACAACAGTCAGGTAGGTAACAGATATACAGAGACAGTACAGATACAGATTGCTGTGCAATGTACTAGACAGGGGAGACACAGCGTTTATGGTTGAGTGCACAGCTCCTAGGCAGCCTTTTGTGGTGCCATCTTGATCCTGCTGCTCACAGCAGCAGGAGGGCTCAACAGGCCATCTTCCCTAGAGGGAGAGCCAGCGTGGGTGGTCCTGGTGGGGGTGGGTAGTTGGCAAGAGTCAGTCAGTGAGGCCAGGGGAGAGAGTTGCTGAGGCCTGGGGAGAGTCAGTGACGACTGGGGCTGGAGTTGGGCCCTCTGGGCTGAGTCCTACGCCGCTGCCATGTAACTATACCTCCTCCCTTGGGGGGGCACCGCCACTGAGTATCGGGTGGGTGGTGGACAGGCTCCCACAATTTGCTCATGCTGGAGGAGCGGCTGGGGCCTGCAGGCCGGAAACCACTGTCGTGGCCGGGTGACGCAGCCGGGAGCCGATGGGGGTCGCCACCTCTGGTGGTCATGCCGGGGACCGTGGCAGTGCACCTGCTTGTCTTGGCCGGGTCCTGTGCCGCATCTTGAGCCGGGTCCTCGTCACTCCCATCTGCCTCCATCATACACCTCATACACGATGGAGGTCATAGCCTCAGTGGCCACGCTGCCCCGGCCGGGGGGGGGGGGGTTCGGGTCCTCTCCTCCGCCCTCTCCATCTCCCCTCCTCCGCCCTCTGCATCTCCCACTCTGTCCCCGAGGTGCCGAGGATGGAAGCTCCGGTGGATGGGAGCTTGCATGCATGCGACCATCCCCGGCCCCCTCCTGAAGGGATCCGGTGTACTCTGCCATTGCAGTGCAGGTTTTAAGGATATCCATGGTTTAGCACATGTAACTTACTTAGTACCACAGTCAAGCATGGATATACAGATGGGTCAGGTCCCATCTTTGCAGGGGATGGCGCTGGCGTCGCCAGCCGCCATCCCCCGCCAGCGCCATGGCGATGGTGAGAAGGGGACGCACGCGCACGAGAGGCGCGCGCGTCCCCTTCCGACGGCGCTTCCATCCGTTCCCCGGGTCCCCGCCGGCTTGCCGGCGGTAACCCGGGGTCCCCGCCGCCTGCCCGCACCCCCCCCTAACCCTGTCCGTCTCCCTGAGGCGGAGACGCACGCGCGTCTCAGTCTCCTCGCTGGCGTGGCTGCTGGCGGGTCGCCAGCGCGTACGTTCTGGCGACCCGCCAGCAAGGATGGCAACAGTAACATACTGTACTTACAGATGTGTCCATTTACAGCTAAGCATGTACACATGCTCCCACTACCCCCATACAGTACAGTTTATGGTGCCGATTAGCCTGATATCCATAACTATATAGGGGAGGTAAACTGACTGGGGTAGTGCAAGCTATGCTCCCATTATCCATAGGTTTGTTTGTAGTAGCTGTGGGTGGTACCAGGAATCAATGCATGCCTGGGACCGCTGAAGAGGATCCTGAAGGACATAGTGGCACACTGTGGACACTGGGGGACCATCAGGGCACCACCGGAGAACCAGGTAAGTATGTTAAAAAAAATATACCAAAAACTGGAAAAATACTGTTAGGATCCGCCTCCAGCGGATCTGTGTTATGCGCAGATTCACATATTCTGTGTGTAGTTTCATGTTCTCCCTGGATTCTGCTCCCTGGGTTTATCCCAGCCTGTGTGTGTGTGTTTACTCGCTGGTGGCATCCAGTGGTCAGCCTGGGCCATTGCAGCTCACTTTCAGTACTGTGTGTTCTGGTGTCTTGATTAGGCTCCTAGCCTGCAGTGCACACCTTTAGGCAATGTGTAATCAGCACCACATTGTGCTCACTATAAAGACTCTCTGCTCACACACTCCGGTGCCAGTTATAGTATTCAGTTGCAGTGTTCAGTTCGTTGTAGTCCACTCTGTCCAGCTTCAGTCAGTGTTTTGTCAGCCTATGTCAGAGTGTGTTCCTGGTCCTGGTTCCTGTCGGGAGCCTTCCTGTTGTTCCACGCCTGTCCTGCCCTGCCTGGTTTGGTCCTGCCGTGCCTGGGATTCAGCTTGTTTGCCCCGCTGTACACTCATCTGCCAAAGAGATCTGCAGTGCTTGTCTGGGACTCCGTCATCTTCCCAGATAAGTCAGGGGTTACCCTGTGTTTCTCCTTACGCAGTTTTGGCACACTGTGTCACTGGGCATTATTGCCATTTCATTATATAACATCTCATTAGCATTGTTGCCATTTCATTATATAACATCTCATTAGCATTGTTGCCATTTCATTGTGTATCATCTCACTTGCATTGTTACCAGTCAGTGTCACCTGCTCAGCCTTATTACTTCTTTGGGCTTCTGGGAGTTCCCCGGTATAGGGATTTAGTTAGCTTTTTCCCCTTGCTCTCTCCTGGTCTCGGCGGACGTGTTGTCATTTCCTAAGACCTGCCTGTAGCGGAGTGGGGCGGACTTAATTCGCCCTTCAGCCGAGACGGGCCCAGGTGAAGCCTAGCACCGCACACGTCCGTCGATTCCAGTCAGAGGCAACGGAGTTAGGGTACCGGGGATACTCCCAGAATCCTTACATTATAACTGGCCATAACAGATAAACTCTGGAGCTGAGTTCTGCCCTCTCAGTCCAGCAGTTTTTTTTTTGCCTTGTCACAGTCTTGTCACAGTATTTTTTCCTTGTCTCAGTTGTTGTGTCATAGTCTTTTGCACAGTAACCTTGCACGGCCATATCATGCAGGCCATGCAAGAGTCATTAGCGGCCCTAAATCTGGCGTTCAATACCTTTAAATCTGGGCGGTTGGAGATTTTGCAGCAGTCCCTACTGCAGCTGCAAAAACTCCTCACTGAAATATTTCTGATCCTTCCCGAGGTCACTGGGGTTAATTCAGCCCCTAATGAGGCCCTGTCTAAGGAGTTATTAGGCAGCGAGTCCATAAACCCGGAGGTTCAGGAGAAGCATAAAAGTGTTCTACGGCCAAAGCTTTCGCTGGAGGAGCGTCAGCGGCGTAGAAACCTGAATTTATGCTTGTACTGTGGAGATTCAGGCCACTATCTCCAGGCTTGCGGATTGTGCAGGCCTGGTGGTGGTGATAGGGTGTCTCCTCTGGCCAAGTCAGGGCAGGTTGTCAGATCTATGCCCGTCTTCACGGTGGCAGAGGAGCGCTCTGAGTCTCCCAGTAAAAGCACTCTGTTTAATACCGTTGGTCTAAGTGCTGGGAGACCTCATTTTGAGTTAAAGAATCAGCAGAGGAGGTGCTTCCCGCATGATGGTATTTCTGCTAACATTAAGTCAGAGTTGCAAACCCTTAAAGGGAAAGCCCAGGTGATTGACTCAGATGCTGGGGGCCCGCCGAGCCGGTCTGACGCCGGGGGCCCGCCGAGCCGGTCTGACGCCGGGGGCCCGCCGAGCCGGTCTGACGCCGGGGGCCCGCCGAGCCGGTCTGACGCCGGGGGCCCGAAGTGCGCAGCCCCGAGTGGGGTTCCGAATTGCGCAGCCCCGAGTGGGGTTCAAGTTGGTGTCGCCCCAGAGGGGGTTCAAGTTGGTGTCGCCCCAGAGGGGGTTCAAGTTGGTGTCGCCCCAGAGGGGGTTCAAGCCGCTGTCGCCCCAGAGGGGGTTCAAGCCGCTGTCGCCCCAGAGGGGGTTCAAGCCGCTGTCGCCCCAGAGGGGGTTCAAGCCGCTGTCGCCCCAGAGGGGGTTCAAGCCGCTGTCGCCCCAGAGGGGGTTCAAGCCGCTGTCGCCCCAGAGGGGGTTCAAGCCGCTGTCGCCCCAGAGGGGGTTCAAGCCGCTGTCGCCCCAGAGGGGGTTCAAGCCGCTGTCGCCCCAGAGGGGGTTCAAGCCGCTGTCGCCCCAGAGGGGGTTCAAGCCGCTGTCGCCCCAGAGGGGGTTCAAGCCGCTGTCGCCCCAGAGGGGGTTCAAGCCGCTGTCGCCCCAGAAGGGGTTCAAGCCGCTGTCGCCCCAGAAGGGGTTCAAGTTGTTGTCGCCCCAGAAGGGGTTCAAGTTGGCGTCGCCCCAGAAGGGGTTCAGGCCGGTGTCGCCCCAGAGGGGGTTCTGGCCTGTGTCGAGGCCGCAGCCCCGAGTGGGGGCCCGGAGGCCGCAGCCCCGAGTGGGGGCCCGGAGGCCGCAGCCCCGAGTGGGGGCCCGGAGGCCGCAGCCCCGAGTGGGGGCCCGGAGGCCGCAGCCCCGAGTGGGGGCCCGGAGGCCGCAGCCCCGAGTGGGGGCCCACAGCCTCAGTTTGTAGCCCCGAGTGGGGGCCCACAGCCTCAGTTTGTAGCCCCGAGTGGGGGCCCACAGCCTCAGTTTGTAGCCCCGAGTGGGGGCCCACAGCCTCAGTTTGTAGCCCCGAGTGGGGGCCCACAGCCTCAGTTTGTAGCCCCGAGTGGGGGCCCACAGCCTCAGTTTGTAGCCCCGAGTGGGGGCCCACAGCCTCAGTTTGTAGCCCCGAGTGGGGGCCCACAGCCTCAGTTTGTAGCCCCGAGTGGGGGCCCACAGCCTCAGTTTGTAGCCCCGAGTGGGGGCCCACAGCCTCAGTTTGTAGCCCCGAGTGGGGGCCCACAGCCTCAGTTTGTAGCCCCGAGTGGGGGCCCACAGCCTCAGTTGGTAGCCCCGAGTGGGGGCCCACAGCCTCAGTTGGTAGCCCCGAGTGGGGGCCCACAGCCTCAGTTGGTAGCCCCGAGTGGGGGCCCACAGCCACAGTTGGTAGCCCCGAGTGGGGGCCCACAGCCACAGTTAGTCACTGCCTCTGCCGAGGTTCCTAAGGCCACTGTTTCAGGGGGGCTCTCACTGGTCTTGGAGCTACAGGAGATGCTGAAGGCCATAACCTCTAAGGGGGTCCCTAAAGTCACAGCCTCAAGGTTCTCATGTGAGGTCAATGGTACCACTACCCCAGTGAAGCACTCGAGCCAGTCAGTGCAAAAGGCCCAGCCCATAGCTATTTCCGCTGGGTGTGCCTTTTTGTCTCCCTCTTACAAAGGTCTTCCTGAATTATTACCACCTAGAGCGCTGGTATCCAGGTTTGATGCTTTCTCAGATTCAGACTCAGAATTTGTGTCTGAGATTGATGGGTATCCGGTGTATACAGGCCCTATGGTTTATGAAGAGGCCTGTTTAAGACCAGGGACATCTTCTCGTACCAAACATTCTAAGAGAAGGAAAAAGAAGTATATGCACTGACCTTTTGCTTGTTCTGTTTGTCATATCTGTTTGTCTGGTCTTGTTGTGTCCGAAGGCCACCTTTGAGAGGGGGGCAGTGTTACAAGCTGCAGTCACAGCTTGTTTCTGTTTGTTGGTTTTTACCCCCATTCCAGGGTTTGGTATTCTCCATTTAGTGGAGAACCTGGTATTGGGGTCCCTTGACCCCTCTTCAAGGGGGGGGTACTGTTAGGATCCGCCTCCAGCGGATCTGTGTTATGCGCAGATTCACATATTCTGTGTGTAGTTTCATGTTCTCCCTGGATTCTGCTCCCTGGGTTTATCCCAGCCTGTGTGTGTGTGTTTACTCGCTGGTGGCATCCAGTGGTCAGCCTGGGCCATTGCAGCTCACTTTCAGTACTGTGTGTTCTGGACTCAGGTGTCTTGATTAGGCTCCTAGCCTGCAGTGCACACCTTTAGGCAATGTGTAATCAGCACCACATTGTGCTCACTATAAAGACTCTCTGCTCACACACTCCGGTGCCAGTTATAGTATTCAGTTGCAGTGTTCAGTTCGTTGTAGTCCACTCTGTCCAGCTTCAGTCAGTGTTTTGTCAGCCTATGTCAGAGTGTGTTCCTGGTCCTGGTTCCTGTCGGGAGCCTTCCTGTTGTTCCACGCCTGTCCTGCCCTGCCTGGTTTGGTCCTGCCGTGCCTGGGATTCAGCTTGTTTGCCCCGCTGTACACTCATCTGCCAAAGAGATCTGCAGTGCTTGTCTGGGACTCCGTCATCTTCCCAGATAAGTCAGGGGTTACCCTGTGTTTCTCCTTACGCAGTTTTGGCACACTGTGTCACTGGGCATTATTGCCATTTCATTATATAACATCTCATTAGCATTGTTGCCATTTCATTATATAACATCTCATTAGCATTGTTGCCATTTCATTGTGTATCATCTCACTTGCATTGTTACCAGTCAGTGTCACCTGCTCAGCCTTATTACTTCTTTGGGCTTCTGGGAGTTCCCCGGTATAGGGATTTAGTTAGCTTTTTCCCCTTGCTCTCTCCTGGTCTCGGCGGACGTGTTGTCATTTCCTAAGACCTGCCTGTAGCGGAGTGGGGCGGACTTAATTCGCCCTTCAGCCGAGACGGGCCCAGGTGAAGCCTAGCACCGCACACGTCCGTCGATTCCAGTCAGAGGCAACGGAGTTAGGGTACCGGGGATACTCCCAGAATCCTTACAAATACCTTATCCAAAATGCTTGCTGTCAGGTGAGGTTATCGGCGCGCCTGCAAACTCGCGCATTGCACCATTTGGACTGCTGAAGAGGATCCTGAAGGACAGAGTGGCACACTGTGGACACTGGGGGACCATCAGGGCACCACTGGAGAACCAGGTAAGTATTTAAAAAAAAATATACCAAAAACTGGAAAAATACCTTATCCAAAATGCTTGCTGTCAGGTGAGGTTACCGGCGCGCCTGCAAACTCGCGCATTGCACCATTTGGGCCGCTGAAGAGGATCCTGAAGGCTTCCGTGGATGCCTGGGCACACCATGGACACCGGGGGACCATCAGGACACCACCAGGGACCAGGTAAGTATGTTTAAAAAAAAATATTCCAAAAACCGAAAAAATCCCTTATCCAAAATGCTTGTGGTCCCGAGCATTTCGGATAAGGGGTACTAAACCTGTACTTTATTTCTATGTTCTTTATCTCTCCAGCTCTTTATCTCTCCAGCATCTCCATAATGCTTCAAATAATAGTAAAACCTTAGTAGATTAAAGCAATCTTTATAATGGATACAGTACTTTACATGTATTTTTATAATTCATAAAGAGTTTGGGAAAATTATCGGTTCTAGCTCCAAGCTCCTTTTACACTAAGAAAATATATTTTTAATATATAATATTGTAGCATTGGCAGGGCTGCCATAAGAAATTGTGGGGCCCGGGACTGACAAAATAGGCAGGGCCCCCTTTTCTTTCTCAAACAGCTGGAATTGCTGGTTAGACCTGTGTCTGCCGCACTACCTCTACATTGCTCACGGGAAAAGTGAACTTTCTGACAAATTATACTTCATAAACTCCAATCCTGGGCCCCCTTTCTGTCTGCCCCCACCTTCCTGATGACTGCCCTGAGCATTGGCATTGCTATTTATGTATATATTTTCCTGAGTTGGTAAAAATCATTGTAAAATGTTACCACTTTTTGCTAAGACAGAGTGAAGTTTTTATATGTTTTTGCCTTCTAGTACCAATTCAAGTAGTTCTCAATTGCAATTCTTGAAGTCAGGCTAGATTTGATGTATCTATCTTGTTGAGTGGAAGTGGCTCCGTAAAAAAAAGAAAAAAAAAAAACCCCGGTCAAGCATTACGGCAACTACTGTAGCTCTATCTGTAAACTCAAAAAACTTTGTGACTGTGGCTCAAACAGTACATCACTTTACGAGGCATATTTATTTGAATACATTGCAAGGATTTATAAAATATCACATATAAGAAATGTCCATCCCTACAAATTATTACCATGTACATCTTGACTTAGGGTATCAGACACACATAAAGATGGAGCGCCTCTCATTCAGCGCTAGGGATCGCCAGAATGCCCCTGCTGTCAGTCACCGGCGGAGAGGCGCTTCATCTGACTAGGATGTCTCAACCGCATGTGCATCCCAGTTTTTCCACGGCGGGTGACAGAAACCCCGCCTGTCTCTGCTTCAGGAGGACAGGCAGGGTTAGGGAGGGGTGCGGGGGTGGCGGACACTGACAAGGAGAGCGGCGTGGAGAGGGCGTTGCGCTCTGCCGGAAGGGGTTGCGTACGCAACCTCTTCGGGCGGCTGGCAGTTGGTGATCCGACCACCAGGTGAGGCCTGCTCCATCTGTAGGTCATCACAGAAGCCTATTCCAAGCTACGCTTTCCCTGCTAGCAGACAGGGAAGGCTGAGCAGAGTAGATAAAACAGGGGAAAGCCCTGATAATGCCACCAAGTCGCCTTTCAAATGAGAAAATTTATCAATATTAGTTTTAGGAAAATTAGTTTTCACACCCTTTTAACAATATTTTAGCAGCGCCTAAAAATACTAATGGTCTAATGGAAGAGACATCGCAAACTTCTCCTCCAAGCCCTTAATATCATTCCATAAATGTAATGGAAAATGTGGTATGCTCAAAATCACTAGAGAGAGAACCTCCTGAGGAAGATGTGGGTTTGCGTTGCACACATATCACCATCCTGCTACTATCCGGTATCACAGCAGGCATATTTAGCATCCAGATGCCTGAGAAGACTGGCTCTGCGCTCCAGACATACAGATGTAGCGCCGCTCGTCCAGTGCCGGCGCACGCCAGACCGCCCCCGCTGGTGAGCGGACGCTACATTTGATTGGGATGCGCGAGCATCCCACACGTACGCGGGTCCCAGTTTACTGCCAGGGGAAGTGGGAGAACATAGCGGGGACCGGAGGGGAGGCAGCGGGGGGAGCTCCTTTGTAAGGGGACGTGCGCGCGTCCCCTTACGAATCCACCGCCAGCCCCTGCAATGATGGAGCAGGCTCCATCTGTAGTTTCTATCAGCGCTGTGTGCACTTAGTCTGCAGTGTACAACATCAGCAATCCCCGCGGCTGCACTCCACTCCCTGCCTGTCATTTCCAATGCCCAGCTTCAGTCTCCTGTGGCTTCCACGCTGCCACCATTACAGTAGGCCTCAGACCATGTGCCAAACAAACAGGCTTCTTGCCTTTCCCAGACATGGGAGCAGCCATGTTTTTCCCTGTCGCATGGCCAATCCTGTCAGTTTCCCAGTCTGGCTAATTACCCAGCCACTCTGCTTCCATTCCTCCCTATAGACAAAAAAAGAGGGGGAGTACAGCGCTAGGTTTAACTGAAAAGAATGTACACTACCACATGTACATAAATTCAAAGCATTTATTTATACAAAGAAATCAATGAGAGCTCTCATAAAAACATAGATAATATTAAAACAAAATATAAAAACAATCATACAAGGCTCTCTGAATATAACTCCATTCCTCCCTATATCTATGCTGGGTAAGTAAGGCTAGTTGCCAGTGTTACTGATCTCATCCTGGACGAGATTCTCTATTACAGAAATGCGATAACGGGGGTTTTTACCGCATTTCTGTATTCTCTAACCTCCCTCCGCAGTGTCACCGCTGCGGAGGGAATCGCCAGCAAAAGCTGGCGGTTCCCTGCAGAAGCCTATGGGCTTCTTACCGCAGCGGTGTGTGAGGGATCCGTCACGGATCCCTCCCAGCATGCCCTGCGGCCGGCGCGTCATAGACCCGGAAGTCCAGCAACAGCGCCGCTTTGCAAGGGACAGCTCTTACCGCAAGAGCTGTCCCTTGCGTTAATTACCGCATATTTTAGAGAATATGCGGTCATTAGAAATGCGATGCCCGGCGAAGAGGGCTGCGGATTTTAGAGAATCCCGCCCCCTGAGTGTATTACCTGCATGGTGTCTCTCTGTGTGCTAAGCTGCTTTCCAGGTTCCTGTTCCTGTGGATTCCGCTCCTTCCAGGTCCTTTGTCATCTCCAGCAAGCAGCTGCCTGGCTCCATTGGTGCTCCGTCATCAGTACTGCTCATCATCGGTGCTCCGCCATCAGTACTTCTCACCATCGATACTTCTCATCGGTGCTCCTCCATCGGTATGTCTCACCATCAGTGCTCCATCATCGATACCGACACCATCGGTGTGTTCTTCATCTACCCTCATCACCATCAATAGTTCTTAATTACGTCTGATCGCTAAAGGTGCATCCTTCATTGATATCTACCACCATCAATGTCCTCCATGAATATCCATCACCATTGGTGCTGCATCTGCGACTCTGTCCTTCTCTGGGGATCGTCTGGTCAATGTTTCGCACCATCGGTGCTTCCATACTGTGACCGAGCTTCCGTGGCATTCTTCAAGGCCACAGTGGTCAGTATTCCATCACTCTGCCTTAATATTATTATCAATCTGCCTTAATATTATTATCTTCTGGACTCCTGTAGTGTTCCTACACTGCACCAGTTATTCCTCAGCCACCATATTTGCTCTGGACTCCATCAGTGTTACTTCACTGCAGCTATTACTATTAATGAATATCTGCTACTACCTGTGATTACCTGCAATACCTTACCATTATCCAAAGTCTTCTGTTTATGATACTGTCTTCTGTGGTCAATAAAGACTTTATCTTTTTACTCTGTGGTCACATCTAGCTAATATGCGTGGTCTCTGGCATGCACAGTACCTTTATTAAGGGTTCCAGTACCAGCCAGCCCCTATGCCTGTGGTTACTTCCAGCGAAGATCTAACCACAGGCGTGACACATCCATATAATCAGTTCCAGATTGCCACCCACTCTAGGTGGACTTTTTTGCAAGGACTTCTTGCTAATAAACGGACACCAACAGATGGACCGACTACATATCAAGTAATATCCACCTCCTGTTGGGGATTATACTGGAACACTAACGCAATATATTTGGACAGTTCATCCAATCCTATATTCCCACCAACATGTGGGCTCCATGCTAATACTGAAATAATTTCTTTGATCCTAGAACAATATGTTTGCAGCACCCTTATGTTTGCAGCACTCCACTTAACTTCAACCCAGGAGCAGCACACTATACCACTATTGCATTGAGGTAATGTACATGTACTAATTTATTCACCGGGCTGATCACCCTTGTTATTGCTTTTATATTGTACTTGTTAATCAAATATATATGTATTGCTTACTCAGTGAAACCTAGCACTGTTCTTGTCCTTATATCACTCCTGTTAACTTACCAGGAGACTTGACACTTCCCTTAGAACGTCAGCTTTAAGATAGTGCCATGTGGGCAATTGTTTTTTTGATACTACATGCTCAAAATTACTAACCTTAAATTGTAAAAAAATAATAATAATAATACAGGGGTGGTAGGGAGCCTTGTAAGAATAACACTAACTTCAGATAGAATTATTCAGGCTTTGCCCAAGTATCCTCTTCTACAGCCCTGACCCTTGTGCCTGCTTGAAGGCAAAGTTGAGCATGCAGTCCCCTTCTGTGGTCAGCCATGTGTACCAAATGGGATGTAGGTGGCAAACTGGCTAGCAGAATATTGGTACACCTGTCAGAATGCCAGTTCCTGAATTCCAGCAGCTGGAATCCCGATGTTAGTATGCCAGAGAGGGCTAAGCTGCTGGGGATAGGTTGTTTAATCACCGGCAGGGGAGCGTTGGACTACAGAGGGGTGGGTGGGTTAGGGTTCATTTAGTACAGCACCCTTTAAGGATATTCAGCAGTCAGGGTGCTGGCATCCTAACTGCTGGAATCCTGTGCATAACCCGTATCTGATAGGCCACAGTGTAAAAAAAAACATCGCTGACCTTGCTGCTCATCTGCTAATCGCAGATGAGCGACAGAGTTGATGGCTTTCCATAACGTGCTGCTATGGAAAGATTAACCTCTGGAAAAATCCCTTTGATGGCTGAAAGTCGCTCAGTGTGTCAGCCCCGAGATTTTCCACATCATTGGGCACACTGGGCAAAATCACCCAGTGTGTATGTACCTTTATACTGTGTAGTTCATGGATTTGTGGATACAACAAACAGAAGAATCATGAAAAACTGCATTGTCTGTCTCTAGTTTTCTACTCTGCAATGCTCATAGATCACATTTGACTATAATGTTACATTACATCTGTATCTGACCTAAAAAGGTACAGTATCATATGTTTCGAGAAACTGAGCATTGTGAAAATCTAAACAATACCCTGAGATTTGGGTTAACTGGATTTGCAGGGAGTCAGCTTTCTTACAAGCACTGTTCCTGCTTGTTATAATGATACAACCATATACACTTAAATAATAGGCCCTGTTGATCAGTTTGCTTTGCATTCTAAAATACTAGAGCAATTGAGTATTGTTTCGGTAGTGGGACAACTGCTCCAAAAAGTAACTGTCCCACGATCACTATCAACACTGCTAATTACTATTCGTTTTATAATCCAGAAAATGTAAGCACCCGGACAGGGAGGGACACTGGATGCAGGAGGATCAGTCCAGATGCCTTTTTCACTTCCAAACCCCTTCCTATTAAAAAATAGCAGGTCATGTGCCAGTTCTCACTAGCAAACTCCATGAACTTTCAGCAAATGGTCTCGTTACTTAATACATGTGGGCTCTTAAGACACCGGGTCTCAAACTCGGTCCACACAGTGCATGTTTTGCAGGTCTCCTCACAGTAAATTAATTGGCTCCATCTGTGGATCTTTTAAAATGGATCAATGAGAAATGAATGCACCTGTGCACCTGCCGGGTGACCTGGAAAACATGAACTGTGTGGGTTCCTGAGGACTGAGGTTGAGAATCCCTATCTTAAGGGATATTGATAATAAGTCCCTTACTACTTTTAGCCAAAAACACAGACTAAGGGGGGTATTCAATGTCAGGGGCACGACTGTCGAGCAAGCTCGACAGCCGTGCCCCTGTCCCGTTCTCGCTTGGCTCGACTGGAGCTCGGCGGTCGGGATTCAATGTCCCGGCCGCCGAGCGGCGAGTTGATGACGGAAATAGACGAGCTCCGGCCGGGAGCTCGCCTATTTCCGGCTTTTCTCGGCAGAACCCGACAGCTTGTGATGTCGGGCTCGTTCTGCGGTGAAACCCTGTTCAATGCTGTCGGGGAAGACAGCATTGAATAGGGCCCCGCAGCCATCTCGGGAGATGGCTGCGGGAGCACGACTGTGTTTGAATACCCCCATAAAGGTTCATTTTGATGTTATTGTATTTGAATGTGAACACTGCTGATCTAACTCTCCAAGTGCAAGGGAGATGGCTGCGGGAGCACGACTGTGTTTGAATACCCCCATAAAGGTTCATTTTGATGTTATTGTATTTGAATGTGAACACTGCTGATCTAACTCTCCAAGTGCAAGGAGCCTTAAGTGGCAGATATTTGATATAACTGGTAATTTTGTGTATGAGCATTATGACTGCCTGCATAAGGGATTCATAATTACTGTATGTTGTGGAAATGCACTTACAGCCAACTCTTAATTAAGCCATGTGTTTGCAAATAATACCATTAGTATAGATAAGTGCAAGTCCAATGGTTCATTAGCTAATTAATGAAGTGGGTATTATATAATGTTCATGTTGATAAATATGAAGAATGGATTTTTAAAACACTGCTCTCTGTAAAGATTAATTAACTTGCTGCAATTGTAACTACAAGAAAGTCTGAACAATCAATTTCCAACATGAGTCCATTGACCGTGTTTAGGTGTTTTACATTAAATCGCTAGAAATACAATTAATAATATATAAACACTACCCTACCTGCCCTTTTCAAAATCAATGCAGTTCCTCTTTACTGCCTGGGGGGCCACTTCTGTGGCACTTCCAGCACAATATGGGCTGTATCTTTCTGCTAAAATACAGATCAGTCTGTGGTAGAAGCACCACAGCAGTGAGTGATGCCCTAGGCAGGAAAGAAGAACTGGACGGGTGCTAGAATGAACAATATATATTGTATATAGAAACAGGTCAATAAAATAAATAAAAATACAGTAAAGTCATTATACATTAATAGGAAACTTAATGGTACTTGTTTCCTAGCAGGGTGCCCAGTTTTCCTACGTACGCTAATGTAGTGAAATCAAATTGCATGACGTTAAAGTAGCGTGCAATGCGATTTCAGTACCGCTCCCATTCCCGCTCCCTGTCATTCCCGCCCCGTCAGATTCTCTCAGAAATCATTCTGAGGTGATTTTCTGACAGGAGTAGAAGCATCCCTCAGAGTTGCTGGTGAACTTATCTAAAGTGTCTGAAATAGCTGCATGTATGAATAGGTTTACCTTTCCTTAGACGGAGGAGAAGGAGGCTATTGATCATGACATCATCTCCTTCCGCTGGCGCAGAATTGCGCAAATGGCCATGTAATGCGCCTATCAGTGAATGAATGTATGTGGCGGTGCCATGTTAAAGCGTGCCGGCTCAAGGTGAGCCTCAGAGCGGCCCACTGGTTTCCAGTGTGCCGCTTATCCTTTGTGACTTTGGTGCACTTTATATATTCATGGGCCCAGGAGCTCACATCCATTGACTACTGTCAGCAAAAGCTGGACATATCTAAAAAGACCGCTGTTTTGTACAACAGATGGATGCGGGAGGCTTGTACGATGGACCTCATGGCGCAGCCACAGCACATAGCGACGGTCCAGGCCACATTGTGGAGGTCGATGAAAGTTTATTTGTGAGAAGGAAGAGCAATGTCGGGTGGCTGTTACCACAGCAGTGGATTTTGTTGGAAATTTGTAGGGAAACTGGACAGTGTTTCCTCACCATGGTGCCCAGACGCGATGCCAGCACTTTGATGGCAGCTATTACTGAAAATATAGAGCCAGCCACCACGATTTACACGGACTGCTGGAGGGTGTACAGCACTGAACAGCTGGAACTTGCAGGGTATCAACATGCCCAAGTTAATCACCGTTTCAATTTTGTAGACCCGTCCACAGGGGCATAGGCGTGCGCAGCACATTTTATTAGGGGGTGCACCGTCAAAGGGGTGTGCGTAGCTCCACGTATTGGGCGTGTCTAACACCGCCAATCAGGCATGTCTTCCGTCATCCATTGGCACTCTCTAAAGCACGGGTGTCAAACACAAGGCCCGCGGGCCAAATCCGGCCCGCCAGACCTCGTCATGTGGCCTGCGCGAGTAGATAGCTCGCAGGGCAGTGTGTCCCAGCTCCTGCCTAGGCCACCTCCTCTCACCCACCCCACCGCGGCCGCCTTACCTGTTCCTCCACTGTCGGCGGCCATGTTCCTGTAGGCACATGTATGCGGCTACAGAAACATGGCCGCCGGCCTCCACGGCTACGTGGAGGAGGGCCCGGCCGCCTGTTCCCTCTGATGCCCGGCAGTGACAGACACTGGGGTGGGGACGTCATGACGATGACGCCGCCCGCCCATGCGTCTGTAGAGAAGTAGGAGCAGGCAGGGAAGCTGGACCGGGAGTCGGGGACAGTGTGGCCGCAGCAAGCAGTGAAGAAAAGCTGGAAGCCGCAGCAGCTGCAGGACAGATGGAGAAACAGTAAGTGAGGATGAGGATCACACTCACAATAAAAAAAAAATATATATCTGCTGTTTCCTGAGGTGTCCCCGTGTATAATAATAAAATTAATGCCATGACACCACAGGCTGCTCCTCCTGTATAATCATTTATGTGTCATGGCATTACTTGTATTATATTATACAGGGGGAGCAGTCTGTGGTGTCATGGCATTATTATTATACAGGAGGAACAGCCTGTGGTGTCATGGCATTCATTTTATATTATACAGGGGGAGCAGCCTGTGGTGTCATGGCATTATAATTATACAGGGGGACCTACAGATACAACCGGCCCTTTGAGGGTGACCAAACTGCTGATGCGGCCCCCGATGAATTTGAGTTTGACACCCCTGCTCTAAAGTATAAAAAGTCTCTCAGCCACACCATAATCTCCTGCCTATTTCAGTTTTAATCTTCTAATTACTCTGTGTAACAGTACATGGAAATACAGTCATAAACATATATGGATGACACAGATATGTAGTGATATGACAATGGTCTAGTATAATTAAGAATGAAAACACACATAATTGATTGATGGGCGCTTCTTTAAATTGAATACAGTTCTAAAAAGTGTGGCGAGCGCAGCAAGCCACCGAGCCCAAAGCATGGTGAGCGGACGCGGAATACATGTAAAGTAATACACGTCCGCTCGCCACACTAAATTAAAAAAAAGTTGGAGGACGCGTTCCGCCACCGCTCGCCACGCTTTGGGGTGGAGGTGACTCTAAACAATGGCATAGGCGCTTTCATTGTAAGCACCCATCACATGTCATACTAATCACACATCTCATCTCATAGTAAAGTACACATCACATCTCATCGCATGGGTGCTTCTACTATGAAATATCACATCGCATCGCACCTTGTCTATGGTTTCCTCCAATCCCATGCGATATTTCATTGTATAAGCACTATCTAATCGCATGGGTGCTTCTACTATGAAATATCGCATTGTATAAGCACCCCTGTGCATCCATCACATCGCATAGCACAGCACTATACACACTAGCCCTTATTCAGATCTGATCGCAGTACAAATTTGTTTTAAAATGGGCAAAACCATGTGCACTGCAGGTGGGGCAGATGTAATCTGTGCAGTGAGTTACATTTGAGTAGGGTGTATTGAAACTGAAATCTAAATTGCAGTGTACTAATAATGCAGCCAGTATTTACCCTGCACAGAAACAAAATAACTCCCCCAAATCTAACTCTCTCTATTCTTGTTAAATCTGCCCCACCTGCAATGCACATGGTTTTGCCCATTTTGAGAACAAATTTGTACTGCGATCAGATCTGAATAATGGCCACTGTGCGATCCGATGCGATACGATTCACTACGGAGAATAGCCCAGTATGCAAAATGTGTACTGGGCGCACTGCCAGGAAACAAGTACCAACTTAGGCCCTTATTCTGATCGGTGCGGCCCGATCAGAATATGCGGCCGCAACCGTGCAGGCGAATCCCCGCCTTCCATACGGATCGCCACCTGCCGTCCGTATGCGGATATGTGGCGATCCGCATGAAATTGGACGGGGATACGCCTCCTCCATGGTGGGAGCAGCCCCTGCATTCGATGGTCGCCGAACATCGAATGCAGGGCCGCACGCTCCACCAGGTCCCGCAACACAAGACCACACGGACACTTGTCCGTGTGAAATCATGTATAGGGGCGGGCAGCTGACATCCGGCGATGTCAGATGCCCGCCCCGTACCCACGCGTCACGGCCTCATTACCATGCATACGACCCGCGTTTGCATGGGAACGCCCATGAAACGCGGGGCGTATGCATAGGGTAATGAGGCTAAGTAGCCCCTCACGCCCCTCTACGCCCCCTGTGCGGCGTATAAAGAATCCGTGCGGCGAAATCGCCTGCACATGCGCAGAGTGACCTCTGCACATGCGCAGACGATCAACATCGGCGGTCCGTCCGCATGCGGGAATTTCCGCACCGATCAGAATAAGGGCCTTAATTACTTTTACTATAAAGGGTGACCTTGTGTCATATGTCTGGACCTTTAACTTACAGAATATTTGGTTTGGACTACAAGTATAAGCGACTTAAGGGCAAAGTGGCTTTGCTGTCACACATAGGTGGTGCATGCTTATGGTTTTATAATAGGAGTGTTGAAGTGGTGTCACTGAAGTGATTGTGAGAGTAATAGTAAAATTACTCACATGCTTTGATGGACAGTCTGCACCTAGAACGGGTCTGGTGCAGACTTTAGTAGTGTGACCAATGGTGCCATCTACAGCCGTACCAAATGGTATTTTAACATCTAAAGTGGGCATCTCAGTCCTTACACATTCAGACACACAGCTGTATACCAGGGAGGAACTTGTAGTGGTATTCGCATAAAGTAACAAACAGTACCGTAACAGGCAAAAGATGCCACAATGATATGGTTGTCTGAGGCTCTGCTCTTACTCTGTGATAGGGATGCCAATCCCGGGGTAATTTTTCAATCCCTGGAATCGCGATTGAAAAATGCTCAATCCCGGGATTGACATCTCTAAGCAGTTTAGGCAAAAAACATGCAAAAAAGGAGCCCAGTCCCCCCCGCTCCGGCCACCCCGCTGCAAACTGCCGGCCAGGACATCACAGCATTCCAGTGCACTTTACAGATTAGATGACCAAGGTTAGAGAGCACAGCGATCAGATGACATATATGGCGCACCGATCACTGATACTTTGGTTCAGAAATAAATTTTTATTTTTATCTGTGATCAGCCTGTGTTCTATCAGATTACAATTAGATTTTAGAAAATTTGAGCAGAATTTGAGCATTTATGCAAAATGCAATCTGCTTACTTAAAAAATGCTAATTTAAGGGCTTGGACGATAATGTTAAGAATGATCTTCCAATTGTCCTTTCATTCATTCCTGTGATACTAAAACAATGTGAAAAGGGTGTGAAAATGTGCCTGTTAAATGGCCATATTGAAAAATAGTTTTAAAATAAAATTTCACATTTGTTTTTTGCCGTTAGCGGGTTATTCTGGTTGACACGTAGCGCTGCGAAGTTTGCAGCACTGTTTGTCATTTTTTGCCCACCATTCGCATATGCCGCCGCGCCCCCCCCCCCCCCCATCGCAGGGCAAATTCCCCCTAGGCGGAAACAACCACATCATTTGACGGTCGCCGACCATCGAATGATGGAGAAGGAACATGCTAAACTAAGACACTCTGAGGTCTTAGCTTTGCATGTATTCCTAAGGGGAAAATGGTGGGCAGCTGATATCCAGTGATTTCAGCTGCCCGCCCCAGCACCCATGTCACTGGGTGATTACCATGGGAATGTCCAGCGGTTTCATGGGAACGCCCATGAAATGCTGGGCGTTCCCATGGGCACAACTACCTGTGGCTGCCGCCCCCCACAGTGGTGGGTGCGAGCGCCCGGCGAACATTCTGTTTGCCGTGGCCACTCGCACTGGCACATGCGCAGAAATGTGTATGCACAGATTAAAAACATTGCGCTCGCATGTGAATTTGCATGCAAGCGTATGAACCTAAATAACCTCCTTAGTCTCCTGTAAATCAGGTGACCCTCCCAGCCCCTGGAAAGGTGGGTAAGCATCCTGCACCTTCACAAAAGCACAAGTGGTTAGAAAAGGGGGTGATGATGCAATTCCTACTGAATCACTTCATCATAGCTGCCGCACCCCCCCCCCCCCCTCTTAACGGCATTGTACAGTAGCAGGTTAAGCCACAAGGATGTGATTATGCAACCACTTCCCCCAATCAGTGCGCATTCCTGCAATCTACAGCCCCTATACACAGACCATGCCTCCCCTCCTGTAGAAGGGGAAAGAAAAGTTGGTGAGTATGATTTTACCTTCATGGGACATATCTGCAGATGTCAACTTTAGGCAGAAATGGGATAAAGTTCCCTTTGGGACCAAGGCAACAAACTCGCTTGGGCCACTTTACCATATCCATGTATTAAAAAATATCCCGAAATATTAATATTTCTTAGTTTAATCTGGCCCCTCATTTCTTGATAGGCATTATGCAGGAGGCTAGGTATTCTAATGGTTTGATCATCTAGGGCAGTGATGGCTAATCTTGACACTCCAGCTGTTGTTCAACTAACATCTCAGCATGCCCTACATCATTTTTAGCATGGCCAAATAGCAAAACTGTAGCAGAGCATGCTGGGATATGTAGTTCAACAACAGCTGGAGTGTCAAGGTAAGCCATCACTGATCTAGGGTTTCCTTTTAAGTGTTTTAATCCCTTTTTGTATCTTAAGTGACAAAGATTATACTATGCTCACTACTTCGGGTTCTCCTACTGTAAGTTCCAAAAGAGAACCTTTTGTATCTGGGGCTACTAAGTAATACATACAATTGTCCTGCAGCAAGAATAAAATATTTCTCTTTGCAGTTCTAGATGTTCCAGAACCCCAAACAACTGCAGGGTAGCATTGTCCAGTTGTACAACTATCTATGAATGGACTGACTAGTAAGAGTGCTCTCAAGACATACTGTAATAAGAGCTTCAAAATCACAACATGACAGAAAACCTTATTATAGGTAAAACCTACATTATTGTTCTCCCCATCTTTGGAAGAGTGTTATCCATCAATTTAATACAAAATAGAATTACCATTAATGTTATCAAAAGTATAGCAAGCTTTTGGCCACAAGCATTGTTATTTGCAAAGTTTCACTGCAAGCAACAGCAAATACGATCTTAAAGAGGATCTGAGTTTTTCTCTATATTAATCAATTAACTGTATTCAATCCTTTTAAAGAGTATAATTTACATATGACTCTGCTATGCTATAGAGCAGACATGTCCAAACTGTGGCCCTCCAGCTGTTGTGAAACTACACATACCAGCATGCCTTGCCATAGTTTTAGCATTCCCTAATAGAAAAAGTATGCCAAGGCATGATGGGACTTGTAGTTTCACAACAGCTGGAGGGACATAGTTTGGACATGCCTGCTATAGAGCATAACCTGAAAATCCCTGTCACCATTTAGGCCCCCCTGCACACCAACCAATGTTAACAATAATTCATTGATGGTTTGGGCAGCAGTGGGCCCTTTAGTCGTCATGTAAACCAGGTCCCTGCTTGCTTCCTCAGACTTTGGTTTTGACTTTGAGTTTTGATTAACCTTATCATTCTATTGGCTGGCTTATTCTGTATCATTCTCCTAGCCCAGTTATAATACAGCTTGTACTGTAACACAGCTTGTTGTGGCCTTCTCTTTGGCTCCTGTACAGTACCAACCTGTCCCACCTGGAATCTGGGTACTTGTTTAGTTTCACGGCGGCAGCTTATGCTACGTTTGAAGCTACTCTTTTAGCTTAGCCCAACGGCTGCCTTACTTGTGTAGTTTCACGGCGGCAGCCTAAGCTATATTATCAGCGTAGCCCAACAGCTGCCTTACTTGTGTAGTTTCACGGCGGTAGCCTAAGCTACGTTATCAGCGTAGCCCAACAGCTGCCTTACTTGTGTAGTTTCACGGCGGCAGCCTAAGCTATGTTATCAACGTAGGCTGCCGCAGTAAAACTACACAAGTAACTACCGTACTGTTGCCGGGAACTGCATCTCTGTCCCCGGCGTCCCTGGCAAGCGTACTCAGCGCCTCTCTTACACTGCCAGCACCAGCATGCAGAGAGTGGCAGAGAGTGGATCATGCTGGTGCCGGGGGAGAGGCTCTCCATCTGTTTGACACGCAGGAACGTCTCAGACGCTCCATCAATGAGATGCTCCTGCGTCTGAGTAGCTATTACGGCAGGGTACAGCAACCCTGGCTACAGGGTTAGGGGTTCTGTAGCTCCTTTTGAAACCCCCACTATTCACGTCAGCCCGAAGCGTGGCGAGCAGATGCATTACACGTCCTCCAACATTTTCATATCCCCACTATCCACGTCGGCATGGAGTTGATTTATATAGTGTGGCGAGCGCAGCGAGCCACCGAGCCTGAAGCGTGGCGAGCGCAGAGATCCCCTCAAGGGGACGCGAATTACATGTAAGGTAATCCGTGGTCTCTCGTGGGGACATGTGCTTAGAGTAGAACTTATCCTGACGGACAGTTTAAGATTCAGACTTTCTCAGAATGATTGTTTATACTGGATGTTGAAGCATTTCATGCATGTTAAAATGCAAGAAACAACATCAGCACCAGATTAAGGGAGGGGTGGCTGTCCTGGGCCCCCATGGTTATGGGTCATAGTGTCGACTCAATAAAGGTTGACATAGATTAGATCGACCACTAAAGGTCGACAAGGCTTAGGTCAACACCTGAAGTAGGTCGACATTGTACCTTTCTGTCCTTTAACCCCTTCACTCCCTGTCCCATGTCACTCTCCCACCCTGTGTACCACCTTCTTGCACTTCCCCTGACTGCTACATGCAGTACTCTTCTGTGGGAGTATTCTGGTTCATTCGCTCGGATGCGAATCACATCCTTGCGACTGACCCAGATACCGCCTTACTAATGGTGGTACGCTGGCCCACCACCCTCGCAACGCACGTACGTACGTTTGCACTGGCGGCGCATGGATGTTTTACATAAACATCCATTCGTATGCCACTGGAACCCTCCCACATCTTCCGATGGTCGATGACCATCGAAAGATGTGGATGGTGCACACATATGTAAGGTTGCTCTGATGCATGTACACTCGGGGGGAAGTGGGCGGGCAGCTGACATCCGGTGATCTCAGCTGCCTGCCCCCCGCATATCCTTACCGGCTCCATTAGCATGATAATGCCCAGAATTCTCATGGGAATGCCCATGAGAAGCTGGGCGTTCTCATATACTAATGGGCCAGCCCACCACCTTGTCCATGAAACGCTGGGCGTTCCCATGGGGAAGTATCAAGGCCCACTTCCCCATGCCCCCCCCCACCCACCACCTGCAATGTTGGGTGCATGCACCTGGTGAACACTCTGTTCGCTGTGGCCGTATGCACCGTGTCTGCATGCACAGACGCCCAACATCGGCTCTGTGCGAGGGGGGCTTGCGAATGGACCAGAATATGGTCCTAGGTGTAAGGGTCACTACTAATTATGTGTGTAAGTGGCACGACTGTTGTCTGTGAATATATTGTGCAAGGGGCATGGCTAATTATGTGTGTAAGGGGCATGACTATTGTCTGGGTATTATGTGTAAGGGGCATGACTATTGTCTGGGTATTATGTGTAAGGGGCATGACTATTGTCTGGGTATTATGTGTAAGGGGCATGACTATTGTCTGGGTATTATGTGTAAGGGGCATGACTATTGTCTGGGTATTATGTGTAAGGGGCATGAATATTGTCTGGGTATTATGTGTAAGGGGCATGAATATTGTCTGTGGGCAATATGTATAAAGGGTATATTATGTATAAATATGTTGCAGGTACGCTGTACCAGCTTGTGCCCTCCTGCTGTCATTTAGGTTTTTTGTTAAAAATCAAGTCGGTGTATGGCAGCTATTTCCTTTGTGAGGAGCTCCCAAAAAGTCATTGTCTCTGGACCCCCCACCGGCCTTTATCCAGCCCTGCACAAGATAAATAGCACTATAGTTCTGTATGCATATGATGTGTGTTTAGCTGTTTTCACACCTGTGACAAAACAAGAAGTTATTTTGTCAAGCCAAAAACATGTGAAAACATATTCAACGCTTTCCTAACCACATCTCAGTACATTACAATGTGCTCCCATTGAGATGAATAAATCTAACAAAAAGTGTTCAAAATAATGTATTGTTGTGCACTGCGATCCAAAATATATACAAATAAAAATGTAAATGTATGCAGTTTGCTTTGGTAACATGAACATCATATTCACAACTATTTTTTAGGCAGCATTGATGGTGTAATTGTTAGCATTACTGCTTCACAGCGCTAAGATCATTGGTTCAATTCCCACCATGGCCCTAACTGTGCAGAGTTTGTATATTCTTCCCGTACTTGCGTGGGTTTCCTCCGGGTACTCCTGTTTCCTCCAACAATCCAAAAATATACTGGTAGTTAGTTAAATGGCTCCTATCAAAAATGAACCCTAGAATGTCTGCGTGTGCGTGTACATGTGTAAGGGAATATAGATTGTAAGCTCCATTGGGGCAGGGGCTGCAGAATATGTGTGCGATATATAAGAAACTGTTAATAAATAAATAAATAAATAAATATTTACATGGAAGTAACTTGCCTTCAAAATGTTAAATGTAGATTTAATTTCATATTTTGCACCAAGGGGTACATCACTTACATGATTCTTTCATGATTTATGTGAGGTCTGGGGTTAATTATTTGAAAGATTCTTAATCATGAGCTATATCACATCTAAATAATTAATAGTACTATATTTTCCAAATATAATATACCATGTATACAAACCCACACTGCTATTTTTCAAGGGTAGATGCTTTAAACTATAACAAACACTGACAGAGTCTGTTATACTTATTTGTTTTTCATTTATATTTTCCATTCATTCAATGAAACTCCAATCCATTTAATAGATGAAGAATAAATGGAGAACAAATTGTGTACGTAAGGAAAAATGATTCATGCATGTACGCCAACATAGATTTAAGAATAGAGGCATTTACAGTAAAGCAACATTCTAGTCTTGTTATTCAGATTTTTGTATGGAAAAGTAAAAAAAAATGCTGGCATATTTAACTGTGCTTAACGCAATATTAAATTATCAGAAAAAGTAGAAAAAGTTGATTAAAGCTGATATATTAATCTCATTTAGATCCACTATCTTATGCCCATTTCCCACTGCAGCTAAAAAACGGTAAATTGCCGATTTTCAGCGCAATTTACCGTTTTAAGGCTGCAGTGGGAAAGTGCCAGAGTTGAAATACCGTTTAAAGCTAAATGGTATTTCAACCCGTTTTTAAAGCAGAGTCCTACACGTTAAAATAACGTTTAAGAGGCAGTGGGAATGCCTCTTAAACGTTATTTAGCCTCCAGGCAGTCCCAGTGCCTGATGAGACCTAGTAGTTCTCACTTTGTGCATGTGTAATGAGTGCACGTGCATAATAAAGAGCCACTCATTACATATGCACATATGTAATGAGCGGCTCATTATTATGCACGTGCACTCATTACATATGTGCAAAGTGAGAACTACTAGTTCTCATCAGGCACTGGGACTGCCTGTACCCTGCAAGGACCCCCGCTGCCTCCCCACAGGTAAGTACAAGGGGAGGTGAGGTGGGGGCACAGGGCAGGTACGGGGGGTTAGGCACTCTTTACACTTGGGGGGGGGGAGGGATTAGGCACTCTTTACACTGGGGGGGGGGGGTTAGGCACTCTACATTTTACATGGTTCACTGCAATGGGAATGGTACTTAAATGGTATTTAAAATGGTAATCTGCTGCAGTGGGAATGCTAATACCGTTTTAAATACCATTTAAGATTACCAGTACTTTAAACTGGTCTGCAGTGGGAAAGCAGCATTAGACTTATTGGAATGTGGAATGTAAGGCTTTGTGTATAACCTAAATAAAACCCACCCAAAACGTTGAACAAAATAATGTAGACATTAGAAACCTTTTAATATAATAATTGACTAAAGCTGTCCCATGATGAGTGTGCAGCAGAAGCCAACAGCTCCAATTGCAAGGAAATATCCGTCCTGGAAGAGGAGGTCCGATCATGCTTGGTCGCCTGCTGCTCTTGGCCTCAGCCTTTTTACTGCATATCCCCCTGCTTGCTGCCTGCCCTAAACTTCACTGTAAGAGACAGCTCTGCCTCATTCCCGGTCTCTGGATTAGGCTCCTAGCTCATCCCTTATGCGCTTCCTCGCACCTGTTGACCAGACTTGCCATGAACAGCTAGAGTTACATTGGTGGCAATGTTCATTTTCACAACATGCAAAAAGAATGCCTTACGTTTAGAATCAACATTAAAACCCATAAATTAGATTGCATATCTTTCTATTTTATTACTCCTGGAGAACATGTATTGGGTGGATCATAACCTGCAGGTACTGTATAGAACCCAAAGGGTTCTATACAGTACCTGTAGGGTGCAGCATGTGCACAGTCCTTAAGGGTGCAAGGACTGTGCACATGCTGATGTTTACCAGATACGCTGACTTTTGGTTAATACACGATACAGTACCTTCATGCTGAAGAGCATAAGCAGAGCACCCAAGAGAAATCCTGGGCCCGGTACAGCCAAACCCAGGGACCCCCCCATGGAGGGTGTGGCCACAGCATGTTGGGAGCAGGGCTGCACCACTTTGGGGGCATGTCTGGAATGTGACAAGCGTATATAGATCAATATCTTGCTCTTTGAGTTGCTCATGGCATATGTTAGTACATATGTAATGAGCAATATGCAGACTCACAAGATGACAACGTCATCATCTCTCAATACAAGCAGCAGATCACCAGCAGCAGCGTGGCGGCTGGATGTTTGAAAATGGTCCTGGAGTGATATACGCAGTCTGGACCAGTGACACCCCCCCTCCCAATACCTATCCCTAACTATTCGACCCCCAATCCTATTAGCCTGAATCATGCCCATGAAGGCATAATAAAGATTAAATAGAAAAAAAGAAGGACAAGAAAAACATAAAGGCTACTGGTGTGCACTGGCGATTCCCAGGCCAGCACCATTCAACATAAGTACTGTGTCCTCAACACAAATATTGACTAAACTATGGCAAATAAATATCTATTATTCTTCAGCTGATAGATAGAGGAATATTTTAACATGCCTTACATAATGTGAATATAACACAACCTTTACCTGTTGTTGACCTGGTTGTGGAAGTGGCATTGGAAGATGTAATTAGAGGAACACAATCATCATCCTGGGAATAGCCAGCCTGGATCGCTCTTAAATAACTGTGGCTTCTAGTCCGGAAACATCCCGGGAGGTCTAAAGCATCCATTGCATGGGAGTCAACTTCACTGAAAACTGACTCACACACTGACTCATATTGCCCATTAATTTCTGTTTCACTCATCTAGAAGAAGAGGACACATGGAGTTGGTACTGCAAATAATAGTAACGAGCAATAATTCCAATTACAGCAGAAAATACTATTTCATCTGAGGAACATGATGAGGAAATATGGCCTAATTAAATTAGAGTGAAAGAAGTGAGGAAATGTCTTATCTCTAGAGGAACAGGAGACCTTGATGTCGGAACAGCTTTCTCAGTATGCTGAATGCTGATGAGAAGATGGGAGTTGCCTGACAATCAATACCTGTGCAATTATCTCTAGAAAGATCCCCTGAAATAAATCCATAACCAGTATTGTTTATTTAGCAGTTTTAGAATTATATATATATATATATATATATATATATATATATATATATATATATATATATATATATATATATATATATATATGAGAGAGAGAAAGAGAGAGAAAGGACCAGAAGTACTAAGCTTGAAGAGTGATAAAATGGAGAGATAAAATACCAGTCAGTCAACTCTTAATTGCCAAGTCACATGTTGTGTTTGAAAAATGACATTTGGGAGCAGATTGGTTGCTGGTTTTTCACAATCTGTTTGATCACTTTTCAAGGCTTAGTATATCTTAACCAGAGATAGAGAGAGAGAGAGAGAGAGAGAGAGAGAGAGAGAAAGAGGAAAACGCTGATTCACCTACACAGGCGGAGAAACGCGTATTGTGAGCCGATATCACTCGGTCACCACCAGCTACAAATGTACCGCTGGGACTATAGCCATTTAGGAGGTCCCTTACTCCAACGTTTGTGGCTCAAGAAACATTGCTACCCAGCACCTGGAGTACACCATTGATAAAGTGAGGACTATACTCTGATTAAGAGATTGCCAAAACATCCAGGAAGGTGTCTGGCACAAATATGGTCACTGCAGAAGCATCATAATAATGCGGGACTGGTAAATACAGAAATCATTGCCTCAAATATATAATAACTGTACAAAGATCTGACATTGTAACCATTGAGCCCTTTTTCAGCCTCATATAAAGTACTAAAAGTGCCATTTACTATATGTTATATGTTGTATGTCTTGTAATGTCTTTATAAATTATGTTAGGAAGTGCACTCCAAGATTGTAATATTTATTTTTACTTATCATTTTTTATTAAAAATACTAAACTGTAAAAAGTGTTGCGATTATTATACTGTGCACAGCTGCACCCCTTAAAAGGCAATGGTAGCTTTTGTTATTATTGCTATCCCTATAGAGAGAGAGAGAGAGAGAGAGAGAGAGAGAGAGAGAGAGAGAGAGAGAAAATGAATTGTCCAAAAATGTGTATAATTCACTTCTATATATATATAAAATAAATAATAATAATAATAATAATAATAATAATAATAATAATAATAATAATAATAATAAAAGTCTCAAGGTTTAACAGTAAAAATATACTGTAAAATTGTAATATTAAAATGCAGGTTACATTGCAACCAACAACAACAACTTCCTACTGAAACCTGTCATGTACAACAGTCATTTCTGGTGCTTCTCAATAGTAACCACCAAGAATCTAGAAAAAAAATTATTTATATCATGTTCTGTTCTAAAAAAAAAAAAGAAATAAGTCGAACAAATGTGTCTGATATGATTTCATAGTCTATAAGAGAAGAAGGGAATAGATATAACTGATCAATAAACAATTTAATGTAAATGATGCATTGAATCTCACAATGGCAACTTGCCATTATTCAGGGCATATGGGTCCAGACTTTCTCTAAAGCTGTCAAGTCATTTATTATGGATGCTATGGAATTTTGATCTACTAAAGAGATCTCATTACATTGTGAGGCTATTCCCTTCTTCATTCCTTCAGAGTACCCAAGATGGCAGTTGCTATGTGATATCACTCCCAGAGAAGAAGAATTCTTATGTTACTTAATGAAAAAACATCAAAGGGAATTTACTATCAAAGTGCAAATGTTCAGAAATATACAGAAACCAATCAGATGCTTCCATTTGCACACATAGTAAATTAGCTCAGCTGTTTCCTCTTATTGATTGTCTAGGTTAATACAGGGAAACAATTGTATTATTACTGCCCTGACCAAGTGTTAAGAGCTTCCTGGAAAGGGCAGTTTTGAGAGCTACAGCAATATCTTAAACAGGTAATAGTTGAATAGAAAGACAAACATGAATAAAGTTTAGGCTCAGTACAATGCAATGAATGTGAATGGCAAGGAGGAGATGTACGATGTGATGGGAGTTTGGCTGTGATCCATACTTCATACACAAAATTCTGCCATTGCAAACAGCTAGTACTCCCTTACTGATCATGGTTTTAACAGCTATGAGCAGCGGGTTTAATAAAAGGGTCAGTCTCTGCCACAGAGTGGAGTATATTATTGTTTGACAGGAAATGATCAGTGAATGTCACTTCCGTTACAAGAATAGATGTCGATAGCAGCATATACTGAATATACTATTTTAATCCCATTTTAAAAATAATTTGCTGTTGAATATAAAAAAATATTCCTTATATAAGGTAAACATTTTTTTAAATATATAGGGCCTCATTTAGAGATGGACACAAGCCCTATGTTTTACAACATTACTTTTATACTGTATTCTTATTATGCTTTTGTGTATCCCTGAATGTGCCGTTGTACGTCTATGACTTAAGAGACAAGGGACCAAGCACAGAAAGGTGTGCTTACAGAATTGCTCCCTAGTTAAGAGTTGACTACAATCATATATATATTTTTAGGAGATGAATCTCTCTACCCCACACGCAAAGATCCAAGACATTGATAGCCATCATTGTGTACATTTAAAAAAAAACCTACATTCATCATTAGGTTAAATCAGGCCAGAATGGTCACAGGATAAAAGGACAACCTGCAGTGTGTGGTCCCCCAATCATGATGTTACATAGTCTCAGCCTCTCTCAGTATACAGAGGGTATAAATTTACTTTGGTGGATCGGATCTAGCCACTTCTAACCAGTCACAGCAGTTTTCTCATTTTCTGCCCAATAAGAATAAAGCAGAACTATGCTGGTTGGTTGGTGTCTCCTGGCCAGCCATTTCTTCAGGACAAGTAGGCATAGCCTATATGGTTATATATATTTGTCCTTATGAAGTAAAAGCAATGTTGGTGTTTCTTTGTTTGTTCTTTTTATACAGCACACTGTAACTATGGTTCCGGAAGTAGTTCTACAAGAAATGCCAGGGTTTGCATTCACCAGGTGGGGTACTGCAATAGTCCCTTAGCTTTCGGGGAGATTACGTAGGGACTTGAGCTACTGTAAGTGATGAACAGGCTGTGGCTGGGTCATTTCACCTGGCATGGTGATCATGGAATTTGGGGTTCCTCGTTACAGTGTAATCAGTCCGGTATTCCTTAGATTATTGCTGTGGCTTTTGCAGTAGGCGATGGACCCATAAGGGGAAATGTACTAGGATGAGAGATTCAGAAAGTGAGAGATTTGATAAGAAATCTCCAGTTTTTTAAAAGCGGCAATCATTTACACTGCAAAACCAGTTTAAATTTGAAGTGCAAATGATTGCCGCTTTAAAAAGTTTTCTTACCAAATCTCTCACTTTTTGAATCTCTCATCCTATTAAATTTCACCTGTACTGTCTCGCTCAGAACTGATCATTTTTTTTAAACCTCTTTTATTTTTGTTATTTTGAATTTGCTTGTGCGTCATGATATACTTACATTGTCTACACATACCTTAGGCAGGCACATTTCCGCAATTATTTTAGAATGTATCTATAATTTTATGCCTGCGCTTTTGACAGAAACTAGTCCACCTCAAAAGGAGTCTTATAATGGTTGCATTGGCATGGAAGTTAGGAGTGATGATACATTATAATTCAGATTACTGTATATAGCAGACAGTAATGGGCATTACTTGCTTCAGTTGCAATGTTTAGATTTTCAGTGTATTTTTGTATGACACAAATAGCCATTGCCCTTGGGATCTGTGCAATAGGCTACTTTGCTTTGGGACAGCAGTGAAATAAGGTCATCACAACTGTCAAAAATGAACACAGGTGATAATCTAGATTTGAAAACAGTGAAGTAAAGACTTCTCCTAGCCTGGGAATATACAGGGTACTGCCACCTTGATCTCAGGATAATCCTTTGAGGTAAAGCATTCTTGCAGACTTTCAATGAGGAAATCCTGCAAAAAAGAAGAAAACATTCTCTTGTTAGATTTCACTGAGATCTTAATGGAATTACCATGTACAATCCCATCAAGAAATTCCATCGTCCCCGCAGGATCACTTCAGTTACCCTGGTAACATTAAAAAGAAAACTTCAAATCATATTTTTTTACAATTAGGTTTAAAGCTTTCAAGATTATCTGCGTCTTCTTTATATGTTTAAGTATAATATTTAAAATTTATAAAGAATCCGCCTATCCAAAAGCAATATCTATCTATCTATCTATCTATCTATCTATCTATCTATATATATATACATATGTATTTCTATGTTCATTACCAGACTGCCCAGTAGTAGCATCCAACACTATAATCAGAGGGTTTATGTCCATGCGTTTTATATTGTACTTACTGTATTATGTGGTCTGTATCTATATGCATCAACTAAGTTCATCTTAGTGAAAATGAGAAAAACCTATTGGAAGACTACTACTGCATAATAGGTCCTTGGTAGTCAGTAGAGTTAGTTTATCACCCACAAGGGAAATAATTTCATGGTTAAAGTAGATTACATACAAAAGTCACATTTTACTGTTTGATTAGAAAGATTAGTGACATAAATCATCAAATATAATGATATACAAGGGTAAAAGGGTAAGTGCAAGATTACAACAGATGGATAACACCTCTCATTTAAAAATGATATACACACACACACACACACACACACACACACACACGTTATATAGCAAAGATTCATAATAATAATATAACTTCACCAAGAAAATGTCTACATACTGTATTACATGAGTGTTTGGGCTTTTCTAGAAAATAATAGTGCAGCCATTATTTATGTTCTACTTGGTCTAGAGGTGATTTTAATCCCCACTGCAATGCAATGTGGTTTTATTTCCTGCTCGACCTCTACCATTTAACTATCTAGCTGTTTTCTATTGATGGTTTTATTCTGCTGAGATGCTTTCAACACAGTATTCAAAATGTCACAGTGATATTTAAAGTACTTTGTTTAGCTGGACATGTTAAATGAAATGTTGCAGTTAGCCTTATGCTCTCTGAACAGCAGTGGTTGAATATACACTATTAGAATGCTGCCATAACCTTAATATATGGAGAACAGACCAGTTGTGGTCACCTGGTCGCGGCTGGAGTTGAATATAACTATTATGGTTAGCAGTGCTTAGTATTAGAGTGCGCACCTGCATTCTCTCTTTTTTTCTTTATACCCCTATTATATGCATATCCTCCAATACTTGCATGAGTCTAAGATCAAAAATGAAAATCAGTAGTCTTCATAGATAAATAAAATAAAAATAGTCCTGCAATAAATTTGAGCATATAATATTTAGAGCATTTACACATAAACTATGCATACATGGATATAGAACAGAATAGAGTACAGTACATAAGTAGCTGGAATCAGTGGTGGATGAAATCCTTGAGGGTGGGACATGCAGAGAGTGTGCTGGTCAGTCTATTATGAAGGCCCCTTATCTGCTCTCTTGTACACATGACCTTGTTACCACATGAGCAGACAAAGGAAACCATAATAAACTGTAAATAGAATGCGGAATAAAGTTATAAAAGGAAACAAGAAAGTAGTCATGCTATATTCCTCCAACAGAAAATGTATCTTATTTTAGGTAGTGGTGGAAGGGTTATACTCGACTGGAGGCAAAAAGCTAATGACTGCTCATTTTCACCTAATACGGACATATCTAGGGCCTACTTCAGATTCGTTCGGAACAGGGTGAATTTTGCAGCGTTCCGATGTTTTGGGATCTGAGCATGCGCAAACACTTATTTGCACATGTGCAGACCCTGGTTACACACTCGCAGGGCCTTTTGTTGCAGGGAGTTTGGGCCAAGGGTGGATGGCGGCTGGAATGGGCTCGCCCATGGGAAAGCCCAGTGTTTTATGGGCGTTTCCATGAAAAGGCTGGGTGCTTCTTGGGTACATGGGCAGCCTGATGTCTGCCGGGGGCTGGCAGCTGACTTCACAGGACATCAGCCATCCACCCCGTCTTCTAACAACAGCGCATGCACACGGTACATAGTGCACATTCGTGGTCAAACTGCAAACAAAGCCAACAATAAATTGCCATAGCTGCCCGTTGGCATAGGGAGTGACAGCTGGCAGCCGTTTGTGAGTGGCACGCCATTGTCATCTGGGAGTTCCCCGGAAAACCCAGGTGGCGCCCGGCCGTTGAGAGGGAGGGCCGCTGACATCAGCAGTGGCCACCATCCCCCCACGGCCATCGCAGCGCTGAGTAAGTCTAGACTTGCTTAAAAGCTGCAAACAGGGATAAAAGGATTCGATGTTGAATGATTGCGTGTGGATTTCCCCCTTTGTGCGCGGCTGAAAATGCATTTCCAGCTGTGTACAGTCATAGGGGAAACTCTGACAGGGCACTGTTTACCTGATAACTGGGCGGGAAAGATTTGCAGCCCATCGATGGTTTGAATCACACTCTTATTGTCTCCTTTAAAACTATAGCTTCCATATTTATATTTCTTCCTTATGGTATGGGATATGGTGATCCTTTATATTCAGGACTGATCCTACTGTATATAAGTGGTCACCTTATGGTCAAGGTTTAGGAGGTACCATAAACATGAATGAGTTTTGTTTTCCTTGAGGTGAACCACACTAAGACCTAGCTGCTGAAGCAGAACTGCCAGCATCTGGGAGTGCATAGCTGGGTTATGATGTCACAGCACAGCGCACATTCCCAACCTGATAGAAGAGTAGATGCATGATCAACATAAGTGAGGTATTTGGCCAACATTAATTATCACTCTTTATGTTACACAGCTTTATATTTACACTGCAATTTAGATTTCACAAATCTAATGGTGCCAACATACGTAGCGATTTTTGCCTATTTTCATAGCGATCTGACTTGATTGCTTAGAGATGATTCAAAATCGCGTGGCCCCACGCATCGCTTTCGCCAGGCTAGATTTATACTGCATGCAGTGTAAACCTAGTCATCGCCTGTGTTCTCTCTATTGAGAACATGGGCAGTGACAGATTGCTCAGAACACTGCGCTGTGTAGGCCCCATAACTTATACATGTTATATCCCCAGGTGCACAGTCAGGTTTTTTGTTTTTGGCTTTACTACTAAATCAGAATACCTGTGATTTTCTGTAGTTTCACCTATATAGTGCATTGGTACTTATGTAGTATCTGGGCGTCCGATTTAGAAATCGGATCGGATCGCATCGCATCGTATCGCATCGCATGCGACCAAATCGTATGCGATGCGATGGTCAAGATTTTTCCATAGGATTCAATGTTAAAATGGTCTGAGTCCATTTTAACATAGAATTCAATGGGAAAAAGGGGTCCTTTTCCTTTCCCCACTATCCAAGTGGGCATGGAGTTGGATATAAACCTGTGGCGAGCGCAGCGAGCCACCGAGCCCGAAGCGTGGCGAGCGTAGCGAGCCCCGCGAGGGGACACAGAATACTTTTTAAGAAATATGCGTCCCCTCGCGGGGCTCGCTTCCCTCGCCACGCTTCGGGCTCGGTGGCTCGCCACACTATATAAAATCAACTCTATGCCCACTTGGATAGTGGGGAAATGAACAGGACCTTCTTAACATTGAATCCTATGCAAAATCGCATCGCATTGCATCGCATCGCATCTGATTGTATGCCTTAAGGTAAGGCATACAATCACAAAATCGGCAGCCCAGATACTACATAAGTACCAGTGCATTCAATGTCATGTTATTAATTGACCAACAAGTACTGTGTTACTGAAAACAAAAAGACGGCATGATAAAGACAATTTTGGCAATATTCAATGCCGCTGGTGAGAGGGTTTCTGCAGCGAAGGTGGCGTGTTTTCGGCAAGGATCGCCAGAAACAAACCATCCTCCCCATCTAACCTCCTCACTGGCCATATTCTATGTTCTGGGGAATCCTAGCCATCAGAGGATGGCAAGGATTCCCTAGAACGGTGAGGTTTGCCGCTAATGCAACGAGCCCTCTGCATATAGTGGCGACCCTCACCAATTTGATGTCTGCACTCACCGTTTCCACCTCGCTGGAAATACCCAGCGAGGTGGAAACAGCGAGTGCAGGGGGGGTCAGTTGAATACTGACCTGCAAGCTGTGACAGCGAGCTGTCGGCACTGCTCACCATCACAGCTCACCAAAGGGCATTGAATATACCCCCTTGTATTAATATTGTATCTACCTTGTTTTCTTAGCTTTAATATCACTGCGTATAACATGGAAGAATTCACAAAATTATTTACCTGCCAATTGTGTTACAAAAAAGTAATTTTTTTAGTAAGCCCAGTGTTGCCTTTAAATGTTTGGTATTTGCTAGCGGAATCTTATACAGTAATCATCTTGATTAGAGGATTGAAGGGAGCTAGGAAATCACTGTTAGAGAAGTGACAAAACACAGAGGAGTAGAGGAAATAATAAAAGCTGAAGTTCTAACCTGACTGACACAGCTGGCCTGACTGAGCGTGCTGACTGCTCTCATGTAGCTCTGGTTCCGGGAGCGAAATTTCGGGGAGTTATAGTTCACTGAAGCCTCCAGAACATGTCCCGCAGGCATCTCACTTGCTGCTTGTAGGTAGCTCTGACTACAAAACATAAAAGTGACATTGTTGATTATGCAATTTTACCAATTTATGCCTAGAAATCATTTTTCTTTTTTATTCCTCCATCAATTTCACAAACAATTTCAAATGCAATCATTTATTCTCTGAAAATACCATTTATGTAAGCTTTGTAAACAGTCATATCAGCAATTTCCTTGTTATTATTTAAGGGAGGGAAATCAGGAAGATAAATTGCATGTAATGTTTAGTACACAAAGCATTGTGAGCTCAGGTGTGTAGAACAGCCAGCACTTAATAACCGCACTTGACAGCTAGGTTTTTTAATGCATACGTTTGTGTAATTTCATAGGACATGAATACCGGCTCATTTTCTGTTCTGCTTACTTTACATTTGTAACTTGACTTTCAGGGTTCAGAAATCATGACCGGCGCTAGGTAAGTTGCATTGTACTTGAGACAACTCATGTTTCTATTAACATTTTTCAATGCATTTTTTAAATATATAACTAAACTTTCCAAACTTTTAAAAAATAGTACAGCGAAGAACAAATTCAGATTTTCTGATTACAAGGACAGAGGTAAAACGTAAGAGACTGGAAACTCAGATTATTTGGTCCCATTCGTTGATGCATTCTGTGTAACAATATAATTAATAATGAAAAAAGCCTGATATAATACTATTAGGTATGGCTGTTTTATGTTATTATTTGGAGATGTCATGGTAATATCAGTTATTTATGTTTTACCTAAAATTAGAAGTTTCTATAAAAAAAAGCCCTGGAAAGACTACAATTTTTTTGGGTAGGATTAACAGAAATATATTACTGTACCTCATAATAATAGGTTATAGGAAGAACAGGTTGAGTATCACTTATTCAAAATGCCTGGGACCAGGATCATTTTGGATAACAGATAATTCCGTATTTTGAAATAGTTTAATTTTTTTATTATGTATTTTGAAGTATCTTGCATTTATGCTGTACAAACACATCAACCACATGAAATACACACACATCTATTTTATTTGTTCAAAAAACAAGTTTCAAAACATGAAACAAAATGTATGTACTATCTCAGGCATTGAAATTGAATGCCAAGCAATCATTGTCTTGCACATATTTAGTGCCAGTTACATTTAATTTCCCCAGTAGTGCTGTTACAGATGTCCCCAGTAGTGCCAGTTACATATGATGTCCCCAGTAGTGCCAGTTACATATCATGTCCTCAGTAGTGCTGTTATAGATGTCCCCAGTAGTGCCAGTTACATATCATGTCCTCAGTAGTGCTGTTACAGGGGATGCAGTGTAAATCCCGGCGGTCGGGATCCCGGCGTTCAAAATCCCGATGCCGGAATCCCGACCGCCCAAATCCCGACACTTTCTCCCTGATGCAGATGTAACATGTGCAGAAAGAGTTACATTTGGGTGGGATGTGTTCAAACTGAAATCTAAATTGCAGTGTAAATATAAAGCAGACAGTATTACTCTGCACAGAAACAAAAATAACTCACCCAAATGTAACTCTCTGCACATGTTAGATCAGCCCCACCTGCAGTGCACATGGGAGGTTATTCTGGTTGGTGCGTATATTTCCGAATTATTTCGGAGCGGTCCGCACGCCACGCTGTGCGGACATCGTACGAAGAAACGCCCACCGGTCCTCCGCATTCGGACGGACTCACTCTTTAAGAAGAGGGCGTGTTTACGGACGACATCCAAACCTTTGCGTGTGCGGTGGACACACACATATTCTGCACGGTCTTACAGCGTATGCACGGTCTTACCGCGTCAGAACGGACAGGAACCTGCCCGTACGCACCGATGCAGTGTATTTCCGCAAAACTCACCACTATTATCTGAACACCGAAAACTGTTACATGACCCACTTATGCAATTAGGCAACCTCATTAAAAAGGGATTGTTTTTAATGGTCATCTATTATTTCTTTAATTGATAATTAAACACTTTACTACCAGTTTAGATTAACCCTTACATCATGCAATTGAGTAATGAGTAAAGGAGTGGATTGTATTGTGTTCAGCTGACATTGTTTGAGGTGCGCCCGTACTGATTGGGCATTCCGAATGCCTAGCGCATGACCGAGTGGTGTCCGCAAAGCAATACTTGCTTATGAAGACCGCATGTTTCCTGCCTTTTTGTTCGTGTGCATTCGGTGTGCTGTTTGAATGTACGCGTACCAGAATTAGTGCACTCCCTCGTGTACGCCCATGTTTACGCCCAGGTTTAGCCCACTTTGAAACTACGCCCCTGTGTAGTTCCGAATGACCCCCATAATACGCCCATATTTCACGAGTGAATGCGGTGCACATTTCTGTACGGTATTGGTGAGAACAAGTACGGAGACCTTGCGTGGCACATGCGCATAGCGTTGCCCACGCATGCGCAGACGGCTAAAAAACGCCATCCGAAAGAGTTCGGGAAAGTACGCACAGACCAGAATAAGGCCCATGGTTTTGTCCATTAAAGAAGGAGTTTGCTTTTGCAAACCAACCAGAATCCTCCCCAATATATATGAATAACTCTACTTTCTATCGAACATAAGAAATAATCAACCATTGTATACAATAATTAGACAATCAAGGACATTGTACAAGACTGGGTATTAACAGACAAAGAGGTAAGATGGTTTTTCTTGCAAGTTTACAATCTGTATGGCCTTTTTGATTATGGAACTTGATTGTGGTTCACTCGCAAAAGAAAATGATCTCTCTAATGAACAAAACTATGTGCACTGCATGTGGGGCAGATGTAACGGGTTCCGGATGACGGCCCGACAGGGGGGATATCATGGTGACGGAATCGTGGTGTCGGAATCCCGACTGCCAGTGCTTTGACAGGGGGGATCCAAACTAGGGGCTATTGTCCCTTGTTAGGGTCCACGACCCCCATAGAGGGAGAAAAGAACCTGTGGCGAGTGAAGCATGCACAGCGAGCCTGCAAGGGGTTTCTTTGCACTCGTCCCCGTCTGGATTTTGACGTTAGGCTACTGACCATCGGACCGCCATACCACACACTTGCTGTAACATGTGCAGAGTGAGTTAGATTTGGGTGGGGTTTGTACTGATATCCATATTGCAGTGTAAAAATAAAGCAGCCAGTATTACCCTGCACAGAAACAAAATAACTCTATCAAATCTAACTCTCTGCACGTTACATCTGCCTCACCTGCAGTGCACATGGTTTTGTCCATTAGACAGAGCATTTGCTTTTGCGAGTGAACCAGAATCAGGCCCTTTGTGTTTGTGTGCTGTCTACAAAAAAACAAAACCTTAAAATATTTTAGTAAAATGTACTCTCCATTGACTGTGCTTCCATTTAAGTATATATATATATCATGCTTTTATGTAAGAATGTCATGTTTAGGGAGCAGACGTATGCTAAATTGGCAATTTATTCGTATAACAATTTACTTCAAATAGTACTTTATGTAACTGTAAAAAGGCCTAAAAAGAAAGCCAATAAATCAAAATAATACTTTCCTAGACTCGACAGGAAATTCACCAAAGGTAATTTATTTGTTTTTTATCATAGATTAAGGACTGTCAGACGTTAATAAATAAACGGTCACTGTGAATTAATGTTTAGATAAAGACTAGGATATGTCACTAAGAAAAGAGAAGGTGATTTCTATGGGTGCGGTATGAAATGGTGACATTATATATTGACACCATAGTGTCAACATGGTCTACATGTTGGCTTTCAAGATTTTAACATTTTCAGAATATCGTCAATACTAATTTGGCCTTACCCTAATGGCAGTCTAACGCCAATTACATGTGTCAACTTTCTAACTGTTTAGAATTTGACAATTACATTCAGAATGTCAATTTTCAGACCATGTTGTCATTTTGGACAACATCCGGATTTCGATATACAAAAAGTATTTTTTATAAACATCACTACTGATTGTAAATATGTATAATATTTGTATACTTCTGCACCTTGGCAAATGTTGCACAGTGTTTGATAAACAGTTTTTGAATTTGAAAATCATCTCTGAGTGCCGCTACCGCTTGCTACTATATATATATAACGATACAAGTCTGCCGGCACTCAAATTTCCAATAATGCAGCTGGCCCCGGTGCCCGAAAACAAAACAAATAAATATTGGTCCAAGAAAAACGGCACTCAGGAGGCAGGATGGTGAAAGCACAAAAAGGTGTATTCAGGTCATTAGGACAAGCTTTCGGGGTATTAGCCCCTTCGTCAGGTCAAACACCTACAGCAAATAATATACAGTGCAGGACATACCTTTATACTGCCACAGGTTCCCGCCAAGCACGCCACGCTGTGCACGCTCTGACCCCTGCCGGCCGGAAGCAGGAAGAACACACACTTCCGGGTAGACGCTAGTACTGGTTGCTAGGCAACCGTACAGCGCGTCACACCGAAAGGCGCAACTTCTATGCTAACAGCCGATCGGGTACATAAGCAAATGCATTGGGGCACGGGATGGCTTAGAACTGTGTCACTTCACTTACCCGACCTGCAGAGATCCCGATTCCAGAGGCCACGATCGCCCGACCGCGCACCTAAGCCTGGCCGGGACTCCAGTTGCTAAGCAACATGAGCGTCCCTACCAACTTCCGGTCGCCCGTAAGTTCCGTTCCTCCAGGAACATAGACCGTTCATGCAGGTCCTGGCAAGAAAGGAAAAGAATATACATCGTAAATACAGTATCACACAAACATGAACAAACAACATATAAACATATATACAAAATATATATAATATCATAACATCTTATCAAAAGAGGACTAGAATCAAATCAGACTGTTCCAATTTAATTTTTCGTTTAAACCATTTGGCTGTATGGTATCAAGTTTCAAAATCCACCTTGCTTCAAGTTGAAGCAAAGATTTCACTCTATCACCCCCACGCATTGATTCCTTTACTTGATCAATCATGAAATATTTCAATGCTGCCAGTGTGTGTCCTTTGGCCTTGAAATATTTTATTGGCGTTGGGTGGTAGGGATGTCGACCAGCCGGTCGCCCGCCACTTCAAGGCCAAAGGACACACACTGGCAGCATTGAAATATTTCATGATTGATCAAGTGAAGGAATCAATGCGTGGGGGTGATAGAGTGAAACCTTTGCTTCAACTTGAAGCAAGGTGGATTTTAAAACTTGATACCATACAGCCAAATGGTTTAAACGAAAAATTAAATTGGAACAGTCTGATTTGATTCAAGTCCTCTTTTGATAAGATGTTATGATATTATATATATTTTGTATATATGTTTATATGTTGTTTGTTCATGTTTGTGTGATACTGTATTTACGATGTATATTCTTTTCTTTTCTTGCCAGGACCTGCATGAACGGTCTATGTTCCTGGAGGAACGGAACTGACGGGCGACCGGAAGTTGGTAGGGACGCTCATGTTGCTTAGCAACTGGAGTCCCGGCCAGGCTTAGGTGCGCGGTCGGGCGATCGTGGCCTCTGGAATCGGGATCTCTGCAGGTCGGGTAAGTGAAGTGACACAGTTCTAAGCCATCCCGTGCCCCAATGCATTTGCTTATGTACCCGATCGGCTGTTAGCATAGAAGTTGCGCCTTTCGGTGTGACGCGCTGTACGGTTGCCTAGCAACCAGTACTAGCGTCTACCCGGAAGTGTGTGTTCTTCCTGCTTCCGGCCGGCGGGGGTCAGTGCGTGCACAGCGTGGCGTGCTTGGCGGGAACCTGTGGCAGTATAAAGGTATGTCCTGCACTGTATATTATTTGCTGTAGGTGTTTGACCTGACGAAGGGGCTAATACCCCGAAAGCTTGTCCTAATGACCTGAATACACCTTTTTGTGCTTTCACCATCCTGCCTCCTGAGTGCCGTTTTTCTTGGACCAATATAGATATATATAGATATATATATATAAAACACACTTCAACAAGCGAGTATAGGCGCTGAACAGTTCAAATGTATGTCTCTGACCAGTATTCCAAATGCCTCCTGTTCAGTCAAACAGGGGTTAAACGAGCACTCAAGCCGATATATGGTTGGCTGCAGCTCCCTTCTCTGTGTAACAAAACTCCAGGATCCAAGGAGTAGGAAATCTATGCAAACAGGGAAATGAGAAGGGGCACCTGATAGTGCATTAAAAGAGTATTTTATTAACAAATAAAAGGTCTTTGTCCATTGGTACAAACAAAAGGGACTCGTACCGCAATAGAAGACTCTGTGGACTGGTTACCACACGGCATGTACATCAATACCACGGCAAAAGCAGCTGGGCGTCCGTCCACTCCTGAGCAACACCGAGAAGCCACACGCTGGCTTGCAATGCAGCGTCCCGGGAGACCACAGGTAGGAAATCAGCCGGCTGGGTGAGTAGTGAGCGTGTCCGCAAGCCACGCCCTAACGCGTTTCGTCAGATGACTTCGTCAGAGGGCGTGGTCTTTGCGGGCGCTCACTACAAATTTATCCTCCTACAACTGTCACTCAAACAGGTAGAGGCCGGACCATAATGTCCAATCAGATCGCGATGTGAACAAGTCTACACGCCTCCTTGCTCCATTGGCCAATTTACTACTTGGTGTGTTTGACAGGTTCAGCGCGCTGTGTTTCAAGCGCTGTGTGAGCTGGTAATATACGATATACCACAGTATTATAATCAATCAAGGAATGATGTATATACACACACAAAAAAATCCCTCGTCAACAGCTTTCATATAACTAAAGTGGCGAGGAACTATTTTAAAAAATATATATATATAGTAACCGCACTTAGATTAGGCAAGTATTTAAAAATGTATTATTAAAAAAATTTCATATAAAAAATCCCATTTGTTTGGGGAAAACACAGAATATAATGATTGTTACTATTATTAAATGCATAATGAGGGATAGCGGAGTTTAAATAAAAATCTCAAGTATCTAAAAATGGGTAACAACCCGAGCCAAAACTACCTAGCAGGTAACAAAATATGCCGCTAGAGCCATAAATTGGATACACACTAGCGCCTGGACTGCATCACATCGCCATCTCATTTTAACCTCAACATTTCAAAATTACAGTGCAATATTTCAATAATATATACAACAATATCAAAAAATATATAATAAAATATATATATAATAAAAATGTATATAATAAAAATATATATAATAAAAAGTACGATGGACCCTCCAGTAAAAATTATACTAAAAAATCAGAGAACACATGGATATATAGATGTAGCAATTCAATAAAAGACAACAAAAGGTGCAAATTGCTGGGACAAATAGTTATTATTTAAGAGCAGCATTTAATTTATGAAGGGCGTGATTTCATATCCCTCGTTTAATCCGGCGGGCATAAGTGTACCTAACTGCAGGATCCAGTGAGTTTCACGTTTAATTAGAAACTTGTCCCAATCTCCACCCCTTTTGTTCTTAGAGACAAGTTCAATACCCTTGAAGGTGAGTGATCTATGATCACAGTTATGATGGTCACGAAAATGTCGGGGGACACTATGATTATTAACACCATGTTTTATATTGCGGAGGTGTTCTAAGATCCTAACCTTCAGGGGCCGCTTAGAAGGTTAGGATCTTAGAACACCTCCGCAATATAAAACATGGTGTTAATAATCATAGTGTCCCCCGACATTTTCGTGACCATCATAACTGTGATCATAGATCACTCACCTTCAAGGGTATTGAACTTGTCTCTAAGAACAAAAGGGGTGGAGATTGGGACAAGTTTCTAATTAAACGTGAAACTCACTGGATCCTGCAGTTAGGTACACTTATGCCCGCCGGATTAAACGAGGGATATGAAATCACGCCCTTCATAAATTAAATGCTGCTCTTAAATAATAACTATTTGTCCCAGCAATTTGCACCTTTTGTTGTCTTTTATTGAATTGCTACATCTATATATCCATGTGTTCTCTGATTTTTTAGTATAATTTTTACTGGAGGGTCCATCGTACTTTTTATTATATATATTTTTATTATATACATTTTTATTATATATATATTTTATTATATATTTTTTTATATTGTTGTATATATTATTGAAATATTGCACTGTAATTTTGAAATGTTGAGGTTAAAATGAGATGGCGATGTGATGCAGTCCAGGCGCTAGTGTGTATCCAATTTATGGCTCTAGCGGCATATTTTGTTACCTGCTAGGTAGTTTTGGCTCGGGTTGTTACCCATTTTTAGATACTTGAGATTTTTATTTAAACTCCGCTATCCCTCATTATGCATTTAATAATAGTAACAATCATTATATTCTGTGTTTTCCCCAAACAAATGGGATTTTTTATATGAAATTTTTTTAATAATACATTTTTAAATACTTGCCTAATCTAAGTGCGGTTACTATATATATATATTTTTTAAAATAGTTCCTCGCCACTTTAGTTATATGAAAGCTGTTGACGAGGGATTTTTTTGTGTGTGTATATACATCATTCCTTGATTGATTATAATACTGTGGTATATCGTATATTACCAGCTCACACAGCGCTTGAAACACAGCGCGCTGAACCTGTCAAACACACCAAGTAGTAAATTGGCCAATGGAGCAAGGAGGCGTGTAGACTTGTTCACATCGCGATCTGATTGGACATTATGGTCCGGCCTCTACCTGTTTGAGTGACAGTTGTAGGAGGATAAATTTGTAGTGAGCGCCCGCAAAGACCACGCCCTCTGACGAAGTCATCTGACGAAACGCGTTAGGGCGTGGCTTGCGGACACGCTCACTACTCACCCAGCCGGCTGATTTCCTACCTGTGGTCTCCCGGGACGCTGCATTGCAAGCCAGCGTGTGGCTTCTCGGTGTTGCTCAGGAGTGGACGGACGCCCAGCTGCTTTTGCCGTGGTATTGATGTACATGCCGTGTGGTAACCAGTCCACAGAGTCTTCTATTGCGGTACGAGTCCCTTTTGTTTGTACCAATGGACAAAGACCTTTTATTTGTTAATAAAATACTCTTTTAATGCACTATCAGGCGCCCCTTCTCATTTCCCTGTTTGCATAGATATATATATATATATATATATATATAGATAGATAGATACAGGAAGGCCTGGCACTCAGGACTTACTGTGGATGCTGAGGACAATCTGGCTCCAGTGCCCTCAGGAGGGGCTGGGTACCTCAGATATAGCACAGTATAACAAAGCAACACTCGGAGACTTGAGTAGTTGTGAAAATCAGGGGATTACTTTTAATCCATGTGCAGCAAAACACGTAACATTTCGGAGCTCGGAGGCTCCGTCGTCAGAACAGCAGTATGCACGCATACTGTGTATAACGAGTCTCTGTTGTGGAGTCATGCAGTATGCACCTTCCCTCTGAAACTTTAATTTGGAGGACCTTACACTGATGTGCCGAAACAAGATTTTGTTTAAAGAAATACACAATTGTGCTTTTTTTGGATGCCACATATCTGGATCCTATTTAAAAATATGTTTCTGGCTCTCAATATTGGATATACCCATAGCTTTTTCGGTCATATTGTTGCCCCTGATGAAGTCATTGTCATGACGAAATGCGTTGGTCTTTCTCTTCAGAACAAATCTATCAATCTACCAGGAATTTTTTTGTAATCACTTGGAAAAAACAATTTGTGTATACTGTCACACCATGAAACCTTGAAAGGTGTTTTTATGTACATTTTACCCATTTTATGTATTAAATATTATACGTGAACTGAATTTGTTTCACTGTCTCAGTGGCCTCTGAAACCCCAATCTTTTTTTCATATATATATATATATATATATCTCCTATATATTTGGCTACATCTGTCACTCAAAGTGGGTGTCTGTGTCTATAACGCTCTGTTCCTGGACTTTCCTCTTAATGTGTGATTGCCTTCATCTGTGCTGAACACCTTTCTGAGAAATTAACCTGTTTAAAACAGGTGATGGCAATCATACATTAAGGGGAAGTCTAGAAACAGAGCATTGTGTCCCTCCTGGAGAGGGTCATGTTGGGAGGTATGTGACAGAGAACCAGCCCAGTGAGCCCACAGACAGTGCCAGACACCCACTGCCTTCCCATGTTGCCCAGCACTGCTACTCCACAGCCACCAGGTGAGCGCCCCCCTCCCACGATTTGCGGCAAAACCTCCCCCCCCGCGCGCCCCCCCTCCCGCGATTTGCGGCAAAAATACCCGCTCCCCCGCGACCCCCCCTACCGCGATTCGCAGCAAAAACACCCCCGCGACCCCCCCTCCCGCTATTCGCTGCAAAAAGAACCCCCCCACGAACCCTCCCGCAATTCGCGGCATAACCACCACCCCGCGACCCCCCCCTCCCGCGAATCGCGGCAAACCCTCCCCCGTGACCCCCCCCCCCAATTCGCGGAAAAAACACCCCCCCCGCGACCTCCCTCCCGCGATTCGCGGCAAAAAGAACCCCCCCACGACCCCCCCTTGCACGATTGGCGGCACCCCCCCTGCGACCCCCCTCCCACGATTCGCGGCACCCCCCCCCCCCGCAATTCGCAGCAGCCCCAGGATTAAATGGCACATGCAAAACACTGACATGGCTATGGTCGACAATGAAAAAGGTTGACATGAGTTTTTGAAGATTTATTTTTAATTTTTTTAATTTTTTCATATTCATTGTCATGTGTCGACATGGACACCAATGAAGTGGCACACTTATGTCAACATTTACATGTGTTGACCTTTCTGTGTTGATTTTTTCTTGTGGCGATTCGCGTCACACCCCCCGCAACACCCCTCCCGCGATTCGCGGCACTCCCCGTGACCCCCCACCTCCCGCAATTCGCGGCAACCCCCCACCGGAACCCCTGTGAACCCCGCCCTCCCGCGATTCGCGGCACCCACCCCCGCGACCCCCCCTCCCGCAATTCGCGGCACCCCCCCGTGATTCACGGCAGCTCCAGAATTAAATTGCACATGGAAAACACTGACATGGCTATGGTCGACAATGAAAAAGGTTGACATGAGTTTTTGAAGTTTTTTTGTCATTTTTTGAATATTTTCATATTCATTCTCATGTGTCGACATGGACACCAATGAAGTGCCACACTTATGTCAACATTTACATGTGTTGACCTTTCTGTGTTGAGTTTTTCTTGTGGCGATTCGCGTCACACCCCCCGCAAACCCCCCTCCCGCGATTCGCGGCACCCCCGTGACCCCCCACCTCCCGCAATTCGCGGCAACCCCCCACCGGAACCCCTGTGAACCCCGCCCTCCCGCGATTCGCGGCACCCAACCCCGCGACCCCCCCCTCCTGCAATTCGCGGCACCCTCCGTGATTCGCGGCAGCTCCAGAATTAAATTGCACATGGAAAACACTGACATGGCTATGGTCGACAATGAAAAAGGTTGACATGAGTTTTTGAAGTTTTTTTTTCATTTTTTGAATGTTTTCATATTCATTCTCATGTGTCGACATGGACACCAATGAAGTGCCACACTTATGTCAACATTTACATGTGTTGACCTTTCTGTGTTGATTTTTTCTTGTGGCGATTCGCGTCACACCCCCCCACCCCCCCGCAACCCCCACTCCCGCGATTCACGGCACACACACACCCCCCCGCGATTCTCGGCACCCCACCCCGTGACCCCCCCTCCCGTGATTCACGGCACATCCCCCGCGACCCCCCCTACCATGATTCGCCGCAACCCCCGCCCCCGTAACCCCCCTCCCGCGATTTGCGGCAACCCACCCCGCGACCCCCCTCCCGCAATTCTCTGCAATCCCTCCCCTCCCGCGATTCGCAGCATCCACCCCCCCCCCACAACCCCCCCCCCTCCTGCAATTCGCGGCACCCCCCGCGAATCCCCCTCCTGCAATTCGCGGCACCCTCCGCGACCCCCCCTCCCGCGATTCGCGGACACCTAAGTTGCAATACAGGGCATCTTTCATACAATTCTAACCATATTTCTCATATACAAACGTTCACAAATTAAGGGGGCGCAGCCCCTTACGACGGTGTGAAGAGCGCCCGTAGGGCGCGATGAATCACCTAGTATATATATATATATATATATATATATATATATATATATATATATATATATATATATATATATATATATATATATATATATATATAGTACATATGTACTAACTGGGCTGCCGATTTTGAAATCAGGTCCATCGCATCGCATCGCATCCGACCATATCGCATGCGATGCGATGCGATGGACCCGATTTTTCCATAGGATTCAATGTTAAAATGGACTGAGTCCATTTTAACATGGAATTCAATGGGAAAAGGGGTCCTTTTCATACCCCTACTATACAAGTGGGCATGGAGTTGGATATAAACCTGTGGCGAGCGTAGCAAGCCACCGAGCCCGAAGCGTGGCGAGCGTAGCGCGCCCGGCGAGGGGACACAGAATACCGTTCGCTCGCCACGCTTCGGGCTCGGTGGCTCGCTACGCTCGCCACAGGTTTATATCCAACTCCATGCCCACTTGGATAGTAGGGGTATGAAAAGGACCCCTTTTTCCCATTGAATTCCATGTTAAAATGGACTCAGTCCATTTTAACATTGAATCCTATGGAAAAGTTGGGTCATCGCATCGCATCTGATTGTATGCCTTAAGTTAAGGCATACAATCAAAAAATCGGCAGCCCAGATAATACATAAGTACCATATATATATATATATATATATATATATATATATATATATATATATATATATATATATATATAAAGAGTCTATGTAGGGAGAAGCACACTTCCAACTTGTAGGGGCGGGGTGCAAGGGCAATATAAACATAGCAAAAGCCCAACAGTGAGATTACTGGAAGACGGGACCAGCACACCCTTTATAGTCAATATAGAAAAATGTAATGTGAATAATGCATCATATCATAAAAATAACTGTATACTCGTCCAAGAGTGAGCTGAAGACAGCAGCATATTCAAATGCAGGGGTAGCCCTGACGGGCCGTTTCGGTAACAAATTTTTCTATATTGACTATAAAGGGTGTGCTGGTCCCGTCTTCCAGTGATCTCACTGTTGGGCTTTTGCTATATATATATATATATATAAACATACACACACATATACATACAGTATATATACCCAAGCAAGTAAAAATCTTATACAGTGCATGTATATATACTGTATATATTGTGACAGGGAATCAAATGCACTGGACACAGATGCAGTCTGAGTTTTTATTTGTAACAGGCAACAGCATTCCAGTATGTTCACAGTGTTACAGTACAGTAGCATACAGGTGTCCGTAGCACAGTTCACCAAACTCCTCACAGCTTCCAATGGCCCTACCATAGCCCGCACCCCCAGCCTATCACCTGGGTGGCTATTCCACAATATTTAGCCCTTACCCTCTGCCCTGGACACAGATTTAGCAGATAGACAGAGGTGCTGCTAATCAGCCAAACCTTGATCACCACTTTGGTAAAAGCTGGTCTGGATACGAAACACTGCCATCTATTGATATATATGATATAACTCGAGTGGGGGACCGGCACTCCCAGCTTGATTACAATCAGCTTGCACAGGTGCCTTCACTGCTTTACCGGAGTTGAAGCAAAGTATACAGGGATGAAGGTGCGGCACTCTGGTCTTGAAATCAAAGAAACGACAGTACAGTGTCTGGTGGTCAACGTTTCAGTGCTCTTTTATTGGCACTATCGTCAGGATAATGAACAGGTAAGTTTAGTGACATTTTATAACATTACAGGTGATCAAGAGGTGGGAGTGGTAACCGGCGTTCACCAATCACTAGGGGTTTCGCGTCAGCTAACCACACCCACCATAATGTGCATACTTCACACTAATAAAGTTTGTAGATACAAACCTGCCTCGATTTACCTTGACTCTGTATTGCAGCCGCTGGTACAGAAACATGAGAACTTTTTGTTGGACACTACTGCATTATTAAATCGTCTCAAGGTATTTTCTAATCTTACGCCTGATACTGTGCTGATTTGTGCTGACGTAGTCAGCCTATACACCGTTATTCCCCATAAAGATGGGTGTGAGGCTGTTCAAAGATTTTTGCAAGAGAGTAAACTGTTTTCTGATGCATATATTGAATTTTTTGTATTACTTTTAGAGTTTATACTTACCAAGAACTTTTTTATGTTTGATGGGGCATTTTATTTGCAGTGCACGGGCTGCTCTATGGGCTCATCGGTGGCCCCTGCACTGGCAAATATATATATGTTCTACATCGAACAGAATGTCTTCTTTAATGACTTGATGATTGCTGGGAGGATATCGTCGTATGTTCGATACATCGACGATGTCTTCCTGACATGGACTGGCACTCAGGAGGAATTCCAGGATGTTGTGAATAAACACAACACTACTGAGTGTCCAGTTAAATTTACTATTCGCATGGATCTGAACAGAATTGATTTCCTTGATGTAGTTATTTCTAAGGATAATTGTGACTTTACAACAACTGTTTTTTATAAACCCACAGACCGCAATACAGGTCTTCACATTAATAGCTGCCATCCAATCCCCCTAAAAATGGGACTTCCATATTCGCAAATGATTCGAATTTATAGAATCAACTCTGATCGTCAAGCCGCCAGTAAACAACTGGACGACTTGATTGAGCGATTTATCGCCAGGGGATATGACCATACATTCCTCCTAAAAACTAAAGAAAGAGTCATGGGTATGGATCGTAATAATTTATTAAAGAAAAAACCTAAAGGCACTGATAGCATCAATGTGAGATTACCATGGGTGAATAAATTTAATGTTATGTCCACAGAGATCCAGCAAACTGTAAGGAGCCAATGGCCCATTGTGCAATCTGACAAGCAATTACCATTCACTAATACTACCATCATGCCCTGCTATGAAAGGGGCCCTAATTTGCGTGATTTACTTGTAAAATCAGACATCTCCCTAAAAAAACTTGACAGCCATTTTTTGGTTAAACGTCCAGGGTGCTTTAGATGCACCTGTGTCACGTGTCAGTACTTGATACCAGGTGATAGTTTTAATCATCCACAGTCGGGCAAAAAGATGCTTATACGTCAGCATCTGACATGTAATAGCACTTACGTTATATATCAGATAATTTGTCCTTGTGGGCTTACCTATATAGGTAAGACACAATGCAAATTTAAGGACAGAATGGCCGGTCACCGGTCTTCCATCAAAGCTGCTATAAAGAGTGGCACCAGTGACCAACCTGTAGCCCGTCACTTTGTAGAAAAGAAACATCCCCTTGCCAGTTTGCGGTACCGCATGATCGATCAGGTTGACAGACCTGTTTGTGGCGGTGATCGCAATAAAATATTATTAAGAAAAGAGACTGAGTGGATTCACCGGTTAGGTGTAATCGTACCAAAAGGGCTGAATGAATATCTGTCGTTTGCTGCTTTTTGAGTTTAACATGTAATTTAACAATTTAATTGTATCATGTTACTTGTCAGTCTAACTATGTAACTGTATCATGCCATTTGCACTGTGATAATTGTGTTTGTATATATTCTGCAACTTTTTAAATGTTTTTCATTCATTTTTTTCTTTTTTGTAATTTTGTATCTACAAACTTTATTAGTGTGAAGTATGCACATTATGGTGGGTGTGGTTAGCTGACGCGAAACCCCTAGTGATTGGTGAACGCCGGTTACCACTCCCACCTCTTGATCACCTGTAATGTTATAAAATGTCACTAAACTTACCTGTTCATTATCCTGACGATAGTGCCAATAAAAGAGCACTGAAACGTTGACCACCAGACACTGTACTGTCGTTTCTTTGATTTCAAGACCAGAGTGCCGCACCTTCACCCCGATATATATGATATATATATATCATTATCAGCCAGTGAAGGAGCTTGGGAGTTTACTGCATTGCGGCCCTGTGAGTCCATTAGGTAAGGACCCCATCCGTACAGAAATATTTGGCACGTTAAAACCGGAGTGGCTTCTCCTAAAATCTAGCCCCCCGATGATTTTATCTTGTTTAAAAGAAACAGTAGTTGCCTGACAGGCCCATTATTAAACTTTGTTGTCACACCCCTGAAGAAGTCGTTCTGACGAAACGCGCTGGGTTTCAATAAAGAACTTTTAACCCAAACGAATTTCTCTTGTCATTCTGGAAGGGGACAAGGATTTGTCATATCAAGTGTGATCAATAAGATTTTATTAATTGCTGTTTAACTGACTAGGTGGTATTAAGTCCAGCGCTCTCCGATAAACCCATCCTTTTGTGTATCTTTGCTGTCAGACTCTCACTAACAGGAGAGTCTTATCGGAGTAGCAGCTTACTAAAATCATTTAGCGCAATACTGAGGCCATATTGTAATATATATATATATATAATCCAGCAATCCGGCACTCTAGTGGTTAAAACGAAATGATGTTAAATGCTCCGGTGCCTTCCTTGAACCACGGGTGTCCAATATAACTTCAACAAACGAGGCGGCACTCATCAGGCTTGATATGCAAAAAGTCTTATGTTTATTCCAACATGTTTCGGGAGTAATGTCCTCCCGTCGTCAGGGATAAAACAACAGTGACCCAGATCAGTTTAAATACATCACTAGTACTACCTCCACCAATGAGATTCACCTAATCAAGAGGCCTCACCTCTCAACCTGTGGGTCCACAAAGGTATACGCCTCACAGGGAGTCATAGTTACCGGCACACCTTGATTATAAATTAGTACATAAAAAACGTGCAAATAATGAAAATAACAAAGATACAGACATAATTAAAAACATTGCACTGCATTAGATAGAATCATATACCTGAACATGATGTTATTAGGTGCAATATAACCATAAAAGTATAGCTGATGGACAAATATAGTGTTACAAGAAGAAGTGTAGACCCAATTTTTCATTTAACCCTTTAGGGGCCATAGCATCTAATTTCATGATCCACATACTTTCACATCTAAGTACACGTTGTCCCCGATTCCTCCCTCTTTTAGACAGGGGGATATGGTCTATAATCTTAGTGCGTAAGCTGGACACAGAGTGTCCAGCTTCAACAAAATGACGTGGTACTGGCATAACACCCTTACCAGCTAGCAGAGCCGCTCTGATGCTGGCCCGGTGATTTGCCATCCTTTCACAAAAGGTGGTCTCGGTTTTGCCCACATATATATAGCCACACGGACAATATAATATGTAGACAATAAACTTAGAGGTGCAATTAACCACGTGTCGGATAAAAAACTTTTTTCCACTGTATGGATGCACAAAACTGTTTCCCGTAAGCAGGGAGCTACAAGTTGTGCAACCGACACAGCGGTAACAACCTGGGGCTTTTGTTAAAAAGTGAGTTGGTGCTTCGGGTTTCACTAGATTGGTGATGTCTAATTTGACCAATCTATCTCGTAGATTGGCGCCCCGTGTGTATGCGGGCATCAATCTGGCATTGTGTAATGCCGGAAGGTCCCGGTCAGTATTCACTGTTGGCCATAAGGTTTTAATGTACTTATTTATGCTATTGCTGGATTCAGTAAATCTGTTAACCAACGGGACAATTTTAGCCCCTACATCAATATGCGTTTTATTGCTTAAACATTCTAAGCGTGTGATACCAAGTACTTTATTTTTAGCTCTCAACAAATCTGGTTTGGGGTACCCTCTATCTAGGAATCGCTCAATCATCTTGTCAAGTGTAGAAATGGTTTCTTCATGATCGCTAACCACCCTTCTAACCCTTAGCATTTGGGAAAAAGGTAAGCCTCTACGCAATGGTAAGGGGTGGCAGCTACTGTGAAATAACAGAGAATTGCGGTCCGTTTCCTTGATGTGCAGACCAGTAGAAATTTTACCCTGTCTAGATCTAATTGACACATCTAGAAAAGACACCATTTCATGGCTAGTGATAAAAGTAAATTTTACCGGATGTTCACCAGAATTGTGAACTGTGAGTGTATCAAGTAGCTCACATTCTTCTCCTGACCACAGAAATAGTAAATCGTCAATGAAACGGACTGACAACAACATTTGACCAGTATTCATTAAGGGTGCGAACAGGTGCGTTTCTAATGACCACATAAATGTGTTAGCATACGATGGGGCCACTGAGGACCCCATCGCTACCCCAAGTAGCTGTAAATAATACTGATCATTGTAATAAAAATAATTCTTAGTAAGAACCAGCTGTAACAATTTCATGAAGAAAGAAACATTAGGACCAGTGTACAATGGGTTGTCTGTGATTAGGCTGCACACCGCCTGCATGCCTGCCTGATGGGGAATGCAGGTATACAGCCCTACCACATCAGCTGTACATAATATTAAGTCCGGATTAGTCTCAGGAAGAGCCATCAGACGGATCAATAGATCATTAGTATCTTTCAAATAACTGGTAGTAGCCTGTACACAAGGATTGAGGAAGCTATCAAGGTACACAGAGACTGGATGAAACAGCGACCCCCTGGCAGATATGATGGGTCTACCAGGGGGGTCTACCAGTCTCTTGTGTACCTTGGGCAAAGTGTAAAATAGTGGCACCACAGGGTATTGTACACTCAAAATGTTTAATAAATCACCAGAAATAGTGCCATCATTGTAAGCAGTTTTTAAGACATCATCCAATTCAGATTTAAACAAAATAGTGGGATCATGTTCCAACAAGGCATACACATGTTTATCAGCAAGTTGGCGTCGACATTCATTGGCATAAGCCGAGGTGGACTGCACCACCACGGCTCCGCCTTTGCCTGCCGATCGCACAACAATATCTGTGCGTTTGCTTAGATTTTTCAACGCCACCATTTCACTTTTGGATAAATTAAGGTTACGAGGAATGTCTTTTGGACAAATATCAGGGGCATCTGCTACAAGTCTTGTGAAAGTCTTTATAGATGCCGACACTGCTTGGGGATCAAATGAGGGGGGAATCGGGGACAACGTCTACTTAGATGTGAAAGTATGTGGATCATGAAATTAGATGCTATGGCCCCTAAAGGGTTAAATGAAAAATTGGGTCTACACTGCTTCTTGTAACACTATATTTGTCCATCAGCTATACTTTAATGGTTATATTGCACCTAATAACATCATGTTCAGGTATATGATTCTATCTAATGCAGTGCAATGTTTTTAATTATGTCTGTATCTTTGTTATTTTCATTATTTGCACGTTTTTTATGTACTAATTTATAATCAAGGTGTGCCGGTAACTATGACTCCCTGTGAGGCGTATACCTTTGTGGACCCACAGGTTGAGAGGTGAGGCCTCTTGATTAGGTGAATCTCATTGGTGGAGGTAGTACTAGTGATGTATTTAAACTGATCTGGGTAACTGTTGTTTTATCCCTGACGACGGGAGGACATTACTCCCGAAACATGTTGGAATAAACATAAGACTTTTTGCATATCAAGCCTGATGAGTGCCGCCTCGTTTGTTGAAGTTATATTGGACACCCGTGGTTAAAGGAAGGCACCGGAGCATTTAACATCATTTCGTTTTAACCACTAGAGTGCCGGATTGCTGGATTATATTGAGTATACACAGTTATTCTACCTGTGTTTCTATCAAGGCACCTTCCACCTAAAAGCATTATCGTCATTTGGGACTTCCTCTGCAATATACCTGTAACCAGAGTGTGCTCCACTACGATTATGGCTCAAGGCTGTGACATCGACAGTTCCTTTGCACATCTGGATTCTGGAGACCATTTCAGTTTCTCCGATATAGAAGTTGATGGTATACTATTTACCCGGTCTTTGAGAAATGAAACTATACCAACTGATTTCAAAGATTTATACAATGAGTGGTTCCGTTTGAGAAAACGTGAAACAGACTTTCTATACCATGGAATCACGTTATAAGACTACTATCGACAGAAGCACATCCCCCGAGGCTTCCGCGTACATAATGTCCCCACGATTGGCCGTCAAAATGCTAACTTTTGCCGCAAGTGGGTTGGAATATTAAATAAATGTTCCATGGACTTACTCCTGCTTGTGGTAGAGGAATCGGCTCGTGAACTGGCAATTACTAAAGCAGATTTAGCCGCATTTGACGCCAGCAAGAAATCAACACTGCTGGATAACAAAGATGTCAATTGGCTTGAGAAAATGAATGCTGCTATAGACCAGTACACAAAGGACTTGATAAAGTTCAAACGGGACAAAGCGCAGAAAGTCAAAGTCGATTATGACACAAACAATGTCTACCCGTGGATGAACCCCCAACATGCACGTAGATCCAACTACAGATCCAGGCATGGCCGTCCACCACGTCCGTCACCCAACGGGTCTAGTACCTCCCTCAGTGAAAGTGAGGGTATCCTAGACAACAGAAGCCCTGATAATGGAGGCTCAACACGGGTCCCTTTAGGGGTTCGTCCACAACGTGCGGTGGTATTAAAGAGAGCACTGGCCGCAGCCAACGCAGGATGAGGCGGGGGCGGCAGAACAAGAGGGAGAGTACGTCAACAAAAATAAATCCGACTTATGATTTGGTGTTTAATCTGACAGATACTCCACTGTCAGAATCTGAAACGGCGCTACTCACAAAAGGGTTATCGTTTATACCCACAACCCATCATGATCCCATCCAGTGGAAAATTGACTCTTATCGATTTTCAAGATCACTCCGATTAAAGGAACATTTTGGACAATCTTTGCCACTGGTGAGTGATAATGTTATTCCTACCCAGTTGTTAAAATTAAAAAAGGCATCAACATTTGATCCCCAAGCAGTGTCGGCATCTATAAAGACTTTCACAAGACTTGTAGCAGATGCCCCTGATATTTGTCCAAAAGACATTCCTCGTAACCTTAATTTATCCAAAAGTGAAATGGTGGCGTTGAAAAATCTAAGCAAACGCACAGATATTGTTGTGCGATCGGCAGACAAAGGCGGAGCCTTGGTGGTGCAGTCCACCTCGGATTATGCCAATGAATGTCGACGCCAACTTGCTGATAAACATGTGTATGCCTTGTTGGAACATGATCCCACTATTTTGTTTAAATCTGAATTGGATGATGTCTTAAAAACTGCTTACAATGATGGCACTATTTCTGGTGATTTATTAAACATTTTGAGTGTACAATACCCTGTGGTGCCACTATTTTACACTTTGCCCAAGGTACACAAGAGACTGGTAGACCCCCCTGGTAGACCCATCATATCTGCCAGGGGGTCGCTGTTTCATCCAGTCTCTGTGTACCTTGATAGCTTCCTCAATCCTTGTGTACAGGCTACTACCAGTTATTTGAAAGATACTAATGATCTATTGATCCGTCTGATGGCTCTTCCTGAGACTAATCCGGACTTAATATTATGTACAGCTGATGTGGTAGGGCTGTATACCTGCATTCCCCATCAGGCAGGCATGCAGGCGGTGTGCAGCCTAATCACAGACAACCCATTGTACACTGGTCCTAATGTTTCTTTCTTCATGAAATTGTTACAGCTGGTTCTTACTAAGAATTATTTTTATTACAATGATCAGTATTATTTACAGCTACTTGGGGTAGTGATGGGGTCCTCAGTGGCCCCATCGTATGCTAACACATTTATGTGGTCATTAGAAACGCACCTGTTCGCACCCTTAATGAATACTGGTCAAATGTTGTTGTCAGTCCGTTTCATTGACGATTTACTATTTCTGTGGTCAGGAGAAGAATGTGAGCTACTTGAAACACTCACAGTTCACAATTCTGGTGAACATCCGGTAATATTTACTTTTATCACTAGCCATGAAATGGTGTCTTTTCTAGATGTGTCAATTAGATCTAGACAGGGTAAAATTTCTACTGGTCTGCACATCAAGGAAACGGACCGCAATTCTCTGTTATTTCACAGTAGCTGCCACCCCCTACCATTGCGTAGAGGCTTACCTTTTTCCCAAATGCTAAGGGTTAGAAGGGTGGTTAGCGATCATGAAGAAACCATTTCTACACTTGACAAGATGATTGAGCGATTCCTAGATAGAGGGTACCCCAAACCAGATTTGTTGAGAGCTAAAAATAAAGTACTTGGTATCACACGCTTAGAATGTTTAAGCAATAAAACGCATATTGATGTAGGGGCTAAAATTGTCCCGTTGGTTAACAGATTTACTGAATCCAGCAATAGCATAAATAAGTACATTAAAACCTTATGGCCAACAGTGAATACTGACCGGGACCTTCCGGCATTACACAATGCCAGATTGATGCCCGCATACACACGGGGCGCCAACCTACGAGATAGATTGGTCAAATTAGACATCACCAATCTAGTGAAACCCGAAGCACCAACTCACTTTTTAACAAAAGCCCCAGGTTGTTACCGCTGTGTCGGTTGCACAACTTGTAGCTCCTTGCTTACGGAAAACAGTTTTGTGCATCCATACAGTGGAAAAAAGTTTTTTATCCGACACGTGGTTAATTGCACCTCTAAGTTTATTGTCTACATATTATATTGTCCGTGTGGCTATATATATGTGGGCAAAACCGAGACCACCTTTCGTGAAAGGATGGCAAATCACCGGGCCAGCATCAGAGCGGCTCTGCTAGCTGGTAAGGGTGATATGCCAGTACCACGTCATTTTGTTGAAGCTGGACACTCTGTGTCCAGCTTACGCACTAAGATTATAGACCATATCCCCCTGTCTAAAAGAGGGGGGAATCGGGGACAACGTCTACTTAGATGTGAAAGTATGTGGATCATGAAATTAGATGCTATGGCCCCTAAAGGGTTAAATGAAAAATTGGGTCTACACTTCTTCTTGTAACACTATATTTGTCCATCAGCTATACTTTTATGGTTATATTGCACCTAATAACATCATGTTCAGGTATATGATTCTATCTAATGCAGTGCAATGTTTTTAATTATGTCTGTATCTTTGTTATTTTCATTATTTGCACGTTTTTTATGTACTAATTTATAATCAAGGTGTGTCGGTAACTATGACTCCCTGTGAGGCGTATACCTTTGTGGACCCACAGGTTGAGAGGTGAGGCCTCTTGATTAGGTGAATCTCATTGGTGGAGGTAGTACTAGTGATGTATTTAAACTGATCTGGGTCACTGTTGTTTTATCCCTGACGACGGGAGGACATTACTCCCGAAACATGTTGGAATAAACATAAGACTTTTTGCATATCAAGCCTGATGAGTGCCGCCTCGTTTGTTGAAGTTATATATATATATATATATATATATATATTACACGGATAAGGCAGCACTCCGGCGACTTGGAAGAAATACAGACAGAGACCTGTTTCTGTTATCAATGTTTCGAAAAATGTAATCTCTGATGACGAGATTAAATTTCTCGAAACATTGATAACAGAAACAGGTCTCTGTATTTCTTCCAAGTTGCCGGAGTGCCGCCTCATCCGTGTACTACATAATGGAATCCTGAGGGGTTTCCAGAGGAAGGCACCCAGTGCCATTACCAGGAGCTGAGCTGGGGAGTGCCGGCCTAACATTGTTTATATATAAATAAATATGGAAAAAATGGGGAGTAGACCTATGTTTGCACTTAAAACTATAGCAGCACTCTATAAATCCTCCCTGTTAGTAAAGGATAAAGTGGATAGATAAAGGTAAGATATAGTGTGCGCTTAGTGTCGTCCACCACCTTATTAGACAATTTAAAGGTAGACACAAACAGTTAAAATCATATAAAATGTATTAGTCAATCAGACAGGGTTTCCATAATCCAACTTTTCCAAGATAAAATGATACCCGACGCGTTTCGTCATAAATGACTCCATCAGGGTTTATATTATCTAAACCATTGGAGATGGGTTTAGAATTTGAGGATAGTGTGTCCACTTACTTAAGTTAAGGAAAAACACTTTTTTCCAACAGGATATATAGATCTCAAGTGGGGATAAAGATTTTTGCCAAAGAGTACTGGGTGACAACCTGAGTCTATGATTAGGCTCCTATGTCTCCAGTGTCTGATTTCCTTTATATGCCTATATATATATATATATATATATATATATATAGATGCTGTCTGTTGCAGGAAGTGTAAGCAGAGCCATGAGTAAGGGCCTCCATAGGTCCGAAACGTCGGCATTGGCACTGATGGAGAAATAAAGAACCTTTGAATTCACAAAAAGTGGTGAGTGCTCTGGATTGCTTTTACTTGGATTTTGTACCACGGAAGTTTTTCTATGGGAGAGTGGAGCACCCCATGATATAAATTGGATGAACTGTGAGTGCAATATAACTGGTTGTGGATATATATATATATATATATATATATATACACCAAACTTTACACAGCACAGCCACAAACTTTAGTAAAATCCGGCGGGTACCCGCATCCCGCAAATGCGTAACATACAATGAACCAATAATGCAGCACTCCAGCTTCAGTGTAAAAATCTTCTTTTAAATGTGAACGGCAAGCAACGTTTCAACATCAACCGTGTTTTCATCAGGCTCGTCAGGTTGTTGTTGAAACGTTGCTTGCTGTTCACATTTTTAGATTTTTACACTGAAGCTGGAGTGCTGCATATTATTGGTACGTTATATATCAGCACTGATATGCAAACCAGACCTGTGCTAGAAACACCACAGCAGACAGCGACACCCCAGGCAGGGAACAGGAACTGCATGGGTTTTCAAATATGGCGGGTGCTAGAATGAACACTATATATATATATATCTGTTGATATATAGATCATGTAACATTTTGGTCCCACCTCAATCTTCCATTCCCACCCAGTAGATGTGGACTTATAAGTGATTGTGTCAACCTCACTATGAAATAAATAAATAAATATATATAAATATATATATATATATATATATATATATATATATACACACACACACACACACACACACACACACACACGTACATACAGAGAGAGAGAGCGCAAGATTTCAGGGAACAGAATTATTTATATAAATAACTATCCATGACTACGGTGATAATGAACCATAATCAGCCTCTTATTCAGTAATAATTGATTGAGGAAAGGGAAGTAACAACGCTAGGCAGCTGCAAGATAAAGGATGAGAAATTGCTCTCTTCACAGAAGTTAAAATCCCATTTTTCAGCAGATTGTAGAGTAGAGCAGAAGACTTGTCAGAACTGCGGAAACTCTGCATTAAATAATTCCATCATGCCGAATTGCACAGGCCAATGTATTGGGATCTAATGTTTGTATAAATATGAATAATAATATTTGATTGATATGGCTGTACAATATCATCTGAAAGTAGTTTTGTGTGATTAATGCATACAACACATGTGAAGGGAAAAATGAAGACAATGGAAGATATTGCTGAAGATATTCATTGATATATTTTTAGTATTCTAGATATAATAATAATTGTTATTACGGTACTCTTTACCTAGAAGGGCGCCCGTCGCGGGCATCGCGGGTACATTTATGTATGGCCGCGACGCGACCGACGCGATGCCCGCGATTTCCCATTGAAACCAATGTTAAACATGGAAATCGTGTCGGTCACGTCGCGGCCGGCCATAAATGTACCCGCGATGCCCGCGACGCGATGCTCCCGATTTCCCATAGGAATCAATGTTAAAAGGCGCGATGGACCCGATTTTACTGTTAAATGGCTCAATCCACCCGATTTGGCCATAGGAATCAATGTTAAATGGGCCACAGAGCCCATTAACCCTTAAATGTCCCCCCAAATTTTTAACGCCACCCCACGATCCACGCCAACCCGAAGCGTGGCGAGCGCAGCGAGCCCGCGAGGGGCGGCGGTACGCGTCCTCCGACCTTTTCATGCCCTACTATCCACTAGGGCGTGGTGTGAGAATATAATAGTGTGGCGAGCGCAGCGAGCCACCGAGCCCGAAGCGTGGCGAGCGCACGCGGATACCTTCACAGTTATGCGCGTCCCCTCGCGGGCTTCACAGGTGTCCGTGGCGAGGCGGACACCTGTGAAGCCCGCGAGGGGACGCGTCTACCTGTGAAGGTATCCGCGTCCGCTCGCCACGCTTCGGGCTCGGTGGCTCGCTGCGCTCACCACACTATTATATTCTCACACCACGCCCTAGTGGATAGTAGGGCATGAAAAGGTCGGAGGACGCGTACCGCCGCCCCTCGCGGGCTCGCTGCGCTCGCCACGCTTCGGGTTGGCGTGGATCGTGGGGTGGCGTTAAAAATTTGGGGGGACATTTAAGGGTTAATTTGGCCTATTTGGCCCCAAATCGGGTCCATTGAGGCATTTAACAGTAAAATCGCGGTCAATCTGCCGTTTTAACATTGTTCCCTATGGGAAAATCGCGGTGATCGCGGTCATCGCGGGCATCGCGGCCATCCCGATTTACCCGCGATGCCCGCGATCACCGCGATTTTTACCCCCGACGACCGCGATTTCAATCGCTGGCGCCCTTCTAGGTAAAGAGTACCGTTATTACTTTACTGTGGATTTGTTTAATTTAAAAGAAAAAAATGCACTATACTGTATAAAGAAACACGAGAACACAGTTAAGTACAGCATGTAAAGTGTAATATTTATTTATACATAGTTTTACAGTTACAAATATTAGGTCAAATAAATGACCAGTGCATGCAAATGCAGTGTAAAAAGAGCCAGAGGGGATAGATACCAGATATGGGGAATCTGGTAGGCAAATCCATTTAGTGCAATCAGAAATCAGTGTACACTTTGCATTGTTATGGGGCCTATACATGGGGTAATTTCATGGCATGAGATCGCGCAGAAAATGCACCTACATCGCTCCTTGTGTAGGGTCGATAATAGCGATGCGCTGCCCCACGTGTCGATACCACCCAGTGATTAATATCCAGGATGCAGGATAAATCTAGTTAATTGCCAGTCAGGGCCAGTGTTCTCACCGGAAAACACAGGCCCTGACAGACTGCTCAGCACACAGCTTCCTGGGTGTTCTGAGCGATCTAGCATTTCATACCTCCCAACTGTCCCGCTTATCGCGCGTGGGGGGGGGGCAGTTGGGAGTACCCCCCTGTCACACATGAATAGATGCTGTGCGCATGCGCACAGTGTCTATTCCTGCAGCCGGAGGGGCTGGGGGCAAAGCCAGCAGCTCATGGAGCTGCTGAGCATGCCCCCACATCGGCGTAAACAGGCGTGGCCTCATGGCAGCTCCGCCATATGAGTCCACCATGAGTACACGCCCCTTTCACGCTAGGCCATGCTCCTAAATTTGACCCTCTTTGGTACATTGAAAAGTTGGGAGGTATACATTGCTTAGAACGCTTAGCAAATCTCCCCGTGTGTAGGCCCCATTACAGTTAATAGTTTGAAAGCAACAGAAGTGTCATTGCTAAGAGTAACACAATTACAAATTTAAAGTGGTTGCCTAATAAAGTTGTTTGTTCGTTCACATTTTTAAGTAAGGCTGAAGTAATAGTAACTGTATCATTATATACATCTTATAGGAGCCTTAAATAATAAATTCTGAGTGGAGACTGTGAATGTACTTACAGATTTGAAGGCCACGCAAAGAGGTGCTTTATGTGTGGTAGATGCCATTTGCCATTCTCCTGCTACATGTTTTATTGCCCATGAATACAGTTGCTGTAGTGTTCCATAAATAATATGGAAGGACTACTGCTGAATGAATGTAGCTGCCTACTAAATCATACATTAACAGCCAATCCTTACCGGCTCTGACCTTAGTACAATGTTGCCTGTTTGCCTCATTCACCCTTTTCGCTGTCAGTAACTTATAGTAATAACCTGCTTTCACTATTCATTTCCAGAGCTTATAGCTTACAGTGACCATTACTGAGAAACACACAGTGTCATTGGGCGCACATCTGCCAGCTGCAAACACATTTTCTTCTTTGCTTAGAGGACAGGCAGGCACATAAGGGGTTTAATAGATGTTCATATTGTTAAATCTCAAGCACTAGTAAAAAAAAAAATACTGACTACTTGAGGATTTCATTAGTACATTAAATGCTGGTGAAATCCATTACAAGGTAAACTGCATAGACTTATATAGAGAGGACAGTTTAACCTCCAGTAATAAATGTCCCAAAAATATAACACACGCTTTTGTGAACTGCTATCAGATCTAGGTGGGCTGTCCCTGGAGTGTAGCCATAGAGTCCAATTCTAACATTTACCTGGACCGAGTTACTGTATAGACTCCACAGTTAGCCACTTATCATATGATTAGCATTTAATACTACTACTACTAATAATACATTAATTGTCATCACTGATGTGAAGATCATCATCACGCAATCTTAAGGTGCCCATACACTGCCTGCGATGTCTCGCAGCAGACCTTCCCGGCGGCAGGGACGCATGCGATCCGTTGTGATGGATCACATGTGTCCCTGATTCCCGCCGCCAGGAGGAACGGTGGTCGGACGGCCTGCCGGTCTGACCACCTGGTCGGGTCCGATGCGCACAGGACGCACATCGGACCCGACGGCATGTCAGGGAGGCACGATTTGGTCCGATTTAATGGGCCGATTGGTCGCAATTGGACCAAATCGCCTCGGTGTATGGGGGCCTTTAGTTTTCCCTGCTGAAATCTAGCATTACAGATTCTGTGACTGATTTGGAACAAAGCAAATCAAGAATGTGCTGGCTAGTGAGGATCCATTGAGCAGAGCAAGATACGGGTGAGATAAAAGTCTCCAATTATAGGAGACCTTATTTATCTGTTAAGCATACAGAGACTCTCCTTTCTGTTGGCTTTTATACGTATCTACTACAAGGTCGTTCATATCTATTAAAAAACATTCCATTCGGTCAAGGTGCCTTGCTACGCACGGACAGGGCGGTCTATTTGTATGGGCTTAATGGGCACTTGCCCAAGGGCCCCAGGTGTATAAGGGCCCAATGCTGATAGCTGAGGATCCCCTTTATCCAGGGATAACAGAATTTTGAAAATCGGCCCTGGGGAACTGGAGATATCCAAATTCAAAGCAGCAGTCCACATCCGATCTGTTAATTGCAATTCCCAGTCATATTTCTCAGGTTCTCTCTGACTTAGAGTTTTTCTGAGAGTATATTCCAAAATTTGGGACTCTCCCCTTTCTGTCGACACTAGCGGCTTGTCTCTATCATGCCCAAAACCAGAGATATCAGCCTTCCAGCAACCAGTCCCTGCTCCAGCTCCAAACGTCTGGTGTACAGTTTTATATTTTTGTCAATGGATTGCTCTGGCTCCTGATCTCTGATCCCCAAGTCCCCAGCACCTCCTGAAAGTTGGGAAAGGTTTTTATACTACTGAAGGCTAAGAAATCTATTTCCAGATAATGGCGCTGTCTGCAGTCAAACAAGCTGCCCTTCCACTGGAAAATGACGAATATTAAGCCCACTCCATTATCCAACCCTCCCCTGAGTATAAAACCTCCCTGGAATTAATTTACAAGGGACCCTTCATTCAGCTCAATGCCCCCTTTCACACGTTAGTGTTCTCCCTCCCACCATCTGTGCAGTAAAGGAGTAATTAGCAGAAGTTATTGCTCCAGGTCCTACATGTTGAATGGAAGATAGAGCACCCCCTGCCACCCGTGGGACATCAAAGCTGCTGCTGATACCACCCCCCACCTCTAGGAGGTGAGAATGGGTAAGGGCCCCAGTGCATTGCTTTGCCCAGGGGCCCACACTGCTGTTAAGACGGCCCTGCCCACGGCACACTATTTTATTCTCCCACCACACCCTAGTGGATGGTAGGGCATGAAATACCGCCTGTCGGCACATGTCGGCTCAAAAAGACTGAAAAACATGTCGACTTTTTGACTGTCGACCTAGACATTGTAGAACTAATGACCTGTCGAACTAATGACCTTTCGACCTAGAACCATGTCCACCTTTCCCATGATGACCTAGACCCATGTCAACCTTTTCCCATGTTGACCTAATGGGCTAGACCTAAATGCTGTACACCAAATGACCGCATCGTGATGCAGATGCACAGGTGCACACATCATGGCAGTTATGAGCCCAGTAGAAAATAATCATGCCTGCGACTGCATAATGTATTTCTTATGGATTGCCATTGTGACTATTCACATGTGCCAGCATATGTGCACGCTAGTCATGGCAAACCAGTCGCATCTACAAATATTCATATGATCAGCCTAGCTACATCTTTAACTCTCTCCTGGTTACTACAAACAGCACAACTTCTGGTGTTCCAGCTAAGTTCCAATCTGTAGTATCCAGAGTTTGTGGGGGGTGTTCAGAGAGAAACTGGAGTTAGCCGCTCTGTCCCATTGGAAAGAAGAGGAGGTTCTGACCCTGAAGAGCTAGCACTGGCATTGTGCCCAATGAAGCCATCAAGCACTTGACAGTAGACTGCTGGCAACACAGCAAAGTCTGCCAGGCATAGGCGCCAAAACCGTGGGTGCTCTGGGGCCCGAGCACCCACAGAAAGTGAGGAGCACCCATAGGCCACGGCAGCGGGTCCCAGCAGCGGATATGCTGTCAGCAGCGGGGGTCCCTGCAGCGGATGGGAACTAGTAGCGGTATTAATACCACTGCTAGTTCCCATCTTCCAAAGGGACCCTGCTGCTGACGGCATATCCGCTGCTGGGACCCCGCTGGTAGCACTTCGTAGCCTAGAGAGTGTGCGGATGGTCCATGACAACCTCAAGCCTCATCCAATCAGAGGCTCGGACGGTTCACGCTATGTCCAGTCAGCGAGGCGTTGGGCCGACCAGGCTGTTTAAACGGCGGAAAGACGGAGCGGTCACCGCAGTGTGTGTCTGCCAGTGCCGGGGATGACGTCCGCCTGCGACCTGTTCCTGTATGCAGATGACTCGGTACCGCAGTACCGTGATGAGAGAGGCTCTGTCTGTCTCCATGTGGGGTGGAGTTCACTTATGAGCGGCCCCGGGCCGGCGGTCACCCAGTGCAGGGGCCGGAGAAGGGCCGTCACAGGACAGAGTTCATGACCAGCAGCTGCCGGGTGAGTGCAGCCTCCGATTACAGACAGACTGCCCCCTTCCCTGTATATATGTAACCTGTCCCACCTGTACCTGTCTAGGGGGGGGGGGGGGTTGTTGGTAGTCTGTGGGAGCACCCAACAGAAAAATCGTAAATCGGCGCTCCTGCTGCCCGGTCATCAATGGCGAAGGGCCACAAATTCAGCTACGGTATCATGACATTTGTGAAAACGTAATGGTTTATACTGTATGTATAGAAACAGTCACAAAAAAGTGATCCGATTCTAGCTCTCAATATCTATCACGGTTTTATTATCTTTTTTTTTTTTTTGTAATCGTAAATTTTTATTGGGTACTTGTTTCCTAGCACGGCGCCCGTCGGGTTGATCGCATGCCTTAAGTTTAAGGTACTTAAGGCATGCGATCAACGCAATGGACCCGATTTTATGTCACCAGTGTATTTGCCGGTGAAAGAGAAAATTGCGTTGATCGTGTCCATCGCGGCCCATTATAATGGGCCGCGATGCGACCGACGCGATCAAAGCGATTTTCCTATAGAGGATAATGTTAAATTATTTTTAAAGTTAAAATCGGGTTGATCAACCCGATTTTACATAGGGAACAATGTGAAATGGGCCAGTATGGCCATTTTCTCATTGTATATGGTTAGAAAATATGGTTAATGCCCCCCTCATTGTTAACGCCACCCCACTACTGACGCCAACCCGCTGCGCTCGCCACGCTATGGGTTGGCGGCAGTAGTGGGGTGGTGTTAACAATGGGAGCCATTTCACCCATCAGGGGGGGGGGGGGGGGGGGGGGTTTGCTATTAAAATGGGGGGTTTGGGGGCTTTTTACATTGAAATCAATGAAAAAACGGGTCTCAGGGACCATTTTACATTGATTCCAATGTAAAAATCAGGTCAATCACATCGGTCGCATCGCATGCCATTTGGTTGGCATGCGATGCGATCAACGCAATTTTTCCGACCCGATCAATACAATCTAAATCGTGGGCGCCGTGCTAGGAAACAAGTACCTTTTATTGATATCAAATGATATGTATGGACAAGTGGTGAATATGATGAATTAACATACAAATAAGGATATGGTAATAGGAAATGGTTACAATTGGAATAGTAACTTCAATCATATCTAGGTTCAGTACGTTTGAATGACAGAGTTTGAATGCAGCAGACCAACATGCTGAAGAATATTGGTGACATACAGTATTGGTTCAATGAGAAAGCGATGATTAAAGAGGTCTCAGTAATCAAATGAATACAGCATGTAGTAGAAAGTTCACCGTATGTAGCATAGGAAGATTAACATCTTGTCCAGTGGATACGAATTGCAGAGATTAAATTTTTTCTTATAACCAAGAGTAGACAGTATATGAATAACTGTTTGATTTAACATGTACATGTTACTATTGCTTAATATTAACTATGATGTTTATTATATAACAACAGAGAGTAAAGGAGAACAAAAGTGAAAAGGAAAAAGTGGAAAAAGTTTAGTGCTTATAGAGGGAGGTAACAATAGATATACTGTAGCTATGCACTGGGCTCTGGGAGAGAGACAATGATCACTAGACTGGACAATTGGAGGGGAGATGCGCAATATATAAATGGTAATAGTAGGGTATTATAAAATACTTTCTTTTTAACTCCTAGTATGCTTTTTTCTTTCAAAAGTATACTAAGAAATATATAAATATTTGCCATTTGAATATGTCCAAGCAAAATGAGAACAGTATGCCCCCCAAAAATGGTATTGGAACCAATTAATATGTGGTTGGAAGTGTGCCTGGCGCAGCAAAATATTAATTATTGGTACTTTGTGCATGAGCAGGACCTGTTCTGGGCCAAAATGTCCTGCCACACAGGACACAGGATGGCTGTCGGATTGACAGTCTTCTTCTGACATTCGTAGTGCGGCAAGGGGGCAGTGATGGCATCTATTTCTGTAAACAGAGGTGTGTCACCACCATTTAGAGGACGGGAAGAGACCCGGGATATCTGTGGTTGCAGAGATTTCTCTGCAATGGACCGCTTGCACATTCCTATGCGTGCTGCAAGGAGCCCGTACTGTATGTGAGTGATCTGATGCCTGCATACTAGAATGCAGGTCTGATCACTACTGCAGCAGAAGGTGTCTGCAGGTAATAGACTCCTCACACTGTATGACCATGCAGTAATGTCATACATAACTATCAGTTTATACATATTATACCGTCTTTAGCTTTTGCAAATAATCTGTAGCTAATCTGGCAATTTGTTAAGTAGGGGACTTAAATTGGATGCGTATTTATAGGAAACATTCAATATGTCTACACATCTTTAAGTTTACTAGAATACAATACATTTAAATTGTTAATTATGCGAAGCATAAAACTCTTTTATACTAAGTTGAACACGTATGCTATATAAGATTTCCCTTGTGTACAACAATGTTAAGTTCTAAAGAAGGCTGACAGGATAATATATGTAAATGATAAATCTGATGAGTAAATGTGTCATTATCGAATACTGTAGGTTGCTTATGTATATGCAGGTGTTCCTTCAATGTAGCAAAATGATGTCATTTATGTAAGAGCCCATGACAATTTCTTTGATGAATGACCTTATAAGGTCATTAATAAAGAATGTAATTTGTATACATATGTCACTGTGCATTTTAATGGAGCGTACACACGGTGAGATTACCTTGCTATTCAACTTAAGATTTGAGTGCTATACAATCTTTGCTATCTCTGTACTTTAACATACTATTCATACAATCAGCATTAGATTTGCACTATATAGTCATCGCTGCCCTGTCTATCTGGGTTTAGATTTGTGCTGTCACCGGAGCGCGCATCGGGATCGCAAGGTAAAAAACCTGTGCGATCTGCATACGATCTGCATACGATTTTAACTATATAGTCAAAATCTAATGTCAAATCTCACGGTGTGTACACAGCATAAGAGTCTTTCTGCGTCTTTGCACTGCACCATTTGTATTTCTATGGGGGGAGTGGGCCCATGGATATCTAGACATACTGTAGGTCCCTTTCCAGTCTTAAAATGGTCAAATCTGATGAACTAAAATATAATTTTTTTTATAGCTAATTAACTGCTCCAAATTAGTCCTTGGAATAATTACCAATAGTAATGTATATTTAAAAATAATTTCTTCAGCATATCATCACATTAATCATCTTTATGAAAGGTATTTGCTGAGGAAGAACAAATATGTTTTCTTCCTACAAAGTATACCTCCTCTGTAAAAGTCTGGTAGAGGAATGTCTATGGACATGTACAAGCACTACATGTACTATGCATCTGAGATCTGAGATTGAGCCATCATCTACAGATAAAATCATTACCAAAGTAGAGAGTGCAAGATCCAAACAGGTAATGCTGTCAGTGAGGGGTTATTCAGACCTGACCGAATGGCGGCAAATTAGCAGCGTGAGAGATTAGTGATGAACTGCTCATGTATGCGGATAACAGCGTGCATTCGCGAGGCCATTCTGCGATAAAGGCCAGCAAATGTTTTGATCGCTGATTGACAGAAAGCCGGCGTTTGTGGTAACTGCCCTTTTTCTGGGAGTCTCAGGGAAAACGCAGGGGTGCTCAGGCTTTTTAGTGGAAGTGATGTAACATCAGCCGGTCTAACTGCTTCTATCACAGCCGTCAAGTCCTGGACTACGTACACACTGGAATGTGGTGAGCGTCTTGCAAATTAAGTTGCAGCTAATCGCCAATCCATCTAATTGTTCCCTAGCATTGCTAAGCATTTTGCAGGCTTGCACCAGGCAGGATTTCACTAAGACTGGGTAGCAGCTATCTAATTACAGGATGCTCGCAGAGAGCTGCTAAGTCGCAACCCCAGCAATCAAGTCTGAAGAACCCTAAGTGCCTGAACCCTAATTGCAATGAAATCTAAGTAGAGATACATTTGCATGTGATCACATACTGTAAATCTAAAGGATCCCATTCACGGTACAATTATTGTATACAATTTGGGCTAGATCACATTGCATCGCATTATATAGGTTTTGCAATGCAATGAGATGAGATCTAGTACAAAAAGTATGTGCAGCACATACTTTTGGGCTGTGCATTGAGATGTGTGATGGGAGCACGCATCTCATCGCACCGATCAATTGTACCGTGGATTAGAGGTGGCCAAAACGGATCATTACGCTGAGCCGGGATCCGTCGGATCTCTCGGTGAAAAAAGATACGGATCTTTTAGGCGGATCCTCGACTCCCTTTTAAAAAAAAAAAAAAAAGGCGAATATACATGACCGAGTAAAAACACTGATCAATGGCTGGCTGCACCGATGGCCATCCCTGGCAGCAGCAAATCTTTCTATCACTTGTAGTCACAGAACTGTACTCAGTCTCCAGAGGTAGTACATCTCAGCTGCCACAGGTGGCAGCACTGAGATCAGGAAAATGCATCGTACCGGAAAACGAAACTGAAACGGATCACCTTTTTTTGGGCTCGGCAGCTCACTCATTCTTGGATGGGATCCGTTCAAAAGATCCGGTTCGTTCGCGAACGACCCATCTCTACCGTGGATGGTCACCTTAAGTCATATTATACAACGCACGAGATTCGTGTGACTCAGTAGGATCAATCGTCTTTCCGTGCGACTTTCTACATTCATTTGCATCTTATTTGCATACTTATTATTCTGCTCAAGCAGAATCTGCTTATTAAGAGGATATGCAGCATATTCTGTGTTTGAGTTCAGCTGTATCTGCATTAGATATGCACATAGAATACGGGCATGCCAGATATCAATTTAATCAGCAGAAGCTGCTTGTGCATTCCATTTAGCAAATAAGATACATTTTAATAAAAAAGTCACAAAAAAAACACCCATTGCTACTGAGTCATGCCATAACATGGCACAACTAAAAGACTGTGTAACAGGAAAGGAAGCTAGATGTGGACACATCTGTACAAGGAAAGGAAAAGGAGAAAGGAAAGTTTCAACATCAATCATGCATGAGGTCCAAGAGTAAGGCTCTCCCCATCAATTTATAGTCAAGATTTTTTGGAATAGCTCATGAGCACAACATATCCATTAAAACACATATAAAATAAGTAAAATGTGTATTTTTTTTAGAAGGGTTGATGGGGCAGACATGCAGTATCAGTGTACTGGGCTCCAAAATTCCTGCTGCGTGCCCTGGCTAGAGTCAGGGGCGGATTGGGCCGCCGGAAAACCGGACCATTTCCCAGTGGGCTGGACCACATTTGGCTGCTATACCCCAATGGCCGGGCCGCCGCTTTCTCCCTTTGGGCAGCTGCCTTGCTGTGCTGCCCACAGAAAATATGGCTGCGGCTTTGACCAGCTTGACGATGGCTGTGGCCGCCCGCTGGTCATCCCGTCACCTGCGACAGCTTCAGCATATGGCGCCGGCGAGCATGGCACCGAACCAGGGTAAACAGTGGCACCACCTACCTGCCTCCCCCCGGGTCTGTAGCGCTATCACCCTCCCTGGGTCACTAGCACTCTAGCACTGCAAACTCCCCCCCCCCCGGTCACTAGTCCCCGCGGTTCAATAGCACCCGCCCCCTGTCACTAGTCCATGCTGGTCACTCGCACTCCACCCACCCCACCCAGGGCTGCTTCGAAACTTTTCCCAGGCTGGATCTCTTTACCAATCCGCCCCTGGCTAGAGTTCTTACTATTGGGGTCAAAGGTGATTAAAGAGAACAACTAGAATTGCCTGGGATAGTTGGCCTTTAGTAGGCAGGATCTGTACCTTTCACTGTAGTGATTGGCTGGCAAATTTCTGCCTAGGGGAAACTCACACCAATAGCACGAGAAGTGGCCCACCCTTAAACTTGGTTGTAGGTAGATAACATAAAAGCTGATAACATGATGGGAAAAAATCCGTATGTAGGAGAAAATGGGCCTTTTCACCATTGCAAAGGTTGGTTTTTGCTTTGCTGTATATAGTACTGTCACCAGCAAAAATATCTGTTGTCAGATACAAAGGCAGTGCTGCGTGCACTACTGTTAGGTGCACGCAGCTCTTCCTATACGAGCAGAGCATTGTGAAGCAGGTCACATATGCCAACTATCCCTGACTTGGTGGCACAGTTAACCAAAATCAGAATTGCACCTCCAGAATCAGAACAGTTGGCAGATGGTCCTGCACTCTCCTACCTGTTCTTGCAGAACTCACTTACTGATGCTGCTCGTGTCTTAAGTTCAGCTGCTGCTTGTCTGGATTCTGGAATGTTTGGGCCCTGTTTGGAAAAAGGATATGTACATGAAATATAGAAAGCCTCTATTCCACTAACCTCCCAACATTAAGTCAACAGAACCCTTATTTGCTATGGCCTCTCATCAGTGGTGTATGTATACGTGGTGCACACGGGTTGCTGAGTCCACGCTGCACCCATTATTTTAATGGTTACCACTCTGGAGTCCCGCAAGGATGCCAGCAGCGCTGTTGAAATTGCCAGAAAAATGAGTGCCGCACCATTTTTCAGGAGATCTGTGCTTTAGAGTCTGAGCGCTCTACAGCTCAGAGTCTTTAGCACTGTGGGGCTGCTGGCAGGGAGGAGGGGGGAGCGAAGACTGCACACAGGGCCTACTCCTCTATTAAAATGCAGAAATAGGTACATTAAACTGGAGTATTCACATTTAAGAAAAAAAAAACTATTGTTTTTCTCAAAACAGTCCTCTTTTTAAATCAACAGTATATATTCCATACATAAGTATTTTTAGTCCCAAGCAGCCATGAAATTTCCTGCAAAATTAATCTAAACTTTAATTCATTGACTTGGCTGTATTTATATTTATTTATAATAAAACAACAGTCGCTGTGAGAGATGCTGGAATTTTCAGCAGCTATTTTGAGAATCGCTCACAGCAACGTTGGCTCTCAAAGGGTTAAGAAGCTTTATATCTCCTCCAGACTTACCTCATTTCATCCAGCGCCCCAGTAGATGAGATCAGATAGCTTCTCCTATGCAGGTCTTCCAGGGGCAGCAGTAAAGGGAGCTGTGTCCTAGATGACAGCTGAAGTGACAGGTGAGACTGCTGCCAGAAGTTACTGAGATTTCGCTCTATGGCCACTTTCATGGTGAAAACTGTTACTTTATTTTAATGCACCAGCCACTGATACAGCCACACAGACCATGCATAATTGGTCTGTTTGTGGCCGCATAAAATATCACGTGGTGTGTCGAACAACTGTCCAAAAGACATAATGTCTGTCTGGCCTGGTGGCACATGCCACCCGATCCAACCTGCCCCTGTTTCTTCATACACTTACACAATGTGGCCTTTTTTCACACAATTTCTACCCATCATAGAAAGTTAGGAGCTAGGTGACTCCTTAGATTATTATTACTCCAGATTGTGCTGGTATTGGTTTTATTTAAAGTTACAGAAGTTCTTAGGCACCATGCTGATAGCTCACATTGGCCCTTATTCTGATCTCGGCGGTACGGCCCGCGTGCGGCCGTACCGCCGATGTTTTAACTCTGCACATGCGCAAAGGTCACTCTGCGCATGTGCAGGCGAAATCGCCGCACAAAAATTTTATACGCCGCAAAGGGGGCGTATAGGGGCGTGAGGGGCTTAATAGCCTCATTTCCCTATGCATACGCCCCGCGTTTCATGGGCGTTCCCATGCAAACGCGGGGCGTATGCATGGTAATGAGGCTATGACGCCAGTGATGGGGGCGGAAAGCTGACATCGCCGGATGTCAGCTCTCCGCCCCCATACAAGCTTTCACACGGACGATTGTCCGTGTGGTCTAAGCTTGCGTGAGCGGGTGGAGCGTGCGGCCCTGCCTTCGATGGTCGCCAACCATCGAATGCAGGGGGCAGCTCCCACCATGGTGGAGGCGTACGCCCCACCATTTTCATGCGGATCGCCAGCCGTCCGCGTACGGACGGCCGTGCCGATCCGTCTTGTAGGCGGGGATTGGTTTGTGCGGCCGGAGCAACGTATGCGGCTCCGGCCGCACAGATCAGAATAAGGGCCACTGTTTTCCTTTTTTCTTAATATGTATGATGGTAAATAGTCATCTGTTGTCTATGTATATGATTGTATTTCTGTTCTTATCTTTACATTTTTTTGGAATCATTATATAAGCTTATTTGTACACCTATATGAATACATGCCTATGACTGGTGATAGTCGGCAGATACCTCTTCATCATAAATATGATAAAGCCTTGGACAAGGTTCTACTTACCTGGAACACATACATACACCCTCTGCCTCAAAAGTACATACTACAGTCATCCAACTCAGTGACAGTTATTGGTAAATGAGAGTCTGTTCTGAAATAAGCTCCAGGCAAATGAAATCTGTGCTGAAACTCCTTACAAGCAGCCTACATGTTTCTATTAGACCTCTAATTGAATCACACTTCCTCTTGGCCCTGTGCGGTTTCCCGAAAGTTAATTCATTTAATGCATTGTAAGGTTGATGTATTTACAGATGATAAACAGCATTGGGTTCCAATTAAATTCCAGTCACATGGTTTTAATGCTTTTTCTTCATTTTCTGGTGAGGATGATTTAATAAAAAGCTGTTCTCTAAACATTAGTAACCTCTCTACTACTGAGCTGTAGTTAATATCACCCTACTTTCCTTAATTAAACTTAACAGCTTCCAATTAACTTTCTCAGTATCAGAAAATGTACCTGAATTCCTTTTTTAGATTGCAAATAGCAGTTAAGCCCAATTAAAATCACTATCACAGTATTTATGGCAGTAGGCAGTGCGATATACAGGTGGTTTTTGTTAAGTACAAAATCACCCTTATTATATGATATAATAATACATTTGCTTCGCAAATCCATACATGACAGGTGGTCTAGTGTATGGCCAGAATCAGATATCAGGACCGTATATAAGCCTGTTAGTAACCATAAGGGAAGGTCTGGTATAATGACAGGCAATCTGTACAATATTTTGGTGTGCAGAAAAAGTTTTAAAACCCCTCTCCCATCACTACAACATCTTCATGTATCTGTCCCACATCCTTATAATCATTATAGAGCATTTTAGAGAAATTCACCTGAAACATGTCCCAATATCTTTACCCTGTATTTTCACCTGTGAATTTATGAAGAAAATCAATGCCAGTTTGGAAATCAATTGCAAATTAAATTTGCTGTGTAAATGTGCTGCAAATCGTAGGACCCAACTTGTTCCTACTTGATTTGACCACACTTTGTCTTCAATATTAGGATTTGCTCCTGAGGAAGCCAGAGGTTACAATTATCTGGGGAAACGCGTTGAGCTATTTACACATTTTATTCTACTGGGACATTATCATCTACCATTGATTTTTATTCTATCCACCACCTCCTGAAATCATAGAGCACCATCTGGAAAACTGGTAAAGCGATCTATCATTAATCTGGGATACCTAGCCCAATCCCTAAAGAAAACACCAGAGAACAAGTGTCTGCCATCAGGAAACTTCATCTCATACAGAGACATTGAATTGAATAACTATCCTTTTCACGATTAACACAGAAACTTCATTCATTTCTTCAATATGATATACATGTATATATGTATGAGGATCTTATCGATGGTAATATGCAAACATTACTACCCAGCTTTTATCAATAAATGAATAATGTTAACAAATTCTTTATTGAATATACCACTAATGATGTCACAGATGTGACTAAGTATTAGTTTTTTTTAAATATATATATATATATATATTGTGTTTCGCATTGTCTTATATTGTTTTTTTTACATTTTACAGTATATTATTCGAGTTAATAAATATTATTTATCTATCTATGAGAACCATCTCATTGTCTACAGTCAGCACTGGCATATCTATCATTGTTTTGCTCTCTTTTGGGGACCGACCACCCCCTGCCAGCACAGTTGCCAGATCATCCCTTTAATAAGCCCAACATATAAATTACACAGGTTCTTGACTACATTTCAAACTATTCAAATGTAATGACAGATGGTATGGTTGGGAGGTGACAGAGTTCAAGAGTTCATACCAACTGTCATTACATTTGAATGAAAAGTTTGAAAAGTAGTCGAGAACCTGTGCAATTTATTTGTTGGGCTTATTAAAGGGATGATCTGGCAACTATGCCTGCCAGCTGCTGATAATTGCGCACCACACACCTTCTTTTTATGTCTTGAATATTGTTTATTTTGTTTACAGACTAAGGGGGGAATTCAATTAGCCCTGTTCATTTACTGGGGTGATAAAGGGGTTAGCCACACGCTTTAATGCCCATGGCTATTCGAGAAGAGACCCTATTCTATGGCTGTTAAAATAACCTGTTTTCAGAAGTAAGTCCATAGATTCTGGGATAAGTTCCCAGACCTATTTGGTGCCCAAAAATATAAGCTGTTTAACTGGGATTACTTTTTTGGGACTGTTCAGACCCGATAAGAAATCCCAGATACACTAAGCCCAGCCTGCTGGCTGACTCTGGGGGCTAATTGAGTGGAGGCTCAATTAGCCCACGGTGAATTAACGCAGCTGATTGACTGCAATCTCATTGTGATAATTCACAAGTTACTGTCACTTTTCTATGTACAAAGAAGAACTTATGTTGTCTTTGATGAGTTATTATTATTATTATTATAATTTTATTTATAAGGCGCCACAAGTGTTTCGCAGCGCCGTACAAAGGAACAATACAGGGAGACAAAACTTGGCATAACATTGAATAAATAACAAAAATACAGTACAAATAAAGAGCACCACAGTTTCAATACACATTACAGCTTAAATGTAAGTAGTGAGGACCCAATCAACATACAACTAGAGGCTTGAGGCCAATGATGGAGATGAGTATGAAGATGGTCACTGAGTGTTGGATTAAAGGAGCGCTGTGAGTGAAATGTTAACTTGGGTTAACTTGGTGCCCATGGTTTGTTTATGCAGACAGAGTAATGGGTTGGCATGTTTTGAAGGAAAGTGGCAAACAATAGTTGCTACAGGCAGTATATGTACTGGGTCTATTCAACTATTAACTGCACTATTCAATGACAGTTTGTTAAGCATAGGTGGGCTACTGACATGCTTAGTACATGGAAAGGATGTGAAATGTAATCTATATTTCACAAAAGCCGCCCAAATGGTTCCTTTTGGCATAGATTACAGCCTTACTGTATACCCCCCCACAAAAAAAGACAGTACTTTCCCTTTTGTTATGTCTCAGCCTTATACTCCTGTCTGCTCCAACCAGCCATTTTACTTTAATATACATATAGAAATCAACCAAACAACAAAGATGTGATGCCTTACATATAAGCCTGTGCAGTAAGAATACATGTGTCTAAAGAAAACAAGGTATTGGTCCATGATTTGTAACAGATAGAAAATGTTATAGTAAAAAATCAATATGTAATATGGATAATGTAGACCACAATTTAGGAAATAATTCCAACATAAACACTACGCCAACATACATCTCTTCTCTTATCTCAAAATACTGTATCTTCCAACCCGACCTCTTTGCTCCACATAAGATCTACGCCTCTCATCCACATGCATTACTCACTCCCATTACCGATTGCAGAACTTTCTTCGGGCCGCACCCACTCTGTGGAATGCTCTCCCTTGCATAATAAGGCTCTCCTCCAGGCCCAAATCCTGCAAGCGTTCCCTGAAAACTCACCTCTTCAGGCAAGCTTATCAAATTCCAGAACCATCCACATAACCTTCCAATCACATCAAAATTATACAGGACACACACATTCTGTACTCTTTCTTTTTCACACTTTCTATCCTCTTGACCCCTAGACAAACTGCTGGATCACTGTATCATACAACACACCAGGAACCTTTGCATTCCGGTGGACTTTATGCAATAAAGAATATCTATTCTTGTGTATCACCTATTTATTTATCGATTGTAAGCTTGCGTGCATGGCCCTCATATCTTTTGACTGTCTTTAAATACCCAGTTTGTTGTATCACTGTCCTATTATAAAGCTCAATGGAATATGCGGCGCTATATAAGAATCTGTTAATAAATAATAAATAAATTCCACTGTGGCTGATAAATCAGGTTGGGGAGGAACAAGATATTGTAAAGTCATTGGAGATCATAAACGCCGGACACCAGGTAAAGATCTTTGTGGACCAGTCTGTAGTTATGACACTCTACCCAACATTCCCACTTTAATTTGTTGATGGATTTGTATCATGGGTAAAATAACACAGAAACAGATGAACCACAGCAATGTAAATATATGGGTCAACTATAATGAAACAATGGGGAGTATTTGCTAAGCTTTGGAGAGAGAGATAAAGGAGTTAATTTACTAAAAAAGGAAATAGAATTCCCATCTTAGTAAATAAACCAGTGTCAACCAATCAGCTCATAGCTGCCATTTTTCAAATACTACCTGTAACATGGCTGATTATCTGGTACTCTCTCTCTCCACGTGCTCTCTCTATAAAGCTTAGTAAATAGACCCAATAGGAGATGGAACAGAACTTACTTTTGAATCTCTCCATGTGAACGATGTACTATTGATTTCAACAGAGGTTCTGGCCGCGCTGACATTTTAGGGGATGTTTTTGGACTTGTATCAGAGTCTCCACTGTCCTCCTCCATGGCTTTTATATAACTCCCACTCCTCATTCTTCGACAGGGAATCTCATCATCTTTACTTCCAGAGGGATATCCTGCCCACTCATCTTGAGGTACCTATTGACATGTCACATATAAATTACATTAAAGATACATTTATACAAAATATTTTCTTCTAAGCATTTACTAAATAGTGCTGGAATGAAACTCCGAAGGTGCCCATACATGGAGCGATTAGCTTTTCGGACTAGAGCGCATCGCATATAGTTCAAAACGCATGTGCAGTACATATTGTTTGTTCTTTGCGATGTCCGATGCGAACTCCTCGCAAAGCAGGATGGCTCCATATATGGGCACCATAAAGCACCATCTCATCTGAAAATACATTCCACACATGGGTTCTCTGTTTGTTACTCATTTTTAAATGCTAAAAATTCAGAACATATTTTCATGCATTTCCAGGGAGCAGCTTTTAGCTGTGCCTAAGGTCTACTTTATAATAATCTTGCAATTAAAAAATTGATAAAACTGATTTTTCCAAATATAAAAAAAAATCTATTACATTAGTGAATACTGCCTATCAATATCTACTGTAGTCACCGCTAAAATTGTTCATTATCTGTATACTTTTTTCATCTAGGCAATATATATTATATGTCATGTACAAACAAGTCTATTGTACTACGAAACTAGAATAGTTTGTAGTTCTTCAAACAGTTGTCAGTTGCTTAGCAATTTATTATGCTGAAAAAAACATCACTTCTATCAGACCTGCAAGATACAGTATGTATATTTTATTACACATCTTCAGTGTATACAACACACACTGCAATAGGTGCATCTGGAAATTATAAGTAAAATAATAGATCCTTTTACCATAGCGCATTCTGGGTTCAGAGATCAAAATTTATTTCTACATTTTTCAGATTGTGGTGATTTTATATTTTGTTGCCACAAATTAGTTTGAGAATTCCAAGCCGTATAAAATGAATCCCTCCCCCGCCCCGGATCAATAAGAATCTTTCTTTATTCGACTCAAGGTCATGCAGCTACATTGCTGTTGTCATAGGGGCTAGCACATATGCTGCTGCTGTCATTGTCATCTCCTGAATGAAACCCCGCCCCTTCTGCTCCAGGATGCCCCACCCCTTTCTCTACTTTAAGCGGTCTTTGGGTTCTCTTGTCTAGTCTCCACCCCTTCCTCTCCTTACCATGTCTATGCATCCCTCCTCCTCCGTCTCCACAATAAAATAATTGGTACTTGTGTATTATCACGGCGCCCATGATGTTGATCGTACTGCAGCACATCGCATTGCATCGCATCGCATTGCATGTAATATAGCGGCATGCGATGCGATGCAATCAGATTTTTAATTGTACAAGCACCCTGATGGGTGCTTACAATGTTAAATGCACCCCCATTGTCAACGCCACCCACACCCCGAAGCATGGAGAGCGTAGCGAGCCCACGAGGGGCGGCGGTACGCATCCTCCGACCTTTTCATACCCCCACTAACCACGTCGGCATGGAGTTGATTTTAGATAGTGTGGCGAGCCCCATGAGGGGACGCGGATTACGTTACATGTATTCCGCTGCCCCTCGCTGCACTTCGGGCACTATCTAAAATCAACTCCACGCCAAAGTGGATAGTGGGGGTATGAAAAGGTTGGAGGACGCGTACCGCCGCCCCTCGCGGGCTCGCTGCACTCGCCATGCTTTGGGTTGACGTTGATAGTGGGGGTTGCATTGACAATGGGGGGGCATTTAACATTCTGGGGGCATTTAACATTGTATGCACCCATCAGGGTGCTTGTACAATTAAAAATCGCATGCCATTGCATCGCATGCCATTTGATGGCATGCGATGCGATCAATATTTAATTGTACATTTGGGCTTTTTCATGCGGAAATCGCATTGCATCGCATACCATCGCATACCCTATTTAGTGGTATGCGATGTGATGCGATGGGCGCCGTGATAATACACAAGTACCATATATGACTCTGGGGTAAATATACTAAGATGGGAGTTCTATTGAAGATGGGATGTTGCCCTTAGCACCAATCAGAATCTACTTCTTAATTATTTAGCACCTTCTAGAAGATAATATATAGAATTTGATGGGTCACCATGGGCATGCTCCCATCTTCAATAGAAGTCCCATGTTATAAAATGTACCCCTCCGAGTGCCATATATATATTGCCATATATATATATATATATATATATATATATATATACATAATTTGGATAACGGATATTTGGATAAGGGATACTCAACCTGTATCTCTATGAGTGGCATCTATAATAATAATACTAACTTGGATGATGAGCACCAAAGGAAGTTGCTTTTATTGAACAGAGTGTCAGGCCATTTTCTGTATAAGTATTTTTTTTTTTATATCCTATCATTCATCTGCCATATTAGGATGGCAAGGTCACTGGCTTTGAAAATAGTCTGTTCCGGTACAGAGTGAAAAGAAAAAGATAGTTTACAATATCACTTTCCTGCTGGCTTATTTATGGCACCTTCTGAGGAAACCGTCAGGACTGTCAAGACGGAGAAACGCGTCATGAAACTTTTATATTGTGTCCAAGGCATCCACAATTATTTAAAAAAACTTTACGCTCACCTGGGATTGCCCCCTACCCTGGAACTACCTAAATAACCAGCCGCACATGGTGAGAGACCTACGGCGATCTCAACAGTGCGAGGTGGCCGGCATCTGTGTGGTGATTGACGTCTGACCCATCCAGATGCCTGGGAGGTATATACAACATGCGACCTGGTAGGCTCCCAGCGCCGGATCCCTGACCATCGGAACCACGCTGGTTGTTAGCAGACCCGTGATCACCTCCTCAACTACAGTGGCTGCTCCCAGCACCGACTCCCTTTCCATCGGAGCAACGCCAGTGGCATCGGACCTACAAGTAGTCATCATCACCGCACTTCCAAGCCCCACCAGTCGGTAATATTATAATTATCTCTTTCCCGCAGACACCTATGCTTCAATAAAATAACATCTGTTGTAAGTAATTCTGGAAACTTACAAATGAACTTGGAGCTCCCCATTTTTTAATGGACATAATATCTACATGAGACATAGTGGGTCAGAGGCACCCAAAGGCGATATAAGAATTGTTAGTAATTTAGTGGATGCTGATGGACAAAATTAATTGTTTCATTAATTGGATAATTGTATGCTGATATATATTTGTAAGTCCTCTAAATAGGTTCTTATATATGTTTTTACTTAATAAATCATAAATTAGATCAACACAGTGCACTCTCTTATTGTTTAGTTTTATTTATTACACCAGCCTGGCCATCAGCCTAAGCAAGTATATGCAATATTGTTCAAGGGGGCAGATGTATTAAGCCTTAACAAAATATAAATGCAAGGGTGATAAAGAGAGATAAACGTCCAGCCAATCAGCTCCTTACTTTTTTCAAACACAGCCTGTAACATGGCAGTTTAGCAGGTGATTGGCTGGATGTTTATCTCTCTTTTATCACCCTTGCATTTCTCTCTTGTTAAGGCTTAGTACATCTGACGGTACTTATGTAGTATCTGGGCTGCCGATTTTATGATTGTATGCCTTACCTTAAGGCATACAATCTGATGCGATTCGACGCGATTTTCGGCAAAATCCCATGTGATGCGATTTTGCATAGGATTCAATGTTAACAAGGTCCTGTTTATTTCCCCACTATCCAAGTGGGCATGGAGTTGGATATAAACCTGTGGCGAGCGTAGCGAGCCACCGAGCCCGAAGCGTGGTGAGCGAAGCGAGCCCCGCGAGGGGACGCAGATTTCTTAAAAAGTATTCTGTGTCCCCTCGCTACGCTCGCTACGCTCGCCACAGGTTTATATCCAACTCCATGCCCACTTGGATAGTGGGGAAAGGAAAAGGAACCCTTTTTCCCATTGAATTCTATGTTAAAATGGACTCAGACCATTTTAATATTGAATCCTATGGAAAAATCGGGACCATCGCATCACATCGCATACGATTTGGTCGCATGCGATGCGATGCTACCGATCCAACCCGATTTCTAAATCGGACGCCCAGATACTACATAAGTACCCATCTGACCCAGAGTTTGATAAATAATCAAATTTTTTCTGCACCCCTAGAAAACTATGATCTCTGCGTAAGTCATTGAAAATAGAAGTCCTGGCACAGAAATATCTAATGTCTGATATGGTACCTCGATGATTAATAGTGCATAAACTAAATAAATACATCAATCCTTCAAAAACCAGACATTTTTTGATTGACCTCAAATAATACAATAATAAATAGACCAGTTAAATGTATACACTATATTGCTGAAAAGTAATTCTGTGTCTACTGAAACAAACTTGTCTCTAACAATATTTAATCCATTTACTATAAAAAATATATATATATATATATATATATATATATATATATACATATACAGCACTTACCCAACCTCAATAAAGTAGGAAAGGACCAGACCAGCACTCAGTATAGGTGAAGAAAAGGTTTTGTATTCAAAATTGGTACAGCATTTTCAAATGTAGACAACAGGGCTGACCTGTTGTCTACATTTGAAAATGCTGTACCAATTTTGAATACAAAACCTTTTCTTCACCTATACTGAGTGCTGGTCTGGTCCTTTCCTACTTTATTGAGGTTGGGTAAGTGCTGTATTTAATTCATATATGGACCCTGCACCACAAGTATTTTTCTTCAAATTGAGTGCCGTTCTGATACCCTGCTATATATATACAATTTGCTAGATTGCTATTTTGTTTTTCTCACTGAGGAACAATAAAACTTTTCTTATCAACTGGCTAACACGGTACCAAACTTTTTTCTTTTGCATATATCTCTAGCGACACAAATAAAAACAAAGTCACATGCTCCAATGCTACAGATGGGACCACCAGGAACTAGCCTGGCAGTAGTTATAGTCCATGGCTGCCTGTCACAGAAAGGTATCAGATGGTTGAGTCTCCAATAATATTTATTTAGCCAATCCCCCATGCTTTCTTCTGCAGGGTGGAGGTACTGTTGTTCCATACTTTCCTTCTTTACTCATCTTCTCACCAGGAGAAGTCCGGAAAAGAGATGTTGTTGATGGTTTTGGGAGGGGAGACCAGATCTTCAGACCATTAATCCGTCACTGTCACATCAAAATGCTGAGATTATGAGGGGCGTGGTTAAAATGATATTATTTGCATAATTTAGGCCTCACCCTTTTCTCATATTATTTCCTCATCCTGTCCAATTCTATACACTACCCTGGGTAAAGGAGAAATCAGGTGCTCCCATAACTTCTGTGAGAGTAGGCAAATATTTATCCAGCCTCTGTCAGCAGAGTAAAGCCAGCAGAATGTCTCTATATACCTGGGATGTTACAGTGGCGTAACTATAAATTCAGCTCCCCCTGCCAAAATATTTGTGGTGCCCCGCCCCCGTCCTCTTCTTTAGTAAAACATGTAAATGGTGCAGACTGTTACCTGAGCCACTGTGCGCCACCATGTGTAGTGCTGCAGCTCCCTAGGAGTGACGTACGCCCATGCAGCGTAACAGGGAGGACATCCCATCCGCTGACATAGTGTAGCCTTCCTCAGCTTCCAAGGACTGACCGGGGATACTAGCGGACGTGTGTGTGGGTAATGGCACTGGCCACCCCCAGGCGCAGAGGAGGTGAGGAGACTGGGGAGGGGTGGGGTGGGATGTCACCTAAGGTATGCAGCTGCAGTACACAGCCACTGCCTCCCACTACTACTTAGTGACAGCAAACTGTGTAATCATACAGGACAGCGGGTATATTTCAGTACGCCCCAAGACCGCTGGCTCCCCCAAGCCAAAACTGGGGCTGCCACACCATAGTTACGCCACTGGATGGTTACTACATCTAGTGCACTACTTAAAGTTAAATAAATGTAATTTTCTACCTAAAAGTTAACATTTTTAAGACTTTGTAGACTATGGTGCCCGGGCATTACAGGATACCAACAATGCTTTGTCTGCTTCAGCTGATTCAGTACCTTCGCTTTGAAAGATGTATATTGACTGTTCACACACATCATAATGGCAAGCCACAATGTTACATTATATTAAGTGGACAACTTTCTATAATTTTCCTCAGTGTTGCACTGGGATATACTTTGGAAAAGACAAGGTGTGATATGAAAGGCCCCGTAGAGGAGTTAGTGAGTCATAAGGCACTGGTGCCCACTGAGGGTTTCCTCTGTACCTCTTAAACCCTGAGTTGCTCTAAAAAAAAAGCAAGTTTCATAGCCAGTGTTGCTGTACATGTGAAACATTTAAAGTGGAAATAAAGATTCAGACATATTATCATATATATACATCGATCATATATGCATATACTAATCAGTAATATATTTTCTGCTGATAGACTTATTTGAAAACCTCATACAGTAGTTACCTTGTAGCTGATATTGAAGATAATTGAACTTTTCCATGTGAGACTTTATATGAACACCAACTAGTAAGTATATTAACATATTAAACATTGAATATTAAAAAAATGTAATCCAAGGTTATTTAATTCAAATCTATTCTTAAGGGTTCAGTCTAATTATTTTAAACCTAAATTTTGAGACTTGCTAATTTTTACCATCCCCCAGGGAAACCAGAGCTCAAAACATATTCAATAATCACAACAAATTAAAATTAGGTGTGAGCAGGTTCGGATTTTGGGATTTAGCATGCACCCGGACACCCCCAATTCGAGCCGGGACCCGAGCACTGCTCGGGTATTCCCTTCCAGATTTGACATGCAGGACGTGGCAAAACTTCAACATCCTGCGAGATCGGAACACGATGTAAGTCCCGGTCATCTGCGCCATCTTGATTCCTGCACTTGATTGCAGTCAGCACGGATGTGGTTGAGAGGGGACTTCTACAATGTTGAACACCTAAGGAGGACAAATACTATTGCATAAAATACTATGGTGGACAACTACTAAGGGGTAAACACTAAAATGGTACTATTATGTGGGCAATACTAAGGGGGCTGGGGGCTAATAAATGGGGATTGCTGTGTATTTGAAAAAAATAAATATTTTTTTTATTTTTGGTACTTATGTATTTGCCGGGCGCCCACTAAGCAAATAGCTTAGTGGGCGATTCTGCGTAAGAAAATCGCATTGCATGCTATTTTTTGCATGCGATGCGATTTTCCAATGTAATGTATTTACTGCTCTCTGGCCTTGGGCATGCGACTTTATAGGGTGCGATGCCATTTCATTTACTATACACTTGTATGACATACAATGGGATTTAGGCACCCCCCCCCCACTATCCACGCCACCCCGAAGCGTGGCGAGTGCAGCGAGCACTGCGAGGGGCGGGGAAACGCGTCCTCCCGACCTTTTCATACCCCCACTATCCACATTGGCGTGGAGTTCACTTTATATAGTGTGGCGAGTGCAGCGAGCCACCGAGCCCAAAGCGTGGCGAGCGCACGCAAATTACGTTACATGTATTCCGCGTCCGCTCGCCACGCAGACGAAATCAACTCCACGCCAACGCGGATAGTGGGGGTATGAAAAGGTCGGGAGGACGTGTTCCACCGCCCCTCGCCACGCTTCGGGGTGGTGTGGATAGTGGGGGGGTGCCTAAATGCCATTGTATGTCTTACGAGTGTATAGTACATTAAATGGCATCGCACCCTAGAAAAGTCATGCGATCGCATGAGATTTTATGTGCGGTGCCATCCGATGCGATCTCATCGCACCTCCCAAGGTAGAGAGAGAGTAGTGAGTAAATTACATAGGAAAATCGCATCGCATGCAAAAATCGCATGCAATGTGATTTCCCTACGGTGCCTTACGTATGTTAATTGGGCACACTGCTAATACACAAGTACCTTATTTTTTTTCTCCTGTGCTGCCCAGTATGACGTACCAGTCCAGGGGTGCCCATGTGTCCTGTATAATTCCATAGGTGCCCCATGTGTGCCATATAACTCCAGGGGTGCTGCCATATGTCGTATATAATTCCAGTGGTGCTGCCATGTGTTGTGTATAATCATAGGGGTGCCCCATGTGTGCTGCATAATTCATGGGGTGCTTCTAAGTCTGCCGTATCAGTTCAGGGGAGCTGTCCCTTTTTTTTTTTTTTTTACTGCAGGACTGTCGCATGTGTGTCATATAATTCCAGGGGTGCCCCATGTGTACCATATCAGTCCAGAGGTGCCGCCATGTGCACTGTATAATTCCAGAGGTGAGCCAAGTGTACCGTATAATTCATGGGGTGCTGCTAAGTGTGCCGTATCAGTCCAGCTGATCTGTCCTTTTTTTTTTTTCATTAAAAGAATTTAATTTTTTTTTTTTTTTTTTACTGGAGTTAAAAATGTGTGCTGTTTAATTCCATGTGTGCCGCATCAGTCCAGAGGTGCTGCCTTCTGTGACATATAATTCCATGTGTGACGCCATGTGTGCTGTATAATTCATGGGGTGAGCCAAATCTGCCGAACAATTTGTGGGGTGCTGCCAGGATGGCAGTTTTAAAGACGGACAAAAATTTTCCAAAGTTCACATAATGCAAGGAAAATTGGTTGCAAGAGGGAATTGTCCTTGGGTCCTCCCGCTCACCCTTTTGTAGTATTAACAGGACATGCACAGTTTAACAAACCAATCATTTCAGCGGCAGGATCTGCCACAACTGTGACTGAAATAATTGTTTTGTTTGGACCCTGACCAACAAAAGAGGTGGAAGATGAAATTGTCTTACATAAACAGGACATGCACAGTTTAACAAACCATTTCAACGACAGGGTCTACCATAACTGTGGCTGAAATATTTGGTTTGTTTGGGCCTCCACAAAAGAGTTACTCTATCTGCTGTATAAGCCCAGGTGTGCTGCTAAGTCTGACGTATAAGCCCAGGGGTGTTTTGTGTTGAAGCAAATTGAGGACAAACAATAAAAGATCAGGAAAGCGACACAAGTGGGCAGCACAAGTAACTGGCACATCTGGCAGTGGCACTGTAGTGACAGACAGGATGGAATTAGGCTCTGAGCAGCGTGCAGTGGACACGATGAGAGAAGCAGCGCGGAGTGTGTGCGGAGACCCTGGAGACGTTCGCTCGGCATCTTGCCGCATTCGGATGGTGTGAGCGATCCTTACGGTAGGCGGGGCTAAAACACTCTGTGGCCGTCCGAAAATATGCATCTGTCCGAATCAACTAGAATAAGGGCCATAGTGCTGACACCTATTAGCATAATAATATCTACTGCATCAATAATTACTGTACAGCTTCTTGATCCCCTCTTTTTATAAACAATATTTATCCTATTTAAACTGATCAAGTTAATATGAGTTTTATATTACCAACTAAACTAATATTGCAAATATACTTTTTGGAAAACACTGGGTACAGTATGTGCATGTCTATTCAATCTGTATTTCTCTCTTGTATACCTCTGAGAACAACAAGCGTTATGATTGAATTCTTACTTTTTGCGACCTCCAAGATATAGAATCACTGAAGAGTCGCTGATTACTGCTCTTTCCAGGTGTAGTTTATGGTATCCTGGCACTGAAGGGAATCATCAGTATTTGTGGTGCGTTTATTCTTGGTAGCATTCAGTAATGTGTAGCAGAGAGTAGAAAATAATGGGTGGTTGCTATGGCATTCCAGTGAATAAAGCTTCATACTAACCTCAGTGTATTCTGCAAAGCTGACATTGATCACTAGTGATCGCAATGAGAAAAGAATATCACTTACAGTATTGATTTGAAAAACTGGATGGACAAAAAAATGCTGCTATTGCATTCAAGGCTCGTCCAGCTAGTCAGTACTGCAATGAGAGACACTGTGTGGTCTTCATCATGATCAACACATCACTGTTCCCCTACAGTATCTTCCACTTTATCCCTGTCTCTAGATCTACCTGTCCCCTGCATTATGTCTTCCTGACTCTTGCTGTCCCTTTATCTTCCTGAGGTATCTCCCTCTCTCTGTCCCCTGCAGTCTCTCTCTGGGGCAGTATTAAACCTGAAGAAGAAATACAATTGAGGTTATAATGCACCAGCCAATCAGATCCTAACTGACATTTTACATACCCAGACTGTGACAGTTAGGTGTTGATTGGGTGTTGCATAATGAGATTTTATCTCTTCTCCAGGCCTAATACAGTACATCTTCCCTATCTCTCCATCTCACTGTCCTCTGCAGTCTCTCCCGCTGTCTCCTTGTCCCCCTGAGGTCTCACCTGCTGTTATTGCGTCCACCTTTGGTCCTTCCCATAGGCAAACCCAGGCAAGTGCCTTAAATCATGACAACATTAGAGCTGCCACCACATCATGCAGTGAAAGGGACAGCGGAGCTGCTGCACATACCTAGTGTACCAGCTTCTTTTCCCACATTTACTGTATGTGTAGATACAGTATGTGCCCTCAAACATTGCAAGGGACCAGAAAATAGCTGCCAGAAGAAAGAGACAGGAGCCTTACCATGAAGTAGGAGATTGTGAGCTTAGAAAGTGCAGAATTGGTTCTATTATGTTTCTGTATTTACATACCTCCCAACTTTTGAAGTTCTGCAATCGGTACGAAGCTCCTGCGCGCCGGAGGCGTGACGAATTTTTTTGGGGGCGTGGCCTAATTTGGGGGCGTGGTCTGTACTCGCGGTCTGTACTTAATTTTACCGCTATGGGGGCATGACCCAGAGGCTCTGTGAGCCTCTAGCCATGCCCCCAATCCCCTGGCTGCGGGAATAGGCGCACAGCGTTTATTCCCCGCTGCTTAGCAGCTGACAGGGGGGACTCCCAACAGCCCCCCCACACCGCGGGACACTGCCGCCCGCGGGTGGGACATCGGGACAGGCCCTGACAATCGGGACTGTCCCGATAAAATCGGGACTGTTGGGAGGTATGTATTTATACTGTATTTATTGAATGCTTAACTTTTTCCTGACTATTTATCGTATTTAAATGTTCGAAAGAGCCTATACTATAGCCCATCTGTACTGTTAAATATTAACACTGTATTCCATACAGTATCCAGTGTATAAAAAGAACAATTTTCAGGGCTGTTACCACTCCCCCAGATTCCTGTACTTACCCCCCCCCCCTCTAAAAATCCTGCATTTGCCACTGTCTTCTTGTCACCCTGCAGTTTCTTCCCGCTGTCTCCATGTCCCCTTGCAGTTTCTCCCACTGTCTTTGTGTCCCACTGCAGTCTCTCCTGCTATCTATGTGTCCCCATGCAGTCTCTCATGCTGTCACTGTGTCCCACTGTAATCTCTTCTCATTATCTCCATGTCCCCATGAGGTCTCTCCCCACTGTCTCCGTGTCTCCCTTGGGTCTCTCCTTGCTGTCTCTGTGTCCCCATTGGAGTCTCTACCCACTGTCTCCGCATCCCCCTGCAGTCACTCTCTCTCACTGTCTCATGGTATCGCTCATTATCTCGCTTTTCCCAGAAGGCTCTATCGCTATATAAGTTTACCCTGTGGTTTCTATCACTTCCCTGCAATCTCTCTCATTATCTTTCTTTACCCCATAGTTTCTCTCACTGTCCTTTTTTCTCCTGTAGTCTCCATTTCTCCGAGTAGGGATGCTATACATCCTGGTTTTCCCAGGATTTCATTAGTTTTCGGCCTTCCAGCCTGTGTTGCAATAGCTGCCTTCGGGACACAAATTTCTCTGTCATTGGAGCTGGAGGGGCCACTGCAAGTGTCACCCCAGAGCCGCTTGCTTGTGTTTGCCCCCCATGCTGAATGTTGCCAGCCAGACCCTGACATTAGCACTAACAAACAGCTTGTGACTGATTGCAAAAGTATGGCTGATGCCTTCTTCTTTGCTTGTATGTGTAATCATGGCTGATGCCTTCTTCTTTGCTTGTATGTGTAATCACGGCTGATGCCTTCTTCTTTGCTTGTATGTGTAATCACGGCTGATGCCTTATTCTTTGCTTGTGTGTATATTATGTTTTATATGTGTGTTTTTCTGCACACAACACTGAGAGCTGTGTCTGGTGTATTAAATATGTTTTACTATTCTCCCTGAAGCTTATAGCAGATGCATATTTTGCAAGCAAAACTTATCATTAAAAATGGTACTTGTTTCCTAGCACGGCGCCAGCGATAAAAATTGTGTCCATCGGGACCCGATTTTACATTGGCCCCAATTTGAAATGGCCCCCAGACCCCAATTTTTATTGTTTCCCAACCCTGATGGGTCAAATGCCCCCCCATTGTTAACGCCGCCCCACGATCAACGCCAACCGGAAGCGTGGCGAGCTCAGCGATACGCGTCCTCCGACCTTTTCATACCCCCACTATCCACGTCGGCGTGGAGTTGATTTTATATGGTGTGGCGAGCGCAGCAAGCCACCGAGCCCGAAGCGTGGCGAGCCAAGCGAGCCCCGCGAGGGGACGCACATTACTTCACAGGTATTGCGCGTCCGCTCGCCACGCTTCGGGCTCGGTGGCTCGCTGCGCTCGCCACACTATATAACATAAACTCCACGCCGACGTGGATAGAGGGGGTATAAAAAGGTCGGAGGACGCGTACCGCCGCCCCTCGCGGGCTCGCTGCACTCGCCACACTTCAGGTTGACGTTCATCGTGGGGTGGCGATAACAATGGAGGGGGCATTTCAGGGTGGGTATACAATGAAAAATCGGGTCCATTGGTCCATTTAACATTGTTCCCTATGTAAAATCGCGTCCATCGCATCGGTCGCATCGCATGCCTTAACTTAAGGCATGTGATGGACGCGATTTTTTAATTGTCGGGGAAAAGGCTAAAAATAGCCCTGAAATCGCGTTGGTTGCGTCCATCGCATACCTTAACTTAAGGTATGCGATCATCTACGACGGGTGCCGTGCTAGGAAACAAGTACCTTAAAAACATTGGCCTACTCTAAGTGTATGTGACATATTACTAACGTATACATTTTGCATATGATACTGTTGCTTACTTGTACCCCTTTCTTATTGCAAACCCGGGACGGATCCGGGATCGCGATTCTAGATCTGACCCCCTCCGGTGCTTTAGCTTAAAACCGGGTTGCCCAATTTAAAGACGGTAACCGGGTTTAACCCTTCTTATAACCTGGGTTGAATTGCCGGGTTGCTCATCCTAGGTTTTAAAATGTGGTGTGTTGACACCGGACCTTGACCTGAGTCTGTGATTTAAGGACCCACCAATAACGTGAGAGAATAATGGAGAATGCAACATGAAAGGGGTTTTGCATGCACCAGTTTTTCTTGACTCCATATTACTGTAAGTATGTGATTTAGAATGTAGTTACAGACAGATCAACATTAGTCGCAAGTCACCTTTTCTAGGGTAGATGGTCTACTGTCCGGATTTCTGGCTGCCATCAATGAAAGGGTTATGATATAAAGTATCAATAATGATTAGCTTGTCTACATGGACAAGGTCAACATGAGTTTTCCACAGTTTATGGATGGCAATAATGACACATGGACACCAAATTAGTGTCTAACGTCTCTCACCATGCTTCTAGCCATTTTACTGTTCCAGGGGCATAGTGGCACAATCGCATCATCAATACCCAGACTCCACTATACACTGCTCAGATTACTTATACTGTACACTTAAAAGCAGTGGGCGTTGCTACAATCATATAATTCAGTGTGAATCGCATCACAAGCCCACTTTTCCCATTAAGTTGACCCAGAGTATTTTAAAAGAGGAGTGTGCAGCATCACCCATCCAGGCCTTCCTGTAGAGTCTGAGTACTAGAGGGCTCATAATCTAAGGCATTTGCACAGATCTCTTGGAAATGGAGCAGTGTCCATTTTTCCGGTGATTTCTGCAGTGCTACCAGTGCCGGCTTTTACCTATGGGATGCAGCCCAGGTAAAATCCACCACTGTGTGAAGCCAGATGCAGTCTGTGAGACCCATTATAAAGATGCCACAGAAGTTATGGGCAGACGGCTGCGTGAGACTTTTATGTACTTTTGAGTGGCAGGGTGCACCACACAAAATTGGGGAGCCTTGTCTGTTCCGAGAGAGTATATTTACTAATACTAGTAGTTCTAAAGGTGCGTACACACAGGGGCGATTTTGGGCAAAATCGCGGGAAATATGGTCGCTGAGCGACCATATTGCCCGCAATGGGAGTGTGCACCGGCGATATATCGCCGGGTGCGCGCTCCCGTTTTTGCCCCTGTGGTGATCGCTGGTTGCAGGAACATGCTCCTGCGACCAGCTGATTACCACTGCCGGGCTCCCCCCGGCAGTTTCTTTTTCATCAGTGACCATCTCTGGTCGCTGATGTAAAGTAGAAACTGAGCAATATATTGCTCAGCCATATATCTCAGCCATATATGGCTGAGCAATATATCTCCCCCGTGTGTACACAGCATTACTTATAATTTTTCCCTAAGGAAGAAATGTTTCTGCACAAAATGTAATTTACTAAAGCTGTTTAAACCCATTGAGTGCCAAGTGAATTTGTCAAAATAGGTGTGAAAATTGCCAACCAAACATTTTTATTCATTATAATGACCTGTAATGTTTACCTTATATAGGAAATATAATCTTTTTTTGCATAACATTTTTTATTTTAATTTATATAACAAATGTGAGCAATGCTGCCATTTTTTGTGGATATTTTGCGCATCTCTGATGGCACTCAAAGGGTTAAGCACATAAGGAGATACGTTCTAAACTCTGAAAAGTTAACTCAAGCATCATTGACAAAAACGTGCAAATATCTAGAGCTAATTACCAGACTGTCAAATGACAGAACAACATAATAACAGTAATGTCAGCAACAGTGGCTGCGTGCTGGAAGCAAGACTTGAATTGCTCCACTTGGCACATCTAGTGGCTGCCAGTGCACACAACACTTAGAGGTGAGGTGCACCTTTAAATTATCCTATATAATAACTGGGAGGGTTATAACGGTCTCGGTTGTTTACAGCTGAGCATATACTGTAGATCCCAATTTAGCATACCACTTTGTTTGCCATGCTCCGGGACACTTTACCGTTCCCAATCGGAGTCCACGTGAAAGGTAGAAGGAAAGAAAAACTCATGTCAACCTTTTAATTATATGGGATCATTTAAAAGCAGAGATGTGAACTCCAATCAATACATAGAGAATTGCAGTGACTGCAGTATAATGCAGGCAACCTCACAGTAACCACCATAGAATACAGAAAGCATTAGCAATCACATATAATACAGAAGAACTGTGGCTGCCATTCAATATATAAAACAGTCATGGATATAGATTGCCCGCCATATAAAACAGGGTATTTCTGATCGCCTTACTATATCATCCCCTTATTAAGAATTATCCTTTTGTCAAAAAGTACAAATTTTACTACTTCAGTTTCATGACAACCCAATCAATGTCATTAATATAATGAATGCTTTTCTAAATATTATATACATAATACTCATTCTAAATTATCCTGAACATCACATAGTGTGATTTACAGATGCGAATTGCCAGATTGTCTCCACTGGCGATCCGCCAGCGGCGAGACGCTCCATCTGACTGAGACGCGCGTGCGTCTCAGTTTCCGGGCGGCGGGGCGACGGGAACCCTGTCCGTCTCCACTTCAGGGAGACGGACAGGGTTAGGTGGGAGAGCGGGGAGGTGGTGGGGACCCCGGGTGACCGCTGAAAAGCCGGCGGGGACCCGGGGGAAGCGCCGTCGGAATGGGACGCACACGCATCTCGTGCACGCGCGTCCCCTTTCGCAGATCAGATGGCGGCTGGCGGGGGATGGCAGCTGGCGATTCTTCCGCCATCCCCTGCAAAGCTGGGACCAGCTCCATCTGTATCTACATAACCTACTAATTATATCCATTATGGTGGGATTTATAATACTTTCTGATGCACCCAGTCATTGGGGGTTATTCAGACCTGATCACATGGCTGCTAATTTGCAGAGTCCTGCAATCAGGTAACTGCTGCCCAGCCAGTGTGAAATCCCGCCCTGTCCAAGGCTGCAAAAAAAACTGTTGCGGAAATATCGCAGACATGCGATTAACTGCAAATCCATCTGCAACTCATTCAACATCGAATTATGTTTTCCAGTGCGTGTAGTCTGTGTGTAACCCAGGACCTAGTCAGCCAGTGCGATAAGCGGATTGTGGCTTGAGCTACTGTATACCCTTTTGACAAAGGAGTAGATACAGTACTGCATGTATTTAAAGTGGATACCAACCTTACCAAATAGAGTTTAACTATTTACCAAGTATCAGATATAGAGCAGTGGTCCTCAACTGCGGTCCTCCAGGCACACCAAAAGTCCAGGTGTTCTGGCTGTCCCTGCTTATTCACATATGGTATAATCAAGCTGACTGAGATAAAATTTTAGTCACATGTGCCTAAGCCTGGATAGCCATAACATCTGCGCTATTGGTGTACCTTGAGGACCGTGTTTGAGGACCACAAGAGGATGGTGACTAAAGTACCAATCAACCAGCTCTCAACTGTCATTTTTCAAACACAGTCTGTAACATAGCAGTTAGAAGCTGATTGGCTGGTATTTTATCTCCATTCAAGTCTTTGTTAATAGACCCCATTGTACTGACATATTATCAACATTTTTTTGCAGTTAGCCAGGAAAGTTTTGAAATGGTAACAATTATTACTATGTCCAGACTTCTCTTTAGCGGTATATCTATAATGGGTTCTAGGAATGATGTGTACATGGACCCCTAGGTCCACACCCTGCATCCATATTCTTCAACACCTTTTCCGGAGTTCCATGCCAGCAGCTCTGCAAAATCATTGGGAAAATGTTCATGGCACCATTTTTCCAGAGACCTGGGTATGTACAGTAGACTCTAGAACAGTAATAGAGAAGCCAGCAGCAGCTAGAGACCAGAGGGCCGGAAATAAAATAGATGCTTTGCTCCCCATCAACATTTCAGGAAATGATGTGCATGTTTTACCTTGTGCAATCCACAATATTAACATCTAAAAACTTATTTCCACATTTAACCAAGATGGAGGTAAACCAAAGAAGGTGCTTTAGCAAGGTTTTACATTATTGTTCATCATTAGAAATCATCATTATCATCATCAGTAATGATCTGCTACATATAAAACCAGCAAATCCTAGAATGCAAGTATCTTAAACATTATTTACAAGTATTAACAATGCGTAAAGTATTCTTGTCTACATTTCCTTCTTAATAAACTGCACGATCGTATAAAAGTTCAGTCATCGGACCATATAGAGGAAAACCATGTTTTTTTACACATATGTCTTATCATAACATTAATTGTAAGTTATCCTTACATAAAATAACTACCTTCATGACATATTTCTTTCTATATCTTACCTGAAGGTAATGGCATGGCCGCAAAGACGATTTGATTTCCTGATGAACTAGAGGTTTATCCAAATTGAGTGAAGATTTCCGATAAGCTTCTTTTGCTTGGCTTACGGTAAGTGTTGACCAAGAACTCCTTTTCATATATTTACCTTCTGGCGTCATTGAGAGGCCTTCACATGCTGAACATTTCATATCATTGTTACTTTTAGAAGTCTTAAGGGAAAGATCTCCAAAGTGTCCCTGCAGAGATTCAGGATAGCAATGAGATATGTGGTCTACATGATGCCTATTCATTACACTAGGTGTTCTATAAGTGCTATCACTGTCCAAATTATCATCTGAACTCCACCACCCTGTCATACCAGATTTATGCTTGCTATCAGGTTTTCTATCCTTACTTTTACTCCTTTTGCTATGCTTTGAATAATGGCCATGATGGTGGTCATCACCACGACTGTCTCCTTTTGTACCATTTACATTGCCTTTCGAAGACCCCTCCAAAGAGTGAGATTTAGTAAACAGTTTCTGTACAGAATGAACAAGATGACGTATTCTTCCCGGACTTTCAGTTCTCTGTTCAGTAGAGGTGGAAGTCTTCTGGTATTGCAAAGTATGAAATCCATCTCTGTGAAGAGGAAGTTGTTTTTCAAATTGATCCAGCAAGTTTGCAGGAATTCTATTAATTTTACTACTACTAGTATGTGAGACAGCACAGTCATCTCGGGTTTCAAAATGGGAACTATAGTGCATTCTTGGAAAAGTGCTACTTGACATATGATCACTCATCATCACAGGCATCATCATGCATTCTGAATGAATGGAACTCCGTGGGGAGCAACGGTGGTGGTCCATTTGACAACTCTCCGTAGGGCTAAGTAGGTATGATTGCCTAGGGTCTTGCCCATGGTGCCCATGGTCATGCACATGTTCACAATCATCAGGCGAAGCTAGACCACATGTATGACCAGAACATAGCTGTGATGGAGTCCGGCTACCAGATAGTCCTTTCATGTTCCTAAGGTCGGGAGAGTATTTTTCTTCATTGAAGTGCTGGGAAGGTGACCATGAGTATTGCTGTTGATCTACAAAAAAAAATACAAAATAAATATAAAACTGAGCATGTATTTAAAATGGCATAACGAAATGAATATTTGTTCTATGGGATATACAGTATTTCCATATTAATACTTTTATCGTTGTTTTTAAAGATCTGGAGAACATCTATAAATTTCAATTACTTCCTATCATAAACAAAGGACATTTATGCTAGTTGAGCATATATATCATCACGTAATTAATTTGCAACTGAAAGGAGTCATTTTGTGAACACTATGTGCTGCCTTTTAATAAAAATTACAATGTAACTGCTAATAAACTGAAAATATAAAGCCTTAAAAATCTAAGAATATCAAAGCTATAATAATTTTAACGTTTCAATTTTCTGATAAAATTGTTCTAGCAGAATCCACATTTACTGTAAGAGAACTATCTTCAATTTGTGTGCCACACTTATATACATTATGTTAATATGTTTGTTACACTGTTATTTTAATATTTCTGGTATGCAATTGGTGCAAAATATGTCAAATAGGAATCAACGATCAATCAACGATAAACATGAAGTTACTTTGCAGCGAGAATAGGCATGTGCAAAATGGAGATTCTAGAGATATCAATCCTTAATATGCCGCAAATTTTTCACCTGACAAAGCAACACTTTGCAACCCAACAGTTGCCAATATTGGCCCTTATTCAGATCTGATCGCAGTACAAATTTATTAAAATGAATCCCTCCTTACCCAGCTGAAAAGGTGGAGCCAGGGATGGTATGAACAGAGTGTTTCCAAATATGGGCTCACCCTGTAGGCTTCACAAGTTTCTGGGCTGGGATAGGTCCTCTGCAATCCTGGTCCAACGCGTTTCGAGTCGTGGGGACTCTTTATCAAGAGCCTTGATAAAGAGTGCCCACGACTCGAAACGCATTGGCCCAGGATTGCAGAGGACCTATCCCAGCCTAGAAATTTGTGGAGCCTACAGGGTGAGCCCGTATTTGGAAACACTCTGTTTATACCATCCCTGGCTTCACCTTTTCAGCTGGGTAAGGAGGGATTCATTTTTATCATTTTATGTTAAGTGTTTTATACCTGTTTTTGTACATCATTTTGTCTATGGAATAAATATCTTTTTTAAGTGTTACCTGAAACTGAAGGTTTCTTTCTAGCCACTCCATTTGCTCTATTTCGGGTGTTTGGGAAACACCAAGAAGAGAAACCTAAGCTGCAAGGGGGTGCGCAGGGATACTCAAGTTAATTTCTTTCTGCAGTACAAATTTGTTCTCAAAATGGGCAAAACCATGTGCATTGCAGGTGGGGCAGATGTAACATGTACAGAAGACTAGAGAGAGTTAGGTTTGTGTGAGCTTTTTTGTTTCTGTGCAGGGTAAATACTGGCTGTTTTATTTTTACACTGCAATTTAGATTTCAGTTTTAACACACCCCACCCAAATCTAACTCTCTCTGCACATGTTATATCTGCCCCACCTGCAGCGCACATGGTTTTGCCCATTTTGAGAACAAATTTGTACTGTAATCAGATCTGAATAAGGGCCATTGTCACAATATTAAATGTATTTATATGTAAATCGGCTGCAGATAACCGAAAGCATTACATTACAACACAATAGGGAATAAATATGGATTTTGTTGAATGTTTTTACAGCTTCACAAATGATCCTTTAACCCTTTCAGGTCCAACGTCTAGTCAGGCTCAATAGCCCTAGCGCTAGTTGCATATGCAATGGTGAGCCACTTTGTTTCAAGAACATTAACATTGTTCAACATTAAATGTAGACCATTTGTGAATAAAAAAAAACCATTACAATTAATTGAAACATTTAAAAGACTGTTTAAATTACAAAAAAATAAAATTGCACTGCAAAGGGTTAAACAGATTTATTATATAGTGCAGGGTCTCAGCAACCTGTGTCTCTCCAGCTATTTGCTGTAATGGGTGCAGGGATTGCGGTGGCCCGGCAAGTAGGAAACTTGCTGAAACCGTTCACTCCCGGGGTTTGCATGTGCGTATATTTGTGCATGTGAAAACCCCAACCATGGACGGCGCCACTGCGAGCGATCTGAATCAGCCCGTTTATCACAATTTTATCTTTTCCAGCTTTGATAAATACTCCCCTAAGTTAATACTGTATAACACTTTCTAATTATAGAGGAATTCGGAGGATGAAAAGTATAACACTTTTCCCCAGTAAGACATGCAGGAGCAGATTGACTGTCATGGATATTTAACATTCTTCCTGCAACTTGTGTTGTATAACCTTCAAAATAAATGTCAACATTTATAACTGTATTATCATGGAATTATAGCAGGGAAGTTGTATATTTTAACCTTTCAAATATGTTCGTCTGCTATAAACCAGTAAACGATCTGTTATTTTAAAAATAATTCTTAAAGCACAGGAAAGGAAATTTGACAAGAAAATCACAGGCTTTTAGACACTTACTCTAGACATTTTACAGAACTGCGGGACCCAAAGAAAATGTGTTGTATATATACACTGAGCGACTTCAAGAGCTGCACTGATATGTATAGTAACCCTGCTATTCTTTTATCACTCTGCTGAGATAAACACAGTTCCATACTGCCATAATCATTAGCACACCAGCATACTGTACACTGGTCTTGCTTTGGGCATAACATTCATATTTTCATGTAATGGATTTATGTCTTTAATTGAGTGAATCAAAAGCTTTAATCACCACTGTACTACAACATCATTTCCCGACACTGTTTATTATCTTTATACAGTTGCTAATACTATTTCTAAGGGCCCTTAGTATTCATTGCAGAGATATTAAATTGTAACGCATATATACTCTAGTGGTCTGCAGCACATAGGAAAGGGGAAATGTAATCTACTAATAAAATCATTTAATGTGCCATTTATTTGACCAGTTTAAAAAAGCTATGGTACTGTAGTGTTCATTTTAGCACCCTGCAACTTTCAAAATCCCTGCAGTTTCTATTTCCTGTCTGGGGTGTCAATTTCTGCTTTAGTGCTTCAAACACAGTTTAGTCTAGGGGTGGGCCCTCGAACTGATCATATCTGGCCATCTGCTCCCCACCATGTAGCTTTAACAAGCGTGTGGCACCACTGAGGAATCCTTGATATTGTCACAGGGGGTAGCAGAGCCAGGCTGCAGAGCAGAAGGAATTTCTCCGGTGCAGGATCAGAAGCCCGCAGAGGAGACCGTGGCAGTGTCGGCAGAGGTTGCTGCAGAGTCAACAGCACCCCAGCAGCCTGAAATCACTTGCAAGTTCCTGGTTCTCTCCGCACACACGGGCTATGACAAAGTCAAGCTTCAGATTAAGAAGGGAATTCCCAAACCCAAAGCTGGGAAGCTGCTAGTGTGGGTGAGAGCCTACGGGCTGAACTTCTCTGACCCGTTTGCCAGGCAAGGAGTGTATAAACGCCTTCTGTTTCTGCCAACCTCTCTGGGAATGGAGTGCGCTGGTATCGTGGAGGAGCTGGGAGATAATGTGTTGCTGTTCAGACGGTTTGGTTTGTAGCAATAATTTGTCACTGTACAATCCATCCATACCTACATAATGCCGGAAGGAATGAGCTTCCACGAAGGTGTGGCCTTGCTGGTAAACTACATAACTGCCTACATGAAACTATTCCACTTTGGCAACCTTAGACCCAAACAGGGTGTCCTCATTTACATGGCATGATGTTGTTGGCACTGCAGCAATACAGCTATGTAAAACAGTGGAAGATGTTACAATATTTGGGACTGCATCAGCAGCAAAACAAGAAGCACTTAAGGAGCATGGAGGGGGGATAGGGTAGTAGACGCTGCTTTCTGTGCCCATGAAGGGATAAAAACTGTGCTGGGGGAGGGAGGAGAGAGGAGCTGCAAATATGTGAATTTAGATCATACTGTGTGGAATAATGTGAATTTTGGCTCAATCCGGGTGGCATAATGTGAATTTGGGTTCAATCTGGGTAGCATACCATGAAATTTGGCTCAATCCGGGTGGTGTAACGTGCATTTTGGATCCCTCCATGTGCATTCTGGCTTATTTTGTGTGGCGTAATGTGATTTTGGCTTATTCTATGTGGCATAATGTGAGCTTTGACTCCTATGTGAATTTTCGTGTGGCATAAGGGGCAATTATAAGAAGGGTCTATTATTGTGTTGCATAAGGGGTATATGGTGTGGTACACTACACTTAAGGACCCTCCCCATTTGAGTGACCACACCCTCATTTAAGTTACCAAACCCCTTTTCCTGAGCGCAGCCCTCAAATATTTTTTTTTATATATTCAATCTTAATTTTCCTTTTTTTTTTTTTTAATATAAAATCACAAGTTAAACAGTGGGTCTGAGCCCTTGAATATTTACTGGAAGTGTTAAGTGCCCACCCCTGGTTTAGTCTCTCTCTTTCTCTCTCTCTCCCCAGATCAGATATATATATATATATATATATATATATATATATATATATATATATATATATATATATATGCTATAAGCACCACACCGGAGAGTGACACCTCTGACAAAAAAAAGAGGAACTGTATGGGTTTTGAAAGATGCAGGGTGCTAGGATGAACACTACCATGGGGTTATTTATGACCAGCATCTCACTTTGCATCTTTGCACTTAGATTTTGGATATCAGTGTACAACTCACTGGTCGCAGAGAACAGAGAAAGTAGTTGGATAACAAACATAAATGAAGCAGTTTATCTAATTAAACAACTTTTTGAGCACATATCCCCAGAGTACGAGGCTCACAACACCACTTGTATTAGCATAATTTATTTTTTCTTGGAAGACATATCTGGTTTGTTCCTCAAATGGTTGTTAACATTTGGGGCTGCCTTTTTGTACAGGTTGAGTATCCCTTATCCAAAATGCTGGGGACCAGAAGAATTTTGGATAAGGGATTATTCCGTATTTCGGAATATTTTAATATTTCAATGATGTATCTTGAGGTATCTTGCATTTATGTTGTACATATACATCAAACACATGAAATAAACACAAATATGTTTTATTTGTGCATAAAACATGGTTTCAAAACATGAAACAAAGTTTGTGTACAATCTCAGGCACTGAATTTAAATGCCAAGCAATCACTGTCTTGCACATATATAGTGCCAGTTACATATCATTCCCTCATTAGTGCTGTTACAGATGTCCCCAGTAAGTTTTTAGCAAAAAAAAAAATTTCTGTTCACTTTCTGAAATGTATGGTTTTTGGAATAATTCGGATAACGGATATTCAGATACGGGATACTCAACCTGTACTAATAAAATGTACATTTACAAATATATTGCAAATTTTCACTTATTATTACAGTATCTGTTGGTTTAAAATAAAATGACACATGTGTACTTTAGATCTTACATCAAAATAAAAAACAAGTAATAATGGTAATTTGTAATACATTCAAAAGCTTTAATGCACTACAGGTTGAGTATCCAAATTATTCCGAAAAGCATTCAGTACATTCCAGAAAAGTGAAGAAAAAAAATTCTTGTTAAAAGCACTACTGGGAACATCTGTAACTGGTACTACTGGGGACATATGTAACGGGCACTACTGAGGGCATCTGTAACTGGCACTACTGAGGGCATGAAAATGGCACTAAATATGTGCAAGAAAATTATTGCTTAGCATTCACATTAAATACCTGAGATAGTACCAAAACTTAATTTCATGTGTTTTATGTGTTTGTATATCATTCATGCAAGATACCTCAAGATACATCATTGAAATATAAAAATATTATGAAATACGAATGTCTTCCTAATGATGCAACTTAAACGTATCATGCTTAAATTTATTTTTGGTTAGCATGCAAGGGAGTAAGAAGTGAAAGAAGGAGGGGCAAGGGGGCACATCACCTTTCCTAAACATTTGAGAAAGATGCCAATAGAGGAAGGGCAGCACTGTGTTAGCATGCACCGAAATGAGGCCAAAATTTAGTTCCAACTGGAACTAGGGATAATCACTCTGATCACCACTTCTGCAGGATCACATTACCCCTGTACATTCACCAAGAACCCTTATCCAAAAAACATAAAAACTTAAATTGTGCAGGCTCGGTAAGAATGGCCATAGAACACCTATGCTTAGCAACATCAATTTTTTTTTTTTTTTTACTATTGGTGGCAGGTGAATCCATTAATGGATTTCCTCCAATGTTTAAGAAGTAAAAACCATTAACAAATGATAATTACATTGTTGGTGAACAAACTTAAGACTCTACGGGTGACATTCTATGGGATGCGTTTTTTTTTTTGCGATTTTTTTCGCAAAAACGGCTGAAATCGCATGTTTTTCCATTTTTGCATATTTAATGAGCTGCGAAAATGTGAAAAAAGTGCGATTTTGGCCAACAAATTTGACATTCTGGAAATGCGATGGCTGTTTTTCGCCGCACATCGCATCCAGATGTTTTCACATTAAAAAGTATACAAATCGCATATTTAATGGTATGCGATTTGTATAAATGTGTCTAAAATTCGCCCAAAAATCAGACCTGGTTCTGATGGGCGAATTAGCCAGAACCCTGCACAGATCATTGAGATCTGTGCATGGTTCTGTTTGAATAAAAGGGTTAAACAGTTAAGGGTTAAACTCATAGGGTGACATTCTATGGGATGCGGTAAAATCCGCATGTTTTTTATCGCACCTATTCGCACTTTTGAAAATCGCAAGATTGGGCCGTTTTTTGCATATTTAATGAGATGCGAAAATGGGCCAAATAGTGCGAATAGGTGCGATTTGATGCGATTTCTTTAGTCCTGAAAATCACCCTGCGAGTCTTAAGTAATTTCTCTGGCATCTGATTTTGAACCAGATGCAATAAGCTTTAAAAGTGATCAAAATGGAGAGTGATAAACAGCCAGCCAATCAGCTCCTACCTGCCATGCCACAGACTGTGTTTGAAAAATGTCAAGTACAGATGTGGCCAGGTACATCGTGGTTTACAACGCGCTTTTGGGGGCTCTGAGTCACGAGTTGTAGATTGCGTTATGTCCTGCGTTATGTCCCACACCATGTAATACATAGTTTAACCACTGGGTGACAAATGTTCCACGTTAAGACTACGGTGCTGAATACAATGATGTTGGAGTTGACATTGATCTGTGAGAAGCTGGCCAATCAACATTCTTCACTTTATAAAAGAAAAAAAAAATCTGTCTTCTACAAAACTAAATGTCAGGCTGCCACGCAACTTCCCACTTCAGATTTTGTCCAACTTCCCACTTCAGATTTTGTCCATACTTTAGGGAAAAAGTACTTACAGTACTTTAGAGAAAGAGTACTTGGATTAAATTAAAGCAGATCTGTTTGGTTATACATTTTGTTGGTACAGATTGCTATATGGAATACATGCTAACCTTTACTAATCCTGGAAACTTTCACATGGTATATTATTTACGGAGGTGTCTATCATTATGCTGTACTGCGCCATGAAAACAGCCCAATCTACTGGGCATGTCTCATACTTGACCGTACAGTATATTGTACACCAATGGAGCAACTGAAATCACAGGTTTCTGTGGCCTAGCGGATAAAGACACAGTTACTGTATACTGTTAGCAGCAGTACTGGTTCGATCCACAGTGGGGTACAATTTTTTTTTTTTATGTACTATTTTTTTTTTTAATCAATAAAGTAATTTGGTGCTTTGCAAATTCCTTTTGCATTAAAAAATTAACAATGGCAGGCTGCAATGTACATGATACAGTTATTGTTGTTACATACTGTAAGTTACAAAGAACGTTTTTATTTTTGCAAGAGTAAATTTTCCACTTCAGGTAAAAATCCTTAATTTAGGGAAAGAGTACCATATATACTCGAGTATAAGCCTACTTTTTCAGAACATTTTTTATGCTGAAAAAGCCCCCCTCGGCTTATACTCGAGTGAGGGTCCCATTTGAGTCAATAAGTTTTCCCAGTTTTTTGTTGTAAAATTAGGTGCCTCGGCTTATATTCGGGTTGACTTATACTCGAGTATATACGGTACTTACTTTACAGAAAGTAAAGTACTCTTTAGATAAAGTACGTACTCTTTTCCTAAAGTACGTACTCTTTCCCTAAAGTTAGGACTTTTACCTGAAGTGGGAAATTTACTTGTGCGAAAAAAAACCCCATTCTTTGCAACACAGTATGTAAAGACAATAACTATATCATGTACATGGCCACCTGCCATTGTTAATTTTTTTGTGCAAAAGGCAAAAGGAATTTGCAAAGCACCAAATTACTTTATTGATTAAAAAATGAAAAAAAAAAAAAAAAATAGTACATTTAAAAAAAAAAAAAAATTATAACACACTGTGGATCGAACCAGTATTGCTGCTAACAGTATACAGTAACTGTGTCTTTAACCGCTAGGCCACAGAAACCTGTGATTTCAATTGCTCCATTGGTGTACAATATACTGTACAGTCAAGTATGAGACATGCCCAGTAGAGTGCGCTGTTTTCATGGCGCAGTACAGCATAATGATAGACACCTCTGTAAATAATATACCATGTGAAAGTTTCCAGCATTAGTAAAGGTTAGCATGTATTCCATATTTATACAGTAGCAATCTGTACCAATGACATGTATAACTGATCATATCTCCTCCTGCGAATTTAATCCAACTCTTTCCCTAAAGTAAGTACTCTTTCCCTAAAGTAAGGACAAAATCTGTAATGGGAAGTTGGACAAAATCTATAGTGTGAAGTTCTCATATAGAGAAAGTTGATTGGCCAGCTTTCTTTATCCCCCGTATTTGTACCTTATAAACAAGCGTTACAGAGTACTGTACAGTATGTGTGAATTACTGTATACAGTATTACAGAAGACACCAATGACATGTACAGGCATGCGCTGTACTGTTTAGGAAAAGTGACATCTGGTGGTCAATGAGTGTAATTGCAGGTTACATTTACAACATTACGTTACATTTATAACGCGACTATAGCGCAAGGAGCAGGCGCGATTCATGCGCAATTTGCATAGCGCACGTTATGCGCAACGCAGCCACGATGTACTTGGCCACATCTGTAGGAGCTGATTGATTGGTTGGTTGTTTATGACTCTCCATTTTATCACTTTTGAAGCTTAGTGCATCTGCCCTCTATGTGTTTTGGACTGAAAATCCCTCACTTGGTGATTCAGACACAAGATTTATTTCTTTATTAACAGTTTCTTATATAGCGCACACATATTCCGCAGCACTTTTACAGAGAATATTTGAACATTCACATCAGTCCTTGCCCCACTATATTCCCTACCACATGTGCGCACAAAGACATTCTAGGGTTAATTTGTTGGGAGCCAATTAGCCTACCAGTATATTTTTGGAATGTGGGAGGAAACCCGAGTACAAGGAGTAAACCCACACAAGTACGGGGAGAATATACAAACTCCTCACAGTTAGAGCCATGGTGGGACTCGAACCCATGACCTCAGTGCTGTGAGGCAGTAATACTAACCATTACACCATCCGTACTGCCCCCAATATACCGGAGGGTTACACTGTATGGCTGTAGCATTATGATTGTGTCAGTGCAGGGTTGTGAGCTGCAGAAATATTGAGGCATTACTGTACTATGTCAGACTGTGTTAGTTGTTAGTCAAAAAACAAAAAGGATGTGGATCTGTTGACAGAAGAGCAGGAACAGCAGCCCAGTACTAGTTCTGTGGTTGTTTCCAATCATTTATTATTTATTATGTAGTGCAAACATTCTGAAGTACTTGCTTAAGTTGGTCCAGTAGACACAAAGGGCACCTGGACTTTAATATATCACAATGCTAAAGTATATATCACTAATAATACAGAGAATGTCTACTGCAGAAAAAAAAGTAATTGCCATGCAGTGGTAGGGGAAGTCTCTGTCCATGGCCTTTGTTTGAGAGTGGTGGTCCTGCTAGTGCTACTGCTGTTTCATGCACTAGAACAGTGGTGTCAAACTCATGGCCCTCCAGCTGTTGTGGAACTACACATCCCAGTATGCCCTGCCACAGATCTAGCAATCCATTATATCAAACCTGTGGCAGGGCATGCTGGGATGTGTAGTTGCACAACAGCTGGAGGGCCATGAGTTTGACACCACTGCATTAGAATAATGCCTATTGCAGAAAGCCAGGCTAAACACAGTCAAGCATTTTCAGACGATGCAACAACTCCTCAGTTTGTGTCTAATAGAGGTTTCACCTTTAAAACAGGCAAATCAGTGCCCACCAAAAAGAACACTAAGGCTAAAGAACATAATGTGTATACACAAATCCCTGAGGAGAGTCTAGGGGTGTCCATGTTAGCAATCTGTGAGTCTGACATTTTGGACAATATATTCATACAGAAGCATTTCCAGCACCCCTTGTCAATTTTGGTTATTTAGAAATTGAGGGTGCTACTGTGGAATTGCAACAGGATGAGGAGGATTTGTGTGTCTGACGCTAATGAGGATTTGATGATGAGGATGTTGTTTGTGTCAAATGTCAGCAGTTCTTAACCATAATTTAAAGAAGGCCATTGTTATGCTTGGCCAAAAAAAGACCAAAATAGCTATCTCTTCTTAGTAGATTTTTACTGAAATTCTGACATTTGTCAAGCCATCTGTAGTGAATGTTAAGCCAAAGTAAGTAGAGGTAGGAATGTTAACCTTGTAGGAATATTCTCCCTGTTGTTATTTATAGCAAGTTCATGCATCTTATTTATCAAAATCTGAGAATCCTGTAAAACAATAAAAAGCAGTCCAGTATCATCTACCAACAGATTGGACCAGCACATGCAATCTCTACCACCAACATTCTGTGCATACTTATTATAAATTGGAGGTAGTTCTGTCAAAAATGGTTTGATGGACCAAACAAACCAAGCACTACAGCCACAAAAGTGGAAATTCTTGACACTGAAGTGCTTGGTTTGTTAAACATTGCATGTCCTTTTTAATATACAACATAAAGCTGGTTTGGAAGGCCCAAGTGCAATTTTATCTTGCACTTTTATTTTCATTATGGGTTGTATTTTGGTGGGGCATTTCATAGACAAACATTTTTATCAATTATTGCTCTAAAACATTACTAATTTGCAATACATTTAAACAGAAATAACTGCCATGTGTATGTACTGCTGGTCTGTTGCTTAGTTTAGCCAGCCAGCCTTTAGTCAATATTGGTGAGCTGTGAAGTTAAAATTGACTGTAAATGTTTAGAGGGCAGCACGGATGGTGTAATGGTTAGTATTACTGCCTCACAGCGCTGAGGTGATGGGTTCGATTCCCACCATGGCTCTAACTGTGCAGAGTTTGTATATTCTTCCCATGCTTGCGTGGGTTTACTCCGGGTACTCCGGTTTCCTCCCACAATCCCAAAATATACAGGTAGGTTAACTGGCTTCCAACAAAAATGAACCCTAGAATGTATTGTGTGCGTGTACTTGTGGTATGGAATATAGATTGTAAGCTCCACTGGGGCAGGGAATGATGTGAATGTTCAAATATTCTCTGTAAAGCGCTGCAAGATGTGTAAGGCTGATTTTTCCAAAATCAGAAAACAGAAACAAAACACATAGGGTGGTTTTGGCAAAACCAAAACATGGGAGTTTGCGCACATCTATACAGACACAAAACAAAATGTCCGCCCCCATGTAGCAGAAAGTTCTCTGAAACTGTCTGCTGCATGGGGGCAGACATTTTGTGGTGGTCCTCATAGCAGAATAAGGGAGCCGGGACCAGCGCGTACTGAGCGTAGGTAAGACTGCGGGGGATGGGGGGGATTACATGGGCGGCGAGGCGGGGGTTGGTGCGGCGGGACGGGCGAGGGTTGGTGCGGCGGGCGAGGGTTGGTGCGGCGGGGCGGGCGGGGGTTGGTGCGGCAGGGTGCGTGGGTGGGCGCCCTCCCTTTAACGGCGGGGGGGGCGCCCAAAAGCTAGTTACGCCACTGCTTGGATGGAATAAAAATATGGTACTGATGTGTAGCCAGCATAACTAACGTAGGATAAATGTATAAAAGTCTATTAAGTAATTTTAAGCCACATTTAAAAAAGTTCTGAAAAACAGCAATCCTATATATGTTTCTCCTGTACCTTGTACCTGCATTTTACCTTTTTTAACTTACATGTCATTTTTGGCCAAAGAAAAGTAATACAAAAAAAAGTTAAGTGCCTATATAGGTAGTAACCCTTTGAGTGCCAACATTTATGTCATAAATACGCAAAATACCTGCTAAAAATGCCAGCGGTGCTCACATTTGTTATATAAATTAAACAAACAAATGTTGCGTAAAAAAATATTATATTTCCCATATAATGTAAAAAGTACAGGTCATTATGAGGAATGTTTGGTTGTCAATTTTCACACCTATTTTGACAAATTCACTTGGCACTCAAAGGGTTAAAGGTGGGGTCCCAGTGGTTCTGAGCCAAGTCCTTAAAACAGGGATTTTCTTCGCCTGTTTAAGAGGACATTTTCAAATGAATATGGGTTATGGCAGCTTATTGAAACCTCCCTTATATTGCTGTGTGCATTTATGCGTAATTAAAGTTAATTACTATTTTATACTGTTAAAAAAAGTATTTGTGACTTTTATTTGTTCGTTTCATAAAAAAGCTAAAAATTGTTTAATCTTTTAAACAAGTGCATGCACCGTATCTCTGAATGGTATATAACCATTTGACATAAACCCTCATTAACTATAATTTTCCAGTTTTCTGTCTTTATCTGTGCTGGGCAGAGGTGTCATATTGTTAATGAAAAACACTATTTATTCCCTCACTGTACAGTATAATATGAAACTGTGCTGTATAATATCAAAAGCCATCATTACTTTTAGTTCTGGGAATATATAATACAAAAAAAAAAAAACACAGCAAATTTTGTACAGTTAAATCCAAAGTGTATGTAAAAGTGTAAATATATACAGAACGTGATGTAAATTTTGAAAATATACAACTTATGATTGGTTTACTAGAGACTCATATATATATATATATATAAATGCAGGTGCTTAATGAAAAGCGGAGGCACTCACCAATTGCAGAAAAGTCAGTCACTTTTATTCAGTGGTCATATCATAAGTCGACATTTCGACCCATATAAGGCCTTTGTCAAGACATAGAAAATAAGATCCATGGGTACACCAAGAGAGAGGCAGTACTACCCATGGATCTTATTTTCTCTGTCTTGACAAAGGCCCTATATGGGTCGAAACATCGACTTATGATATGACCACTGAATAAAAGTGACTGACTTTTCTGCAATTGGTGAGTGCCTCCGCTTTTCATTAAGCACCTGCATTTATGATTTGGCCATCTGGCTTGGATGACCCTTGTTGTGCACCCCTATCTTCAATACGTTTGGATGTGAGTGCTGAACTCCCTGGCTGTATATATATATATATATATATATATATATATATATATATATATATATATATATATATAAATATATGTGTATATATATATATATATATATATATATAGAGAGAGAGAGAGAGAGAGAGAGAGAGAGAGAGAGGGTTGTTATTAATGAATATGGGTATGCACTCATCTTCCATATCATTGAAACCATTGACAGGTAAATAACATTAACTCATTACAATGGCACCTGCCAAGGGGTGGCATATATTATGCAGTAAATTAACAGTTTTTGAAGTTGATGAGTTGGAAGCCTGAAAAATGGGAAAAATGTGCAAGTGTAAGGTCTAAGTGACTTTTTAAAAAGGCAAAATTATGATGACTAGATGACTGTTCAGAACATCTACAAATAGGCCCTTATTCAGATCTGATTGCAGTACAAATTTGTTTGGAAAATGGACAAAACCTTGTGCACTGCAGATGGGGCAGATGTTACTTGTGCAGAGAGAATTCGATTTTGGAGGGGTTTTACTTCAAAGTGAGATCTATATTGCAGTGTAAAAATAAAGCAGTGCATATTTTCCCTGCACAGAATCAAAATAACTCACACAAATCTAACTATCTCTGTGCATGTTACATCTGCCCCACCTGCAGTGCACATGGTTTTTCCCATTTTCCAAACAAATTTGTACTGCGATCAGATCTGAATAAAGGCCATAGTGAGGTGTTGTGGGGTGTTCCTGGTATGCAGTGGTTAGAACATAACAGAAGTGGTCCAAGGAAGTACAATCAGGGAACAGGCATCAGAGTCATGAGGGCCCAAGGTTCAGTGATGCATATGGGAAGCAAAGGGTAGACCATGTGGTCTGATCCCACAGAAGAGCTCCAGTAGCAGAAATTGCTGGAAAAGTTAATGTTGAATATGATAAAAAGGTGTCAGAAGAGACAGTGCATTGCCACTTTTTGCATATGAGGTGTCTAGCCGCAGGCCTGGCAGAGTGCTTATGACCCCTGTCCATCACCAAAAGGGCCTACAGTGAGCATGAGAACTGACTATAGAGCAATGAAACAAGGTGGCCTGGTCAGAGGAGTAAGGTTTATTTTACATTATGTGGATGTCACCAGGACGCACGGGTGGTGGAGGACAGACAGTAACAATTGTACAGTAGATTGACAGGTAGGAAAGATCAGCATGTAAAAGGTAGACAGTAAAAAAAATGTTGGCAGGTTTAAGGTTGACATGACAATGGCGTTTCTTGCTGAATTTACTATACGTGTCCCAAAAAAACTGTCACCTTTAGTAACTTTGTGGTGAGAGAAGGAAGCCACTGGGTACAAAGAGTGGCGAGGAGCTGCCTTTGTACTAATTTGGGTCCTATATGGTTAGTCATGCAATGTAACACCATCCTTATAGTGTGGACCCACTGATTGTAGACATTTTGACTGTCTATCTGTTAATCCACTCCCAGATGCACTATGGGAAGATGGCTAGCCGACACAGGCAGTGTGATACTCTGAGCAATGTTCTGCTTGGAAACCTTGGATCCTAGCATTAGTGCATACACTCAGGGTAACAAACATTCCATAGGGCTTTCCAGTATTTTTTGCACATGCAAAGCAGTAACTTTGCCAAAATCTGCATCGTGTACCGTTAGCATCCACCTCAAATCATGCCCAAAGTGTTCAAGTTACAGGACTTTATCACAACAAGGCCTACCCCAGGAGATTACCAGACTATAGTTATTAGTCACATAATTTGATAGAGGTGACTCCCATATTTTAAATGTGGTTCCCCCACATGTACAGGTGCAGTATCAGAGGAAATGTAGTACCCACTCCATATACGGCAATGGCATTGTAAGGGCAGACAAGGCGAAAGTGTGGTAAAATGAAAGCATCACTAAAGAGTCAACAACCAAGATAAGAAATTCTGAAAAGAAGAATTTCCAGTGCCGACTAATGGTGGGAGAAAGAGCTTTACAAAGAAGGAGAGCTGCTCTGAAAACTCATATAGCTGTTTGTGTTCTGAAGTGATAGTAAAGGTAAGTATTTATAATGAAGATCAGGGCCGCCAACAGGGGGGTGCCAGGGGTACAGCTGTCCCAGGCCCCGGGCTCTGGAGGGGCCCGGGCAGCTGCCCACAGTGGCACGGCACCACCCCCCCCGCACACCACCACCCCCACCCGGGCACGCACAATACACAGTGCAGCCTGCAGAGCGCCGAGTAATGGGGGGGGGGGGGTGCCGCTGAGGGCTCGGGCTGAAGGTCAGTCCCGCGCCCAAACATTAATAGTAGCAGCCCTGGTGAAGGTGGTGAAAAATACGTAGCTCATGACACCAGCATTGTAATAAGTGATTGGCAGTGTATTTACTATACAAATAAAATGTACAGTATACTGTATCTACAATGGGACAAAAATGTGAAGGCTTTATTAAATTAAAGATTCTCCTTTGATCCTTAGAACAGAGATAACCAGAAGTTGTGTGGTTGGTGAGGGAAGCATCAGTCAGTTGTGCATGGAAAGGCTGCTCAACAGGAACTTACAGTAATTAAGCAAAACATTAATGAGTAAACAAATAAATAAAATGAAATAAGACCTATTCTGTCTTTCTGTAACCTATCAATGATGAAGTAATACCACTTTCACATCGCCGACACGTTTTAAAAACCGGTATTTAAAACGGTAATTAAAACGAGTCAGAGCCTTAACATTGCCGCAGATTACCGTTTTAAATACCGGTTTATACCCCTTTCACATCGCACTTTTAAAACGGTAAATTGCCGTTTTTTTTCCCTTTTTAAAACGTTTAAGCCTGCACTGTGAATGCATAGCATTGTACACATTCACATTGCACAAAAAACGGCAAGGAACCATGTAGAACTCTGCTTTTTACACGGTTCTAAATGCCAGTTAACTTTAAACGGTAAAACGTTTGCAAACCAATCTCAGGTCTTAGCGTATTGATGTTCTAAGCACCAGAATTCCAGTATAAACCAAGCTTTTTGTTTTATACACAACTTGTTAGAGCATTTTGCTACCAGAGCCAAAACATATCAGATGCAAAGCTGTTAAAATACAGAAGAAATCTGCTGTGACATACAGGTCATTCTCTTGGCATTTGTCACCTCTGTGCTCTTCAAAAAAAGGGTTTCTGTCTGAAGTGTCAGATGTTTAAAGGGGTCTCTGACTCTCTTGCTAGTGATAGGGTTTTGGAGAGTGTCTCCTACCCTTGAATAATATTCTCTGTATCATGGTTCTGGCACTTACATAGAGCCAGGACCTTTGCTGTTTAACGTCAGCGCAGTGTGGCTCTCAAGAAAACATCTGTGCACAATTGGCCAGAGGAAACACTACAGGGATGATCCAGAGTGTTGCAGATGGACATTTTAGCAGTACGGGCCTGATTCAGTGTAGCTGGAGGTGCACCTTATACTGGTCCTGTGCAGGTGTGAACAGGTCCTGCGATACATGATGCAGAGACAGCCTCAGACTGTCATATCTCCCCACTGTCCCGTTTTCCACTGGAACGTCCCATTTTTCAGGGACGTTCCCATGTCCCGCCCGGGGCCAGCAGTGTCCTGCGGCAGGGGGGGGGGGGGGGCAGTTGGAAGTCCCCACTGCTATCCGCTTGTCAGCAATGAACAGACGCTGTGCACATGCGTACAGCATCTATTCTTCGCAGGTAGAAGGTCAGCAGCGGCAAAATGGGGGCCATGTGACGTGTTTTGAAGGGCATGCCCCCACGTCACGAGGCCACACCCCCAAGATTTCGGAAGGTCCCACTGAGCCATCATTAAAAGTTGGAAGGTATAGACTGTCGCCTTGGAGGCCTGGGTGTCTCCGTAGGTGTTGATAGACATGTGATAGTGCGGGAGAAGATCCAATACAGCATCATTGGACAAAGTTAGGATGGACAAGAGGTGCTACTCATTCTGCTGAAGTGCCATATTAGTGCTATTGCTGCTGTGACTATAGCAACTCCAACCACACTTGAGTTCTAGAAATGTGTGTAACTCAGACGCATCTCCACTTGTATCTAAAAGGGCATAACTGGGTAGTAACTGGGGGGCACATATAGGCCATGTTTGGTTTGAGCATGCTGATGGTGTGTAGTTGAATTTGCAGTCTATGCTTGGTTGTGAGTATGGTGATAACCAGATCTTGTACCAGGTATAGGACTGGTTCAAGTGCAAATTGATAATGCTGATATCTGTTTGAACAAGCATATGGGTATGGGTGATAACATAGATGCATACAACTTCAAGTACAGGTGAATATACACATTTAGTTCCACGATAGAGTATTTGCAGCTGACTTTGCCTTAGCCGTTAAGAGAGCAATAATTACATGTCTACATCTTCCATTCATCCCTACTTCAGTGGGTCTGTTATGATTTTTTAAACCAAAGTAGTCTTGTAATAATGTGGGTTAATGTGGTCATATATGGGCATGGTTTGTGAAAGGTATGGCTTGGGGGTATCCACAATCATATGGTCGACCACTATTGGTTGACAGTCAAAATGTCAACAGGGTCAAAAGCTCGACATGGTCAAAATGTCACTGTGAAAATGGTCGAAATGCATTTTTTTTTTGACAAACTTTTGAGCCAACATAGCCTGTATTTCGTACCCTAGCACCAACTACCGTGTGGAGGGAGAATATAATAGTGCGCCGAGCGCAGCGTGGCACTGACCCTGAAGCATGGCGAGCGTAGTGAACCATGTCAGGGGACGCGGTACTTAGACTGTGTCCATGTCAACCTATATCGACATAGACACAAAAAAATAAAAAACTTATGTCGACCCTTTCGACAACCTTTTAATTGTCGACTTTTTGACCCTGTCGACCATTAGTGGTCGACCATTTGACTGTAGACCTAGACATTGTAGATCTAAAATACATGAACCGGCTTGGGTGCATAATTTGCATCCTGATTTTAATATCTTAATTGGTAGTACAAATTGACTATATATAAAGTCTTTAAACATACTGATCAAATAATAACCGGTGCCCAGACCCCTCGAATTGATATTTAGATAGATAGATAGTTAGATAGATATAGATATATAAATATATGGATATTTATTTATATAATTTTTTCCCCTCTATACATGTCACAGGTTTTAATCTCTTGCATGTATGTACCAGATCAGACTTTGTTTGCTTGTAGAAAACTCGAATTCCTTACAATAATAATTCACCTAGTGCAGCGTTATTGTTTTTTAAACGGCTGGTGTTTTCATTGATATCTTTCTTTCAGTACAGAATGATTAGTTTCACAGTGTGAAGTAATTACTGGAGACAAAAAGGAAAAATGTTTATGGTGGATGTGGCTCTGAAGCTGCCACTGATTTTAGGAACTGTGAAATGCAGAATAAAATAATGTTCATTATTATGCAATGATTGAAAGGTTGCACTAAATTAATCAACTTTACTTTCTTTCTTGTTAAACTATCATTTGTAATTGATACTGTAACAAGTAAACAATTGCGCTGTTCAAATTTTGCCTCATAATCAATATTGTTTCTAATATGAAGATCATTTTGAAATGTAATACCCTTTTCAGAAACCCAGGAATTTGCAAGGACATGTCCAAGTCAAAACAGACACTGCTTATATTTAAAAGGATCAGATCTGGGTTGACAGTCCCAGGTCCAAAATCCTGCAACTGGACAAGGTTATTCCCAGTACTTCTGCGGCAGTGCTTTGGCTTATGTCTGGAAGGCACTACCCGGGTTTTTAGACCCAGGTCGCGCAAAGAAGGAGCTGAATGGATATTCAAGGCTGACAGGGCTGTTGTAGATAACCTCATTTTTGGGAGCCAAAAAGGGTCCCCTTTAAATAAATTCATGGTGAAAGCCAGGGGTGAACAGGTTATGCGTAAAATGGTTGGCCTGGGAAATACCCATTAATGTGGCCAATCCTGGGATCGAGGCATTGGCACTGGCAGATGGGCGGGAGTCGGGACACGAGGACCCTGAAGTGTTGCCGAGCAGGCTGGAGTCAGACCATAGGGGCTGGTGAGCTCAGTGGTCTGTATGGCCTCCCTGAATGCCTGGTGAGCAGACTGGATGGAGGGCCTCACTGATGTGGCTGCAGAGCGGGTGGAGAGAGACCATAGGGGCTGGTGAGCTGGAGGGCCTCCCTGAGGAGCTGCAGAGCGGGCAAGGCCACCCTTGAGTTTGCCACAGGGCAGTGGCGGGGAGCATGATTGCGAGGGGATACGACGGCGGGGGTGGGGCAGCGATTCAGGGGACTTGGTAAGCTGCGAGCTTCACAGCTTACCAAGTCTACCAGAATGAGGGCCTATATCTGTATTTTTGCATTTTATGTACAGGGTCACATTATTTGGATTACCCATTGTTGGTGTGCTATTATTACATTATCTTGAACTTTGCTTATAACTAGCAGTTAAACAGATGAACTGTGTTGCCTTTACAATAATGCTGACCCCAAAATACCCAGCCATCTAAGACCAACTATATTGCAATGGTAGCAGGGTGAGGTGAAGCAGACGGTGCCACCAGTGCATACTGCTCCTGCCTGCAGACAGCTCTGTTCTTTCAAACAAATAATAATCATCCAGCTTTATTTCAGCATTATCTCTATAACACAAATCTAAAATGAGTTTTCATGTAGTTCCAAGGGAAGCGGTACATCTGTCAGAATGAACTTAGGTCTACAGTCATTAGGTCGACCCCACTAGGTCGACTGGCAGGAAGGTCGACCTGACTTAAGGTCGACATGGGCCAAGGTCGACATGACTTAAGGTCGAATTTGCATAAAGGTCAACATGAGGAAGGTCGACTGGTCATAAGGTCGACATGGGTTTTTCACTGTTTTTTGATCCGAATGTCGACACCGTCGACATGGACACAGTTGGCAATGAGAATCGGACCCTCGCATCGCTCGCTTCGCTCGCGATGCTTCGGGCACGGTGCCTCGCTGCGCTCGGCACACTATTTTATTCTCCCACCACGCCCTAGTGGATGGTAGGGCATGAAATACCGCCTGTCGGCACATGTCGGCTCAAAAAACAGTGAAAAACCCATGTCGACCTTATGACCAGTCGACCTTCCTCATGTAGACCTTTATGCAAATTCGACCTTATGTCATGTCGACCTTGGCCCATGTCGACCTTAAGTCAGGTCGACCTTCCTGCCAGTCGACCTAGTGGGGTCGACCTAATGACTGTAGACCTAAGTTCATTTTGACAGATGACCGCATCCCGTTCCAAGGTAGGAAAGAAATGTCCAATTTTCTTCCTTCCCTCTCATTTAAATCTGTCTCCCTGCAATAGAGAGCAGATGGAGGTAAGCAAACCAAGTTCTTAGCACCTTGATTTTCATGTAATGACATGCTCACAAAATGTATCACCATTTGGAACCTATCACCTGGGGCTCTAAAATGTGTAGCAAAGTACGTCTCGGTGTAATTCACGCTATCTTATTAGAATAATCGTTCGCATGCATAACAACCTACTTTTCATTAGTTCTCTGTAAAACAAGAGACAGCAGCGCATGTAATAAAATATTTCTCTTTCTTATGCAGGCCAAGTAAAATAATTAATTGTCTCAAATGATATCAAGGCTGCACCTGAGCACAATCATTTGATACAGTCTGTGTGAGTCAGCATCACCTCACTCAACACAGGTCTTGTCAAACTTAATTACATTTTGCTTTGGGCACACCTGATATCAAAAAACCTATTTGGCTTGAAGAACATTTTTTGGTATGAATTTCAATCTATGGAACATATTTAAATAAAACAAAAAGTCAAGTCATGCATTAAATAGGGCTATAATGCGCTTCACTGATTTTATATAGCAATATCACCTTGTGTAATTCCCTGTAAAATCACTGCAGAGGAACAGGAGAAAAGATTTACAGTTAACGTCCAATAATTCTGTCTGTATTATGCAAAAGGAACCCATGGTATATTGTCCACTTTGTCATTATTTTACAAGCATGTTGAGGTTTAGCTTCTGTCATTGAGGGGACTCTATAAACATACCCAACCCACTGCTAATTCAATCATTACTCATTTGAAAGTATTGTATTGCATGTACCAGATTGATTTTGTAGAATTAATCAATAAAACATGCATGCAAAATATACATTTGATGGAAAACTAATTACAGTCACATGGCTAACAGTTGATTGAAAAAAATCACATTAATTTCATAAAAAACATACTAAACCCTTTAAACCTCAGTAATAGCAGTGGCTTCCTATTGAAAGCACTATCTGCTAACCACATGCTGGACTGTGATTGGTCAATTTAACATCCAATGGGAAGCCTTTCCGACGACTCTAATGTGCTTCTAGAGCTGCATGCGATGCAGTCCCTAGAAGTTGCAAAAATAATTAAACCAGTTCAAATAAGCTCAAACAGAATAATATATATCATTAACAATGCAAACTAAGCACCAAATAGCTAAAATAGCTATAGTCAATAAGCAGATATTGGAAAAAGGACCGTAGAAGGGAAAGAGGACTCTTTTGCTGGGGCACTCTTAAAAGATTAATTGTACATGATAAAATATAACTTTTATTTTTTTAATTAAAATGATAACAGATGGGTAAGATACATACTTATCAATACCCACAAAGTGAAACAAAATTTAAACTATTATTGTGCGATGTGTAACCAATTCCCGCGTGTATTTATGGGGTGAGCTTTTTATAAATATACTCCCCCTCAAAGCTGGGAATAGAACAATCAAAGGTATATTCCTTGTAGGAGAAACAAATAGAGGGTATATTCCCTTAATACAGGAGAGACTCCTGTAGCAGGGTTTGATACATTTGTATTCAAAACTAGATTTCAGAACACTCACATTGTGTATCTACTTAATCTGGCTACAGTATCAAAATGTATCGGGATGAGATTGTATCCAGAACACACAGTTGCCAATACCGTAGGTTACAAATTCTTAAACTAACTCTCCACTGTTAAATGTTTAATCTCCTGTGGTCACAGCCTAGATTCTAGCTTAATGCGATCATGTGTGTTCTCTCTTAATAATTTAAGTACATGCACCATTGCCTCAGTGTATATTTCCCTAGGATAAACACATGAACCCTACTGGTGGAACCAGACATCTAGGATTATATGTTCCTTCATTATCTAGTATTGTCAACAGTCAGCATCATAAGCATGATTTTGCACTTGACCCAGATATCTAAAAATGCAGGGTGAGACTGGCCCATGGGAAATTCCCAGAAGGCCCCACTTATTGAGGGTCCCCCTTTAATGTCAAATTCCAGACACCAGAATTATACATATAGGCTAGAATTCAATTAGCAATTGTAAATTACTGTGATTATTGATCCCCAGGAGGTAATTGAATTATCCACAATAGCAGCACAGCCCAGAGACAGGAGAAACAAAAATTCCCGATAAATGCCATGTTTTTGATCAATGATCGTAAAAACATATGGATCCAGGAATTTATCCTGGATGATGTGTGTTTTTGCAGAAATGGGAGTTTACCACTTATTTTTAACCGGGAAAATGGATTGCGGGTATTTGAATACCCTCCTTAGTTGTAGTTAACATGATGATATTTAAATATTATTTTCCTAATTTGTGATTAGGCTACAAAACAATTAGTGTTAGGCTAACTTACAACAGTCTAGTCCTGGGGTAGCCAACCCTAGTCCTCGAGAGCTACCAACAGTGCATGTTTTGCAGGGCTCCTCACAGAATCACAAGTGAGCTTATTAGCTCCATCTGTGGATCTTTCAAAATGTGTCAGTGATTAATGAGTGCAGCTGTGCAGCAGCTAGGTTGTCTGGAAAATGTGAACTGTTGGTAGCTCTCGAGGGCTAGGGTTGGCTACCACTGGTCTAGTCTTACAAGAGTATAACAATCTAACCATGCTTACAAGGTACAAAAACTCAGAGAAAACACTCATCATTACAAATACATTATTAGTTAAATCACCATACATAATTCAGTTTCCAAGGAAACCAAAACAAAATTGTTATTGGTAACTTTGGAATTTCTAAGCAGTGGTCCATATTTACCGAGGAGTGATCTGCTACTGTATATAGAAAATTATTTAAAGTATCCTAAAAATCGCCCTTCATTTTAGCACCTATTTAGTAACATAGGTGTAAATTTACTAAGAGTTCTACTGAAGATGGGATGATGCCCATAGAAACCAATCAGATTCTACTTATTTATTTATTTATCACCTAGAACAGTGGTTCCCAACCCTGGTCCTCAAGTACCCCCAACAGTGCACGTTTTCCAGGTCACCCGGCCGGCAGGTGCACTCATTATTCAGGCACATTTGAAAAGATCCACAGGTGGAGCTAATTATGTCACTTGTGATTCTGTGTGGAGACCTGCAAAACATGCACTGTTGGGGGAACTTGAGGACCAGGGTTGGGAACCACTGACCTAGAATATAATAGATAGAATATGATGGGTTTCCATCTCCAATAGAAGTCCCAGCTTAGTAAATTTATAGTAACCCTATTAGTAACCCTACTACTTACTATTTGTAGCAACCCTAGTGCAACTCCATCCACTTTCTGCGTATAGAGTGCAAAAGGAACACTAATGTACTATCTACTTGTCACATACATACACAGATATAATATCACACTGCCGCATTGTGACAGCAACTGTCATCATTATCATCTGAACTTATACAGTACCTAGCCCTTGCTGAGTGCAGCAGATGAATTTGACATGCAGAATGCATATGCTGAACTGAAAGATTAGTGAGTAGGCTCTGGACACACAACAAAGACATAATACAAAAAAGCCACATACTGTACAGTTCTCTTGTGTAGATATACAGTACATTGTTGCAGCTGAGTCACCACCTAGTAACTCACAGACAGTGACCTCAGATAAACAGCTGAGGTGCATATGGCTATGAATCGTGCCTATATTTGCAAAGATGTGTATTTATAATCTCTTAAACTAGCACATACAGTATACTATGGGGTGTACTTCTGCTTTACACTATCTCCTGTGTTACAGTATTTCAAACCATAGTAATACTACGGCAATTCTCCAAAAGTGTCCATGTTGGTAAGATTTAAGACTAAGGGCCAGATGTTTCAAGCTTCAAAAGTGATGCAATGGAGAGTGATAAACAACCAGCCAATTAGCTCCAATCTGTAATTTTTCAAACCCAGCCTGTAACATGGCAGGTAGGACCTGATTGGGTGGCTGTTTATCACTTTTTAAAGCTTGAAACACCTGACCCTTAGAGGCTTTGGTAAATCTGCCTCTTAGAACTACATTTCTGACAGACCACGTATCACTTCAAAACTTGGGAGTTTTATCATACAGTGTGCTGACCTGACTTCATAATTGGGTGTATTAATGGGGGGGGGGGGGTTTCTGTCAAAGCTAATGATTAAAATTTGGTATCTGAAACAAATCTCACTGTAAATCCGGTAGTATAATTATCGACATAATGTTTTGTTTTTTTGTTTTGGTACTTGTGTATTTTGGCGGCGCCCATCGCATCGCATACCATAACGCATACGATGGTACGCGATGCAACGCGATATCGTACGATAGTGCACGATGGCATACAATTTTCAAATTGTATGCCATTGTACATGGCATACAATGCCATACGATGCGATGCGATTAAACATTGTATAAGCACCCTAATGGGTGCTTATACAATGTTAAGCACCCTAATGGGTGCTTACAATGTTAAATGCACCCCCACGCCACCCCCCACTATAAACGTGAACCCGAAGCGTGGCGAGCACAGCGAGCCCGCGAGGGGCGGCGGTACGCGTCCTACGACCTTTTCATACCCCCACTATCCACGTCGGCGTGGAGTTGAGAATAGAATAGTGTGGCGAGCGCAGCGAGCCCGAAGCGTGGCGAGCGCAGCGGATACCTGTGAAGCCCGCGAAGGGACGCGTTTACCTGTGAAGATATCCGCGTCCGCTCGCCACGCTTCGGGCTCGGTGGCTCGCTGCGCTCGCCACACTATTCTATTCTCAACTCCACGCCGACGTGGATAGTGGGGGTATGAAAAGGTCGTAGGACGCGTACCGCTGCGCTCGCCACGCTTCGGGTTCACGTTTATAGAGGGGAGGTGGCATGGGGGTGCATTTAACATTGTAAGCACCCATTAGGGTGCTCAAAAGCACCCTTTAGGTACATGGCATGCGATGCGATACGTTCATCGTACGACGGACGTCGGGGGCGCCGCCAAAATACACAAGTACCTTTTTTTTTTTTTTTTACTTTAATGCATAAAAAAAGTAATGCATTTTAAATAGCTTTATTAGTAATTAATCAGGCACAGTTTATCCAGGTAACATCATTAATTTAATTTATTACCAGTTATTTATATAGTACACACATATTCTGCAGCACTTTACAGAGAATATTTGACATTCACATCAGTCCCTGCCCCAGTGGAGCTTACAATCTATATTCCCTACCACATGTACACGCACACAGACATTCTTGGGTTCATTTTGTAGGGAGCCAATTAACCTACCTGTATATGTTTGAATTGTATTGTGTGAAGAAACCGGAGTACCCAGAGGAATATACAAACTCCGCAGTTAGGGCTATGGTGGGAATCGAACCCATGACCTCAGTGCAGTTTAATGTTGTGCCCATGTTGCATAGAGGCGTGGGCATACTGTATGTTAAATATAAGATAATGTCTACCTACTGTATACATCATATCATTTATCATCAGGTGAATCCCCAAATCCTGTAATTAAAATGATTTCTATAATGTAAACATTTATTTAATTAAAGTTAAAAATACTTATCTAATATTATACATTGATTGTAACTGAACAAGAATTGTTGTAGCTATAATCCATAATGTCTTAATAAAAATCAAACTTACAATACTGTTATGGGGCCATCCGCCAGATACAAGCGGATGGCCCACTGATGGATGGACAGAGTCTGGCTCCAACTGTATATATCTAGTCAGATTGTTGGCTTTCTCTAGATAAAAATAGGCAAAACCCCACTCAGCACGGACTCTCAGCACAAAGCATCACAGTCTGCTGAGTGGATGCACCGCGTTGTGTGCTGAGCGTTCGTGCTGGGGAATATCGCTCAGCCAAAAGCCGAGTCGTCCCATGTGTAAGAACTCGATTGTGGATGGGAGGCTTGAAACCAAAATTTAAAAAAAAAAAAACCGACAAAAATAGCCTATAGTACTCCTTGCATCAAGCTTTCACCCGCAACCACTTACGCTGGGGTTACCTTATGCACAGATAGTAAGGGCGGTGACAATTACATCTCAGTGTTAGCACCTAATAAAAGCTCTTGATGAGATGGGACAGTGCTTCTTGAACAGAGGCTATGGTATGAAATAAATAAATGAGGCTAGAAACTAAATGCCTTGCACTTATGACTGAGCATCTTCTTATACCTACAACTGGAAAAGAGGAGAAAAGAGAGAGGATTATTTTCTCTAACACCTTTTTAATTACCTCAGGAAAGCTTCGATCTGCAATACTTACCCATTGGCATATGCTAGTCTTGAATCCTGCCATAGGGAATATATGTCAACAAACACCACTCTATTGCTACAAATGGAGCCAAAATGTGAAACAACACTTTGGGGGTATTCTATGTGGGGTCAAAGCTGTCGAGCTGGCTCGATAGCCGTGACCCTGTCCCGTTCTAGGTCTGAGAGATCCCCTGTTCTATGCCGTCGGGAGATGGCTGCGGGTGATTGAATATCTCCCTATGCCTACTCAGACATAAGTTCCAGAGTGGATAGAGCTGGAACATGGCTGGACACTAAAAAAGGCTCCTACAGATGCTCTGGGTGCGTTAATTGTAAGCACATCGTTACGGGTAGCAGTTGGCAGCATAAATTAACAGACCACAAATACAAAATTAAACATCGTATGGACTGTGATACCAAGTATGTCATTTATATTGTGATGTGTCCTTGCCGCAACATATATGTCGGCAAAACCTTGCATGCCCTAAAGGAGAGATTGCCATTCATCAACCCTCAGTGAAAAAACACCTCAAGTTGCAAAGCATTTTTCCGCATGTGGTCATCACATGAATGAATTTAAGTTTATGCCGATCGATAATATTCCCCTATTGAGGAGAGGGGGTGATCGACATAGACAACATTTACAACGTGAGAGCTAATGGATCTATAATCTGCAATCGATGGCCCCTTTGGGCCTTAATGAAGAAATTAACATGTCCATCTTTATTTGAGTGCTATGGGTGAACTTGGTGGAGCAACATCTGGCTTAATTGGTTATTGATATAGTAGGATATCTGTATAACCATGATGTTTTTCTTTCTTCTGTTTAATTTTACTTTTTTCTGTATTGGAATTTCTTTATGACGCTCAGTGACAGGCAGACAATAGTGGCCCCGATTAGTGAGAAATAAAATAGGCCTGTGTATGTCTGTTGACCTATATAGTTTGCCGAAAGAGGTATTTAACTACATCAATTGAGCTATGGGGTATTTCACTTGTGACTGAAGACATTATATAGAGCGCCATATCTGTTTTAACAATTATGTTATCGATATGTATATTCTGCTAACTTGATACATCCTGTCACCATGGTGATGTAGGTGGTGAGATGTCTACGTTCGGTGCGTGTGGCAGCTTTCTCTGTCCGCCGTGCCCCTGTCCTGGGTTCTGTCCCAGTGACGGTCCAGGTCGCCGTACGTGTGGGTGGTAGGGGAAAAGTGTGCGTTTCCTGCACGTTATATATATATATATATATATATATATATATATATATATATATATATATACTAGTAAGCCCGCTGTAGGCAAATCCTTCGAAAGCTAGTAAAATAGCTAATGTGAGAGAAACAGATGTAGTTTCACTTGCTACCAACAGATGGCAGTGTTTTGGTGACACAAAAACAATATATATATAGATATATATATATCTATATATATATATATATAGATATATAGATATATATAGATGGTATATAAAATTGCAATTGCATGATTGATATCATGTCTATTATGGAATAAGTGATTTTGACTGATTGTGTGGCAGATAGCATCCTTGTCTAAGGTCAGACACACTGATAACAATTGCTCTGTTCTTGCTCTTGTTAGATTTAATAGCATTTCTTTTTCGCATGTCTGTAATACTGGCTTAATTACAGTATGTAAATGTAGCATCCATGGTAACGTAGTTTGTGTGGGTTGATAAATTGACTAGAATTTACAGGCTACTTTCTAAATTTAACCTGCTCTGCACAACTTTTAACCAACTGAAACAGGCAAAAATGCCTTGTTGTAATTAGTTATTAACACCAAATAATGGCCATTATTCTAGTTGATTCGGACGGATGCGTATTTCGGACAGGAACTGAGTGTTCTTACCCCGGCCTACGGTACGGATCGCTAACCGTCCGAATGAGGTAAGACACCGGAGCATACGGACCGCGAGTGGATGTTTCAGGTGAACACCTTCTCCATCTGTGAGAACATCCCCCATTCTCCGATGGTCGCCGACCATCGAATGATGGACCGAGCGGTCAGGCAGCACCGAGTGCTCCAGACCACTCTGACATTTTTCCGTATGAAAGCAGGGATATGGGAGGCAGCTAACATCCGACTCTGTCAGTTGTCCCAACACGTGCGTCACTGCCACATAACCATACGTATGCCCAGCGGTTTCATGGGAACCCCCATGAAACGGGGGGCATACGCATATGGTAATGAGCCCAAACAGCCCTTCACGCCCCTCTCCACCCCCTGCTCGGATGGTTCCTTACGATCGGTTTCTGCACAGAACTCACGCCGTGTTCGGACGTGCGAGGCTTTCGCACATGCACAGATACGCCTCTGCACATGTGCAAATACCAAACATCGGACGTCCGACCACACACAGAGCCGTCCGACTCATTCAGAATAAGGGCCAATGTGCAGAAAGTTTATTGCAGATCAATTTGTTCAAGAAGATCTTCAGTCAGTTTGTACTGTGTGTATATATGTATGGGATGCAGTCACTTTCCTGGCGGTCGGAATCCCGGCTGGCAAAATCCCAACGGCGGAATCCCGGCACTTTGTCCCTCTGTGGGTGTCCATGACACTCATAGAGGGAGAATAAAATAGTGTGCTGAGCGTAGCGAGGCACAGGGCCCGCTGCGTGGCGAACGCAGCGAGCCCGCAAGGGGGGGCGATCCACGTCCCCCCCTTGTCGGGATTTTGGCAGTCGGGATTCCGGCGTATGGATTTTGTCTCACCACAAGACCCTCTATCTCCCCTGTCTCTCACTGACACTCTCTCACTCCTACTCGCCCCTCCCTTTCTCTCTTGCTCTTCTCTCTTTCTTTCCCTCTCATTCTCTCTCTCCCACTTTTTCCATAAAGCACTCTCCCCCTTTCTCTCTCTCCATCACCCTTTGTCTCTTACTTTATCACTCACACACCCTTTTAAATGGTCACATCCTTACTTGAGTGGCAACACCCACTTTTACAGAGTGTGGCCCTCGAATATATACTGGTATAAGTATTAAGTGCCCCCCCCCCAGCTGAAATAATTGCCCACCCCTGTGTTAGGGCGTCAAGTGAGAGCCTGCCGAGATTTGGTTTGTTGTTTTCAGCAGTGGGGTTTGGGAGTAATTTATATATTGTAATATGATCTAAGAACATGGCTTGCATGATGTTCAAGCATTTCACATAAGTAAGTGACACAAGTGAGCAGACACTGTTTTCAACAACATTTTCAACCCTTGTGAATTCTGGGGCTAATTTATCTAGCCCTGAAGAAGTGTGAAAATCACTATCAGATGACTTTTACATTTCTCTGCATGTCCGCACCAGCAGCACCTATATTCTAGGTGTTAAACTTTGCTAATGGGGGCAGCAATGCAGCATGCGGGGGGGGGGGGGGCAGGTCCTTTTAACACTGGAGTGTCCAGACCATATTCGGGGTGGCTGTGTGACGTAACACACAGCCGTTGCGAGCCAAAATACAGTGATGCTGATCCTGCCTTTGTAAGCATACAGCAAAGGCAGGAGCTACAGTACCTTTATAGTAGTGGTCGCATCCATTTCTGCAATGAAATCGCAATTAGATTGTGATTGTATGGCAGGATACTACATGCTGGGTGTCTTTGTCCTGTGCTGGGCAGCCCCTGGCAAGAGACTACAGTTGCAATTTTTCTTTCTTAGCAACACTACAACTGAACATGAATCAGGCCTTCTGTACCTAGAAAAATAATAGTTGAAAAATATTTACTAATAATGCCAGCTTGTGCCAGGGTTATTGACATATGCTCATGTGCCAACAGACAGAAGTTCCAAAACAACCAAAGAATGAAAACATTTAAAAAATATATAGAATCTGGGTTTAAACACTGTGCAATTAATCCACTAATACTGCTAAATACATTGATCACATATTTATAGTGATACCATGAAATGTAACATATTTTATGGAAAATAGAGTATCTAATCTGTAAAACTGTGATGCTATGCTGCAAAATGTATTTTATACTGGGTATGCTGTCAGCGATAAAGCAAAATGACTGATAATATATTACAGGCTTTCATTCTGTTACCAAGGAAACACTTTAGGAAAACTAAACCTATTAACTATTAAATTGGATTTAACAACTACAAAACTTTCTCACTAGCACTGATCAGCTTGAAGTAACTGTCCACCCTAACAATGCCAGTGCAGACACTCCATGCATGTGTACAGATTGCAAAGTCATTTCCGACCAATGCCTGGCAGGTCTCCTTACTTATTAAATGCTAGATTCAGAGATGGACGCTATAGCACAGCTGCTGTGTATTTCTGCTAAAATATGCAAATTCTCAGGAGACATCTTATGTAAAAAGTCGCCCACTGCCGGCTTCTCTGATCTGCTGTTGTATCTGAAGACGCAGCCATCAGATCAACTGTGTGATGATTGGACATAGATATATCAAGTGTTCTATAGCCAGGCTTTGAATTGGATTCAGCACAACATTTTATGCATCTTCACCTCATACTTGCCTATAACACTAGTAGACGCTCCCTTTTTGGTTTTACCATACGTATTTTAATTTGTGGTGTGTTTTCCAGCACACTACTTTACTGAATAAGGAACCGCCACTCACATGGATAGGGCCTGATTCATTGGCCCCCAACGTATTTGACTGATCGTGCGGCTCTGTGCACGTATTTGAGCATGAGCAGAGCCACAGTCGCGAGGTGTTCGCACACGGGTAGGGGAGGGAGGGGAGCGGGCAGGGGCCGGAGCAGGGGACCGCCCAGTGTTTTATGGGCGCCCCCGCGAAAATGCTGGACGTTCCCCTGGGAGAGCAGGTGGGCCGATGCCTGCCGGGGGCGGGTGGCTGACGTCACATGATGTCACACCAACGGAAATTAAAGTCAGTTTAAACTGGGGATAGAAAATCATTCAATGATCGGTATCCATCGAATGATTTCTCTCCCCTTCGGCCGCATGCGATTGGGTGTGGTACCAGGGGAACTCAATTCAGCACAGGGTGGGGGAGGGCATTCAGGTGGGTGGCGGGTGGCGTTAAGCCGCTCGATAAGCAGTGAACAACCACTGCTTAGCAAGTGGTCCTAAATCAGGGCCACAGTGAGAAGGGTTGTAATTAATTTTATTGTCTTCACTTATATTATGTTTTAGGCTCATGTTTTAATAGTGTTTTTAACACTACCGTAGGGTCCCCCAGATCTTAGTAGGGGTGGTTTCACAGCAGCTGCTAAAAAACAGGGTAGTGACTCCTGTACATGCACAATTTAAAAAAAAAAAGGAAGAAAAGAGCAGCGCTAAATAATTTAAGGAAAATTGGATAATCTTTACAAAATAATTTTTACTAAATAATGGACACACATATAAAATAAAAATAAAAGCATCAACAGTACATGGCATGTATTGAAAAATAAATAAAGTGAATGGTAATTATTTAAAAACCCATTTCCACACTAGCAGCAATTAGGAGAGTCCATTCCTATTTTGACTTTCTGGGCTCTATAGGAACAGACTCTCCTAATTGCTGCTAGTGTGGAAATGGGTTTTTAAATAATTACCATTCACATATATTTATTTTTCAATACATGCCATGTACTGTTGATGCTTTTATTTTTCTTTTATATGTGTGTCCATTATTTAGTAAAAATAATTTTGTTAAAGATCATCCAATTTTTCTTAAATTATTTAGCGCTGCTCTTTTCTTCCTTTTTAAAACGTTATCTCAAAGTTTTCATTTAATCCATTAGGGATGATAGTATCTAGGGTCAAAATCCAATGGGTTTCTCTACGTGTAAATTGTTTTTCCCTGTCACCGCCTCTTACATGTGGCAGTGCCATCTCTATCCCCTTAAATTTTAATCCACTAGTATCCCCAGCCTGGTGCTGCAAGAAATGTCTAGGCACACTATGGTTAGTGATTCTATTTTTAATGTTCCTTGTACTGTGTGTTCCAGGATTCTTACTTTTAGTATTCGGTTAGGTTTTCCTATTTTTATATATATATATATATATATATATATATATATATATATATATATATATATATATATATATATATATATATATATATATATATAATTTATTTTTTATTTTTTCAAAGGGACATGTAATTTTATAAAGATTTTTTATCATAAACTTGTTACCCGGTTTATTGGATAATTGTTTAGCTCCTTTTTCTCCCAGGGGCAGATTTTACAACCACCACAGGTAATAAAAAACTGTATGCCCTCCTAATATTTTAGCAGGGTTAGATTTTATTGGTTCAAGACAACTCTTTGATACCGTAGACTTAAGATTTCTTGCTTTTTAAAAAATCAGGTCTGGCTTATCCGGCAGCTCTTTATTCAATATTGGATCTAATTGAAGTATGTGCCAGTTTTTTCTTATCACATTCTAATCTGATTCTCAGCATTATTTTATTGCATGACAAATGGACTAAAAAACTTTATTTGCTGTATATCATTAGACATCTCTCTTTGGGCCTTATTCTGGTCGATGCGTAATTTTCCGAATTCTTTCGTGTGGCGTTTTTTAGCCGTCTGCGCATGCATGGGCAACGCTATGCGCATGTGCCACGCAAGGTCTCCGTACTCGTTCTCACTAATACCGTACAGAAATGTGCACCGCATTCACTATGAATATGGCCGTAATATGGGCGTCATTCGGAACTACACAGGGGCGTAGTTTCAAAGTGGGCTAAACTGGGCATAAACATGGGCGTACACGAGGGAGTGCACTAATTCTGGAAGGCGTGCATTCGGACAGAAAACCGACTGCAAACGAACCAAAAGGCAGGAAATATGCGGCCTCCATAAGCAAGTATTGTTTTGCGGACACCACTCGGGCATGCGCTAGGCATTCGGAACGCCCAATCAGTACGCCCGCACCTGAACCAATGTCAGCTGAACACAATACAATCCACTCCTTTACTCATTACTCATTAATTACACTCTTTTCATTGCTTCAATTGGAACCATTGCAGCTTAAATGGATCATGAAAAACAATCCCTTTTTAATGAGGTAGCCTAACTGCATAAGTGTGTCATGTGTGTGATGTATGAGTTCCGATGATAGTAGTATGTTTTGCGGAAATACACCGCATCGGTGCGTACGGCCAGGTTCCCGTCCGTTCTGACGCGGGAAGACCGTGCAGACGCTGTAAGACCGTGCAGAATATGTGTGTGACCACCGCACACGCAAAGTTTGGATGTCGTCCGTAAACATGCCCTCTTCTTAAAGTGTGAGTCCGTCCGAATGCGGAGGACCGGTGGGCGTTTCTTCGTACGATGTCTGCACAGCGTGGCGTGCGGACCGCTCCGAAAGAATTTGGACATTTATGCACCAACCAGAATAACCTCCTTTGAGTTCTATTTTTGTTTTTATCTTTATAGACCAACAGGTCTGCTCTTTGTAGATGCAGTGCTCTCTCCCTGGATGACTCAATAAGTGACAGAGGGTAAGCTCTCTTTAGGAACCTTTCTTTATAAATTTCAGCTTGTTCCTCAAACTTTCTTTGTTCGCTGCAATTACGTTTCAAGGGAGAGAACTGGGAGAAAGGAATTTTTTTCTTCCAGGCAGGAAGATGGCAACTGGAATAGTCTAAGTAACTATTTGAATACACTGACTTAAAGTGGGCACATGTCTCAATTTTGTTATTATGACTATTTAGGCTCAGATCAAGAAACTCAAGTTTAGTCCCATCAATAGTATACGTGAATATTTATTTATATTATAAATAGTTTACCTGAATATTGTATCTATTCACATTTATTTCTGTTGTAAATTGTTCAGAAATCGAGCCGTCCCATATCAGTATTATGTCATCTATGTAGCGACGCAAGATTGTAATGCATGGATCATTATCGCTTTCCAGCATCTCAACCTCCCATTGGCCCATGTACAGGTGTGCGAGACTCTGTGCACATATACTGCCCCTCGCAGTCCCGCAAACCTATACATACTAATCCTCCAAAAACATAAAGTAATTACATTTCCACACAAACTCCAAACAGTTGCAGATGAAGTCCACTTTATCTGGTGTTACCTCTATATCACCCTCTAGGACTCGTCTAATAGAATCTATTCCACCAGCATGAGGTATTGCATGGGACCAACGATTGTACGTCTATCGAACACCATTGCTATGTTTCTTTCCACTCAAGTTCCTTAATAACTTTTAGTATGTGTGTCGTACTTTGTATGCATGATTTTAATTTCAGAACATATTTTTTAATTTGACTGTCCACATACTCGGACACCTGTGAAGTAAGTGAATCAATTCCACTGATAATTGGACGACCAGGGGAATGGGATAAGCTCTTATGGATTTTCAGTATATGATAACACACCGCTATTCTTGGTGTCCTGTTTAGTAAATATGTAAACTCCTACTTGGATTTTTTATCTAAAATTTTTTTAAATAGGATCTCCAACTCGTTTAGGTATTGTTCAGTTGAGTCCTTGTCCAGCTTTTTATATGAGACACCATCTTGTAACAGGTTATATGCTTTTTTTTCCGTAAAATTCCCTATCCATAAAAACTATCCCACCCCCCTTATTGGCATTTTAAATTACCAACTCTTTATTGTCAGTCAGACCTTTTAGAGCTATAGACTCAGCCCTTGTTAAGTTTTTTCTTGTTTTTGTGTATCAATCTTTTCAAAGTCCTGCTTGGCCAGTTTTGCAAACATCTCTATAAAGGGTCCCTTTGACTCTACTGGGAAAAAGGTGGATTTTTTTTTTAATATATAAGATAAGAGAAGGAATATAAAGCAGTCTTAGATTTTGATTCTGGATGGAGGCACAGTCCCTAAGTGTTTCGTCTATCCAGAATTTATCAAGGGTTAATGGCAAGTGTGACTGAGTACGTTTTTATACCCTAAAGGGAAGGAGGGTATAGGTGACATCACTTCCTGTCACGTATGTTAGGAGTTAACATACGTGACAGGAAGTGATATCACATCCAACACATTTCGTCACTGGAACGGAATTTGTCAGGAGGTGTTCCCTGACAAAGTCCGTTCCAGTGACGAAACGTGATGGGCATGGCTTGTTTTGGTCCGACGTAGTGACGTCCAGCTTCCACTCTCGATCCAGTTGGCTGTTTGTGTGACTCCCTGTGGTGGCTCCAGCGTTCGGTCTTCAGTCCTGTGGTCTGCGGCTGAGCTTCTGTGACCCGGGTACATCTGTTTGGAGTCGGTGCTGTGATTCCACTGTATATCTGGCTGGCAAGCTTGTATTTTAAAACTGCCATGTATGTGAGTATTATGTTTCAGTAAATTTTTCTATGATATCTGTGCTCATTTTGTGCATTTCTTTCCCCATTTCTTTTGCATATATATATATATATATATATATATATATATATTTACACACACACACACACACACATACATACATACATACATACATACATACATAAACACACACACACACAGACAGACCATGTAAAATAAGTATTGAGCACATAAACATTTTTCTCACTAAATATATTTATAATTGGGCTATTGTACTGAATCTTTCACCAAATGCCAGCAACAACCCATGCAATCCACACATGCAAAGAAATCAAATCGTAGCTGTCCATAAATTAAGTTGTGTGTAACAATGTGAATCGACCCAGGGAGAGAGTATTGAACAAATTAAGAAAGGGATGTGCAAAGCGTCATGGACAGCCACGATACCAGCAGAAAACAGTCAGTGCAAATTAATATATAAACTGATTTTGTCCCAAATGAATCAGTTGGGACAAAAAAGGTGTCTCATTACCAAGGTGTAACACAAGAAACATCTCCTGGGGCCATAATCAGGAAGTGGAAATAACATAATTTTACCATAAACTGGTCAAGACCAGGTGGCTCCTCACAACATTTCTGACATACAGTAGGAGTGAAAAGAATTATGACAAGAGTTTTCCAAGAGCCAAATACCACATGTGGAGAGGTTCAGAAAGACCAGGAACTAGCAGGCACAATGGTTAAAAAAAAACCAAAGCAAGACTCAATTGCTGAAGAAAAAGCACGATGAAGCTTGTTTAAAGTTTGCTGCACAACATTTATTCAAGCCTTTAAAATAGTGGAAGATAATTTAACTATTTGGATTCCATAATACACACCATGTTTGGATGAGGAATTGCACTGTAAACACCCCAAATCACCCCAAAAACACCCCAAAGGTTGGAGGTCAGAACATCATGGTATGGGCCTGTTTTTCAGCACATGGTAATGTCATACTTGTACCGAAACATTCTTAATAAAAAAGCATGTCCAATACTTTTTCCCTATGTCATGTCACATCATTACATATAAGTTCATTTCTGAACATCTATAGATAATTTGTCTGCATGTGTGGATTGCATGGGTTGTTGTTGACATTTGGTGAAAATTTCATTACAATAGCCCGCTTACAAATATAGTTACTGAGAAAAATGTTGATGTGTTCAATACTTATTTTACCACACATGCACAAACTGAAGTAGCAGCAAAGTCATGGGACAGCAGTATGTAATGGTAGACGGTACCACTGTAATGTGAATGAGCCATATTGGAATTGCCCAGACTTGCATCAGATGAGTCAGTTTGAACACTGACTAGGCTGATCATGGCAAGATGTCATGAATTATGGGGCAGGATAGTGATAGTGGGTGCCCAATGGATAGGACATTCCACTTCCAAAGTTGGTGGACAATGCAGTGGCTGACCATGGGTACTTAATGATAATGACTAGTAGCATCTATCGAGAATGGTCCATGGTAACAGACAAGTGACACTGGCACAAATCACAGCCACATTCAACGCAGGAGTACCCAGATGCATATCCAGCAAATCAGTGTCCATATTAACATTATGGCACTGGACACAGGGTCATACCTAGACTCATCACATCACTAATTGGACCCTGGAGGACTGGCAACATGGCAAGATCTGATGAGCTACAGTTTTAGTTGTTTCAGGCTGATGGTAGGGCTTGGGTAAACCCATCAGGCTATGCACAGTTCTATCACAGTTGTCAATAATGCAACATGCAGGCTGGTGGTGGTTCCATAATGTTGAGGTGTATGTCACATGGCAGGGGTTGTGTCTTGTAGCCTGCAGGAAAACATCATTGACCAGTAACTACTACACTGCATCGCTTGTTGAACATTTTTATCCTTAATGGGTCCCAAGTTGTCCAGAATTAGTTTGACAAGCACTCTGGATGAATCACCAGCTAGATATAGATAACCTTCACCGCATTCAGCACCTGTCCATCCAATGTCCAATAATGTGTCAGTTGGGGGGCTTACATTGATTGGTTTCAAACGATCAACAGGACTGCAGTGGATTGCAAATGAGGATCCATAAAATGTCATTTAAGTGCTTAGAAGAGGGGTTTACCGACAACCAGAAACTTCTCAAGTGTGTACTTTGTTATTACAGTAGGTACAGCTGCTCCTTCATGCAAATATCTAATCAGCAAATAATATTGCCAGCATAGTCTAGAGAAGTGGTTTTCAAACTCGGTCCTCAATTACCCCCAAAAGCTCATGTTTTCCAGGTCACCCTGCAGGTGCAAAGGTGTACTCATCATTCACTGACACATTTGAACAGATTCTGTGTGGAGACCTGGAAAATGTGAACTGTTGGGGGACCTCGATGACCAAGGTTGAGAACCACTGGTCTAGAGGTTCAGTTTTGTTCAGACTTAACATAACAATGGCATTGAAAATGTAATTTAAGTGAATTTGACTGTGAAATGATTATTTTAGCCTGCTGGTATTTCAGTTTCTCAGAAATGTCTAATCTCCTGGGATTTCTATACAAAACAGTATCTAGAGTTTACAGTGAATTTCAACAAGAAACAACCAGAAAGTGGCAGTTCTCTAGGAAGAAATGCCTTGTTAATAAGAAAGATTAGAGGAGAATGGCCAGACTGCTTCAAGCTGACAGGAAGAGGACAGTAGCTCAAATAAACTGTCCAGTCTAAACAAATTGATGGTGATTAGACTTTTGTGGCTATATTATTTACTAGATGTTATGCCACTCTCTATCTCTACAGAGTTGGATTTCAATAGAGGACCATGCTCAAGAGAGAAACAGGAGATAGAGATATGCCGAGGGCTATGTACTAAGACTTCAAGTGAGATACCGTACCCCTAATCAGCTCCTAATTGCCAAAGTTGGTGGTAATTTATCTCTCTGTACTTTATCAATCCACCAGAGTATTTCACCTTGGCAGATCTTTACTTCCATTTGTCAGTATGCAGCAGACATACCAATGACCCCATTGAGACCTCTTCATGCATCAGCAAACTAGACATTTTGTTACCTCTCTTCCCCAACTCTTCAACAACCTTTGCATCCTGATTGCTTACTTTCTTTGGTAAAATTCTCCATTTCTTTTCAATACAAAACTAGATACAGTATCTGTACCCTGACCTCAGAGATATTATTTTCTCTCCTCCATGGATAAGCTTATGAGACTTTGGAAGAAAGACATTTTTTAAACAATTTGTGACAACATGATTTACTTAAGGTGCAAGGTGGCAAGATAAGCAGGCTGGCAGACGGTGGGCCGGAAGACAGGGACGCACAAGCGGCTCACTCGTTGTCGCGTCCCAGTCAGCAAGGCGGCATTGACAAGGTGCTTCCCTGCCTGTCTGCTCTTAAGGGAGACAGGCAGGGAGTGGTCAGAGTGTGGGGAGAGCAGGAGAGACGGGCACTGGCGGGAGACAGCTGCAGGGGCTGTCTCCCATCAGGGACAGCAGCGCAGGAGATGTGTGCATGAACTGGAGCCACAGCCCTAATTGCAGGGCTTCATGCCCTGACTTGCTAGACCACCTTGTGACTCCCCAGGGGGACTAAAGGAGAAGAAGGTGCGGGAGAATGTGCAGCTCCTCCCTCATTGTGGGAATGTCCAGTGTAGCACGACAGGAGTACAGGAGGATGGTCACGAGTGAGTGGCTCCTCCCACTGGCCGGAGTTGCAGCGCCTGACTACAGGAGGCTGGGCGGAGCCCTATGTTAGTGCTGATAGTATTGTGGAGGCATGCTAGTAGGGGAGTTAATTTGTTGCGCTGGAGGAGAGGAAGGTGGGGGAGAGTCAGCGGCTCCTGGCAGTGGCGGAACATGCACCGTGGCAGCGCAGGAGTCAAAGAGGGTGGCGGCGAGTTATTGTCTCCTCCCAGTGGGCAGAGTAGCGGCACAGCAGTAGAGGAGGCTGGGCGGAATCACGGGCCTAATATTTGATACGCCACACCACCATTGGTGACGTCACACGCCGCTCGTGCGGCTCAGCCGGGGGTAATGTATGTGACCTATGAAAGGTCCTTTTGTAAGGCTTTGTGTGGCGCCCTGGTGTAATACAGTATGTCCCTGCTCTTATGGCCATTCTCTCTGCCCTGGGTCCAGGTTCACTCTGTGAGTGTGTGTATGACTCCGCTCAGCGTTATACACACACTAACAGATTGACAGTTCTGGGCTATTATTTAAGAGATGCACTGCAACCCCATGAAACATGGGGCTGAACATCCTAGAGTACATTAGTAGTAGTTAAAAAACACATACTCATACCCTCACCCCCCCAAAAAAAAACAACACTACTGAAAGGGGTTTACAATGTTACAAATGTGCTGTATAGAAAAAAATTTGACCATCTCACTGACTTCATTAGCTATTTAGAACAACAGGTAACACTTTTTTTTCCTTTGCAAACAAATCATCAATGGTATATACAGTATGACTGCCAAAATGTTAAATTCCTGGCTGACAAAACATCTAGGGCAGGATGTAGTCCGAAATCAGCGGACATGCAAGAATACGAGAGGGGTGCCCGCTCTTCCCGCGGCTGCAGGTGAAAACCAGGTTCAATATGGGGAATAATGTCATTATTTGTTAAATGAGACAACACTATAGTCTTATCGCAATAGTACAATATATAGGCATATAACAAATTTCATTAATCTGCAAAATCACTGACAAAGTTGCCCATTTTTTGAATTGTTCTATTGAGTGTGATAATCGATAAGGGGGAAATTTACTAAGAATACGAATACGATTTTTCGTCTTCGTATTCTTAATATGAATGAATTTTACTGCATACGGCTTTTTAAGCCGTATGCAAATTTGTGTTCCGGAGAGGACTCTACAAAGCAGTCAAATACGACTGCTTATTAATCCCCAATGGCGTATGCATTAGTATTGATTTGTATTAGCGGCCATATAATTCTTATAGGCAGTCTGCACAGATCAGTCAGATCCGTGCCGGCTGCAGTGTGTAAAAAATAAACAAAAATAAATAAATAAATAAAAACGCGTGGGGTCCCCCCTCACAGCCGTAACCTGCACCAGGCTTAAAGGGCCGGGGCTGGGTTTAACAAATCAGGAAAAAAATGAGATAGGGCTCCGCAGATTTTTTAAAACCAGCTCCAGGGCCGGGTCTGGTTCCCAAAAATACAGGGGACAAAATGAATAGGGGTCCCCCGTATTTTAGGAACAAGCCCCAGGCCCAACCAGCCAGCAGGGTAATGTCACAGCTATTTTCCAGGCGCATTTGGCCGGCAATTAGCGACGGTTTTAAGCTAATTAGCGGCCATATTTCAATACGGCCGCTTAGTAAATTAGGAATCACCATTCTTTTGAATGGTGATTCCTATCCATGGCGTAGCACGTTTGAATATTAGTTTGCATTTTTTTTATGATGAGAGTGTTTACTCAGAATATAAATAATGTCACAATCTTATACAAATAGCTAAATGCAAAATGTGACTATTTCCGATGGGATTCTATTTTTAATAAATCTTTACTCTATTTTCATAAGCTTGTAAATGGCAGAAAAGAGTGAGAGGGGTACTGTGTGAAGGTAGCATAGACCAGGCTCGATTTATTCAGTGATAAAGCACAGATTGTTATGCATTTTGAATTCATTTGCTTGGAGGGTTCTGCTTCATTCCATACATATTTCTCTTGTTTCCTAGCCTTCTCTTTTCTCATTCCCACTTTGATATATGTCAGCTTGAACTACTAGTCTCATATAAACCATTTGCTTGATGTTAAAAAATGACCTTCCTTTCTGCTTGTCTATATTTAGTCTTCACTCCATTTATTTCTCACTACATAAGTGACAGCATTATGTATTTGAATATAACCTTGGATTACAGCAATTTGTATTTGAATGTTTTCAATCAAAAGGGGCAATGCATTATGTGCTACAAAACTGTAGCTGTCAGGTCTCTTGTAAAAAGGATTCTTGAGATATATGGGTGCTTTAACCGGCAAACAGGAAGTGTGAATGCAATACGAAAAACAGCAACATTATAGCAGCCTCATACATTGTCGGGTATATATTATATCATTTTATTAATGTACTCATCTGTAGCAGTGTACAGATTTAGCAGTGTCTCTTTTTTTAGTGTGTCTCTTATTTGATATTTGTTATGTGTTATTCTGCTGCACTATTATTGGTTTGCATTTTATTATTTTTCTTTTTTAAATTATATTTATTGATAGATCAACAACTGAGACCCATTCCATTAGGTCTCAACCCTTTAAGTGCTACTGTTGAGAGATCCTCAGAATATCCGCTAAAAATGCCAGCGTCACTCACAGCGACTCTTCTTTTTTTGGGTGCAATATTTAACTAAACTTCAATCAATTGACTTGGCTGTATTTGTATTTATTGATACTAAAAGAACAGTCGCTGTGAGGGATGCTGGCATTTTTAGCGGATATTTTCAGAATCTTTCACAGCAATGTTGTCACTCAAAGGGTTAATATGATAGTGATACAGTGGTATAAAAAATAGGGTACTTATGTAGTATCTGGGCGCCCGATTTAGAAAGGGTGTGGGTCACTTGCGCTAATAAAAAATGAAAAGCAGCTCAATGGTAATAGGAAAAAAAGGGGGGAAAATCCCTTATTCTCTTGTAGATATTTAGAAAAAATGAGCGCTGATGTAATAAGGGTAAGTGGGGAAAGGAGAAAAAGTAGCTATAGGAGAAGAAAGAGAGAGAGGTGAAAAGTAGCGGCACCTGTAATGGAAAGCGGGGTTAATGAAAAAGTATGTTACAGCTCCTTTGCAGGAGTTTGAAGGAAGTCCGTTGAGCGAAACCTATACACCTGTCCCTACCTCTATCCTCGCGTTGACGTGCAGGCTGCAGCAAGGAAGGAGCGAGCGGCAGGATGGAAAAGCCGTGTCTAAATGAGCTCCGCTGCTGCAGCGTGTCAGCGCGTCCCGTAACTCTCCGTCTTGTCTGATGGAATTCTTAGCGGGGTCCGGGCTACAGAGCGGGGTGATGGTGTGTCGGTCTCCTCTTCAACGGGCAGCAGGATCTACGCGTTTCATGCGCCAAGCGCACTTTTTCAAGATGAAGTCTGCTGGTCACTGTTGTCTTTTTAAAAGAAACTTTATTAATAAAAACGGATGTTGTCATCCATATTCTGGTGGGAACCGCATTGCTGGGTTCCATATTGGAAAGGTTTAAACAAGTTGGAAAAAACTTTTGTTTGATAAAAATCGCAACAGTGTTAAAAAATACACTTTTCAGATAAAAAAGTAAAAATATCACTAATCAGTACTGGTGCCAGAAAAACAGTGTAGTAAAGAGAAAAGAAAGGAAAGGATATAAAAGAGAGGCAGAAAAAGGAGGAAGTAGTTACAAGAAAGCATTAAGCTCGAAGTCTATGTTTAGACCTTTTGGCTGGAGACTTTGTAAGTCAAAGATCCATTTAGACTCAATTTGTTTTAAATGTCGGATGTGGTCTCCACCTCTCCAGCTGGGTTGTACTTTTTGGATCCCAATAAAAGTAAGTCCCTTGGGGTTTTTGTCATGGCAGGTGAGAAAATGGTTCGAGAGGCTGTGTGTGGATAAGCCCCTTTTAATGTTATAGATGTGCTCGGAGGTCCTTATCTTCAATTGTCGTTTTGTCTGTCCGACATATTGGAATCCACATGTACATTGAAGAAGGTAGATGACTCCATCAGAGTCACAGGAAATGAACTCTTTTATTTTATATTCCTTTTTAGTACTATTTGAAAAGAAGTTTGTGACTGGTTTGGTTGAGGACCTGCCTTCATTCTTGCACGCTCTGCATTTTAGGCAGAAATGGAAGCCTTTTGTTCTTGTATGTTGTTCATTATCTATTGGTTTTATGGTGCTAGTGACTAGTTCTTGTCTTCGGACAAGAAATCGGGTCGGATCGGGCACATCGCATCGCATCGCATGCAACCAAATCGGATGCGATGCAATGCGATTTTTCCATAGGATTCAATGTTAAAATGGTCTGAGTCCATTTTAACATAGAATTCAATGGGAAAAAGGGGTCCTTTTCATACCCCTACTATCCAAGTGGGCATGGAGTTGGATATAAACCTGTGGCGAGCGTAGCGAGCCACCGTGCCCGAAGCGTGGCGAGCGAAGCGAGCCCCGCGAGGGTACGGTATTCTGTGTCCCCTCGCGGTGCTCGCTACGCTCACCACGCTTCGGGCTCGGTGGCTCGCTACGCTCGCCACAGGTTTATATCCAACTCCATGCCCACTTGGATAGTAGGGGTATGAAAAGGACCTCTTTTTCCCATTGAATTCTATGTTAAAATGGACTCAGACCATTTTAACATTGAATCCTATGGAAAAATCGGGTCATTGCATCGCATCGCATCGCATGCGATATGGTCGTATGCGATGCGATATCGCATCGCATCGCATCTGATTGTATGCCTTAACTTAAGGCATACAATCAAAAAATCGGGCGCCCAGATACTACATAAGTACCAAAAATAGTTCTACATAGAGTAAAACATAAATTATGATCAAAATATTAAAGTCTGACACCTACAGCACCTCTGCAGGCCAGAAGAGAGAGATAGAGAGAGATAGAGTGAGAGAGCGAGAGAGAGAGATGACAGATAAATGATAAAATAACGGGAAACAGTAGTAAAGAATAAGATGCTCCCATCACTACATGATCTTGGAGGTGATTACATCTCCTCCAAGATCCATGACTTTGAATCATTCATTTTGCGGCTGTGTGATTTTGTACAGTCATGGAACTTCTCAGTGTCTTCTTGTAGCTTTATCATTGTCGACATGGGGAACATGAGTTCATATTATATATAAGAGTATGCAACAATAACAAAATGGTTTGACTGCTTGTCACAAAGCCTATGTCGAATCTTACATAAACAGCCAAATGCAAAATGTGACCCCCTGTTAGTGTAAAACAATAACAAAGCAACAGTGCAACTGCAATTAGGCTCCAATGCCTTCATTCATCTGCAACATCAACGTGGGAGCCACAATGTGTCAAACTTAGATGACAGACGGACATAGATGACAGACATTAACAACAAAGCTTCACCTGTCGCACACTGTGCTCACAACCTAGTAAGCAGATAATATAGTTCAATGGGTATTCTTGCAATCCTCTTTGTTCTCTCAAAACTTTAATTGGTCTTCTCTTTTTTTGAATGTTTTGAATATGAAAAAAGAGAGAGAATACCATATATGGTGTAATACGTTTATACACTCGACCGAGTATACTAATATCACCCAATGGAGCTGTATTTCTATGAAAGGGTGTGTACCCTACTCACACCCAATAGAAGTGTGATCCTCTTATAAAGGTTTCTTTCAGAATGTGTACCAATATTGTCAGGGCTATTTTTCTGCAGGCTCCAGCAGGAACTGTGGCCCTTATTCTAGTTCACTCTTTCTGACAAAAAATTTCTTAGATGGACAAAACCATGTGCACTGCAGGTGAGGCAGGTGTAAAACCCCACCCAAATTTAATTATCTCTGCACAAGTAACACCTGCAGTGCACATGGTTTTGTCCATCTAAGAAATATTTTGTCATAAAGAGTGAACTAGAATAAGGGCCACAGTTCCTGCTGGAGCCTGCTGAAACATAGCCCTGAATATCGAACAAAAACTCATGTGGGAATTTAGGGGTTATTCTAGTTCATTCTTTCTGACAAAATCCTTCTTAGATGGACAAAACCTTGTGCACTGCAGGTGGGGCAGATGTAACTTGTGCAGAGAGAATTAGATTTGGGTGGGGTTTTTCTTCAAAGTGAGATCTATATTGCAGTGTAAAATCATGCAGTCAGTATTTTCCCTGCACAGAAACAAAAAAACTCACCCAAATCTAATTCTCTCTGCACATGTTACATCTGCCCCCCTGAAGTACACATGGTTTTGTCCATCTAAGAAGGATTTTGTCAGAAAGAATGAACTAGAATAAACCCCTTAATGCCATGTTGCTGTGCCATAATTATCAGAAACAAAGACTTCATTTGCGCCCTATGAATACATAACTTTTTATGGAATTTTGTTTACATTGACTACTTCTAAAATAAGAAAGAAAATCCCACAAAAAATAAGTTGATAATACTACAGTATTTTTATATAGAACATTTTTTAATGTGGGATAAATAAATAGAGATGGGTGCTAAAATGGTCAAACACTGGTTATCTATATATTATACAACATATAAAGGTTTGATAAAACCCAGAGCCGTTTTTCTTTTTTACATTATTTAATTTTTATTTTTTTAAATTACACTTCAGGTGTGCTGTGGAGAAATGCAAGAAGATGGCTTGGTCTGAGGAATCGTGTTTTCTTTTACATCATGCGTGTGCATCATTCACCTGAGGAAAGGATCAGGATACATTGTGGAAGGAAGGCAAGCCGGTGGAGGCTCTTGGCAATATTCTGCTCAGAAATGTTGGATCCTGGCATTCATGTGGATTTGATTTTGACATATACCACCTACCTGGACATCGCAGACCAAGCATAGCGCTCATAGCATCAGTATTCCCTAATGACAGTGGCCTTTTTCAGCCAGATAATGTGTCCCACCCACATAAAAAATTGTTCAGGAATGGTGTGAAGAACATTGCATCAAAATTCCCCAGATCTCCATCCAATCGAGCATTGGTGGGATGTGCAGGAAAAACAAGACCGAGCTATGGAGGCTCCACCCTCACAGCTTACAGGACGTAAAGGAGGTGTTGCTAACGTCTTGTGCAGGATACCACAAGACACCATCAGAGGTCTTGTGGAGTCCATGCCTCGACGGGTCAACACATTAGGGGGGTCCTACACAATAACAATCAGGTGGTTTTTACTTTATGGTGGACAGGTGTATATTCAAACAGCAATGAAATAAAACATTCAGCATGCTAACTTCTAGATCAAGAATTGTATTTTCATTTTATGTCAGCAAGTTATTACTTTATTAAAATATGTTTTTAATTTGAATTGTTTTACTTTCAATGTACTTTTCAATTATTTTTAAACATGTCTAAACCACTTATGTATATATTACAGCTAATTTTGTTCTGCATTTATCTAATTTCCATAGAATCTTGCCTTTTTAATATATATTTAATTGAATTTCTTCATTGACAACACTTTTTAATTTATATAGCAATTTTATCTTATTCATTTTTCCTTACTACATTTAATCTTGATTGGATAAAGAGGTATTTGAGTGTGCTACAGCAATGAAGAGACTAGACAGAGTATGAGGAATAAAGTGCTAAGAAGTTTCTGTCTATATAATATTCTGATTATCTATAAATATAGGATTATTTTATTACACATGTACAATGCTCTCAGAACTTGATCATAAAATAGTTAAATTGCTTGTTAATTAAAAGGAGCACACACTATGGCGATATAAACATAGGATCCACCACATACAAGATATTAACATACATGTTATAAAATCTCATATATATTATTATCTAGTACTACTGTATATTTCCAGGTACAACGCTTCAAAATCTGGAACAGCTGGCACTGAGAACACTAGTTATTTTTCTTTTTTTTTGCTATTCATATTATATAAACAGATGGATTCTTTGCACCTTCTCTTGGCCAATATTCAAAAAATATCTATATACAGTAAAAGTGATTCACACACTGAGAAGCATTTTAGCACTTACTTTAGATATATTATTACCTTGTGGTGTTATGTATGCTGCTTGCCTGATGTAGACACCCACACACAAAATTCAACCAGCATGGGAATACATTCTTAGTAGACCAAGATCTTCAGCATTGCAGACAATATTGACTATATAAATATGGAACTATAACTAACTATTTTACCTGGATTTATATACTGCCTAATTAACTGACTTTTAAGTCCAGAACATTTCCCCACTATTTCATACACTACTCTCAGGCATAGGCGCAATTCCATGGGTGCTCAAGGGCCCGAGCACTCATGCAAACTATTGAGCACCCATGTCCTCGTAACTCGTGAGTCCTGATGCTGTGCCACTGTTTTTGCTTGTTGATGTGAGGCCACGGCAACCGCACTGCCACCCAGGGGACAGTATGCCGGGGAGGGGTATACCAGGGCTCAGAGAAGTGTATTCCATCCATGGAGTAAGACGCGGACGTGGGCAGGCTCCTTAGTTCAGCATGACCCAGCGGCTGGCACATACGCATTTGCTCATACAAGATGGTGCTCTGCGCCATTACAGCTGAAAGTGTCTGGCCAGCAGTACTGGGTGCATTCATTTCCCAGAACCTTACCACATGCTTCTGACAGCAAGTGCAACTCCCTCCAGGCTCTAAGTAAATTTAGACTAAATATATTGATTCATTCTAGTATATGTTTTGTCCGGTATGTAGGATTTAGAGGGTATACGCATTTACTGTAATTTTAACTTAATTTTAGATGTACTTTTTTCTATGATAGGAATGCCTACAATTTCAAATTTAATGAATTTGATGTCTGTACTCAGGCTTTCTAATGATAGACAACACCTTGAACAGTATATCATCCTAAAACAGCAGTTGAATGAAAATGCCTTCATTGGCAGATAGATTTTTTTTTTTTAACTGTATGAATTTGAATGTGAGCTTTCTTGTATTTTGTGTTTTTTCATACTGTTTTGTATGGTTTTTGCACAAAAAAAATATTTCCATTTCTTTTGTAAGTCGAATTGGTGCTACTCTCCTTATACTGAGCATTATGATGTATGGCATTATGTGTAATGGGCATTACGGTGTGTGGCATAATATATACTGGCCATTATGGTGTGTTGCATAATATGTACAAGGCATTATGGTGTGTGGCATGATATGTACCTGCATTACGGTGTGTGGCATAATATGCATCAGACATTAAGGTGTGTAGCATATGTACCAGGCATTATCGTGTGTGGCATAATGTGTACCGGGAATTACAGTGTGTGGCATTATGTTAATGGGATTTATGGTGTGTGGCATGTGTAACAGGCATTAAGGTGTGTGGCATGATGTGAAATGGGCCACACCCCTTCCCCAAATGACATGCCCCATTTTACAAGGCCACACCTCCTTTCAACAGGCTTGAGCATCCACCAGCAAAAACATAAATCGGCACCTCTGCTCCCAGGTAGGTTTATTAGAACATGTGTGCTATGTCACTGCATGTACCACAAAATAGTATTTATAATATTGCATTTCTTAAGTGCATGTATTTGCGTGATGCATGCAAGTTGAACAATAGGGATGTGTCATAATCCCAGAGGTTGGGATCTCAACAACAGAACCCACCACTCACAATGCCAAAGTTAGCCAAATGTGAGTATTAGCGTTAATTTTAGAGACAGGCACTAGGGGGAAGGTTAGGGAGTGGGATGGGAAAGTTAGGGTTAGGTTGCAGGAGGGGACTGTTAGGGTAAGGCTGCAGGAGGAGATGGTTACAGATAAGCTGTGGAAGGAGACAGCTAGGTATTAAATATTTAATGGGAAATGTTGGAATTCTTATGTCAGGATTCTAACCACCTGTATTTGGATACCAACTCTATGTCAGGACTGCCAATTATATCTTGTTTGGTCTGCAGTTCCTCTGGTTACACAGAGGTGCTGCTGTTGTAATATTCACCTTGCAGTACCTCTGTGTGGACAGAGGTGCTGCTGTCATTTCTTGGTCTGCAGTACCTATGGGTGGCCAGAGGTGCTGCTGTTGGGTTCTGCCTGCAGAACTGTAGTTTCTGAGAGCGGTCCCAGCTGGTGTAATCAACTGGACTGGGCTGTTCTCAGAATGCCATTCCCAGCTGCAGCACATATTGATCATTGAGGGGCCTGTCTCTGTGTGCTGCAGCGATTGGTCTGTTCTGGTTTTAAAAAGCTGAGGCCAGTTATATCTGAGCTCAGGGCCAGTTATAGCTTTTTCAGCCGTATCTGTACTGCTGTAGCTTGCCTGTGACCTGATTCCTGTACCTGTACTTGTGAACTGATACCTGTACTTGATTCCTGTAACCTGATACCTGTTCCTGTTCCTGATCCTGCTAATACAGTATTTCAACAGCCATCCTACCTCCATTGGCTTTTACTCCAGCAAGTATATTTTAATAAGTCTTGCAGTTCACTGGGACTCCTAACACTCTAATGACTAGGAGTCTGTGCAAACCTCCCAATAATGTAAACCAATGAAGTGGGATTACACCACTTGCTCCCAAAAATGAGGGGTTGCCTCTGCAAGAGGAGGTGTTGCATCACAGGAATGCAGCAACCATGAGCCATGCTCCCATTTTCATCACTATGGGGGCATACCGAGCACTCTGTGAGCTATTGGCCATGTCCCCAATCCTTCCATCTCCCATGAATCTATGCTGTGCTTATGTTATTTTGTTTAGGGCAGTGAGTGACAGGGAGCCTACCAATGATTTCCCTACTGTGGAACATTACTGCCTGCAGCTGGGACAGTTCCAAAAAAATGGGACTGTCCTACGAGAATCAGGACAGATGGGAGGTATGCAAACTTGCACCTTATTGGATTGAGCTGATTGTTTTTTACTCTATACTTTGGGTTTATAACTGTTCATTTATCATAATTTAGTCAATAAGAATATTGGAGAACATTACCTAGATGACTTTGTTATGTCTTGGAGTGCCCAAGACCCATTGCACCCATTGCCCAGCTGTTGGGAGGGAGGACCGCTAATGTCAGCAGCATTCTCCTGCCCACAGCCTTCACAACACTGTGCAAGTCTAGATCTACTCAGAGCTGCAAGTAGGAGGAAATAATTTAATGGTGAGTGATTTCCCCCTGTGTGCACAACTGCGAATGTGTGCAAAGGCGGGAAGTGGCTGGGTGGGGTGGCGTTTATCTGCTCTCTGGGCTCCCAACACTTACAATTCATTCACAGGTACAGAGGCCTTGTCATCTTAGTGTAGTTGCTCAGTCTTGAGACAACATTGGGTCAATGCATTTGATGTACGTTTGACCTTATCGCTTATGTACATCAGGGGCGGATGTCTTTGTGCACAATACGATGGCTGAGCATTACCACATTTTCGCTAGCACCCTGCAAGTAAAATTGTGGACGCACATGCTACTGTGTGCTGTGTTAATCATGCCCTTCCGATCAAAACCCATTCCAGTTCACAAATGGAAACATTGAACAGGTCAGTCTTTTCCAAATATATATATATATATATATATATAGATAGATAGATAGATAGATTGTTTGTTTATTAACAATGACATTGTTTTTGTTAGGACTCTTGAGAGTCCCCATGTGTAAATACAGAAGGAGACTGACCACGCACCACACCTGACTCTGTTGTCTCTCCCAGTCAGTGTTCCCTCTAAGCTGTGCGCGTGTGCGCGCGCACACAACTCGACAAGCATGCGCACAGACATTTCAACAGAGCGCACAAAGCAGCAGCAGTCCCCTTTTTGCAGTTGTGGACTAAATTAATGTATGTTTCACCCAATAACTACATCATGTGCTGTGTTTTGAATGTTTAAATGTTTTGAATGTTTAATATCACGTCGTTTTCCAGTTATATATAGAAGTGACGCACAAAAATAAAAATTTCCTTCCAAAGTTGCACAGCCAAAATCTTTTGCCGCACACAGCCTTCGTAAAATTAGAGGGAACATTGCTCCCAGTGGTCGATTGATGCATGCCATGCTAGACTTCACCTATAGCAGCCGTGTTGAAGGAGCAAGTTAGGCTAACTCCAACCCCAATGCCCCCAGGTCTTATGTAGGAAACTGCATCAACCGAGATTGAGAGACACACAAAAGGCTAACTTAAACCCGTGGAAACAAACAGACAGTGGTATATATTATAATAAGTGGTCAGAAATACCGGGGAGTTGAGTTGATGAATATGGGAGCAATCCTCCACTGAACTCCCGGGAATGCAACAATTCAAGAAGATGTTATGCAAATAAGTAATTCCACACACCCACACTTATAACTACAGAGACACAGCAGGATGCAAGCGCAGTATGTCCTGGCTAATGGCATAAATGCAATAATGCATGAAGATGTTAATAATAAACAATATATAACCTGCGTGAAGCTGGATGGCGAAACCCCTAATAAGAGAGGACATATACTCCACACAGCTAAACTCCAACAGAGATCAGCTGAAATACTTAAGGTTGAAAAAACAGTATTTATCTCTGTCAGACAGGGTCTGTGATCATACAGGGTTTTTCAGACTGCAGCAATGGTTCATAGGCACAGGCAGAACTTCACAGGACACCCGACCGGAGTGCTTGCTGGAATACCCAGGACTATGACAGGACTCTGACAAGACTTTAACCAGGCGCAGACAAGGCTTAAACAAACCTCTGACAAGACTTAAGCAGAACTATAACCGGCAGGTTCTCAAAGCTGGGAGGATACCTGAATACCCAGAGGCCTAGCAGGCAGCCACACCCAAGACCAAGGTGTGCATGAAACCCAGGCAAGGTGGATCAGCAAAACCCAGAGTACTAATCCAGGGGAAACATATAAACTACAAACAAAATATGAATAACACCGACCCGCCGGAGGTGGCTCGTAATAGTACCTCCCTCTTGAAGAGGGGTCAAGGGACCCCAATACCATGTTTTCCACAACATGGATACAAAACCCTGGCATGCAGGTACTAACAAAACCAAGACAAACAGAGTCAATCTGTGGCTGCAGCTTGTAACAGTTGTGTTTACACTGTATCACATTTTATTCTGCTCTTTTTGACAATTACTACTTTTTATGAGGAGTTTAAGGTCTTTTACATTCACATTGTAGTCATTTTTCATCTGAGCATCAGGAAAGTTCTCAGCTTCTAGATACCTGTGAGCTCATTATGATCTTGCGGGAGACAGTGACCTGTCCACTCTTGTGACTATGTTAGTAACAACAGTGCTGCAAGTGACAGAGGCAGTGTCATCATGTGAGGGAGGTTATGAGTAAATGCCATTGTATAGTCGGTCATTTTCAGTTCCAGTAAATAAAATAAATCATCCTGTTCTTATAGATGACCCTGTTATAAAAAGAAAACTTACCATGAAATATATAAAGAGCTTCAGAATTGTTATGGCCGCTCTATAGTGCTACTATTAGCAGGCAATTAAAACTAAAACTTATTTATTTTGTGATTAGTTGTTAATGATTTCTGTCCTCACAGTTTCCTCTTCATTATTAAATATTTAAATTGTATATCATCAAATTATGTTTTAACAGGTTCATTTTATTTTTTTAGGATTGTGTCCATTTAAAAACCTCTTTCATAAATCTCTGCAGAATCTTCAATTTCTGCATACATTTTATTTATCCCTACAATGTACTAACAGCCTAATACGGGAGATTCCACAAAATGATTCTGCAAAAGGCTGATTAGATGCAGTAGCCATTATTCTTAATATGAATAAAAGATTTAAAAAAACGGACCGCTAATGTCAGCAGCATTCTCCTGCCCACAGCCTTCACAACACTGTGCAAGTCTAGATCTACTCAGAGCTGCAAGTAGGAGGAAATAATTTAATGGTGAGTGATTTCCCCCTGTGTGCACAGCTGCGAATGTGTGCAAAGGCGGGAAGCGGCTGGGTGGGGTGGCGTTTATCTGCTCTCTGGGCTCCCAACACTTACAATTCATTCACAGGTACAGAGGCCTTGTCATCTTAGTGTAGTTGCTCAGTCTTGAGACAACATTGGGTCAATGCATTTGATGTACGTTTGACCTTATCGCTTATGTACATCAGGGGCAGATGTGAGACATCAGAGCTGGATGTCTTTGTGCACAATACGATGGCTGAGCATTACCACATTTTCGCTAGCACCCTGCAAGTAAAATTGTGGACGCACATGCTACTGTGTGCTGTGTTAATCATGCCCTTCCGATCAAAACCCATTCCAGTTCACAAATGGAAACATTGAACAGGTCAGTCTTTTCCAAATATATATATATATATATATATATATATATATATATATATATATATATATATAGATTGTTTGTTTATTAACAATGACATTGTTTTTGTTAGGACTCTTGAGAGTCCCCATGTGTAAATACTGAAGGAGACTGACCACGCACCACACCTGACTCTGTTGTCTCTCCCAGTGGTCGATTGATGCATGCCATGCTAGACTTCACCTATAGCAGCCGTGTTGAAGGAGCAAGTTAGGCTAACTCCAACCCCGATGCCCCCAGGTCTTATGTAGGACACTGCATCAACCGAGATTGAGAGACACACAAAAGGCTAACTTAAACCCGTGGAAACAAACAGACAGTGGTATATATTATAATAAGTGGTCAGAAATACCGGGGAGTTGAGTTGATGAATATGGGAGCAATCCTCCACTGAACTCCCGGGAATGCAACAATTCAAGAAGATGTTATGCAAATAAGTAATTCCACACACCCACACTTATAACTACAGAGACACAGCAGGATGCAAGCGCAGTATGTCCTGGCTAATGGCATAAATGCAATAATGCATGAAGATGTTAATAATAAACAATATATAACCTGCGTGAAGCTGGATGGCAAAACCCCTAATAAGAGAGGACATATACTCCACACAGCTAAACTCCAACAGAGATCAGCTGAAATACTTAAGGTTGAAAAAACAGTATTTATCTCTGTCAGACAGGGTCTGTGATCATACAGGGTTTTTCAGACTGCAGCAATGGTTCATAGGCACAGGCAGAACTTCACAGGACACCCGACCGGAGTGCTTGCTGGAATACCCAGGACTATGACAGGACTCTGACAAGACTTTAACCAGGCGCAGACAAGGCTTAAACAAACCTCTGACAAGACTTAAGCAGAACTATAACCGGCAGGTTCTCAAAGCTGGGAGGATACCTGAATACCCAGAGGCCTAGCAGGCAGCCACACCCAAGACCAAGGTGTGCATGAAACCCAGGCAAGGTGGATCAGCAAAACCCAGAGTACTAATCCAGGGGAAACATATAAACTACAAACAAAATATGAATAACACCGACCCGCCGGAGGTGGCTCGTAATAGTACCTCCCTCTTGAAGAGGGGTCAAGGGACCCCAATACCATGTTTTCCACAACATGGATACAAAACACTGGCATGCAGGTACTAACAAAACCAAGACAAACAGAGTCAATCTGTGGCTGCAGCTTGTAACAGTTGTGTTTACACTGTATCACATTTTATTCTGCTCTTTTTGACAATTACTACTTTTTATGAGGAGTTTAAGGTCTTTTACATTCACATTGTAGTCATTTTTCATCTGAGCATCAGGAAAGTTCTCAGCTTCTAGATACCTGTGAGCTCATTATGATCTTGCGGGAGACAGTGACCTGTCCACTCTTGTGACTATGTTAGTAACAACAGTGCTGCAAGTGACAGAGGCAGTGTCATCATGTGAGGGAGGTTATGAGTAAATGCCATTGTATAGTCGGTCATTTTCAGTTCCAGTAAATAAAATAAATCATCCTGTTCTTATAGATGACCCTGTTATAAAAAGAAAACTTACCATGAAATATATAAAGAGCTTCAGATTTGTTATGGCCGCTCTATAGTGCTACTATTAGCAGGCAATTAAAACTAAAACTTATTTATTTTGTGATTAGTTGTTAATGATTTCTGTCCTCACAGTTTCCTCTTCATTATTAAATATTTAAATTGTATATCATCAAATTATGTTTTAACAGGTTCATTTTATTTTTTTAGGATTGTGTCCATTTAAAAACCTCTTTCATAAATCTCTGCAGAATCTTCAATTTCTGCATACATTTTATTTATCCCTACAATGTACTAACAGCCTAATACGGGAGATTCCACAAAATGATTCTGCAAAAGGCTGATTAGATGCAGTAGCCATTATTCTTAATATGAATAAAAGATTTAAAAAAACGACAACAAGGAGAGGCGGGGCCACGGACGAGCAGGAGTGAGGTGTGTGGTCTCTGCTCTCCCGGCAAACATCCGTGCGCAAGCTGTCAGCGGTGTGTGTCCGCCTGAAGGAACGTGTTTCCGGCGGTGTGCAGGGAAGAGACGCCGGCACAAGCTCCACTGGTGCTACAGAGCGCGGGAGTGCACTGAAGGACGCTGACGGGATCACTGTCAGTGGCTCACAGGGCGGCAGGAGAGTGAGCGGGTGCCATCCGTGCGGAATCTGTCAGCGGTGTATGTCCGCTTGAAGGAACGTGTCTCCGGCGGTGCGCAGGGAAGAGACGCCGGCACAAGCTCCACTGGTGCTACAGAGCGCAGGAGCACGTGAAAGGACGTCGACGGGACCGCTGCCAGTGGCTCACAGGGCGGCAAGAGAGTGAGCGGGTGCCGTTGCAGGAGGGGTGATAAGGAAGGCATTGATAAGGGGGTGCTCTCAAAGGTCCCCCAAGCTATCCAGGTCACTTGGAGGGAAGCATCTGAGCAGCGCAGTGTGCACCAGCCAGGTGTGGACCGGAGACAGTGGGCACAAGCTGTGGACGTTAGTGCACCCCAGGCAACAGCTCCAACAAGCAAGGAGTGGTGAGTGATTACACCCTAATAAAACAAATGGTGCATTATAATCATGTGCATGGTGTCTGCTGGTAAAGAATGACTGTGGAGACCTCTGCCATTTCATGTGCCTAACTATATAGAAGCTGGTTACCCTGGTACAAACTAGAGACTACAGTGTGTGACTGTGTTAAGCAAACCCCTGCTAATATAAAAGGCGAACGCAGTGATAAGAGAAACACCTGTTCCATAGCTGTTTATTGCCTGTGTGTGTACCACTCCAGTGGACGTCTGGGAGAGTGTATAAAAGTTAACTAAAATGGGTAAAACCGGCAATACTGCTGCAGCGGCACGCCTGGAGAAATATGCGAGATCGCAGGCAGGCAATTCATCACAGTCGGCTATTACCACTCCCCAAACCACACCTGCAAAGGGATCAAACCCCGTTGCCACCCCAGATATAACCCTGCAACAGATCTTAGACGCCATCGGTAACAGTGAGACACGCCTGATGGGAAAAATAAATGATGTGCAGTCCGATATAGCCCAAATAAAACAAGATTTAAAATCTGTGAAAGATAGAATGAAGGAGGCTGAAAGTCGCGTTTCTAGCTTAGAAGACTCAAATAATAAATTGCTGAAATCAGTAGAAACAATGGTGGGCCAGATTCGGGACATAAATTACAAACTGTCTGACATTGAAGGCAGGTTACGTCGTAACAATATAAGATTGGTGGGCCTCCCCGAGAGAGAGGAAGGGAATGAGGCATCTAAATTTGTGGAACAACTACTGAGGGACAATTATAATGCCTCTTCCTTCTCAGGTCAATTCGCCGTTGAAAGGGCGCATAGAGTGCCAGCTAAACCTTTGCCACCAGGGGCCCCACCACGAACCCTTATCTTCAAAATGCTTAATTATCAAGACCGTGACGCAATTCTGCGCTTGTCGCGCGTAAATGGCCCATTGGAGTTCAAAGGAGCAAAACTGGCAGTCTTTCCAGACTTCTCACTGGAAGTGCAGAAAAGCAGGTCTAAATTTACAGAAATTAAAAAACGGCCAAGGTCTTTGGACCTAAAATATTCCATGCTGTTTCCTGCAAAATTAAGAGTCATTAGCGACGGTGAAGCAAAATTCTTTCTATCGCCCAAAGAGACAGGAGAATGGCTAGATGGCAGATTTCCAGCAAAACGTCAATTAGCCCAATAAAGGGGAAATAGCTGTCTTTTTGTGAAGTAGTAATGGCTGCTCGTAAATGTCTAACTGTTATATATTACTGTGTAAAATATGTAGATAGGGTACCACTAAAACCATTTTATACAGCTAGCAGTTGATAAACTTAATGGGACACTACTAGCTACAGTATGCAGCTTTAAATGTTAGTGGGGAAAAATTACTGAATATGCCGGGGGAGCGGGGTCATAACTGTCTTGTTAGGATAGGTGGTTTAAGGGTTGATAGCCTCTTAGGTAGTGGGACGAATAGGATAGGCTAATTTAGCCTGTGGAGGGTTAGGGGGGAGGATTATAAAAGTATGCCAAGGGGGGGTAGGTATACAGGGAGGGGGGAGGGGGGTAAATGTAAAAGGGTATGTGTAAGGGTATGTGTAAACCATTGGACAAGGACACCGAGGCACCAATTAAGCAGATGTAGGCTGTTGGCCGTGATGGAGACATGGGAAACATGGTGCTACATATAATATTATATAAATGGTCCGAGTGTTAACCTGAAATACCAGGGGGATAAATGACAAGATTAAGCGGTCACTAGTCCTACGCTACATCAGAAACTGTGGTACTGATATTGCATGCTTAACCGAGACACATTTGATAGGGGGGAAACTACTGGCACTCAAGAGGGCCTGGGTAGGCCATGTTTTCCATGCACCTTTCACCTCATCAGCACGCGGCATCTCCATACTTATTAAAAAAACAGTAATGTTTAAGTGTATTAGAGTGAAAATCGACCCTAGTGGTAGATTTATTTTCTTAGACTGTGATGTTAACAATTGTCATATATTACTAATCGCTGTTTACAGTATATACCACCACCATTCTCTTTTGAAATATTGGTGAAAGTTGCTGATTTCGCAGCACAAACACCAGATGTCCCTGTGATGTGTCTTGGTGATTTTAATAATGTATTAGATCCTAATTTGTACTGTTGGAATAGAACTGCCACAACCACCAGAAGTGGTAGTAGTTCCAGAGATTTTTGTAACTTTGTGGGGGACATGGGATGGGTTGACCCATGGAGAGAAAGAAACCCAAATGTCACACAATATTCTTGTTTCTCAACATCATATACAGCTTTTTCCAGAATTGACCTTGTATTAATCTCTAGGGCTCTATTACCGTATATTTCAGAGATTGAGTATAAAACTAGAGGCATTTCGGACCACTCTCCCTTAGTGATAGAGTTGAAGGAATCCATTGAGAGAGGTTGCCAGTTCTGGAAATGTGACGCCCCATGGCTGAACAATCCAGAAATTACAAGCGGGCACCTAGATCAATGGGGCGAATTCTGGGCCATAAACAGAGGGTCTGCCTCAGAAGGGATGATTTGGGATACATTCAAGGCCTATATAAGAGGCACATTAAAAAAAAATATAGGGGCAGTCAGAAGAACTAGTCGGCAAAAAAGACCTGAGCTGGAAAAAATATGTAATGAGAGCGAGGCGAAATTTTTGATAGATGGAACTGTAGAATCAAAAAAAGCCTGGGATGTAGCCAGGGAGCAATGGTTGGATTATTTAAATACAGCAAATATAAAAAACATGAAGTACAATGCACAGAAACGGTACACTGACTCAGATAGATAAGGTAGCTACCTGGCTTACCTGGCGAACGCCGACAAACCTTTAAATATAATACATCAAATTAAAAATGAAAAAGGGTCAATACAGAATAAAACCCCAGACATTGGATCAGCGTTTAGGGATTATTTTAGTAAATTGTATGAGTCTAGATCACCATATCAGCAGGCCCAAACCCAAGAATATGTTGATAGCATTGGTTTGCCCTCTTTGACAGAGGAAGATAGTCAGGCTTTGGAAGTCCCTATTGAATTGGATGAAGTAATTGCCGCAATTAAATAACTACCAGGAGGGAAAGCGCCGGGTTTGGACGGCATCCCTATGGATTTATATAAAAAATATGTAGATTTTTTTGCCCCCTTATTACCAGAACTTTTTACATCTTGCTTTAGGACCGGTATATGTCCTCAATCAATGATGAAGGCAAGGATAATCCTATTACCAAAACAGGGTAAGGGCCAGGTAGAACTAGAAGCATATAGGCCAATATCTTTATTACCTTCAGAAGCCAAGATACTGGCAAAGTTGTTGGCTCTAAGGCTGAGCAAGTATATAGATAGGATTATGCACCCGGACTAAACCGGCTTTATGCCGGGTAAATCTACATCTATTAACATAAGAAAGGTCTTTAGACATCTGCAACTATCAAGTAATAACCTGGACAGTGCTGCCATAATGTCGCTAGACGCCATTAAGGCATTTGATGCCGTTGAATGGCCATACCTATGGGAGGTGTTGAAGGCATTCAGCTTTGGACCAATGTTCGTGAGCTGGGTCCAGTTGCTCTACTCCTGGCCAAAGGCCAGAATATCGGTGAACGGATGGACATCCTCTGCCTTTCCCCTCACTAGAGGGACGAGGCAGGGATGCCCACTGTCACCGAGCTTGTTTGCATTGGCAATAGAGCCTTTAGCATGTGCCATAAGATCACACCCTGACATAGTGGGCTTCGGAGTGGGGCAGGGGATGGATACAGTTGCCCTATATGCCGATGACTTATTAGTCTTTATGCAAAACTATCCCAGAGCGGCGTCTAAGGTCCTGCAACTACTTAAAACTCATGGTGGACACTCGGGCTTTGAGGTTAATGCAAGTAAGTCCAGTATTTTAGCAGTCAAAAAGCAACCAATAAGTGCGACAAGTGAATTAATGTCGATTAAATGGACGGAATCATTCAAATATCTTGGGATTTGGATCAGTAGTGATCCCTTTGAATTCTTTAAATTAAATGTACAGCCATTACTGGACTATGTTGCTGTTAAATTCAAATCCTGGAGCAAACTACCACTCTCAATGACAGGTCGTGTGAACCTAATAAAAATGATTGTCCTACCAAAATTTCTATACGTTTTACAACAGTCACCAGTATATCTGCCTCTGGCGATGTTTAATAGGTTAAATAGTTTAATTACATCCTTTTTATGGAATAATGGTAGGGTAAAAATCAAACTAGACACCATAATGAGAAAGAAGGGACAAGGTGGCCTGTCCCTCCCCAACTTCAGACTATATTACTTGGTAGGCCAACAAACACACATACAAGAATGGATGGTCGAGGGCACAGGGAGTAATCTGGTCGGTATGTTGGTAGCACAAGTGAATCCAAACAACAGCCCATTGCAACACTTGTTAAAAGGAGTAATTGGTAGAAAAGACGTACCCCTGGTAACACAAGCAGTAAAAATCTGGCGAGAGGTCGGCAAACTAACTAAATTTTGGGATATAGAAACAGAGCATCCACTATCTGACCATAAACGCTTTAAAGAACTAGAGACATTACAACCAGAAGGGACGTGGGGAAAATATGGGATTAGTGCCATCAGCCAACTCTATGATATTAACAGTCTAAAATCCTTTATGCAGCTGGAAGAGGAATTTCTGTTTCCACGGACATATTTCTTTAGATTTTTACAATTAAGGAGTGCCCTGGAGGTCCAATTCAGGGTAATAGATCAGGATTTATGTGTTGACGGGGTGTATAGCGTATATCTTTCAATTTTTTTAAATATGTCAATGTATGTGTATATGTGTGTTTTTTTTGCAAAATAAAATAAATTCAAATGAAAAAAAAAAAAAAAAACGACAACAAAGTCAGTGGCGCCTCCTAGAATGATAGTTACTGTGGTATCAGGCAAAGTACGTCCCTTTGTCCCTCCTCTACAGCACTTTTAGGAACTTATTCCAGTTAATGCGCACCTTGCAAATTCGAGCGATGTTTGCTTTCTGCACATGTGCATGCGTTGGATGCGAGCGGCCATGGTGAACAGAGTGTTCACCGAGTGCTCGCACCCACCACTGCGGGTGGGAAGAGTGGGGTGGGGCGGGTAGTCGCACCCATGGGAATGCCCAGCGTTTCATGGGTGTTCCAATGAAAACACTGGGCGTTCCCATGGTAATGACCTATTGACGCCCCTCTAGAACACACGTAAAGCTAAGACACCTGAGAGTGTCTTAGTTTTGCATGTACTTTCCACATCATTCAATGGTCAGCGACCATCGAATGATGTGGATTTGGGTCCGTAGGCTGCGAATGGATGTATATGAAAAAAACATCCATTCGCAGCCTTGCGGGCGAATTCACCCTGCAAAGCCGGGTGGCAGCCTATGGGCTTAAAATACACTTTGCAGCACTGTGTGTCAACTTAAATAACCTCCTCAGAATCTTCTGTTTGTGACTCACTGTGTTTCTCTGAATCCACCCTTTGATCAATCCTCATGATGGGTAGATTCTCAGAAATACAGTGAGTCATGAAGAGGAGACTCTGAAAGTGCATTGGAGGAAGGACAAAGGGACATACTTTGCCTGATATCACAGTAACTATCATTCTAGGAGGCGCCACTGACTGTTATTTAAAAAAAAAATCTTTTGTACATCCTGTTTGAGAGGGCAATACCTCTAAGACTTCAAGGGCTTAGGCTGCCACCTATTTGTGCAATTCATTTTGAAATAACCATCTTGTTTTATTATTCTTGATATGGACAATCTCTAAAATGCATCGTTTTTGAGTGGCCCTGTTGTGTCATCTGCTGTACATTGCTGCTGGTGGAGGGATGGAGCAGACTGGGGCCTGCTCCTGTGCTGAGCGTCTCTCCTGCACTTTGCTGCTGCAGAACCATCTGAGTGTCCTGATCTGATACCATATCCATGGTAAGGCTGGTAGGGACTGTCTTGGGGTTGATAATACCCTAATCCGTGCTGCAGAACAGTCTCTCTCTCTTCCCTTATGGAGCTTGTATGTCCCATGGGGAACGGACTGACATGAATGATTCAATATTCTAAGAATTGCTGTAAAATGTGTGAAAGCAAATAAATAATAATAAAAAATATTAATAGTGCTAGCTTGCTCATCAGTTAGAGTTATTTTACTATAACAAATAATAACTGCTTCAAAGATGGATACTGTCATGGATTAGAAGCAAATCATATTCTGCCATACAAGCCTCATTACCACTTAAAAATTCATTAATATCACATAGAATGTATGTATTCCCAACACCTACATAAGACATGTCCACCAAGGCAATCTGCCACCTAGGTCTCCATTTGGCAGCACTGTTACGGGTATATTTACTAAGGTGCATGTTTGCAAAACTGGAGGTGTTGCCCAAGATTTAATCAGATTTTAGTTTTTATTTATCTAGCTCCTTCTAGAAGATAATAGCTAGGAGATGATTTGTTTCTATTGGCAACATTTCCACTTTTGTAAATCTACCCTTTTGTAAATATACCCCATAATCCATAATTCCATGTAGGCTGCAGTACTAGTAGCTAGCCATATGGCCTTTGGTCAGCTAGAGGTTCCAAAGCCCCCATCAGGCATTATTGTGAACAATTGAATTCCCTCCATGGAGCTATTTTTAATAGGTCAGCCCCTCCAGGAGTACAGAATAAAGATGATCAAAAGAAAATTATTATTAGACTTCACTTCTAAAATACATGGAGATTAAGAGACCCCATGTCTAGAGAGTCAAGGTTTTACTCATCAGTGCATAAATCCTGTTCTAGAATTGATATGATCCTACACTGCCATGATCTTATAATGTAATTATAACACTGATGTGCTAGCTATGTTATGGTCTGATAGCTGCAATCTCTGACAATATTTCTAATCATACACTTAGACCACCTAGGACAACCTGGAGTATTAATGAATTGCTATGACATCATCATCAACATATTCATTCTGGAATACAACCAATTAATACAGATTACTTTGAAAATAAGAAAGGTGAAAGATTAGCAAAAAAAAACACTTCCAGATACGAAAACGGCAAAACTTTCACAGCTGCCTAATGACACAACCACACATCAATAACAAATGATATGGTCACTAATGATCTCTCCAAGCTATGGACAGAATATGTCTGGACCAACCCAAAATGTATCCTACAGTACATCTGGTATACAGCTCACAAGGAAAATAACGTCATTTCGACCTGATAAAGGTACTGAATTTATCCAGGATTGGAATCACCCACAAATGACTCGCTAATTGAACACCATGTGTAAATTTACAAGAGAAATGATAGTCTTCAATATTAGTACCCATAATATATATTACAGAAATATATTTGCACAGTAGGGCATAAGGTTGTGACTGACAAAGCCCCCCCACCCTCACCTCACTACCCCCCCCCCCCCCCTCACCTCACTACCCTTTGCATGCATAGGCACATACACACACTTCATCCTCATTGTACTATTCCAAACAAAAAAACACCCTTAGATTTAATTTTGTTAGTTTGATACATTATTCTGTTGCAACGGATTTTATAAGTTTTGTTTTTATTATTAACCTTATTCTTATTTTTTTATACGTTTATATCCAAAATATGTTAAGCAAAATATGCAATTCACAAATAATATATTAGAATATTACCTACACACATATCAACATATAAAAAAAAAACCATATACTGTATATTTGCTTTGGTTAAATACAATGTATAAAAGTTATTCCCAGGAAAACAATGTATCTTCAATCTCCAAAAATGAGTCTTGTCATGAATGTGAGAAATCACTCATTAGGTCTTACGGCTATTTCGTAGTTAAGCAAATATATCAAACTTCCATAGAAAAGTAAATACAGTAAAGTCTGTCTTTAACAATTGCTTTGTCGCAGTTTGAATGCAAAATGCTACTGATTAATGCTCGCTCTGGATGTTTGAAGACATCAAGGGCATTTGAACAAATATACATGGTTGAAGAGTTCCTTTAATTACTATCAATATTGACATTAATTGGAATCCATTTATCTTTGTGACTATTAAAGAACACCTTCATTGTTCTGTAGAATCAGCGAAGTTAGAGGTTATCACATAGATGAATCAATTTGTGGTACAGAGTTGTAATGTTTACAGTATAATAAAGGTAATTTATATCTGAACAGGTGCAGTTTTTTTTTTTCTAAAAGAAGGCATGGAGTACAGAGCAAAAAATAATAATAATAATCATGTAAATCAGGGTTGCCAACCCTCCCGGAATTACCGGGGGTCTCCCGAAAATCGGGTCCCCCTCCCGGCCCCCCGGAAGGGTGGGCAACCCTCCTGGAATCAGGGGGACCCCCACTGAGCCCCCTGATCGCGGCATTTAAATGCCGCAATCCGCGGGTCTCAGAGGAGGGGGCGGAGCTAAAATAACACACTCGTGTGATTTTAACCCCGCCCCCTCCACAGAGATCAGTGATTTTGACTATTTCCTGTAATGGGGGGGGGGGGCTTAATGACATCACAGTCAAGCCCCGCCCCCCGAACGGGTAATGAAAGTCTCCTCTCCGGGCTTCTCTCCTTGGCAATCAGCTTTTACTGGATTTACCTAGACTGTTATTTCCCCATAGAGTGCACCAGGGCATGAGTCCCAATGAACTTCTGGATTTGGAACTCTGAGGAACGTACTTAGTCATTGGGGATGACTGTAATAGGCTGCTGGTGATTCAATAGGTAATCAGATCACATACAGGAAGTGGTAGGGTGTTCTGTCCTGAACTGACAGAGGGGCAACTTTACCACTTTGCCTCAGCACCTTAATGTTAGAGGTTGTCTTAAGTTATTGGATGTCCGTGTTTGCCAAAGCTACAGTGTTTGATGTTAACAAGGATTTTCTATCTATCATGAAATACTGGAAACCTCAGTAAGATTCACTCAGGCTGCAATCACAGACGACACCTCTGCAAATGGTCACGATATTCCTCTTAAACTGCGATCACAATGCAGGCAGGGGTGGTATGCATCTCCACCTACATTTGCATTGCTAAGGATCGCATATGATAAACTGCTGCGAGCATCTTCTTACATGCGATCCTTACTGAATTAGGCCCTCTTTAATAAATGAATAAAAATAATTACTGAAAGTAAAACAAAAAAATTACAAATCTCATTATTCATTTTTGTTCAACTTTCTTAAATATTCCTGTCTGTGGCGTACAGTATAACTCAGTTACTGCTTTGCCAGTTATAAGGACAATCTAGGGGCAAGCATTAGTGGGAATGATGTAGCGAGAACCCAGGAATCAGTGTCACAGACAGAGACAGGAAATTGATTCTGCAAACAAGCAGCAGAACTCCGCTAGCAAAGAATATCCCTGTCCAACCTGTCTATTTATACAACAAAACATATTGTTTTATCATACGTCAATCACTGATAATATATATTTGGTTGTGCTGTCTACACATCTCTTGAGGAGACTTGCTCTGAAAGACTAGAACATACTGAGCTAAACTCCCTGGGAGACCAAAGCATAATTACTTCTTCTAAGCTGCTTAAACCCTTAGTTATTGTATGACTAAATGTGAGGAGAAATAGACAAAATACCTGTCCATTTCCTTTGTATTATCGGAGATGACATTGTACATTGAAAACCAGTTAAATTATCTGTAAAGCCTCACAAGGGGAACTAGACACTTCAGAATTAATAATATTTGTTTATAGCAGAAATCCTAATGGGCCACAATTTAACACTAAGTATATCACTGTTCAAAATCCAGGCAAATTACCTAGCAGGCTAGCAAAACATATCCTGCTTAAAACGGCACTATTGACTACAGTAGTAGAAAATTATAATGCAGGGCTTCCCCTCTGGCTGTAGGGGTGCCAGATATCGGAATTCTGATGGTCAGGAGCCGGACAGTCGGAATACCGACTTACACCGGCAATTTTACCCCTTGGGGGTGGCGAGATGCGAGTCCGCAGAGTAGCGAAAATAGCGGGCGGGGGGCTTAACCCCTTCAGTGGTAATCCCGAGAATTTTCCGGGCTATGCCTTAGTGCCCAGACTTTGAAGCCCGGAAAATTCTCGGGATTGCTGCTGGTTAGAGCAGGGCAGGGCAACTCAGCGTCAGTGCTGCCCGGCTCCGGCTGCTCGGCAGCGCGTCCCTTCACCAGCTGTGTGACAGTCTACGTCTGTGCGGCGATGTCACACCAGTTGCCGGGGGCAAGGCCGGGTTGCCAGGAGTCAGGGCCGGACAGTGGCTGACATAATGTTCAGCGGTGCTGCCCGGACCCAGTGGGGAGCGCTACCTTAAGAAAACACCACTGAAGGGGTTAAATGCGCTCACGCCCCTGTCAGGCTCCTGACAGTTGGAATTCAGATGTCGGAGAAACGACAGTTGGAATCCTGACTGTAGGAGAGCTATACCATACCCCTCTGTAGCACCAGGTGCTACTCCATGCAACTATATACAGCACAAACCTACTCTAGAAAATTAGTTTCAGCGAGATTATAGTTTGCAGAAAAATGCGTTGCATGATGCGTGCCATGCCATTGAGTGGGCATGCTATGCTCATAATTGGGTACCCTCCTGCATTTTCCACCCTTTTCTGTAACACCTATGTTTCTATGTTCATTTTTTTAAAAGTCAAAAACACTATTAATTTTAAAATTTAAATGGGTGTACTTTCACTTACATGTACAACAGTAAACCAAATCTCATTCCTCCATTATACACAGTTTGTGAAGGTCACTGGAGTCTCTTTATAAAGAAATACTATATGGGGGGGGGGGGGGTGTTGGTCTGAGGGCATCACACTGATGTGCTTTGTGCTGAAATATCAATGGTCACTACTTTAGGCATTATGCTTTGTCAACAGTTCAGACATATTTCTTTACAGAAAGCCATTTTGAAAACATTTGTCAAGTTACCTTTGAATGTCTTTGTCCTGGATAGACATATTTGACATTTTATATCTTCGAAAAGCTTGGTCTGCTATATATAAACAAAGCCTTTCCAATGATCACATTGCTTTTGCTTAGTACAGAGTGTTTTGAGAGTTGACGAGATGCACTTAGGAGGGTCTGCTAAAGGCCAATTTTACTAACTTTTTTAAACCAAAGGCTCTAACAACCCTGTAGGAAAAATATTCTTGTACCAGACCACAATTTAGATATCTGTGATTAAAACAAAATTCATTTTCCAGCAATTTAAAAAAAAAAATCAGAGTTTTTCCCATTTATTTTAAAATATCTTCAAAGGGGCACTTCTTTGGATTATTTGACTGACACTTAATTAGCCCACTCTTCCTTTCCCTTCATTATCAGGGCCGGTGCTACCGGCAGGTAGCGTTGGGCAGGAGAGGCGCTGTCCCTGCTCTGCATCCCCTGCTGTCTCTGTGGCTGCCGGCTGCTGCGCCTGTCACACTGCAGGGCACGCAGCAGCGCCGGAGGCACAGAGCTCCCTCCAGGCTCCTAAACAGGTCAGCAAGCAGTACGGACGAAAAGGGGTGGGGCTACACAGGCAAAAGGGGGTGGGGCTACACTGGCGGATGGGGCGGGGCTACACAAACAAAAATGGACGGGCTACATGAACAAAAAGGGGCGGGGCTATGAGGGAGCAAGACTGTCACTGAAGACACAGGAGAGGCTGAGCTGCCAGGAGACGTAAGTGTACTATGTCGGCAACTCATGTGAACATGTGTACAGGCAGCACTATTAATGTCAGCAACTGATGTGAACATGTGTACAGGCAGCACTACTAATGTCGGCAACTGGTGTGAGCAGCGTATAGGCAGTGCTACTAATGTCGGCAACTGGTGTGGGCATGTGTATAGGCAGCGCTTCTACTGTCGGCATGTATATAGGCATATGGTTACACAGTGCTACTAATGTCGGCAACTGGTGAGGGCATATGGTACCACAGTGCTACTAATGTGGGCAACTGGTGTGGGCATATGGTTACACAGTGCTACTAATGTCGGCAACTGGTGAGGGCATATGGTACCACAGTGCTACTAAGGTCGGCAACTGGTGTGGGCATATGGTTACACAGTGCTACTAATGTCGGCAACTTGTGTGGGCATATGTTTACACAGTGCTACTAAGGTCGGCAACTGGTGTGAGCACTACGTATAAGCAGAGCAACTACTTTTGGCAACTGGTATGGGCATTATGAATAAGCAGCCCTTCAAATGTGGGCATATCCAGGAGTACTCGGGGCATTATGTGTAGCATAATGTGTGTCAATGTCATATGGGCATTATGGTGCATGGCATATTTTGTGTTGGGGAATTACGGTGTGTGGCAGAATTTGTAATGGGCATTATGGTGTGCTGCATATTGTGTAAGGGGCATCATGATGTGTGGCATAATGTATAATTTGAATTACTGTGTGTGGTATAATGCGTAATGGGCATTAAGGTGTGAAGCCTAATAGGTTATGGGTTTACGGTGTAATTGGTATTTTTATGTGACCACACCCCTTCCCCATGGAGCCGCGCTCCTACATTTTTGCGCGCTCCTACGGTGCAAATTCTCCCTGTTTTTTAACTCATGGCACCAAAATGGCTAGTTACAGCTGTGTAAGGTGAATAATATTGTGCTACTATGTGGTGTAATTTGGAGTGGGGGTACTATTGTGTGGCCATTCCCCTTCCTTGTGAGATCACACGTTTATCTTTTGGTGTGCGCTGTCCCTTTGTAAAGCTTGGGTGGGTGCAAATTTATAGTTTGCAGGAGGGTGCCAAACCCCCTAGTACCGGCCCTGTCCATTATACCCTTATACACAAGTGTTATTAGAAATGTAGTTACTTAATTAGAATATCAAATAATATAAAAAGTCAGATAATAATAATAATAATAATTTATCCTAATAGGACTCAAAATGCTTTACATATTACAATACAAAAACAAGTTTAACAGTGAATATTAGTGAAATGCTACAGTAAAAAGGTAAGTTTTTCATCTATTTTTTTAAGGATTCTAAAATGAAGTCTTCTTGAGCTGTGCGGGGGAGAGAGTTCAATAGAGTCAGTGCCACAAAACTGAAAGCTTGTCCCCCAGGTGATTGGAGGGAGATTCTAGGTACTACTAATAGTTGATCATCTAAAAATCGCAGTAATCCAGCGGGGCAGTAACAAGTCAGACGCTGCTTCAAGTACCTTGGGCCCTGGTCATAAAGGGCTTTGAAAGTCAGTAAGCCAACCCTGAAAACAATGTGCCATCTTATAGGTAGCCAGTGAAGGGAGTAAAGAATGGTTGATATGTATGTAGAACATAGCTGGTTGGGTTGACAGCCTGCAGCTGCATTTTGTATCATCTGCAAGCATTGCAGCTCTTTTGCTGGGAGGCCAAGGTAGAGAGCATTGCAGTAATCTAAGCATGATAATGCATGTATGACTTTAGGAAGGGATGCAGTTTAAATTCCGGCGGTCGGGATCCCGGCGTTCAAAATCCCGACGCCGGAATCCCGAACGCCGAAATCCCGACACTTTCTCCCCCCCGTGGGTGTCCACGACACCCTCGGAGGGAGAATAAATTAGTGTGCCGAGCGTAGTGAGGCACCGGGCCCGCTGCGTGGCGAGCGCAGCGAGCCCGCAAAGGGAGGCGATCCACGTCCCCCCCTTGTCGGGATTTCGATGTTCGGGATTCCGGCGTCGGGATTTTGAATGCTGGGATCCCGACCACTGGCTTTTCATGACGAATCCTTTAGGAAGATCTGAGGGAATGAAATGCTTGCATCTGGCTATGTTGGAGGTCATGGTGAAAGTACATCCATTTACTAACAGCAAGAGGTTGTATGTATTAGTAGAACAAAGTCTGATGTACCTTAGGCATAATTGAGCTTATTTACAACGCTAAATTGAACAAAGTAGAAATATAGTTTGGGGTAGAATGGTCCAACTTGTTTGGAATTTCACTTAAGCAAAATGTCATTTTAGACTAAAGTGAACACACTATGAGGAGATGCATAGATAGATGGTTAAGTTAGCATTATAAATATGGACTGTTAAGTATGAATTAGAGGAATAGTAGGAGTTTAGTTAGTTGGAGTTGGGACTGGAGAGAAACAGCCAAAGGGACAAACAAAATGATCCAGAGATATGTACAATTTATTCCATTATAATCATTGATTATTGTAAATATATTCTTGCAACATTATGTTTAGTAATTGATATCTTATACCTCTGCTAATAACTTTGCTAATAACTTTGCTGGGGGTGATCAAATTAGCCCTGATGCAGCAAACTCACCCCTCTCCCAATGCCAGAACTTATTGATGACCCCAAGCATAATTTGCTGGATCCCATGTTTTTTATCTCACAATTGTGGTTCCTTTCTTGGCATATAAAAATGGCCTCTCCATTGTACGTCATGATAATAACTATAGATAGGGCTTAAAAGGGTTCTGGAGAAGTGATGGAACTCATTTCTCTCTGCTACCTAATTCATCCACCATCCCCTGCCCCCATTAGGCATAGCCAGGGCCAGTGGTATGGTTTTTGGCACCCCCTTTTAAGTAGGGTGGCCAATCCAGTGATCAGGATCGGCGGCATCCCGGGATTTGGCCCCCTAGTTTCCAATCCCGGGATTTTGGGATTAGACTGCGCATGCGCAGTCTAATGCCGGGCAGTGTCTGAGTGTGTGCTCAGACGCTGCTCGGCTTCTCATTTCCCTGGCAGTGTGGCTCTGCGCAGCGTGACGAGGCCAGAGGTCACACTGCGCAGGCCAAGCAGCTGCACAGACCCGTCCTGGGCGCGCAGCATGACTTCATCGCCCGACCGCCCCCCTGCCTGCCTACCCGCAGCTTCACTATGTGAGTATGAGGCCACTCACTTACTCGCCCGCCTCCCGGCATCAGTGATCGGCCAACCACCCTCCCGGCCACACCGCACATGTAAGAAAATATGCGGGGCGGCCGGGCGGTTTTTTTTTATTAGGGAAGCCAATCCCGGGATCGGGCATTTTTCAATCCCGAATTCCGGGATTACTGTGCAGGGCAAAGACGGAGATTGAACTAGTTCAACGTCACTACTACAGGTGGTGGAACTCAGTTCCACCCCATCTCCCCTTACTTTAACCCCTGACTATCAGTCATTAACAGCGATATCAGGCCATTTTTATCAGACAAAAATGGATCAAATGTGATTGGCTAGTTCAACACTGAGGCTAGCTATGAAGTCAGACATATAACCATAATGCTGGAACTGTCATATCTATGTCTAAAATATACTCCTTTAGGCAGCACGGATGGTGTAATGGTTAGCATTACTGCCTCACAGTGCTGCAGTCATGGGTTTGATTCCCACCATGGCCCTAACTGTGTGGAGTTTGTATATTCTCCCCGTGCTTGCGTAGGTTTCCTCCGGGTACTCTGGTTTCCTCCCACAATCAAAAAATATACTGGTAGGTTAATTGACTCCCAACTAAAATGAACCCAAGAGTAAATGTGTGAGCATGTACATGTGGTAGGGAATATAGATTGTAAGCTCCACTGGGGCAGGGACCGATGTAAATGTCAAATATTCTCTGTAAAGCTGCGTAATATGTATGTGCTATATAAGAGATTGTTAACAAATAAATAAATAATACTCCTATACAAACCATGGCTCAATCACCCAAGATTAGGAGAACAGGCCTACAACATATGGTTTGGATCAGTTGGTCCCCAGCAAGTTGTTAGACAGTCATTAGGTTGACATGTGTCTAGGTCGACAGGGTCATTAGCTCCACAGGGTCATTAGGTCAACATGGGTTAGGTCAACCGTCAAAAGGTGGACATGGGGTTTTTCACATTTTTTTACCCAAATGTCGACACAGTCGACATGGACACAGGTTAAAGTGCACCGCGTCCCCTCGCATGGCTCACACTTCGGGCTCGGTGCCTCACGACGCTCGGCACACTATTTTATTCTCCCACCACGCTCTAGAGCATTGGTCAGGGAACTCGTCCTCATTACCCCACACAGTGCATGTTTTGCTGGTAACCCAGCAGGTGCACAGGTGTACTAATTACTCACAGACACATTTTATAAGGTCCGCAGGTGGAGTTAATTATTTCACTTGTGATTCTGTGAGGAGACCTGCAAAACATGCACTGTGTGGGGAAATACTGCCATGTCGACCTTTTGACTGTCGACCTAACCCATGTTGACCTAGACTCCTGTCGACCAAGACACATGTCGACCTAATGACTGTCTAACAACTTGCTGGTGACCCAATGACCGTATCCCCAACATACATGTGTGCAATTAGTACCATTGTGGGAACATTCGCCAATAAACCGCTTAGGACGCTCCTGTAACAGTCAGGATCGGGAGGTCTCATCTTATGTGTGGTTTAGTATTTGTCTGCTTGACTTCCCAATCCTATAGAAGCCTGCACACACTCAGCTATTTTTCTAGCACAGTGTGTATGGGGCTGGCAGGCAGAACACAGTGGGTCAAGCTAGGTATGCAGCACGTGGCTGATCAGGAGTGCATCTGCTAAAGCCCCATACACACTAGGCAATATTGTTCACAATATTGTTTAGAATGGGCTTTTGCCTACATGCTCCCCCCGCCATCGCCAGATTCCAGGCCAGCACCGTTAAGTGTGTATGCACTTGCCAATACCAGCACCCCATGACTCTCTGCCACCATCAATATCGGTGTTGGCGGGAAGTCCGGTAATTTTCAGGGGGCTAGAGTGATCACAAAAGTGTGTGTAATGCTCCTGAAAGTAAAACAAAAGCATAACTTAAAAATTGTATCAAAGAAGCTTTTGACACCTAAATCCTGTTGTGCTGCAAAACTGACAATTCACACAAATTGCAAATGAACCGTTACTCATCCCTAGTCTCAGAATGGAGCTAGGACAGTAAAGTTGCATTAAATCTATGAGGTCAATTGGCACTGAACTGTGAAATGTGCACTATATTGTAGCTAATGCAGATTCAGACACAGTCTTACTGAGGAATATATACATACTTTATATCGCTAGCTGCACATTAAATAGTCCCCTGACATTATTTTATTTTCGTATGTACAGTCAATGTAACGCAGGTAAAGCGGATATTATAATAAATATACCCTTATGCATCGTAATCACACTGGTGCTGAAAGAACTAGGCTCGGCAGCTGTGGGGAAGCCACACAGATATTACTACAGTACAAACCCAAGATCCTTATTGAGCAGCATATTGTAACAATTCAAGTTTGAGCAATAAATAAAGTGATGATTCTTATACTGGAAGGTATGACAGAAGCCTTATGCTGTCAGTAATTCAGCTTAATAGCCGGTATAATAAACTGGATATATTCATTGCAAAACCTTTTTTGTATCACTTTTAACATAATATATCATTCCTTGAAATATTGCCACAATGTTTACCAAGGTTAATGTTCTGTATTTTCCTTTGTGAATATAAAATTGTTGTATCCATCACACTAACTGAGGCTTCTGTCCTGCTATAATAAATAACCCACCCTAAACCTGGGGACAGTGGCATCTAACAGAAGAAATAGAAGTTGAAGTGAAATATTGCCTCTGATGCTGGCCATACACTAGACTAAAGCCCATACACACTGGGCCCATACACAGTGTGTATGGCCCGGCGATGAGCAGTGATGCGCGCTCCCGCATCATTGCTGGGAAAGCTGATCATCTGCTGCGCTATGCAATGCAGTCCGCCCCCCCGCAGACCGTGCCGGTGTGTATGCACTGACCCGCTCAGTGTGTAGGCACTGAGCGGCTTTACACCTGCGATGACAGCTGTCATCGCTGTCCATACATGCTGGGCATAATTGCCCAGTGTGTATGGACCATAACTTTCATCCAACCATCCAGCTTTTTTCATGTTGTCATTATGGGTATTGTGTGTAGAATTTTGAATGAAAATGAATTTATTCCATTTTGAAATGACGAACATAATAAAATGTGGAATACTTTCGTATGTCATAATTTTAGCACATAACTATGTTTAATAATCTATAAATCATACAATGCCTAGTTCTTATTAATTCAGAAAAAAATGTGGACAAACCAGACTTCCTTCTAGAACTGGAATGTAGATAGGAAGTGTCTGGTGGGGGGAAGGGGGGGGGGGGGGAGCAGTAGTGGTCATCTAATTATATCATCTTTGGTGGTGATAAGTATGTAGAGGTAGATTTACTAAGTGGCAGTTTTGTCCCTGGAATTTAAAACATCAATACAACCGAGTGCAGAATGCACCTACATTTTATATTATTGCTTTCAATTTGTTTTAACATTTGTAGTCAAAACCACTGAGAATCTAACCTGCCAGACTCTGACCATTTTCACTAGCTTATATTCTTGTACTAGTTACCAGCCCATCAAAATCATGGAACAATATGACAGTAATGTCAGCACTGGCGGCTGTGCATGCCCAAATGAAGCAGCACTTGAATTGCTCCATCAGGCACCCCTTAGAGATGAGGAGCAGCATTATCCCTTTATAATTTAGGGTTGGTGAGTACAGGGTGTGTGTTCAAGGCTAGAAAGAGATGTTAGTACTAAGGGGCTGGATGGATCTCTTTGCACAGATTCAAATAGTGGGGTTTCGAGTCAGACAGGTCATAGCTGAATCTGTCCTTGCCTGAAATGGAGGATTGAGCATATTTGTAACATAGTTTCCAATTACAGTCAAACTTTTGGAAATTACACATTGTTAACAGGTAAAGAATGTTTATATACTCCACCCACTTCATGACTCCACCCACTCCATGTGGAATATATGGAATAGCTTGGCTCGAAACAGAGGGATACAAGGGGGATCCCTAAGGATCCCTTGATGTAGTATACATTTGCGGGCTACTGCTGATATGATGAGCATCATTTTTTTGCTTTCCTGTAGATTTGGCATTTCCATTGGGAAAACACGAAAGATTGTCCACTCTATTGTCAGTGGGAGTTGATTTAGTAAAAATGTATCGGAAAATCCCTGCACCTGTTTCCAGAAATGATAAATAGTAGGGGAGTCCCACATGAGTGGTTGGAAGGTTGCGTTGGGGCTATAACATTTTGGGCAGGTGTCTGTGTCTGAGATACCCATCAAGTGTTGTTGATGTGGGGAGAGATAACCGTTATGGTAGATATTGTAAAACATCTCCCTGTACTTTGAGGCTGGCAACGTCTTCCATGAGTATAAAAAAGGAGCGCAGTAGGTGTTTTAGTGTGAGTTGAGGAAATGTTCGTAACCATGTGGATAAACCATTGCGTTGTAGAATGGTCAATGGGAGTATGAAGAATCTGATAGTAGGTAGAAATAGCTTTTCTGCCGGAAGTAGGTTTGGAGAGCAGCGTGTCAAATTTGTTCATGTGGACTGTAGGTTATAAGTACCGGAGTACTGAGCTAGCGTAATGTCTGGCCTGGTATACCGCCAATGCTTGTGTGGCAGGGAGATCATATATGCTCTTACTTGTTGGAGTGTTATACGTGTCATGTGTACAGAGAAGGAATAACTGTAACTGATGTATCCACTGAACCTAGCATGGGGTTGGTGCAAATGCCAACACTAGTGTTGGGAGTTGCAGCAATGGTTGAAACAAAAGGTGGGTAGAGATTTGTCCCTCTTGATGTCGCACAGAACATCGCAGTAACCCTATGGAAACTAACGATAGCATAAAGTAGAAAATCAACCTTCTGTGGCTTCATGTAAACACTGCCACCCTGCGTCTGACACAGAACCAGCCCTGAATTTTACCTCAGGTTTACATTCAGGAATTTTTGGAAGCCCATGTTTCCTTATTCAGTTAATTTACACTTAAATTAATGTCATCAACACTAATAACATATTAGATTTAGGCTATTGCTTAGTGACCACAAGTTGATCATTCAGCACGTTATTATAGCAAGATTGTGTATTCACTGAAAATAATTGTACATGTTCTCTAATATTTCATAATATTTCATTTTCTCAATCAATCAAAACTATACAAACAAAACCATTGCAAACACATTTTAGAAATTGTTACATGGTGTCCAAATACCCACACATGCACTGTACATAGAAATATATCTTATTAAACAATGGGAACTACCAAATTCAGCTTGTAACCAGCTCATTAATTCTGTTTCATAAAGGTGGCTACACGCCAGGATGATGTTGGCATGAAACAGATGTACCCAGCTACCTCTTTATTTTGTTTCCAGGCAATTTGTCTGGATTATCTAGAATGTACTACAATTTGTAGGTGCCCATGGTCTCTAGCGGCACGCCCGGTCAGTTGTGTGCCACGGCCAACTGGGCGATATCACTAGCAACATCATATATGCTAATGAAAAGTCTCCTCTGTCATTCTCCAGAGCTTTGACTAGAAAAATGACTAGAATAATACTAAGTAGATATTTATAACCATTAATAGCTTCTTTGGACAATGTGCAGAATTGTTTTAAACTGGTGGAACATTTATAGCTCCCCGTGTTAGTACAATAACAGGGGAAAGTGTAGTCAATCCACCCTGAAGGATCCCTCAGCAGTCCACCAACAGAAAGCAATGTCAGACGGATAGCAATGCCTAATGATAAAAGTAAGCATACCTACAGTAACTTACGTGAACAAGATGCATAATGCACATATAAAGGCTTCTTCACAATATCTCTAGGCACTACACCTAATTGCATGCAAGACACTTAGGGCCTTATTCGAGTTCACTCTTTCAGACAAAATCCTTCTTAGATGGACAAAACCATGTGCACTGCAGGGGTGCAGATGTAACTTGTGCAGATCTAATTTGATTTGGGTGGGGTTTTACTTCAAAGTGAGATCTATATTGCAGTGTTAAAATAAAGCAGCCAGTATTTACCCTGCAAAGAATCACCAAAAAATCACCAAATCTATTTCTATTTGTACATGTTACATCTGCCCCCCTGCAGTGCACATGGTTTTGTCCATCTAAGAAGGATTTTGTCAGAAAGAGTGAACTCGAATAAGGCCCTTAAACAGGTGATTCCTGCAAGCATACCATACTTACAAATAAGCAATGTACAACTGACTGTAAAAGGTTTCTTTAGACAAGTCGTACAGGTAAAGATCCGCTCATATTAGTGTCATGAACACTCCATTGCTCGCCTAACCAGTGCTAAAAATGAGTCATGTATCTCCAATCACATGCAGACAAGCAAGGAACATGTTAGTTCATATACGGATTAGAATGTATACATCCCATATATGCTGCCATACATCAGCATAAAACAGGGATGGTGTCTGAATTATGCAAATTTAATTATTACAAATAAAACAACAATAACATCAGTAAGATCTTCCAGGGAATTTGGAAACTGTATTAAACAAAGTCCTCCAATAATAAATGAGAGCCTTGCAAGACAATCCTCCATACCCCCAGTCTCCAGCACCAATGCTTTTCAATCTATACAGAACTTCTTCAAGGTACACCTTGCAGGCTATTCCATATTGCCCGCACAATCAATGTTTTAAGGTTTCAACACTCAAATCACGTGCTCACTATTCTCACTGGTATGTTATTCATAGCTATTTAGATAATAATGAAATTCAACTGAAAAATGTTCTCCCTTCAAAATTGGTTCAAATGGAAGTAAATGTCATTTTCAAGAATCTACCATTTGCATCAACTGGATGGAAGATTTTGAAAATTTCACTTAAATGGACAAATAAACATTTATACGTTCTTCAACAGAAAAAAACTGGATAGCAGAACGAAATACATGAAAACATGCACTGAAATAATTCCATATCAATGTTGCCAGGTCAGAATAAAATTTTAGAATTCTTGAATTTGCATATCCTGATTTTCTCTACATTTTAGTGAGATTGCATACCTTAAAATGAAAAGATACTTTGGCAAAAGCGATACATTTAGTCGCACACTTGTTAGTACCATAGAGTATAAGGAAGTTTTGGTGGAATTTAATAGGATGAGAGATTCAGAAAATTAGAGATTTGGTGAGAAATCTCCAGTTTTGTTAAAGCGGCAATCATGTCAACTTCAAAATCAACCTGGTTTTGCAGTGTAAATGATTGCCACTTTAAAAAACTTGGAGATTTCTTACCAAATCTCTCACTTTCTGAATCTCTCATCCTATTAAATCTCACCCTTTGTGTCTTTTACTTATAGTTACATTTCATCAACATAGTTTTACTGCTCAATAGGGTAGTAAAAACAGAATTGTTATTTGGCGCTGTCAAATATGAGCATAATAGCAAATACGTTTGCCGGTATGGTATAATACAGTTCTAAATGTGTAATATGCATATTCTATTTTTGAATTGCAATTGCAATATAATAATTATGTCGCTTTTTGTTCCTGTGGACATGCCAATGAAACAGTATTACAACTACTAGTTCATCTGCTCTTTTGCAGATGTTGCTTTGCAAACGACAAATATTCTTTGCATATTTCATTATTTATGTTTATTAATAGAATGGCTGTTCTCATTATTGAACATTTCAATATATTAATATGTTAGTCACACACTTGTTTCCTGTTTTCTTCACAACAACACTCAGGATGTGAGACCGGCAGTTACATTTTTATACTGACCTTCGGACTTCTTCCGCCAAGAAAGTTTTCTATCCATCTCAGTATATATCCCTCAAAGCCATATTTGTTAATATTCCTGTGTGGTGCAGTGTCAATTGCCTTTTGGAAGTCCAGATAAAGTCCACTGCCTCCCTCCCATCTGCTCTCTATGTTGCGCTGTCGAAGAATTAAATTATATTTGTTAGATGTTGATTTCTAGGAAATCTCTCCCTGTCTGCTGCCTGGTATTTCTGCAAAAGCCGAAACATTTCATTCATCGTAATACTGCATTTGTATCCTTAGTAATAAATACCACACCTGGTTTTATATAAAGCTGCTCAACACTGTACTATTTTAACAGAGGACACAGTTATACCATATTGGCCGGATTGGGTCAAATGCACCAAGTTTCAAAAAGTGGTAAAGTGGAGAGTAACAAAATACCAACCAATCAGCTCACGCTGTCACGCTACAGACTGGGTTTGAAAAATTACAGTTATGATCTCATTGGCTGGTTGTCTATCACTTTTTGAAGTGTAATGCTTATGACCCATTGAATGAAATTCATAATATAATGGACACAATTGTTGTTCACTGTAGGAAAATAATTTAGGGCTATACATACACACACACATATATAGTATGGTAGATAATAAGTGTCACTCCACAGTCTTTCCAATCAGGTAAAACTTAGGGCTTGACTCTGGTTCACTTGCAAAAGCAAATTCTCTCTCTAATGGACAAAACCATGTGCACTGCTGCACTGCAGGGGGGGCAGATGTAAAGATGAATTAGATTTCGGTGGGGATTGTGCTTCAAACTTATATCTATATTGCAGTGTAAAAATAAAGCAGCCAGTGTTTAATCTGCACAGAAACAAAAGAGCACCCAAATATAAATCTGCACATGTTACATCTGCCCCGCCTGCAGTGCACATGGTTTTGTCCATTAGAGAGATAATTTGCTTTTGCAAGTGAACCAGAATCAGGCCCTAAGTTCTTTATTTGACCAATGCTGTTTCGGGACAGAACCCCCATCTTCAGGGATGAGCACCTACAAGTTGCTGAAGATGGGGGTTCTGCCCCGAAACGGCATTGTTTAAATAAAGGACTAGGTTTTACCTGACTGGAAAGACTGTGAAGTGCCACTTATTATCTACCCTATGGACTGATGTACAGGTCCTGAAGGAGGCACCCCAGCAAGGTATTACATTTACTGGTCTATCTGAGTGCCGGACTGTCTGCTGTATATCTTATACAGTATATATATATATATATATATATATATATATATATATATATATATATATATATATATATATATATATAGTAGTTCAAAAGATACCGCACCCGCCGGACTTCTTAGCTGCAATAACGTCACACAACAACTGCCATTTCCAGCAACGTTTCGGGACTTTTTATTTGTCCCGTCCTCAGGTTATACGTTTGTTTGTATAGCCTGAGGACGGGGCAAATAAAAAGTCCCCAAATGTTGCTGGAAATGGCAGTTGTGTGACATTATTGCAGCTAAGAAGTCCGGCGGGTGCAGTATCTTTTGAACTACTACATTTAACCCTATACCAGCACCGCGGCAGCAGACGACAGAAAGCAGGTGCAGGGACATCGCATGATATATATATATATATATATAAAAAACAGTTTCTTATATAGCGCATACATATTCCCGCAGCGCTTTACAGAGAATATTTGAACACTAGGTGATTCATCGCGCCCTACGGGCGCTCTTCACACCGTCGTAAGGGGCTGCGCCCCCTTAATTTGTGAACGTTTGTATATGAGAAATATGGTTAGAATTGTATGAAAGATGCCCTGTATTGCAACTTAGGTGTCCGCGAATCGCGGGAGGGGGGGTCGCGGAGGGTGCCGCGAATTGCAGGAGGGGGTGACGCGGGGGGTGCCGCGAATTGCAGGAGGGGGGGTTGTGGGGGGTGGATGCTGCGAATCGCGGGAGGGGAGGGATTGCAGAGAATCGCGGGAGGGGGGTCGCGGGGTGGGTTGCCGCAAATCGCGGGAGGGGGGTTACGGGGGCGGGGGTTGCGGCGAATCATGGTAGGGGGGGTCGCGGGGGGTGTGCCGTGAATCACAGGAGGGGGGGTCACGGGGTGGGGTGCCGAGAATCGCGGGGGGGTGTGTGTGTGCCGTGAATCGCGGGAGTGGGGGTTGCGGGGGGTGGGGGGGTGTGACGCGAATCGCCACAAGAAAAAATCAACACAGAAAGGTCAACACATGTAAATGTTGACATAAGTGTGGCACTTCATTGGTGTCCATGTCGACACATGAGAATGAATATGAAAATATTCAAAAAATGAAAAAAAAACGTCAAAAACTCATGTCAACCTTTTTCATTGTCGACCATAGCCATGTCAGTGTTTTCCATGTGCAATTTAATTCTGGAGCTGCCGCGAATCACGGGGGGTGCCGCGAATTGCGGGAGGGGGGGGTCGCGGGGTTGGGTGTCGCGAATCGCGGGAGGGCGGGGTTCACAGGGGTTCCGGTGGGGGGTTGCCGCGAATTGCGGGAGGTGGGGGGTCACGGGGGGTGCCGCGAATCACGGGGGGGGGGGTTGCGGGGGTGTGTGACGCGAATCGCCACAAGAAAAAATCAACACAGAAAGGTCAACACATGTAAATGTTGACATAAGTGTGCCACTTCATTGGTGTCCATGTTGACACATGACAATGAATATGAAAACATTCAAAAAATGAAATAAATCTTCAAAAACTTATGTCAACCTTTTTCATTGTTGACCATAGCCGTGCCAGTGTTTTGCATGTGCCATTTAATCCTGGGGCTGCCGCGAATCGCGGGGGGTGCCGCGATTTGCGGGAGGGGGGGGGTTGCGGGGGGTGGGTGCCGCGAATCGCGGGAGAGCGGGGTTCATGGGGGTTCCGGTGGGGGGTTGCCGCGAATTGCGGGAGGGGGGGGTCGCAGGGGGGTGCCGGGGTGCCGCGAATCGCTGGAGGGGGGGTTGCGGGGGGTGTGACGCGAATCGCCACAAGAAAAAAATCAACACAGAAAGGTCAACACATGTAAATGTTGACATAAGTGTGGCACTTCATTGGTGTCCATGTCGACACATGAGAATGAATATGAAAATATTCAAAAAATGACAAAAAAACTTCAAAAACTCATGTCAACCTTTTTCATTGTCGACCATAGCCATGTCAGTGTTTTCCATGTGCAATTTAATTCTGGAGCTGCCGCAAATCACGGGGGGGTGCCGCGAATTGCGGGAGGGGGGGTCGCGGGGGTGGGTGCCGCGAATCGCGGGAGGGCGGGGTTCACAGGGGATCCGGTGGGGGGTTGCCGCGAATTGCGGGAGGTGGGGGGTCACGGGGGGTGCCGCGAATCGCGGGAGGGGGGGTTGCGGGGGGGGTGTGACGCGAATCGCCACAAGAAAAAATCAACACAGAAAGGTCAACACATGTAAATGTTGACATAAGTGTGCCACTTCATTGGTGTCCATGTCGACACATGACAATGAATATGAAAAAATTAAAAATAAATCTTCAAAAACTCATGTCAACCTTTTTCATTGTCGACCATAGCCATGTCAGTGTTTTGCATGTGCCATTTAATCCTGGGGCTGCTGCGAATTGCGGGGGGGGGGGGTGCCGCGAATCGCGGGAGGGGGGTCGCAGGGGGGGTGCCGCCAATCGTGCAAGGGGGGGTCGCGGGGGGGGGTCTTTTTGCCGCGAATCGCGGGAGGGAGGTCCCGGGGGGTGTTTTTTCCGCGTATCGGGGGGGGTCACGGGGGAGGGTTTGCCGCGATTCGCGGGAGGGGGGGGTCGCGGGGTGGTGGTTATGCCGCGAATTGCGGGAGGGGTCGTGGGGGGGTTCTTTTTGCAGCGAATCGCGGGAGGGGGGGTCGCGGGGGTGTTTTTGCTGCGAATCGCGGTAGGGGGGGTCGCGGGGGAGCGGGTGTTTTTGCCGCGAATCGCGGGAGGGGGGGGGGGCGCGGGGGGGGGAAGGTTTTGCCGCAAATCGCGGGAGGGGGGCGCTCACCTGGTGGCTGTGGAGTAGCAGTGCTGGGCAACATGGGAAGGCAGTGGGTGTCTGGCACTGTCTGTGGGCTCACTGGGCTGGTTCTCTGTCACATACCTCCCAACATGACCCTCTCCAGGAGGGACACAATGCTCTGTTTCTAGACTTCCCCTTAATGTATGATTGCCATCACCTGTTTTAAACAGGTTAATTTCTCAGAAAGGTGTTCAGCACAGATGAAGGCAATCACACATTAAGAGGAAAGTCCAGGAACAGAGCGTTATAGACACAGACACCCACTTTGAGTGACAGATGTAGCCAAATATATAGGAGATTCACATCAGTCCCTGCCCAGTAGAGCTTACAATCTATATTCCCTACCACATGTACACGAACACACAGACATTCTAGGGTTGATTTTGTTGGAAGCCAACTAGCCTACCAGTATATTTTTGGATTGTGGGAGGAAACCGAAGTACCCGGACTAAACCCACGCAAGCACGGGGAGAATATTCAAACTCCGCACATTTAGAGCCATGGTGGGAATCAAACCCATGACCTCAGCCCTGTGAGGCAGTAATGCTAACCATTACACCATCCGTGCTGCCCATACTTATATATATATATATATATATAATAAGTTGAAGAGTGTGTGTGCGTGTGTGCATGTCCGTTGCACTGCGGACACACCGTGGCACTCAGAGCCCCCAAATTTGGCAACAAGGTACCTCTATACCCGGTGGTGTGTACCTCGAAGCCGTTTTTGGGAAATTTCACTTAGAAATTTAAAAAACACCAAGTTTTAATTTGCCTTCATTGATGATCTGGGGAAAAGATTGACGATTTGGGAAACCGTTGTCGAAGGAACAGCTCAACACCTGATTTCATTGCTGTCATTGAGTATGAATGACACATTCTAACATTATGGTGAAGGCTTTAAACAATTAGGAATAATTGAGGATATACATAGACCACACATCATTGTACACGCACACACACAGTACACCACATATGCACACATAGCACCAGGGCCGGCAACATAAATCTTGGGGCCCTGTACGATGATATTTCTGGGGCCCCCCACCTAATCCCAAATCCACACAACCCTCTTCTGCATGAGCCTCATTTAACCTTTCGCTGCTCCAGATCCTGCTTCAGGTGCGGACTTCTCTCATTCTCAGTCCTGCTGATTTGGCTCCTGGTGGCTGCTTCCTGCTGGCTTCCGGCTGCTGCTGGCCTGTCACTTTCACAAAAAGATGCTGAGCACTACGAGCAGGCAGGGCAGGTCTTTCACAGAGTGCGGAACAGCTGACCAGCGCATGCGCAGTAAAAGAACAGGAGACTGAGGCCACAGCACCAGCGGGGGGTACAACTGTGCGCCTGCCGCCCCAGGCCGTGCACACACACAGTAGATGGCAGTGGCACACAGTGAGTCAGTTCGACTCAGCCAAAAACAGATGGTGCACAGTAACGGCCGGGCCCCAAAGGTCACTGACAAGCCAGCTAGTACAGGCAGTGGCCATGCCGGGGCATGGAAACTCTGGGGCCCTTCAGATCTCTGGGGCCCGTCACACTTGTCCCCCTTGACCCCCCCTGTCGCCTGCCCTGCATAGCACACAAGACCCACATATATACGTAGCGCACCTCACACACTTACACATTGGACAGATACACACAACAAAACACACACATAACACACCACATGCAGTACAACACAAACCCATATACACTACAACACCACCCAAAAACAGTACAAAAAACACACACTTAAACATTGCCAGGATACGCACAGCACACTACACACATATATGTAGCGCACCTCACATTTGGCAGATACTGTACACATAACCCAACACACACATAACACACCACTCACAGTACAACACACACCCACATTCACTACAACACACACCCAAAAACAGTACAATACACAGAACACACAAACAAACAGTGAACAGATACACACAGCACACTACACACACATTTATACGTAGCACACCTTACACACTTACACATTGGGCAGATCACACAACACACACACATAACATACCTGTAACAGCACAACACACACCCACATTCACCACACACACACAAAAAACAGTACAACACACAAAAACACACATAAGCTGTGTACACACGGGGGCGATAGGGGCAGAAATCGCTGGAAATATGGTCACTGGCGACCATATTGCCAGTGATGGGAGTGCGCGCTCCCGTTTTCAGCCCCATTCTAATCGCTGTGACTCCCCCGGCAGAGGTTCCTTTTCATCAGCGACCATCTCTGGTAGCTGATGAAAAGGAGAAACTGAGCAATATATCTCCCCGTGTGTACGGGGCTTTAAACATTGCACAGAGACACAAAGGCACAACACACACATACACATACTGTATATACATAGCACACCTCACACACTTACGCATTGGACAGATACATACAACACAACACACACAACCACATACATTACAACACACACACAAAACCAGTACAACACACACACACAAACACATAAAAAACATTTAACAGTATTTAACAGTCTGTACCGGCAAATAAAAACTGTACCTAATGTACCGTTTTTTTCTTTTTCCCATATCCGTCTCTGCGCTCCCCGGCCAGTTGCACTGAGAAATCTTTGTCCTGGCCAATGCACCCATTGATCAATACAAAGTGGGTACACTGCACTCACCCTGTTAGTCAGTTGGATGTTAGGCACTGCTCTGCCTTAAGGGTTTCCTAGACTCATTTGGTTCACAGATAATGTTTGGTCGATGGGCATGAGCGCTGCATGTATTTGTTTGAATGTTATGAGTGTAAGAAGTTGAAGAATAAGACTGAGATGAAGATTTGTCACGTTATAGTGTACAATTTACTCAATAAATCGTGAAATAAATATGTGTACATAGAAGTACAATCAAGAAATGAAAGTAGGATAAAAAAATAAATTCTGATTCAAACTAATAATTGTTTGGATGGGGGTGGGTTGCGAAACAAATCTATAGGTGGAGGGGGTATGGATATTGTGGGCATAATTGGTGTTTGGTACACATACAGGGGGTCCTCAATTGATGGGATTTTCACTTGAATCAGAACTTATTTTTTAATCCTACTTTCATTTCTTGATTATACTTCTATGTACACTTATATTATTTTCACGATTTATTGCGTAAATTGTACACTTTAACATGGCAAATCTTTATCTCTTATTCTTCAACTACTTACACTCCAAACCTTATAAATGCACCCATTTATGATTGCGATGGCTGGATCGGTGGATTGACCCGGCGGGTGTAGGGAAGAATTTGGCCCATTGCACCCGTTCCCAGTGGTGCGGGTAGCGCGCGTCGAGTCATGACGTCATGTGGCCAGGCCCACGGACCTGCTCCCACACTCAGGGGCTGCCCCACTGTTTGGTAGAGACGCCCGGTGCATGTGCTTTACAGATCTCCAGACCTCAGAGACTGCTGCAGGCAGGATCGGTGAGGGGAGTGGCAGTGGCAGGGAGCGGTGAATTTTTAATTAATTATGGCGCGGAAAGTAATGTCCACCCCGGTCTCCACGCTCTCAACGCCTGTAATTACACACCCTAGAAACTGTACAATTGAGTATAGAAATGGAGGTGTGGCCACGTCCCTTTCTGATTTTGTACCGATTTCTGACCCTTAGATGTTGAAGAGTATGTCATAGGTGCTAAATATCAGGAGTGGATGTAGAATTCATCAACACATACAAGTTATCAACTCAGGAGCGTTGTGTTTCAAACAACAACACCACACCTGATTTCATTGCCATCATTGAGTATCAATGCAAACACATTCTAACATTATGGTGGAACCTTTACAAATTACAATCTTAGGTCTTTGGCACAGCATACTGTAAGATGACATTTTTCAGCAATTTTGGAAATAAAAAAACCCCAAGGTTTTCCCGGGCAACGCCGGGCGGGTCAGCTAGTATATATATATATAAAACCTATCACTTATCACCTATATATAAACAGATGGAGACGGCTTTAACTTTGCCCGGTGCTCGCCAGAGAATCCTCTCTGTCGTGCGCCGGCGATATGGACTGGGATGTATTTCAACACAGGCGATTAGATTCATAAATTAAGAGAAAAGTCCAGGTGAGAGCATTTTACATTTAAACCAATCCTGTACTTTAGATTTAAACAACTATTTTAATAATGAAACCAATCCTGTACTTTAGATTTAAACAACTATTTTAATAATGCATGTGTACTGTGTATACTAGCTCCACTGAATTAAGAGACAACTGGTTTATAAAGTCTTCTTGCAGTGAATACAAATTAAATGACCTTAAAATACACTTAGAAAAATAAAATCTATAATTTATAACTTGTTACATGTAAAAATAGAAGCAGTCTCTGAACTACATACACACTGGGACAAGACTTAGGAGGAAAGAGTGTGTGTGTTAGTAGATAGTAGCGTAACTACAAAATTTGCAAACCCCTGCTACTGGAAATTTTGTCACCCCCCCCCCCCCTCCCATTGTCCAAGTAAAATTAAACCTCCCAAGTCTTGCTTTACCCCTACACTCGCTGCCACCGCCAGGTCTGTGGTCCCGATGCTCCTGCTGCTAATGAAAATTATCCTCACAAAATGGCTGCCCCTAACAGCAGACCATTTTTAAAGATGCTAGAAGAGGTCGCCGCCTCCTCTATCATCCCCAAAACCTTCTGTAAGGGGGCGGACATTTTGTGATGGCCATTTTTCAATAGGAAAAGGAGGAGCATCGGGCTGCAAACAAGTAAATCTGCGGGTCCCAGCCACAGACTCAGCGGTGGTGGCAAGCAGAGGGGTAACGCTGGTCAGGACAGCGATAGCCCCGCAGACCCACGGCATCCACACTTACTCAGCTATTGTAACGTTAGGCAGTGCTCAGAGGACGTCCACATGGCTTGGCCGGCCGGCAAATGCTCGCAGATCTTCCTCAGGGCAACAGGTTGCCCTGAGGAAGATCTGTGAAGCGTACGCTGGCCGACCAAGCCGTGCGGACGACCTCTGAGCACTGCCTAACTATTCTTGTTTGTGTGATTGTAATATCAGTATTTTACGACTCTAATGTACCTTAGAGCAGAACCGTCCATAGTCTCAGCTTAGCTGCTGCACGGCACTGAGCGGCACTGAGAGCGACGGCTAGTGAACACCGGGTTGCATCGCAGTTTGTATCCCCTACATAGGGAGATTCTGCTGATGGCAACGGCGAGACACAATATCAGCAAGGTTAATGTGATTATAAATAGACTTATTTGTATGCAGCAATTTAGCAACATTCTGGTAACTGTTCAGGATAGGCATTGGCCACATTGTATTTAACATTGAACCAGCAAACGCGACATTTAAAGTAACAGAATCTGCAGAAACTAAAGTGTATTTTTGTATGATCATTTTCTTGTATGACAAGAGGCATCTACAAACTTTCTTATTAGTGCCTCTGCACTGTAATGAACTATACTATATTTGCCGGCATACATGATATAATATTACACACAAATGTAATAGGATGAGAGTTTCAGAAAGTGAGAGATTTTGGGAGAGTTTTCCCATGTTTTTTAAAGCAGCAATCAATTACATGGCAAAATCAACCTGGTTTTGCAGTATAATTGATTGCTGCTTTAAAAAACATGGGAAAACTCTCCCAAAATCTCTCACTTTCTGAAACTCTCACCCTATTACATTTAGCCCATGTGTTAGTTTATACAGAAGCCCATGACCAACATCTTGCCTGCCATATAATCCTACAGAAAGTCGTTAACCTTATAACTGCTGATTAAGCTGCAGGACTTTAAAACAATTCAAACAAACTCCAATCATCATTTCGAGACACCTCTCTCCAACATATATATCTAAATGAATATTAATAAAAGGATAAATTGAGAGGTGTCATATTTAAAATAAGAGATAGGCAGTTGTTCTCAGACTCCGCACGTGCATTTTAATTGCACTGTATTCACTTGTGTTTATGTTATATGTTGTCTGTTATATTTTGCAGCTTTTAAATGTATAATTAATAAAAGGTATATTGGTACTTGTGTATTATCATGATGCCCGTGAAATCGGCCACAAATCGACCACAAATCGCATGCAAAAAATGGGAATGCGATTTAGCGGCCCATTTTCTGCCGATTTGCATGCTATTCCATCCTTGCACACCCCCACTATCCAAGTTAGCCCGAAGCGTGGCAAGCACGCACGGTACGCATCCTCCCGGCCTGTTCATACCCCCACTATCCACGTCGGCGTGGAGTTGATTTTATACAGCGTGGCGAGTGCAACGAGCCACCGAGCCCGAAGCACGGCGATCGCAGTGGAAACTGATCCCGAAGCATGGCGAACGCAGGGAGCCCTGCGAGAGGACACGGATTACTTGACATGTATTCCGCATCCGCTCGCCACGCTTCGGGATTGTTTTCCACGTCCGCTCACCACACTTCGGGCTCGGTGGCTTGCTGCGCTCGCCACGCTTTATGAAATCAACTCCACGCCGACGTGGATAGTGGGGGTATAAACAGGTCAGGTGGACACGTACTGCGTCCGCTTACCACGCTTCGGGCTGACTTGGAACGTGCAAGGATGGAATAGCATGCAAATCGGCAGGAAATCGGCCACAAATCGGGTGAAAATAGGCCGCTAAATCGCATTGCGGATCGAATCGACCGCTAAATCGTATGAAATATCGTATGCGATTTAGATTAAATCGGGCGCGTGATAATACACAAGTACAGTACCAGTATATTTTATGATTTGTTTCTTGTAAATGGTGTACCACCAATAGACAAACCTGTCTCTTTCTAAGTAATCCGCTCAAACCTTTTTGTCCATGGTAGCACACCCCTAACACCTATGTGTACATCCAAACAATCAATATAATAGGGGGCCAATTTATCTCACAATAAATATAAACTTCCCAGTCTTGTGCAACAGATCCCCTACTTCTAGTCTACCAATATCAAAATAGGTTGGATGAATATATCACTATACCTGTGTGGAAGGTATTGGTTTCAAAATGCTTGGCAGTCTAGTGGCCTCCAGATCTTTAAGCTGCTATGACAGTCCACAAATCACCACATTTCAAATAATACTCGGCACAATCCCCTCTCCTAAAACTGAATACAGATCCCAACACCTCAAGCAGACAAACAACTAATTACCATCCGCAGAATATAACAAATATCCCCACTCTTCCCCAGGTAAAGCACAGAAACATCCCAAAATTTGTTATTCTACCAAATGTAACCCACTACAGTCTCTTTAATAAATGTATTTGTAGCAAAATCCTGTGGTCTGTAAATCAGCAAAGGTGGTTTGCGTGGGAGAAAGGAGGGTTTGGGGCCACTACTCTGAGCAGGGCCACATCTTAACAAAAAATAATTGGCTTACAAAGTGGCCTTACTGGTGTTTCAGCCTGCCGAGAAACTTCCCTGTGCAGTCTATGGTCAATCTGCCCCTGACCGAGAACTATACTGCGCATGTGCTGGTCCTGGTGCCTGTCATCTGTACAGGAGCCAGGACCATGGTGGAACAACAATGGAGGAGGAGCGGATGATCAGCCTGGGGGTGTCGGCATCGCAGGCAGCGGTAGCCCACCTCTTTCAATAAGGTAGGAACCACTTCTGTTCCCCGTTTTTGCAAATAGGTTGCAAATGCATACTTCTCATCTGCAGACTTTAGCAGAACAGTCCTGTTTTTTCACCACTGCTTAGTAGAGCCACCACTGCTTAGTAGAGCAGTGGTGAATAGGTGCTTTGTGCATGTCTCTGCACCTCAGTGGGGGCTTCAGGTACAGTAATAAGGGACCCCAGCAGTGGCTCTGTCTCACGCATGGCTGCAGTGAGCGGATACTTTATCTGGCACCTGCCGCACAGTGTGAACTGTTCCATCTGTATAAGTACCTAGATAACTGTGCATATATTTTCTCTCTCTCTGTATAAAACATACCCACAAAGTCAGGGTTAAACACTTTATTATTGCGAAGACCCCCGCCCGGCTACAAAAAAAATTCGGAGGAGAACACTGCATAATACAAATTGATATTCAGAACAAGCTAACTGTATATGAGCAACAATCACTGTATGCTCCATCTCTCTCCCTATTTGACATTCAGATCTCCCCCACCACAAACAAGAACAAAAAGGTGCAATATACATCACAGATACAAAAACATAAACACATACATTACAGCTCCACCTGCTGTCCCTCCAGTGTAATCCCATATCAAGTATCAGTCTGTTGTAATATCATTCTCAACACGTCATGTCTTCTGTTTAGCAACATTACAAATTGAGAAGACCTTGTTCCTGTAGATCCTTTAATTGGTACTTCACATCAATGTGTTTGGTCCTTGGATTCACACGTTCTGTTTGTACTAATGCGAGATATCCTTGATTGTTCTCAAAGATTTCTGTAGGTTCTACTTGTTGCTGTACCAAATCACCTAACAATTGTCTCAGCCATATTAGCTTTTGAATTGCTTCAATACTTAAGTAGTGTGTTACAAAATCTTTGTTCAGAATCTGGAATAATTCCACTTTTTCCCATTCTTGCTAAAAACATACTACAAGACCATCTACATAGATTAACAGGTGGGATTTCCTTGATGTATAAGCAGGGATCTGTTAGGCTTTTCACAATGTCTTTCTGTATGAGTACTTACTGTATCTTTGTGTTCCAGGCTCTTGTTTCCTGCTTCAGACCGAATATTTTCTTCTGGAGCTTGTACACTAGGGCCCTTATTCAGATCTGATCGCAGTACAAATTGTTTAGAAAATGGGCAAAACCATGTGCACTGCAGGTGGGGCAGATCTAACATGTGCAGAGAGAGTTAAATTTGGGTGGGGGGTGTTGAAACTGAAATCTAAATTGCAGTGTAAAAATAATGCAGCCAGTATTTACCCTGCACAGAAACAAAATAACTCACACAAATCTAACTCTCTCTGCACATGTTACATCTGCCCCACCTGCAGTGCACATGGTTTTGCCCATTTTCCAAACAATTTGTACTGCGATCAGATCTGAATAAAGGCCTAGGTCTGGTCTTTCAGGGTTTTTGAAGCCTGGTGACTGTTCCATGTAAATATCCTACTTTAGCTCACTCTGGGCCAGATGTACTATGCTTCAACAGTGATAAAATAGAGAGTGATAAACAACCAGCCAATAACCTCCTGCCTGACATTTTTCAAACACAGTCTGTGGCATGGCAGGTAGGAGCTGATTGGCTGGCTGTTTATCACTCTCCATTTTATCACCTTTGAAGCTTAGTACATCTGGCCCCATGTAAGAACACTGGGCCTTTTTCTAGTTCACTCTTTCTGACAAAATCCTTCTTAGATGGACAAAACCATGTGCACTGCAGGGGGGCAGATGTTACTTGTGCAGAGAGAATTAGATTTCGGTGGGGTTTTACTTCAAAGTGAGATCTATATTGCAGTGTAAAAATAAAGCAGACAGTATTTACCCTGCACAGAAACAAAATAACTCACCCAAATCTAACTCTCTCTGCACATTTTACATCTGCTCCCCTGCAGTGCACATGATTTTGTCCATATAAGAAGGATTTTGTCAGAAAGAGTGAACTAGAATAAGGCCCATTGTCTTTACATTGAATGTCTTACTTGCATACACTTTGCAGATGCTACTGAAAGTAATGTATTGATGGTTGTGTGCTTTACTATTGGAGCAAATGTCTCATCATAGTACACTCCATACTTTTCCGAATATCCTTTAGTTACTAATCTGGCCTTGTATCGCTCTTCTTTTCCATCTGTGTTGTATTTGATGTTGAACGTCCATTTGCTGCCTATGGTTTTTCTTCCTGTTGGCAGTTCTGTTAGTGTCTATGTCTGATTGTTATTCATAAATTTAATTTCTTCTTTTGCTGCTTCTATACATTTTTAAGCTTCCCTTTCTGGTAAGTCAAATACTTCTTCCCAGGCTGTAGGTTCTCGTATACCGATGGTGCTTGCTTTATATGAGAGACCCACTTGTGCTTTGCCTTTGTTTTCTTTGGTTGAGCACCTTACTTCATCTGTCGTGCACTCCTGTTTACCTTAAGTATCTGGTTTCAGTAGTGCACGCAGGGGGGTCTAGGCTGAAAGCTGAGGGTCCCCTCTTTCCATGGGTACAAGAATTTTAAAAATCGGCCCTTGGGAACCGGAGATATCTGACTTCAAAGCAGTGATCCCCATCCAAGACTATTAATTGCTATTCCCAGTCAGATATTTCAGGTTCTGTCTAACTTAGAGTTTTTATGAGGGTATATTCCAAAACCTGGGACTTTCCCCATTTGAAAGACACTAGTAGCTTGTCTCTACTGTTCCCAGAACCAGAGATATTGGGTTTCCAGCAGCTGGTTACTGCTCCAGCTCCACCCACCTGGTATGTAGATTTATATACTCGTTGGCAGATTGCTCTGCCTCCTGTACTCTGATCCCCTAGTCCCCAATCCCATTTGGTAGGTGGGATTCTCTAGTTTTTAATTCCATTAAAATCGAATAAATCTATTTATATATATATTTCTGCAGTCAAGCAAGCTGTTCTCCCACCTGAAAATTATGGATAATAAGCCCACTCCACTATACACCCCTCCTCTGCATATTAAACATCCTCTACCACCCTGGAAGTTATGTATCAGGGCCCCTTCATTCAGCCCAATGCCCCCTTCTCCCACCCCATCTCCCACCATATGTGCAGTAAAGGGGTAATTAATGGAAGTTACTGATCCAGGCCCCTACCACCCGCGGGACATCAAAGCTTCCCCCACCCCTGCTGCTGGAGGATCGGTAGGGGCCCCAATACTTGCTATGCCCAGGGGTCTACACTGCTGTTGACGCCCCTGTATGTATATGTATGTATGTATATATATATGTGTGTGTATATATATATATATATATATATATATATATATATATATATATAATTATTATTTTTTTTTTTTAATATATATATATATATATATATACACACATTTGGTCTATCTATAATACTTTAACTGACCCGGCATATACTGGGTCACCTAAGTGTCCACCTGTGCTTTGCTCCACCCCTCTGGAAACCCTCTTCTGAAAATCCTGCGTTTGCCACTGGGTTTGAGACTGATTTCAACATCTTGGTCAGCATCTGTTGTGCTGATGTCACTGTTTTCTTCTTTATCCAGGTCAGCTGGAATCATCACTTCATTTCTTAGATCCTCCAAAAAGGTCACACTATTGCTTATGGTTACATCGTACAATAAATGTATAACAGAAAGCATAGGCATAAACTGTGTTAATATAGAATTCCACAAGCAGCAGTTAATTCGGTGAAGAGAAAAAAATAAGCACATTGTATGAATTATACAAATAGACAAACATGCGGGTAATAAAGTGACAAGTTAGGGAACTACAGTATATAGCGTTCACAGAAGTAGACGTTCTTTAATTGAGACTGAATTGGAGGGGGTCACATTAAGATGCTTTAGGGAAATGGCGTTAGCCCTCTTCATTAGTTACATATGTGTGACAAGAAGACGAACATACCAGTGGAGAGGCAGCCCAATACAAGTAAGGTGATATTCCGTTTCCATAGTAAAGTGGAGATTGATTTGTTGAATAACTTTCAATATCAGGGGAGGAGTGGAATATTTCCAGTTCTGGGTAAGAGCCGCACGGGCTGCAATAAAGATATGTCCTAAGACTTAATGGTTGACATGGTTTGGGATTATATTAACCCCTTCAGTGGTGGGTTATGTTTTAGGGAGCACTCCCCACTGGGCGAGTTTTTTTGGGGGGAGCGCTGCCTAAAAAAAAGCCCAACCACTGTGTCCCCGGGTCCGGGCAGCGGCACTGAACCATCCATCAGCCACTGCCCGGTCCTGCATGTGGCAACCTGAATGTCATAAACCAGGGCGGCAGGCTGTAATACAACAGCTGGGGGGGCGAGGTGAGGCGGAGGCGCGGCGGAGGAGAGGGAACCGGACAGCACTGAAGCCAGCTGAGTTCAGCGATGAACTCAGCAGTGCTGACCGGTGCTAAACACTGACAATCCCAAGAATTTTCCGGGTTTGCCAGCCTGGGCATTAAGGCATAGCCCAGAAAATTCTCTGGATTACCAGTGAAGGGGTTAAACAGTGCTGCTGATGGGGAGGAAAGCAGCAATATATTCAGAACTTTATTAATTAAGTCAAACATTTCCCTCCAGTACACAGTAATAGAAGGACAAGACCAAAATATATGGTAAATATGGCCAATATACCCGCATTGTCTCCAACAGAACTTAGAACTTTTAAGGTGCATTTCAGTGTGATTTAAGCATCTTGACATGGAGTGAGAGGAAAACTTTGCTCCATTGAGCATCAGATAATGTCATACATAAAATCTATTTCCCATTTCTTCTGCGCATTTGATTTAGGGACAAAAATCTATAAGTGTTATATACCAAAATATGATGTCCCCTCTAGATCTCAACTGTGTAGTATAAATTTATAGTTAGAGTATTGGATGAGCTAAACTGTTTAGGAACATTATTCCACCAATGACTCATTTGAAGATAATGGAAAAGCTCAAAATCAGGCAATAAGAATTGTTGCCGTAGACAGGGGAATGGTAATAAACGTTGGCCATCCAGCATATCTCCAAACTTTTTCACTTTGGAAACAATCCATTTTGAAAGATTTAAATTGTGAATGAATTTAGATAGCGTCTTTATGGAGATATTTGGAAGCTGGGACGTAGGTTTTATATATATATATATATATATATATATATATATATATATATATATATATATATATATATATATTTAAATTGTTACTGGATATGCAGATGTTGCATGAATAAAGGCTGGAATAAATTAAACGTAACCAGACTGGAATAGAAAAGAAAAATCAAACGGTAATATGCGGAAAGCCACTGGCAAGCCTTATGTTATAAATGTACAGTGCATCGTTGTGTGTAACTCATTTTCTCCCTGGCATTACCCTGACTAGGATTCTCAGTATGACATGGCATGCAGCATGCTGTAACCTAGCTGTTCACTTTCTGCCTCCAGCGCCATAATGCTTTTTTTAAAATAGTCTTTAAATTATCTGCAAATTCCAGCCTGGTTTTTATGGCATGAACTGAAGGGCTCTATTGTAATATGCATTTATAAATTCCATTTATGTAGGTTTTAGACCATGTAAAACTTGCATTAGATGGCCTCAAGAAATATATGCTGAGGTTTAAAATCTAAAGTCAGGAAAGGATGAACCTGCTCATTATAATTAGCGCCATCTGTTCATCCTATTATAGCCTAAAGATGCTTTATAAATTAGAAATATACAAGAACCAAGCTTCAAATATGTCACTTGCCAAAAAAAACTAAAACTTGTACTACAAAATGTGCCTCCAAAATAAATATTGATTTAAGCTATCTCTTGTGGAAAGGTAATAAAATAGCTATAAATAATATGGTAGGCTGCTTGAATATATGGTTGAGGTACAAAAATTACTGCTGCTGTGTTGTACGATACTTGAACTCCATTATAAATGATTTTAAATATATTAATATTTTTGCTTTGATGTTTTATAACTTTGAAAAGGTTTCTACGATTAATGGAAACTGCAAGTTATTCTAGTTTATAGAGGCTACAATTAAGACATTATTCATTAACATTTTATAACTTTTTTTCATCAGTTGCTCATAATTGTGACAATACCTCTTTAAACTATACTTTGTCTAGTTTCATTGAGATACGTATTCTTGGCCTTAGTAAAACACAAATTAGGTTCATTATGGTATAAGTTTTTACAATGAAAGAGAAATAGGCAGGGCCGCTGAGACGTAGGCGAACCCGGGTACTTCAGTAGATGTGGCTAAACATGGATCTATGGCCATAACCACTTGATAGAACTTGAAGTGTTTATTATCTCCTCCATGGCTGGCCTTGGTCCAATCCAGGTACCCCGAAGTAAGCCTGGGCTGGGGAAATCAGTTCCCCATCCAACATTCTTGGCATCCCTAAAAATAGGACAGTATATTGGTGGTATCTAATAAATAAACTGCTTAGGACACTGGGGCAGATGTATTAAGCCGTGCGAAGAGATTAACTGGAGATAAAGTGGAAGGAGTTAACGCACCAGCCAATCAACTCCCAACTGTCATATTTCAAACACAGCTGATTGGCTGGTGCGTTATCTCCTTCCACTTTATCTCCAGTTTATCTCTTCGCCCGGCTTAATACATCTGCCCCAATGTTAGCCACCTCTGATCTATGAGATTGGACCAGATTCAATTACAACTGTTGCACCACACACAGATGTGTTGCATATCTATTAAATGAACATGCATTCCTGGCACATCCTAAACAGATGCTAATTTCAAGGGGTGAGGGGGGTGGGGGGGGGTTGAACTGAGTTTCATCTCCTGCAATGGAAGGTGGAGCTAGTTTTAAATCCTCTATGGCCTTAAAGAATAATTTCAGCAGAAAAGCCTGCCCCCACCATCCACATCAATAGATGATGCTGGTGGAGTTAGGATCACTGACAAGCTGCAGCCACCTCACCCTTCCTCAGGTCCTAATGGCTTCAATGCCATCCTCCACCTGCATTCTGCCCCTCCTGGCAGCATATGTGATGTCAAGCCATCACAGCCACTGATGTGAAGAAGGGCAGTGAAGAGAAGCACGCTCCATGCACGCCGAAGATGAGATGAGACGGGGTTGGAGGGAAACAGAAAGGTATGGAGTAATTTGAAAAGCAGGTACTACTGTGTGACCACACCTCTTTGTGAGACCACCGTCCCTTTAAAAAGTATGGACGGTAGGGCACACATTTATAGTTTGCAGGGGGCTGATGAAAATCCTTGAACTGACCCTGGCTCTGCCAAATGGAAGGGGAGGAAATGGGATGGGGGGTGGGGGGGACTGGAGGTAGGTGACAGGGGAAATTAGTTCCACCATCTCTCCATGACTACTTTAGGTCCTGATCTTAACCACAAAGATACATTTTTGGCAATAAAGGAGCCCGGCGCTAGCAGTCTCATGACACCTGGGAGGGGCTGCTTGGCAAGACTGTAGCAATAATGTAATAGGACATATCTGTAGGCGCGTTTGTGGGGCAAAGTCAAGTAGGGGAACCTGTTTCATTTGTACTGGGCCACACAATTTTTGATGGCAGTCGTGGACATATGCCTGTCCAAGCCATCTATTTCTGCACATTTAAGACTTAAAATAGAAAAAGAAAAATAGAAAAAATAACTACAATTTTCTTCTGGAAATGGTGATCTTGATTAGTTAGCAGTCTAGAAAAATATTATAACCCTATTCAGATGCAGATATAAATAACACTGTATGCTAACATCTGCATGGGATACCTCCATGTGTTATCTTTTTTCAAAAACATGTTATCTGACTGATATATTTTTAAATTAGGTAGATTTTGTGAGGATACCCCCTTAAATTATTATATTGTAATATATTATTATACATAATTATTCAAGAAGATGTCTTAAGAGTTTCTCAGGGTTGCTATAACAACAGAGCTACAGCACAGAGTACTGTGTGAGCCTATCTCACTGCCAGGACCCTGGAACTGATACTTTATATATGTGCTGCATTGTTGTCATTCTCTGCACAATTGCTATCAATTCTGTAGTGCTTGTGCATGTATTCTTTACACAATTTATTGTTTGCTGCAGTTGACATATACAATATTGTAAAATATGCATTAGATTGAGCTTCATTACTCTACATTTCATATTTTATATTATCTTTAGTTATGCTGCACTAGATTCCGGCATCTACTTACCTGTTCCGGCGGCGCTAGGGTCTGGGAGTGTCGGCAGGGAGACTGTCAGGATGGAGAGGCAACCGTGGTGTGGGAGCTGTGGCCGCTTCCAGGTCCCACGCCCATGGTGAGTAGACATCCTCAAAAGGGACAAGTACCCTTCTGTTATTTAGTTTTCTGAATGGGGCAGAGGTCAACTTCCTCTATAAAAAGGTCAGAGGAACTAACTCTCTACCAGAGTATAGGCATTTACACCTACTGTTCCTAGTGCTGTTAATCTCCTGAATACTAGTTACTGACCTCGTCTATCTTCCTGACTAACCTTTTGCCTTATCCTTCTGTACTGTGTACAGTGACCTCCCATGTATGACACAGCCTGAATTCAGACCTGTCTATGTTTGCTTCTTCGGTACCTGTTTTGACTACCAGATTGTGACCGTGAGAATTCCTATGCTCTGTTACCTTATCAAGGTATACCAGCTGAAAGTGGGGAACCTGGACAGAGGCCCACGGCCGGCATGTTGGTAGCAGCGAAGGCCAAATCCCACCGTCATGGTAAGATTCCGCATGTCAGGTCTCGCCAATCCCCGACTTCAGTTATGTGACATTTATACAAGTAATATGCATTCATTTTCAGATAAATATGCATTGGTTTGGGAAACTATATTGACTACTTCAAGGTGGGTGTGTAAGGCATGGGACAGTTGAGAAACTATTGTTTGGTATGTACACTTAGTTGTGTAGTACGTTATTAGTATACTGTAAGTACAGTACAGTATTAGTATCAGGAAGGGATAAGATTATGACTTTGTAGGAGTTTGGGATCATTCGTTGACTTTATATATGATGACAGTCATAATGTGGATTCAGAAATGTCAGCATGTACTCCATGTTGCCATAGTATATGATGATCAAAGTGATAACTATGAGTACGAGAGCTGTGCTGCAACTGAGAACACAGTATTCTATGGGCAGTTGTGTCACTTCCGGCTAGCAGGATACCTGGAATAGGATGCTGTAGACACTATCACTTCAACAGTGCTATGATGGTCCAGGCACACACCATGTTGTCTGGGCAGCTACTAAGAATGTTCATAGGATGCTCATTGTTGCACTTGTACTGTCCCCTCTGCGTTATGCCATGACATAATGCGCTCAGGGGGCGGGGCCAGCACTGGCCTTCTTAAGACACTGATGTCAACAAGTTCATAGAGTTAACATACACAATGTCAACTTCAAAAAATGTTAAATGTTAACAACTTACCCCAACACTAACCCTAATCCTCACCCTAGCCCATATGGTAATCCTAACCTAAATTCCTATTGACATAAATATGACTATATAGATGTGTCATATATCATCTGTATAACCATGTGGACATGGTACAATTTGACATTGTGTTGTATCAAGTGGCAGGTTATATCATTTGAATTTAATGTAGTCGACCACTGCAAATGCCTGATGGAAAAGGACATTAAGGTGGAAATTTACAAAAATGTGTATTCTACTTCACATGTGATCTTGCTATGGGCAACCAATCAGATCCTGTCTACTATCTTAGAGGGTGCTAAATAAATAAGTAGATTCTGATTGGTTGCCCATAGTAACATCACATGTGAAGTAGAATTCACATCTTAGTAAATCCCCCCCTACGTATCATTAGAGGAAAGAATACTGGGAATATTTTTTAACCATTTGAGTGCCAAGTGAATTTGTCAAAATTGGTGTGAAAATTACCAAGCAAAAATTTTATTCATCATAATGACCTGTAATTTTTACCTTTTATTAGAAATATAATCTTTTTTTTTTACACATTTTTTATTTGAATTCATATTACAAATGAGAGAGGCGCTCGGATTTTTAGTCAACATTTTGTGCATCTCTCACAGAGATGTTGGTACTGAAAGGGTTAAATACAGAAATGGACCACATAATTTCCTTTTTAATTATATGCATTCTTGTTGAGTTCTATGTTAGCCGTATAGTGTGGGCAGTTGTGCACATTTCCTACAGTTTTATATATACATATCTGTTATATGCTAGATACAAATGTACATTACTGCTGCATTTAATAATATGCTTAATTTTTTATAGTCTTACATAATATTTTCATACATTTCTATTACTCCTATAAGTGGGCAGGGCAGGGTTATACATTATTATCTACGGTGATAAGTAGTTGAACTGATGACAAATTACTGTACATTATGCTGGCCACACATAAGACCAACTTTGCTCCAAACATCTATCTAGTTGCTTGGATGGAATAAAAATATGGTACTGGATGGGAGCAAAGGACAATCAGAAATGTGCTCACAAACCCAGGGAAAAGGACAAAAACATTTAGCCAAATTGTTTAAATCAAACAGGTTCAACTACAGTACCGTGTCTGAGCGACAGTTTTTGTCCTTTTCCAGATTTTGGGAACAAATTTCTAAAGTAAATATTACATTTGCTCCCATCAAGTACAATATTTCTATTCCATCCAAGCAACTAGTTGGATGGTTGGAGGAAAGTTGGTCTGATGTGTGGCCAGCATACTTGTACTCGCTTTGACCTGGAGTGGCAGGATAAGTGCAGTACGAATGCCTTAAGGTTATGCTAGTATTATAGCAAGCACATGCAGGATGACACAGAAACTCATATAGCACTGTCCAAGTAGTGTCATTTGATGGCCACAACTAACTACAAATACTTATGATGGCAATGGCCAGCGATGTCTAATTGATGTTGATTGGCTGTTTGTGATTTTGGGCCTTTTGTAATAGCCTGAGACATACAGCAACAGGTGTTATTGAATTGAGTGTCAACATCTCTGTGAGAGATCTGCAAGATATCCGCTCACAGTTGTTATATAGATTCAAATAAAAAAGTGTTTTTTTTCAACTATTATATTTCTTTTATAAAGGTAAACAAATGTTTGCTTGCCAATTCTCACACCTATTTTGACAAATTCACTTGGCACTCAAAGGGTTAAGAAGTTAAAAGGCAAAACCATTTGGGTTTTGCATTTTAAAGAATATGTTGCTAGAATGGCTCCTGTGCCCGCTCCTTGCAAGCTGCTACATAAAGGGCCCTCATGCCTTAACCAGATCGGTGTTTTCTTTGTTGCACATATTTTGCATTGTGGGCCTGATTCAGCTTTGTTAGAAAAAGAAAAAAGCAAACAACTGGCCAAATCCATGCTGCACTGCAGGTGGGGCTGATGAAATAGCCCGTTTGTGTTTTTTTGCTTTGATAACAAACCTGAATCAGGACCTACGTGTGCATTGTAGGAATGGTTATATTTACATGCATAAGGTGGGAAATTGTCCCTACTATATTATACAGTTTTGAAGTTGTATTGAAACAAAATATTGAATGTGTACCCTGCAAGATAAACAAGTTGTTTAAAACATGTATTTACATGTGTAGGACATATGACTGATGTAATCTAGACATATATTCTACTGTGTCATACTGTAACAATGCTATTTATTTTGTGGCCTTTGGAATATAACATGTTGGAGCCAGCATCAGCTACATTGTGCAATGTCTAATATCCATGTTTCTTTGATTGTAGTATGGATGAAGGGGCAGTGAGGAGTCATATCCTCAAGAAAGCTATAGTGGGGTCCATTGGGATTTTCCCCTTGTCATTGGGGGCCAGTCTAACCCTGTATATGGCCAGGGTCCCAGATATGGTTGCCACCTCTCCCAGATTTCCGTGATTCTCGCGTTTTGGGTGACAACCCTCAAGGAGGCTTTTCCAGTCTCCCGGATTCCGGGATTCTCACGGAATCCGGGTATCTGAAAAAGCCTCCAGCCCTATATCCTCTCACCAGAACCCAGAGCCGTCCCCCATCCACCACTGCGGCTGCCTCCGCATCCTCACGCTTGCGAGAAGATTATGTCATCATCTCGTGAGTCCTTGTACTGCAGGCTCACCGCTGACGCTCGCCCTTCGACTCGCCTCTGCTCTCCGATGTGCTGCACAAACATCATCCGGACCCCCTCTCTGCTGAGTGCCAGGGGCGCCTTGTCCTCTCCTGCTCTGCGTTGCTGCCGGGGTCCATGTGCGGGGAGGTCTGGGTGCCGACAGACCTCTGTGGCTGGATGCAGGTCCTATTTGCTGGGGCACCACCAGGTTAGCTGTAGGCAGGGATCCCTCCACTGGGCGCCGCACAGGCTGAGTGTGGGGGCTGCTGCTGGCCAGTCCCAGCCGGGTGCCAGGGAAACTGCTGGGCGGGAGATGCTGGATGCCCCTGCTGCGGGCAGGTCTCTGCGCCAGTGCCGCCACGTGCTGCGGCTGGATGATGGGCTGGGTAGCGGCGCGGTCAGGATGTCGGGACCGGCTCCCCGCTGCCGTGCACTCGCCAGGTGTCACTCACTCCTTCTCCCTCTATACGTGCGCTCCTCTCCTCTGTTGGCCAGTGCAGGACACCGCACGAGTCCTGTTCCTCCCACTGTTCTCCATGCTGCATGACGTAGGTACAGGGGTATTACATATACATATATATATATATATATATATACTAGGTGATTCATCGCGCCCTCCGGGCGCTCTTCACACTGTCGTGAGGGGCTTCGCCCCTTTAGAAGTAGGAATATATGAGTGTGAAATATAGTGTAATTTGCTGAATAATGTGCCTAAAGTGCATTTGAGAGCATAAATGTTTTTTAATGAAAGTGCATATAAGGTACGGATGTGTGTGTGTGTGTAGTTGTGAGTATAGGAGGCACGGAGGGGTGTGGGAGTAGTTGTGAGTAATGGAGGCATGGATGGGTGTGTATGTATTTTTGAGGCATGGATGGATGGGGGTGTGTGTGTGTATTTGTTTGTATTAGAGACATGGCTGGGTGTGTGTGTGTGTATAGTTGTGAGTATTGGAGACATGTATGGGTGTGTGTATTGGAGGCATGGATGTGTGTGTGTAGTTGTGAGTATTGGAGGCATAAGTGAGTGTGTGGCTAAACGCACACTAAATAGTGTGCAATGAAATATTTAAGGGAGCAGAGCTGTGTTAGAAAAGGCGTTGGTGGTGAAGTGGTATGGGGTGGTGGGTGGTACTTACATATGGTGTTGGAGAGTGAAGTTTGGTGCCAGCAGGTGGTGGAGAGTGTAAATAGATGTGGGGATGTGTTAGGTGAAGTAGTGCGAGGTGCATGCGTATTGCAGATGTGAGTGTGAAATGTGAGGTTTAGTGAGTGGTGTAGGGTGCTGGAGTTAATAGAGATATAGGGTACGTAGTGTGAAGGCTGTGTCATGTAGTTGGGAGTATTAGAGGCATAGATATGTGTGTGTGTATGTAGTTGGTAGTTTTGGAGGCATGTAGGAGCCATGAATGGGTGTGTGTAGTTGTGAGTATTGGAGGCATGGATGGATGGGTGTGTGTGTGTGTGTGTGTGTGTGTGTGTGTGTAGATGTGAGTATAGGAGGCATGGAGGGGTGTGTGAGTAGTTGTGAGTATTGGAGGCATGGATGGGTGTGTGTGTATTTTTGAGGCTTGGAGGCATGGATGGATGGGTGTGTGTATTTATTAGTGTTGGATTCATGGCTGGGTGTGTATGTGTAGTTGTGAGTATTGGAGGCATGGATGTGTGTGTGTGTGTATTGGAGGCATAGATGTGTGTGTGTGTGTGTGTGTGTGTGTGTGTGTGTGTGTAGTTGTGAGTTTTGGAGACATATATTTGTGTGTGTGGGTAAACGCACACAATATAGTGTGCAATGAAATATTTAAGGGAGGAGAGGTGTGTTAGAAGAGGCGTTGGTGTAGTGGTATGGGGTGGGTGGTACTTACATATGGTGTTGGATAGTGTAGTTTGGTGGCAGCAGGTCGTGGAGAGTGTACATAGATGTGGGGATGTGTTAGGTGAAGTAGTGTGAGGTGCATGTGTATTGCAGATGTGAGTGTAAAATGTGAGGTAGTGTGTTTTGTGAGTGGTGTAGGGTGCTGGAGTTAATAGAGATGTAGTGTGAAGCGTGTGTCATGTAGTTGGGAGTATTGGAGGCATCGATGGGTGGGTGTGTGTGTGTGTGTGGGTGAGTGAGTTGGTAGTATTGGAGACATGTATGGGAATGGGTGTGTGTGTGTGTGTGTGTAGTTGTGAGTATTGGAGGCATGAATGGGTGTGTGTAGTGGAGGCATGGATGTGTGTGTGTAGTTGTGAGTATTGGAGGCATAAGTGAGTGTGTGGCTAAACGCACACTAAATAGTGTGCAATGAAATATTTAAGGGAGCAGAGCTGTGTTAGAAAAGGCGTTGGTGGTGAAGTGGTATGGGGTGGTGGGTGGTACTTACATATGGTGTTGGAGAGTGAAGTTTGGTGCCAGCAGGTGGTGGAGAGTGTAAATAGATGTGGGGATGTGTTAGGTGAAGTAGTGCGAGGTGCATGCGTATTGCAGATGTGAGTGTGAAATGTGAGGTTTAGTGAGTGGTGTAGGGTGCTGGAGTTAATAGAGATATAGGGTACGTAGTGTGAAGGCTGTGTCATGTAGTTGGGAGTATTAGAGGCATAGATATGTGTGTGTGTATGTAGTTGGTAGTTTTGGAGGCATGTAGGAGCCATGAATGGGTGTGTGTAGTTGTGAGTATTGGAGGCATGGATGGGTGTGTGTGTGTGTGTGTGTGTGTGTGTGTGTAGATGTGAGTATAGGAGGCATGGAGGGGTGTGTGAGTAGTTGTGAGTATTGGAGGCATGGATGGGTGTGTGTGTATTTTTGAGGCTTGGAGGCATGGATGGATGGGTGTGTGTATTTATTAGTGTTGGATTCATGGCTGGGTGTGTATGTGTAGTTGTGAGTATTGGAGGCATGGATGTGTGTGTGTGTGTGTATTGGAGGCATAGATGTGTGTGTGTGTGTGTGTGTGTGTGTGTGTGTGTAGTTGTGAGTTTTGGAGACATATATTTGTGTGTGTGGCTAAACGCACACAATATAGTGTGCAATGAAATATTTAAGGGAGGAGAGGTGTGTTAGAAGAGGCGTTGGTGTAGTGGTATGGGGTGGGTGGTACTTACATATGGTGTTGGATAGTGTAGTTTGGTGGCAGCAGGTCGTGGAGAGTGTACATAGATGTGGGGATGTGTTAGGTGAAGTAGTGTGAGGTGCATGTGTATTGCAGATGTGAGTGTAAAATGTGAGGTAGTGTGTTTTGTGAGTGGTGTAGGGTGCTGGAGTTAATAGAGATGTAGTGTGAAGCGTGTGTCATGTAGTTGGGAGTATTGGAGGCATCGATGGGTGGGTGTGTGTGTGTGTGGGTGAGTGAGTTGGTAGTATTGGAGACATGTATGGGAATGGGTGTGTGTGTGTGTGTGTAGTTGTGAGTATTGGAGGCATGAATGGGTGTGTGTAGTTGTGAGTATTGGAGGCATTGATGGGTGTGTGAGTGTGTGTGTGTGTGTGTGTGTAGTTGTGAGTATTGGAGGCATGAATGGGTGTGTGTGTAGTTGGGAGTATTGGAGGCATTGATGGGTGTGTGTGGGTGAGTGAGTTGGTAGTATTGGAGACATGTATCGGAATGGGTGTGTAGTTGTGAGCATTGGAGGCATGAATGGGTGTGTGTGTAGTTGTGAGTATTGGAGGCATTGATGGGTGTGTGTGTGTGTAGTTGTGAGTATTGGAGGTACGGATGTGTGTGTGTATGTGTGTGTGTGTGTGTGTGTGTGTGTGTAGTTGTGAGTATTGAAGGCACGGATGGGTGTGTGTGTGTTTTTGAGGCATGGATGGATGGGTGTGTGTGTGCATGGAGGGGTGTGTGAGTAGTTGTGAGTACTGGAGGCATGGATGGGTGTGTGTGTGTGTATTTTTGAGGCAAGGATGGATGGGTGTGTGTGTATTTGTTTGTATTAGAGGTATGGCTGGGTGTGTGTGTATAGTTGTGAGTATTGGAGGCATGGATAGGTGTGTGTATTTTGTAGTATTAGAGGTGTGTGTGTGTGTGTGTGTAGTTGTGAGTATTGTAGGCATGGATGTGTGTGTGTGTGTCTCGAAACCTACACAATATAGTGTGAGATGAAATGTTTAAGAGCGGAGAGGTGTGTTAGAAGAGGCGTTGGTGGTGTAGTGGTATGGGGTGCTGGGTGGTACTTACATATGGTGTTGGAGAGTGAATATTGGTGGCAGCACGGCGTAGAAAGTGTAAATAGATGTGGGGATGTGTAGTGATATGGGGTGGTGGGTGGTACTTACATATGGTGTTGGAGAGTGGAGATTGGTGGCAGCACGGCGTGGAGAGTGTAAATAGATGTGGGGATGTGTTAGGTGAAGTAGTGCGAGGTGCATGTGTATTGATATGTGTGTGTTTGTGTGTGTAGTTGTGAGTATTGGAGGCATGGATATGTGTGTGTGTAGAAACCCACACAATATAGTGTGAGCTGAAATGTTGAAGGGGGGAGAGATGTGTTAGAAGAGGTGTTGTTGGTTTAGTGGTATGGGGTGTTGTGTATTACTTACATATGGTGGTGGAGAGTGATGTTTGGTGGCAGCAGGTCCAGGAGAGTGTAAATAGATGTGGGTATGTGTGAGGTGCATGGATGGGTGTGTATTTATTTTTGAGGCATGGATGGATGGGGGTGTGTGTGTGTATTTGTTTGTATTAGAGACATGGCTGGGTGTGTGTGTGTATTGGAGGCATGGATGTGTGTGTGTAGTTGTGAGTATTGGAGGCATAAGTGAGTGTGTGGCTAAACGCACACTAAATAGTGTGCAATGAAATGTTTAAGGGAGCAGAGCTGTGTTAGAAAAGGCGTTGGTGGTGTAGTGGTATGGGGTGGTGGGTGGTACTTACATATGGTGTTGGAGAGTGAAGTTTGGTGCCAGCAGGTGGTGGAGAGTGTAAATAGATGTGGGGATGTGTTAGGTGAAGTAGTGCGAGGTGCATGCGTATTGCAGATGTGAGTGTGAAATGTGAGGTTTAGTGAGTGGTGTAGGGTGCTGGAGTTAATAGAGATATAGGGTACGTAGTGTGAAGGCTGTGTCATGTTCTTGAGGCAAGGATGGATGGGTGTGTGTGTATTTGTTTGTATTAGAGGCATGGCTGGGTGTGTGTGTATAGTTGCGAGTATTGGAGGCATGGATAGGTGTGTGTATTTTGTAGTATTAGAGGTGTGTGTGTGTGTAGTTGTGAGTATTGTAGGCATGTATGTGTGTGTGTGTGTGTGTGTCTCGAAACCTACACAATATAGTGTGAGATGAAATGTTTAAGAGCGGAGAGGTGTGTTAGAAGAGGTGTTGGTGGTGTAGTGGTATGGGGTGCTGGGTGGTACTTACATATGGTGTTGGAGAGTGAATATTGGTGGCAGCACGGCGTAGAGAGTGTAAATAGATGTGGGGATGTGTAGTGATATGGGGTGGTGGGTGGTACTTACATATGGTGTTGGAGAGTGAATATTGGTGGCAGCACGGCGAAGAGAGTGTAAATAGATGTGGGGATGTGTAGTGATATGGGGTGGTGGGTGGTACTTACATATGGTGTTGGAGAGTGGAGATTGGTGGCAGCACGGTGTGGAGAGTGTCAATAGATGTGGGGATGTGTTAGGTGAAGTAGTGCGAGGTGCATGTGTATTGATATGTGTGTGTTTGTGTGTGTAGTTGTGAGTATTGGAGGCATGGATATGTGTGTGTGTAGAAACCCACACAATATAGTGTGAGCTGAAATGTTGAAGGGGGGAGAGATGTGTTAGAAGAGGCGTTGTTGGTTTAGTGGTATGGGGTGTTGTGTATTACTTACATATGGTGGTGGAGAGTGATGTTTGGTGGCAGCAGGTCCAGGAGAGTGTAAATAGATGTGGGTATGTGTGAGGTGCATGTATATTGCAGATGTGAGTGTAAAATGTGAGGTTGTGTGTTTTGTGAGTGGTGTAGGGTGCGAATAGAGATACAGGGTAAGTAGTGTGAAGTCTGTGGCATGCAGTTGTGAGTATTGGAGGCATGGATGTGTGTGTGTGTGTGTGTGTGTGTGTGTGTGTAGTTCTGAGTCTTGAAGCCATGGATGGGTGTGTGTGTGTGTGTAGTTGTGAGTATTGGAGGCACGGATGGGTGTGTGTGTGTGAAGGAGGCATGGAGGGGTGTGTGAGTAGTTGTGAGTATTGGAGGCATGGATGGGTGTGTGTGTGTGTGTGTGTGTTTTTGAGGCTTGGAGGGATGGATGGGTGTGTGTTTGTGTGTGTATTTGTTAGTATTGGAGGCATGGCTGGGTGTGTGTGTGTAGTTGTGAGTATTGGAGGCATGGATGGGTGTGTGTATTGGAGGCATGGATGTGTGTGTGTGTAGTTGTGAGTATTGGAGGCATATATATATATATATATATATATATATATATATATATATATATATATATATGTGTGTGTGTGTGTGTGTGGCTAAATGCACACAATATAGTGTGCAATGAAATGTTTAAGGGAGGAGAGGTGTGTTAGAAGAGGCGTTGGTGTAGTGGTATGGGGAGGGTGGTACTTACATATGGTGTTGGATAGTGTAGTTTGGTGGCAGCAGGTTGTGGAGAGTGTAAATAGATGTGGGGATGTGTTAGGTGAAGTAGTGTGAGGTGCATGTGTATTGCAGATGTGAGTGTAAAATGTGAGGTAGTGTGTTCTGTGAGTGGTGTAGGTTGCTGGAGTTAATAGAGATATAGGATAAGTAGTGTGAAGCCCGTGTCATGTAGTTGGGAGTATTGGAGGCATCAATGGGTGTGTGTGTGTGTGTGGGTGAGTGGGTTGGTAGTATTGGAGACATGTATGGGAATGGGTGTGTGTGTGTGTGTGTAGTTGTGAGTATTGGAGGCATGAATGGGTGTGTGTGTGGTTGTGAGTATTGGAGGTACGGATGTGTGTGTGTGTAGTTGTGAGTATTGAAGGCACGGATGGGTGTGTGTGTGTAGTTGTGAGTATAGGAGGCATGGAGGGGTGTGTGAGTAGTTGTGAGTATTGGAGGTACGGATGTGTGTGTGTGTAGTTGTGAGTATTGGAGGCATGAATGGGTGTGTGTGTAGTTGTGAGTATTGGAGGCATGGATGGGAGTGTGTGCGTGTGTGTGTGTGTGTGTATTTTTGAGTATTGGAGGTACGGGTGTGTGTGTGTAGTTGTGAGTATTGAAGGCACGGATGGGTGTGTGTGTAGTTGTGAATATAGGAGGCATGGAGGGGTGTGTGAGTAGTTGTGAGTATTGGAGGCATGGATGGGTGTGTGTGTGTGTGTGTATAGTTGTGAGTATTGGAGGCATAAGTGTGTGTGTGTGTATAGTTGTGAGTATTGGAGGCATAAGTGTGTGTGTGTGTATAGTTGTGAGTATTGGAGGCATAAGTGTGTGTGTGTGGCTAAACGCACACAATATAGTGTGCGATTAAATGTTTAAGGGAGGAGAGGTGTGTTAGAAAAGGCGTTGGTGGTGTAGTGGTATGGGGTAATGGGTGCCATAAGCCTACCCAAGTAGTACATGGTTAGTGAGAGTGCGGCGTGAGCAGGTTATGGAGGGTGGGGCTGGCCAGCACCCCATAGGTAGAGAGGCGTTGGTAGTGTAGTGGTATGGGGTGGTGGGTGCCATACGCCTGCTAACGTAGTAAATGCAGCACGGTAATGTTTAAGGGGTAGCTGCCTTTTTACTACTTTAGCACACATACTGTATTATGGCACCCACTACCCCATGGTGGTGTAGTGGTATGGGGTGGATGGCATAGTACTTACAGTCTTGTGCAGTGGTGGTCAGCAGTAGTCCGTGGGTCCGGGAGAGTGCTGCTCCGCGTCATCTGTGGGCGGCTTGCGGTGTAATTAAGGTGGCAGTGGCGGGCGCACGGCAATGTGGTGTGCGGCTCTGTAGATCCTGGTGGGTGTGGGGGGACGGGTCTTCCTCTGGAGCATGGCAGTGGGTGGGCAGTGGCTGGCGCATGGCAATGTCTTGATCTGCCGGGTATGTGGAGACGGCAGTGGGCGGCCAGGGGCGGGTCTTGCGGCGGGCGCACGGCAATGAGCTGTGCGTCTGTGACAGATGCGGGTGGGTGTGGGGGGACGGCTCCTCCGACGGAGCGAAGGCACTGGTCGGCTGGCTGGGTAAAGAAGGTGCCAGCGGCGGGCGCACGGCAATGCTGTGCGTCTGTGAGTGATGCTGGCGGGTGTGGGGGACGGGAGCTCTGACAGAGTGAGGGCAGGGGGGGCAGGCTGGGCGGAGGCAGCTAGTATCAGGGCGTGTAGTGCTGGAAGGGGTGGGGAGGACGGGCCGAGGGAGATGCAGGCTTAGTGGTGAAGGGGGTGCGGGTGTGGGCGTGCTGTGCTTCGGTGGTGCGGGGGGTATGGCGGTATTTGCGCTGAGAGGGGCAGTGGTGCTTGCTGAGGGGGTGGTAGTGTTGGTTGGGGGGCGGTTATGTGCTGGAGCTGGGTGAGGGCTGTGTATAAGGCCCCGTTGCTGTGCAGAACAAAGCGGGCAGCGATGGGTACGGTGCCTACTAAGCCTCCTTTACCTGGAGGCGCAGGGGGTTCCCTCCTCCAGTTTAGGTCCTGAGACTGGCGCTGAGCCCAGGAGCCGGCTGAGCTGCTGTGCTGGGGACAGGTGAGTGAGGTGACTGCACAGTGCACACGCTGCCATGGGACTGAGGCTGCTGCTGCACACTGACACTATTACAGCGTCCTCCTCATGCACTGCTGCTGGTGCTGCTCCCTCCTCTCCCTGGCAGCAGTGAGAGCGCAGGTTAGGGTGTCCAGCACATGGCAGCCTTCGTGCTGCTGCTGCTGCTACTGGCGGGGACCGGCGCTGTGCGGAGAGGAGAGCAGGTCTCTCCCCTCTTGAAACCATTTTCTTTCCCTTGCTCCGGGCGCAGGAGTCCGCACTCCGCCCAGATCCCGCCCCCTTTCCCCCGATCGTTAGCAACTACATCTGTTATGAGAGTGAGGGGGGGGGGGCGCGGTGTGTAGCCGGGGGGGGGTGGCAGTGTATAATCGGGAGTCGGGGGGAGCACGGTGTGTAGCCTTGGGGCTGCCCGTGTATGGGCGGCCATAGGGAGGCTGTTGGGCTTGGAGGGGGTGGGTAGTGTGGGAGGTTGTGTGCCAGCCGGATGATGTGTATGTGTAGGGGGGGGGGGGGTGCGGTGTGTAGCCGTGGGGCGGGGTTGGTGGCCGAGGAGGGGGTGGATAGTGTGTGAGCTGGTGTGGAGAACGGAGGCCAAGGGGGGTGGTGTGTAGAACGGAAGTGGCCAGGTTTTGCAGTGTGGCTAACGGTGGACGGGTCAATCACCCATGGAATCCCGCCCACCGTTTGTTACACTGCTTTGACTGACGGATCTGGCTAAATATATAAGAGATATATATATACACACAGTATATGTATGTATATATAGTGTATGTGTTATATAATGTAGATGTACCTCAGCACACTAGGGTCCCCCAGGACTAATATGCCCACTTTTTAAATAGACCCGCCCATTTTGAGGCCACGCCCACTTTCCCGGGAGCACATTAGTATATGGGATCGAAATCTCCAGGAATCGATGACCAGTGAGGTGGCAACCCTAGTCCCAGACCAGATAGGATTCAAAGCAGCCCTGTATGCATAATACATAATTTGATAAACCTTAACCTCTGATTTGTACACATATGCATTTTTTTGTTTTGTTTCATATGAAAATGCATGTTAAATTGCAATCTGTGTTAAATTTCACCACAGATCATTTCTATGACTTTTTAAGTTCTTCATGCAAGAACTATTAAAAAGTAACCTCAAAAAAGTTTAAAAGGTCATTATTACCATTCATTGAGCTGGGGGAAACCATGGATTTTTTACTTACTAGGTATTACCCCCTCCTTAATATCCACCTTAATAGTATGGTACTTATGTATTATCTGGTCTCCCATGTTAAATGCACCCCATTTTTTCATACCCCTACTATCCAACTACGCATGGAGTTGATTTTATATAGTGTGGCGAGCGCAGCGAGCCACCGTGCCCGAAGCGTGGCGAGCGCAGCGAGCCCCGCGAGGGGACGCGGTCTCATAAGAAAAACGGGAGTCCAGATATTACATAAGTACCAATAGTATTACTAAACAAATTAAGCACCTGCCACTTTCTATATGTATGTTCTCTGCTCTGTCTAGGGCAGGGACCAATATGAATGACCATATACTGTATTCTCTGTAAAGCCCTGCACAATGCAAAGTACTGTACTATAGTTATTATGTGATTTACAACACAGGTTAACAAAGGCGACAGTTATGTTGACATTATAGGTAGGCTGAAGCAACAGAGGGTAAAGGTGCCCATACACAGCGCTTCCGGCTTCGATGGCGACGGAGCTCCCGCTCTGAGCTCCGTACCCACCGCCCCAAACTAAACATTGAAAAGGCTCCTGGAGCTTCTAAAGTGCCTCCCCAGCCTCCTCAGCTACGTCCCCACAAGTTAACAACACCGGCAGGATGGAACGCTCCCCCGGTCCGCAACACGCTCAGACGCCGCAGCAGCAGCGGAACGACAAACGGCGAGGTGCAGGTAACATGGCGCCCGACGAGTCGGACGCCCCCTCCCTCCCTGCACATAAGAAGCTTGCGGCAGATAACCCACTGGGAGCCCATGAACATAAAGGGCTGGAATCCCCAGTAACATACAGGGAAGTAGTGGAGGCGATACACGCAGCCATGGCACCGCTGCTTACTAAAGCAGTGGATGACATCACTGCAAAGCTGCATAACCTTTCACAGAGGGTCTCCTCAAATGAAAACCAAATAGGTGTCATTGCCAATAGCTCAGCAAAAACTCAGCTGGACATCCATAAACTCACTAAGGAGAACTATCAGCTGACAAACAGAATAGAGGAACTTGAGAACAGGTCCCGCAGGAGTAATATTAGACTGGTGGGACTCCCTGAGTCTATAAAGGGCCCCGCACTGGCCCAATTTGTCCGTAACACGCTCCCCTCGCTATTAGGAATTGAAGACGCCTGTAAAGATATGGTAATAGAGAGGGTGCATAGGGTGGGCCCACCACCGACGCCACACAGACCAAGACCCCGGGTCACACTGTTCAAATGTCTCAGCTACTTGCATAAAATGGAAATATGGACAGCTTCTCGCAAGAAGAAAAACCTTACGTGGGAGGGAAATAAGCTTTTCATCTTTCAAGATTTTTCAGCAGAACTGTCCAAGTCCAGGAAAGCTTTCTCTCCTATATGCTCAGCCCTAGCTGCAGAGGGCCGAAAATTTGGCCTATTGTACCCGGCAAAATTGCGCATATATGACGGCACCTCATACAAAGACTTTATGGATCCCTTAGATGCCACAGCGTATTTGAAGGAACTCTCGCAACAGAATACAGATGACATCTCTGACACCGTCACCTGACCTCTCTGTAACATACAAATATACCTCCGATGCTTCTCTACAAATTAAGTGAACTATGACCTCAACATAGCTCCAACCCTCCGACATCAGAAGTTTGTTCAAATTACCTCCTCTATGTTTAGTTTTATATTACTTGCGGTGGAACAAATCACCGAGTGTTCTATCTACTCTATGTTACTCAACGTTTCAATATAAGTTATGTTTGATCTGGACTATATAAGTAGAATGTTGTAACGGTTTAAAGATAACATGCTAACTCACATTAAGGTAGAGGCTAAAACCCTCCTAAGATAATATTTACCTTCCCCCCCCCCCCCCTTTTTAAGCCTTTCCAAACGAGGCTGAAAAGCACATAGATATTAATAGTTTAATGAAAAGTTTGGGGTTGTGACTTCGTCGTTGCTGCCACCCCACTGTACAATGTGTTTAATTAAGATTTACATGATATTTCTCATAGGAAGTCTGGCCCCGGGATCTTCCACCCGTGGGACTCTACTGCTGTCTTCATTCTTTCCTCTTCTTCTTCTCTCCCCTGTATACCCCCATCTCTTCTGTCCCTTACCCTCCTCCCTTGAAATGGAGAATTCCCCTCCTATGTCTCCACAAAAATTTACATTAGCAGGTTCTAATGATAAAAATGTCATAGTGTCGAACAATGCTCAGTGTAACCTCAAAAGTTTAATAATAGCATCCCGTAACTTCTTTTGGTATACGCCATGACCCAGAACATTAAGATCAGTACTTGGAATGTGGGGGGCATCAATTCCCCTATTAAAAGAAGGAAAATCCTCATATACTTAAATAAGTCCCACTCTGATATAGTCTTCTTACAGGAATCACATTTAGTCACTTCGGAAGTCAAAAAATTGCAAATATTAGGTTGGACAGTTGTAACACATGCCTCTTTTTCATCTAGAGCACGTGGAGTTGTCACCCTCGCCCGTCGATCTCTCGCACTGGAGGTTCTTCAAGAAATAACAGACAAGGAAGGCAGATACGCTGTAGCTAAAGTCGAGATCCAAGGTAAACAACATATATTAGCAAACATTTATGCACCACCACCATACTCCAGGGCCTTCTATAGGACAATCATTACCCTTCTAACACCATACATGCATGAATCACTTATTATCGGTGGCGATTTCAACATGGTCTCCTCACAAATACTAGATAGATCAAACACAAGAAAAAACCCACCATCCCTGCCTAAGATAGGACTCAACTTCTTGATAGAATCACTGAATGTCATAGATATCTGGAGAGCACTGAACCCAGCAAACAAAGAATATACATGTCTATCAGCTGCGCATGGCTCCTTCTCACGTATCGACTTTCTTTTAACCTCCCCTACACTTTTCCCCTATATCACTAACTCTGACATTGCCCCTATATTCCTCTCAGACCATGCCCTAGTATCTATGGAATTAACCACCTCTACTGAAAACATAACAAAACTTTGGAAATTCCCCTCCCGCCTCCTCAAATCAAAAAAATTTATAACCCATTTGGAAGATGCGGTGGAAGATTTTAGTAACATTAATGTAGAACATCGTATGTCTAATCCCTCCTTGTTTTGGATGACTATGAAATCCGTCATAAGAGGAGATATCATTTCCTTTACCGCCGCTTCTAATAAAGAATACACTCAAAAATATCTGACTCTACAATCCGCATTATCTAATGCATATTCACTATTTCAACAAAACCCAACACCAGCACTTAAAGAAGATTATGTGCTAGCCAAAAACCAACTAGAAGGATACATATCTGAAGCAGGGGAAAGACATTTATTTGCAATAAATTACAGATTCCACAGACACGGTAACAAAACTGGAAAAATCTTATCTAACCTTCTGAAGGGTACGATAAAACCCTCAATAGTCCATCCACTACGCACTCCACAAGGCCCCCTCACAAAGTCTAATGAAGAGATTGCCCAGGTCATGAACCAGTTCTATACAGACCTATACACCTCCTCTGCAAAACCCACTATTGCCCCTGAAAAGAACCAAACAATACAGCCAGCTATCACACACTACCCCACACCTCTATGGGAAAACCTACGATTCCCTTCTATAACTCCAGCCATGGCCGCTCAAATAACTAACCCGATCACTTCCTCTGAAGTGGAAAAAGCCATTAAAAATCTAAAACATAACAAAGCACCTGGCCCAGATGGGTATTGTAGCACCTTTTATAAACTCTTACAACCAAAAATCACCCCAATACTAGTAGACCTTTTTAATCAGATAATAGAAACAGACACCACCCCCTATCACTTTAACTCCGCAGTCATAAAAATCCTCCCTAAACCCGGCAGGGATCTTTCCCTCCCGGGCTCATATCGCCCAATATCACTATTAAATCTAGATTACAAGCTACTAACTAAGATAATTGCAGAACGTCTTAAAACTATTATCCCCCATATAGTTCATCCCGACCAAACAGGATTTATTTCCGGACGTCACTCCACTGTTAACGTCAGGAAAGTGATTGCAGCCTTATCCCTTCTACACACCCAAAATCCTCCCACAGATATGCATATTCTCTCATTAGACGCCGAAAAGGCATTCGATTTAATTGAATGGCCCCATTTATACCACACACTTTCCTGTTTTGGATTTCCACCCAACTTTATAAACACACTGAGCACCTTATACCATAACCCTCTCTCACAAATTTCATGCAACGGCTTTTTGTCAACACCGTTCCAAATAGGTAGGGGTACAAGGCAGGGGTGCCCCCTATCCCCATTACTTTTTGCTATTGCCTTGGAGCCACTTGCTATGGCTCTTAGACTCTCCCCTACATACAGGGGCATACCCGTCGGCAGCAGGGAGCTGAAAATCTCCCTGTTCGCGGACGATATGCTCCTGTTTATATCGGACCCTATCCCATCAGTGCAAGAAATTCTGAGATTAATAGAAGAATTTGGTTCCACAGCAGGCTATAAAATTAATATCTCAAAGTCTGAGATCCTCCCATTGAATACTTCTAATTCACAATCTCCGCAACAGTCCCAAAATTTACCATTCAAAATTACTACATCCCACTTCAAATACTTGGGCATTCAAATCCCAAACAACACAGCAAAGTTATATGAGATAAATATAAAGACCACAATAACAAAAATTATTACCCAACTGACGGGATGGCACGATCTTCCACTATCACTACTAGGGCGACTATCAGTCATTAAATCCATAATTTTCCCCAAACTCCTTTACACATTACAACTATTACCTTTCAAATTATCCGCAGCAGACGACAAAAAACTCAAAAAAACTATTACACACTTCATATGGCAGGGGAAAAAGCCGAAAATAGCATATGCCAAACTAACTATGGATAAAACAAATGGCGGCACAAATACTCCAGATTTCAGTGCATACTCTATGGCCATTCTCACAAGGGTGGCAGCCGACTGGATATTGGAAAAGAATGTATACACTGATATATCACTAGAGTCCGAAATTTTCCGCCCATATTCATTAAACGCTCTACTACATACAGAAAAGTCTCTTATCCCTCCCCATGTCCTGTCTCATCCACTCTTCCACGACACATACATCAACTGGTCCAAAATTCACAAAAAGTTAAAGGGTACCTACTCCAAGTCAGCTCATGTCACTCTTTGGGGTAACCCATCCTTTCCTCCTTCTCTCACGAACACATGTTTTCTCCAGTGGAAGGCGAGGGGGCTATGCGCAGCTAACCAAATGTTCGATCCAGGAGGCAATATTCTCCCTTTCTCCACCCTTAAGGACACCTACGGCCTCCTCAATACACATTTTTACATGTATTTACAGGCAAGACACTACGTCACAGCTCTTCAAAAACGGCCAAGTATACCCTCACCTATTTCCCCTCTGATGCTGCTACTCCAGAAATGGAAAAAATCCCCCTTCAAATTAAAACATATATACAATCTGCTGATAACCCCACAGACACCAACACTACTAACTAAATTATTACATTCCTGGCAGAAAGACATTCCCACCATCACATCCTTAGACACTCTACTACATCACTATCCCAAGATACAAAAAACCCTGGGATCGGCTTACTTACAAGAGGTACACCTCAGAATGCTACACAGAGCGTATATGCCTCCATCTACGAGAGCTCATTTTGACTCGTCTGTGGATTCGGCGTGCATCCGGTGCGGGAGATCGAGGGCTGACTTCATCCACTGCTTCTGGGACTGCCCCAAGGTTAGAAGATTTTGGAGCAAGATATATATGTTTATAAACACAAAATTTGCTTTGTATTTGAAACCTTCTCCAGCTGCAAGTCTTTGCTTAGATTACTCTGAATGGTCCAACCTCCCCAATTGCACCCCTCTGATACCTATGTTTAATATGTTATTTACAATAGCCAAAAAACTGATACTCAAACACTGGACGGTGAAAACGGTCCCTTCAATGTTACAAGTACATAGCATGATGATCCAACATATATACTATGATAGGAAGACGTGGCTATCACAATCCCCACGTTCTTCTGCTCACTTTGATTCTAAATGGTCCCCATATATATCTACCCTGAATCCAGAACTCCGAAACAAAATTGTCACATCTTTTGACATTTCTAAGTGGTCTATGCTATCCTCAAACTAACACAGCTCTCCTCCTCAGTCATATCATGGCATTAATGCTGGAAACTGGAATGTCGAAGACACAATCAATATGTGTATAGTTCTTTATATAATCTCTCCATTGAGATAACAATGCTAGAACACTATGACTAGATTGACTAAGGTTAACCACTTGATACCCCCCCCCCCCCCCCCCCCCCCATCCTTCCAAGCCTATATCAATCCCTTACTGAAAATACGTAGGGGACATGGTGTTGCTATAAACGGTGCTACTCAATTTTATTTATCCCCACCCTGACTATATTTACCCAGATTATTTGATATATGGTGATGCAACTTTTCATAAATCTGTTACGACACTACTAAGCCAAGCAAAAGAGACAATTCTCCGGACATACCCCCCCCCCTCCCCCACCCCCCCCCCCCCCCACCCCCATTACTCCCTATTTAAAGGTTATAGACTAGGTGAACAATGACTGTGTTAAAATTAATATAATGCAATGTGTTGTATACTTTTTCTTCTCGGATGAACAACTAATTACCAGAATTGTACAAAAAACACATTTATTATTGCTTCAAATGTCACCACGTCACGATTCAATTTGATTGTTTATTTGATATGTGAAAATTCAATAAAAACGTATTTAAAAAAAAAAAAAAAAAGGTGCCCATACACTAGTAAGATTTATCTTCAGATCTGACTGGTTGGAACAAAAACCTGGTTATGGATGAGTGACAGTTTGTCAGTTTTCCAGCATTTCCAAGCAAATGGTCAACTGTCATTTGCTCTCATCCATAACCATGTTTTTGTTCCAACCAGGCAGATCTGCAGATAAATCTGCGTGTGTATGGCCACCTTTAGGGTTAGGTTGCGTCAGTGGAGCTTTATAGTTAGGACTGTTTCACATGCCCCGCACGGCCAAGAAGCCGTGCCGTACGCAGAAGTTTACAATGCTCGGAATGGCCACTTCCGTGACCGTCCCGTGTGAATGTACACAATCCTGTCCATTGTTAACTTCTGTTTGTCAGACCAACAAACATTGTGATGCAAGGAAGGGGGTATATAATACTCTCCACCAGCACTGGCACTTTATACAGCCTGAGGAAGGAGAGTACTATCTCCGAAACGAATTGCTGTTGCCACGCTGGTGCACTTTCCAAGGACTGCACTTTTTTGGCACTTTGACGCATTTGCACTTTGTAACCGGGATCCTGACCCCAAGCCTTCTGCGGTGGTGCTGGAGATCTTATCATTAAGTTAAGCCCACCACAGCCACCATTTTGGGTGAGGTATTTGTTTTTTTATTTCCTGTCAATAAAAGTTGTTTTTAACAATAACAACTCCAGGCTATTTCATATTCTTTTCCATTCAACTTCTGTGTATGGCACGGCTTCTTGTCCATGCGGGGTTTCGCCGCCTGGCATCAGACGGAGCGTGTGAAACAGCCCTTAGACATTAGAGGAAGGATAGGTAAGGTTACAATAGGGGAGGTTAGGATTAGGCATAAGGACATGAGTTAGGGGGTATGGATACACTAAGTGCTGTAAGTGATGCACAATGAGCCTATATTCATCAAGCAGTCACCACCAAACTCAGAAGACACAGCTCAGCTAGACCCACTGAACCAGGTAATGCATCACTAAACCACCAGGGACATTCCAATCATGTTGATATTACATTCATGTAGACATGATGATGTCATTCAACATAAGCATGCCAGGCATGGCCATTTGCTGCATATCCACATTATGACAATACAAGTTGCGTATACCTTATCCAAAATATCCCTTATTCATAGTCTCCAGAATGCAATTCCCCCTACTGGGGACATCTGTAACAGCACTACTGAGGACATGATATGTAACTGGCACTACTGGGGACATCTGTAACAGCACTACTGAGGGGACATGATATGTAACTGGCACTACTGGGGACATCTGTAACAGCACTACTGAGGACATGATATGTAACTGGCACTAAATATGGGCAAGAAAATGATTGCTTGGCATTTTGTTTCATACACAAATAAAATATATTTATGTGCATTTATGTGTTTGATGTGTTTGTACAACATAAATGCAAGATACCTCAAGATACATCATTGAAATATAAAAATATTCAGAAATACAGAATAATCCATTATCCAATATTCTTCTGATCCCGAGCATTTTAGATAAGGGATACTCAACCTGTATCAACATTCTCATAACAACATTATTAATGTCAACAAAACATACATCACCCTCTCAGAATGTTATAAATAACTTAATTACTGATAAAACTTACACATTTTCTAATTAGCAAAATAAAAATATATTAGCACACGTTTTGTTTCCAAACTGTCCTCAGTAATAATACACATTTTTATGCAAAGCTTATTTTTTAATACATTCCACCATCTGTGAAGTTGCTGATGCACTGGAAAAATAGGCTTAACTTGAGCCTTGGAACTTTAAGCTTTGCAGCAGTTGAACTTTTCCGTTCTCCCCAGATCTTTAATAAGGTTGTCAGAGCTGATCAGGCAGCTGCCAGTGTGCTGCAGACCTCCTGAGATGTGAAGTAGTTTTCATTCATCATAATAGAGCCAAATAATTGAAGCAATCCGCGTGCTCCGGGGTAACTCTGTCAACTGTCATACATACTCGGTTATGATACTTGTCTGTTCGCATGGCTCAGGTTTTTTGGTGTTCTCATAGAGGCTACATCGAAGTCATAAATGATTGTTCTTTTTATATGCAGGTTTTTGTGTTGTTATTGTTTTAAAAAAATGTAGGAGGCTTAAGGGGGAGTGTTTTGATGCCTTTCTCCAAATCCCTGGGAAATGGCGTGTTCTTATAAAAAAAACAAAAACAAAAAAAAACATAACTTTGCATTTTTCATGAGCATACATATTAATGTGTATAAGAAGAAACATAAAGGTTGTCTATCCCTTTCAAACGAAACTTCATCTCAATTAAGCTGCAGAAAGGAAAGCAACTCCGTGTCCACTGCCCAGGCAACTGAGCAGTCAGTCTCCGTCAAATAGGAATTTGAATAATATATTCACTAAGAAATGTTAAAGCAGATTTCACTTATCTGCAGCAGATGGAGAGCCCGTAGAATGCAATATGAGATAATACCAACAGCCTCATCTCAGGCATTTACCAATGCAGCTCTCATTTACATGCCATTAGAGAGCTATCCAGGATAGGGACATCTTCTCCAAAAAATGGGAAATGTCACAGTTAATAATAATTATTGAATAATGGTAATATCTATAATAGTAGTGGTAATCTAGTAGTAGTATTTATTTACTTTGCAGTACCTGTAACTAAAAAGTACATTTTAGAGAAAATGTAAATCTGATTCAGGCACATATTCCATTGCATACCACGTTGATCTGGGTGGACCCCTTCCTCTGGCAGCATGCTGTGTGATTGTTACCATAACATACTGACATACAGCCGTGAACAAATCATGAAAAGAATAGTACTGTATAAGAGTTATATTTAGTCAGTGTTCTGTAAGTACCGTAATAACTGAAGTCAATAGTTTAACTACATTATGATGAATCACTCTCTTTGTGAATGTTGTAAGTCCAGAATTAAAGACATACAGTACTGTATTTTATTTTTCGGAAACACTTTTTTATTGAAGTCTGTAGTTGTTATGGAAGGCTATCCACTACATGATTTAGTAATTCTAGAAAGCAATACGTTTGCGCACTAAAGAAAGATACTTGAAAAAATCTGCGTTGCAGATGAATTAGATCCTGATCTTCCAAACCTCAGTGTACAGTATTAAGAGGAGTATTCATTCCAGACCATTGCTTCCAATAGTCGGTCCTATTCAATACCATCAATACCATCCAGGACCTATTCAATCCCGGCAGTTTTGAAAAGCCGAATCTACATGGGTGGAAACGGTCGTTAAATTGTTTAATTAGTGTCCGTTTCCTCCTAAAAATCTATGGATTCACCGATCCATGACTTTTCCTACTTTAGGAATATTTCCGAAGATAAAAAAAAAAAAACATTGAATAGGTCGAAAGAGAATTCAACTATTACAGTATAGGGGAAAACGGACAAGATTTCCAACTCTCTGGAATATTTGCAGGGATTGATTACCCCATAAATCTGTAACCACAGAGATGCACATAAGAGCAATTAAATACAGTAGCTACCAACATTTTTTAAATTCTGCAGTCTGTGCATACATCTATTGCTATGATGCATAGCGCGTCCCCATAACATACAGTATAGTGGCTGCATTTCCTGCAATGGCAGTAGTTCCACCACTAATACCCTTTTCAGATCTTTGCTGGGTTTTGCTTACAGTATGTCTGGAAAGCACCAGCCCAGGAACATGTTCCTGGATCTGCGCCCCTTCTATTGACCAGGGTTTTTCCCAGTGACTTTCATCAAGGGTAGATAACTCAGTTTAAACCTGAATGGAGTGAGCTGGGAATTTACTACCAGATCGCACCTAGAAACATTGATTGGGGTTTGCGGCTGCCTTGGGTAGTCGGGCATACTGCTGCGGGGAGGAGGCAGGGTCCATGCTCCAGTGTGTAGTAGAGGGTGAGGCACCCTAGCCACCAAGATGCTGTCCTTTGTGGTGAGGGCTGGTGGTGTGTGTGTGTGTGTGTGTGTGTGCGTATGCATCATGTATGTATGTGTGTATAATATGAGAGAAGCCAGGAAGCCCTGGCCTGTAGAATGCCAGGTTAGATCAGGCTTATGTCTGAAAGAGGAAGAGCAGGGATATTCCCAGGTCTCAGGTGTAGTGTGAAAGGGGGTCTCGATCAAAAAGCCAGGCCTGAGCAGGGAAATTCCTGAATGGTAATATTGGTACTTGTATGTTCAAGAGTTCTCACATGTATGATTATTACGTACAGCAAATATATTTAGAATCTAAAAATAGTACATATTATGGAGACAAATATAGAAATTTACAATATAATTTTCATACAGTAATTATGAGCTGTAAAACCAGTAAGCCCTACCTCTGTTACAGATGTATTAAAATGTATTTTGTTCATCCCCCTATTATATTCTGTCCACCCACTTCAGCATTTCTTTCCCTGACTGCATTTTGTTATCTAGCACTGGCACAGCCTGCAGATCCCAACAAGCTATGTGTTGCATAGCAATTTCTTTACATTGAGCAGTGCAGCAAACACTATATTAAGTGAATGCATTATGAGGAGCTGCTGCTTGGAAATGTCTCTCTTCCAAAAGATACATTATAATTATGCTATTAAAGTCCCTACAAAATAAAGGGCAAGACATTCCTCCCTAGTTATACCACTAATGTTATGTTTTGAATTTTATCTGCATTGTAGATCATTCATGTCTTTAAATACTGTGTTTATTGTAATATTGTATTTGCTTTACTCTACAGCTACAATCAGTACACACACACATACATTTTATATATGCCATTTTCTGTCAGATCTGCGTATGTGCATTAGAGTGAGTCATCTAGTGCTCAGACTTTGTAGCGCTGCACTGCGTAGTGCTGCTGCCGACAGAGAGGAGTAGGCAAAGATGGAGGAAGCTACGCACAAGCCTCTTTCTCTCTTAACCCTTCGATTGCCAACATCTCTGAGAGAGATGTGCATAATATCCACTAAAAATGGCAGCGTCGCTCCCATTTACGCTCCCACTCACAGTTATATAAATTCAAATAAAAAATGTTGTGTAAAAAAAGATTGACGAAATTTAATGCCGGCCGAGATCAGCGGCAGTGGGAGATGTCCGCCGAACTCTGACGTTTTGTTAAAGAGGAATTAACTTACAAGGCATGGAAGTACTTTTAAAAGAGAGAGCATCCAATCCCAAAAGTGCCTACCTATTGACTGAATGGTGTGCAGCTGCCTTGCTGCACACCCTGAGGTAAGCACCTGCTTGATCAGCTGCAAAGCAACAGGGAACACTATCATCCCCGTTTCTAAGGGGTTTATTCTAGTTCATTCTTTCTGACAAAATCCTTCTTAGATGGACAAAACCATGTGTACTGCAGGGGGGCAGATGTAACATGTGCAGATAGAATTAGATTTGGGTGAGTTATTTTGTTTCTGTGCAGGGAAAATACTGACTGCTTTATTTTACACTGCAATATAGATCTCACTTTGAAGAAAAACCCCACCCAAATCTAATTCTCTCTGCACAAGTTACATCTGCCCCACCCGCAGTGCATATGGTTTTGTCCATCAAGAAGGATTTTGTCAGAAAGAATGAACTAGAATAACCCCCTATGTGATCAGTGGCTCCCCGGCCTCCAGCCGCTACGCCCGGAAGAGCCATAGCATCCCGGTCACCAGGCAACAGCCGAGAGCTGCGTCCCCGGAGCGCCACAGGGGAGGCTTTTCAATCTCTGCTGATATTTCTGACAGTGGAAATATCATCAGTTCAGTAATCAATCCCAGTCAGGACTCGCCATGCTGGCCAGGACTCTCCTGCTACAGACCCGCCTCTCGATGGAGGCAAGTCTGTATTGTCGGAAACAGCCATGTATTGTCAATCCACAGTCTTTACGATACTCGACAGCCAGAACATTGAATTCCTGCTGTTGAGTTGCAGTCAGAAGAAAGTCGTAATCCCAGATGGAATACACCCCCATTGGGTTAAAGCGAACTAATAATCAGTCCAAAAAGGTTTTGAGTGGACATAAGTGATCACCACCAGAGGAATGAATTATTTGGAGTACTGTGCAAACTCTGAGTTTTGCAATATCAGTTAGTGGTATAGTCCAAATAATGGAGATGGTTAAATAAACCACCGTTGACCAATTATGGAAGCTGGTTCAGGCTCTGAGAATGCTCTTATAGCCCAATGGGTGAGTAAAGGTAAGTACAGTATACTTACCCTGATGACACCTGGGTGCGGCACCACTCTCCCTGCACCCAGCTAGTGACACAACTAGTACATCATACAAATAATTGTGCTTGGAAAAATTTATTGTGTGGGTAATTGTAGCAGAATTAGAGATAAAAGACGTTTTGCAAGAAATAAAAAGAAATGCACATTCACAAAAGCATTTCACTTTTGACATAATCTAGAGAAACTGTTTTAAAATTACCTGAGGGGAAATGAAAAGATTAATAAGCTTTACAGTAATGGTGCATAGACAACCATTAAACCGCAAAGGACAGAAAATGCATTTATAGGTCCGATGTTTCCTTTCAACACAAATAACTACTTAACTAACAGTAAGGAATATAAACATGTTCTACAGTATTTAATCAACCAACATCCTTGTTTGCTACAAAACATGTGAAATAATATTAGATATGTATTCATTCAGTATTTGGACTAATTTTATTAGTGATATATTTTTCTAATCACTCATTGTCAAATAATTTAATTAAGAAATTGGCAACTGCCTTTTTAACCCTTTCAGTGCCAACATCTTTGTAAGAGATGCGCAAAATATTTGCTAAAAATGCCAACATCTCTTTGAGAGATATCTGCTTAAAATACCAAAGTCACTCACATTTCCTATATAAGGTAAACATTACAGGTCATCATATTGAAGAAAATGTTTGCTTGGCAATTTTCACACCAATTTTGACAAATTCGCTTGGCACTTAAAGGGTTAATAACTGTTTAGTTGAGAATTTGGTACAATTACAACATCAGTAATAGTGTAACAAATGTGTATGGTCTGCAGTATGAATGTGCAAACTCTCCATCTAACTGTATTTTGAAAAGACTGGCCAGATGCTGATTGGCTGAGCATCCGGCCAACCAGCGTCTGGCCAGTCTTTTCAAAATCAGCATTGATTCCCGGCAAATAGCGCTACAAGCTCCCAGTCCCCGCTGCTCAGATCGCCCATCATCACCGCTGCCTGGACGTCAATGCTGCTGCACATAGGTGTGTGTGGGGGAGGGGGAATGAAGAAATGCACTATTTTTTTTTTTCAATGAAGTTAACATTAATTAATTAATATTAAATTAATCAGAAATACACTCTATACATTGGTAATCTGGTAAATGACTATACTAGCTGCAAATGTTTATTTTTTAAAGGAATACCTACATACTGTAGGTGCATAGAGGCTCATTTCCAGCAAAAAAACAGTGTTCCATCTGCTGCAAACTACCCCAGCCCACAGTGCTGCTGAGTCAAGTACTCCGGCACAACTTTCCCAACCACACCTGAGACCGCTGCGGTCACCTGCTATTGGACATAGGTCCCTACAGGGATCTATGGTTTATAGGGTTCCCTTCAGATACCCTTAAGCCCCGCACTAAGGCCAGGCAGAGTGATACCTCGCTGGCCTATTCCTGTGAGCTAACCAGGACTGTACATTTGCATTTCATATTAATTATATTAATTAATAAAAACCATTTATTTTTACATCACTGACTACCTCTCATTCTTTAGTGGTTGATATTCTCTAACAGATAGTATTATCTCTCCTTCTGGTTAATTTCTCAGGGTACTGGACATACCCTATACACAGCAGCTCCCCATAGTCCCATTTACCCCTCATTGGTCCAATCAAACAATGGTGACACCCCTTACGCTAACAGATTCGAGCGCTATTGCCACAAATACCTATCTCTATGAAGCACATTTACATACCTAACTTTTGTGTTTTTTAAACCACCAGGTGGGTGTGGCACTAAAATGAAAGTTCTCTTTTTCTGTCCATTTTGACAATATAATCGAACCCACAAATGTGATGCTCCAGATACTTAACTAGCTCAAAGAAAGGCCAGTTTTATAGCTTTTCTAGAGTAGCACCACTTATATAGGGTGTGTAGTCTAGAGCCCTTCTCTATATGAATGAGAAGTAGCCAGTAGCTTTGAACATGTAACACTGCTGGCTGCTGTTCCTTCATTAAGTCTTCTCCACTCGTAAATTGATCTGATTCTTAAAAGTTCTTGTTCAAGAATAACATATGTGAATGTTATCCTGTACTTGGGATGCAGGACACAGCCCTAAGCCCTGGGATGTAGTTTGTGCTGATAAAATACTACCGATGATTTGAAAGGCTCATAAATGACATCAATCCCTATTATAACTAGCTACTGACATTGCACAGCTGTATTTCTCAGCTCAGCCAGCAGTAAGTCTGTGGTGCGGCATGATCCTCCTTTTCTTATGCCTTACATCCCTCACACATTTTTCAACAAGCTCAGCTACAAAGAAAAAAAAGGAGAGCACGCAGAAACAGGTTGCCCATATTGCAGCGTTGGAAAGGCAGTGGGTCTAATGAAAGACTACATACAGCAAAGAACATTGACTATAGAATGAGTACAGACTGTTGGGATAATCATTATTTATTTATTTACGGTTTCTTATGTAGGGCAGCAGATTCCGTTTACAATTGTAGACAGCGATAGAACAATCTGGATAACAACAGACAGACTTGGAGGTAATCATTCATATATTTTAATCATAATGTACTATCAAACTGTGCAGAACAGGACAACTCAATGTAGAAATCATACAAAATTTGAATTGTATATCAAGGGAACAGATTTTTTAGGAGAATTTAATTCACATCGTTGATCACCAACCATAAAAATCCTTACTGCACATTTTCTATTGCTGTGGATGTGTTGTACTTACATATAATTTCCCTACATCACAACGTACTGTACACAATATCTTCAAACAGTTCAAACAGTTCTGTAGATATGCAGTAAAATAAGACACTGCTAGAGTAAATACACGATGCACTAGTTATGTAAGAGTTGCATAAGACAGACTGGCCTCTGTAATGTATGATCACCATGCAGAACATACAGTAGCTGTACAGCTTCAAGCTAAGACATCCTCACCATGGCCCTTATTCTGATCGGTGCGGAAATTCCCGCTTGCGTACGGGCCGCCGATGTTTATCTTCTGCGCATGTGCAGAGGTCACTCTGCGCATGTGCAGGCGATTTCGCCGCAAGGATTCTCTATACGCCGCACAGGGGGCGTAGAGGGGCGTGAGGGTCTACTTATCCTCATTACCCTATGCATACGCCCAGCGTTTCATGGGCGTTCCCATGCAAACGCGGGGCGTATGCATGGTAATGAGGCCGTGACGCGTGGGTACGGGGCGGGCATCTGACATCGCCGGATGTCAGCTGCCCGCCCCCATACAAGATTTCACACGGACAAGTGTCCGTGTGGTCTTGTGTTGCGGGACCTGGTGGAGCGTGCGGCCCTGCATTCGATGTTCGGCGACCATCGAATGCAGGGGCTGCTCCCACCATGGAGGAGGCGTATCCCCGTCCAATTTCATGCGGATCGCCACATATCCGCGTACGGACGGCCGTGGCGATCCGTATGGAAGGCGGGGATTCGCCTGGTGCGTTGGAGCCGCATATGCGGCTCCGGCCGCACCAACCAGAATAAGGGCCCATATGATGCACTGAAATTCCTTACCAGATATTGATTCCGGGCACAATGCAGCAGGGCCTGACAAGCATCTCACGCTTATTAATGAGGTGCATTGCAGGAAATGCGCTCATTTGAATATTGAAGTTTCATGAACTAACTCACAACGTTTTCTTTTCCTGTTCATTTTTGAAACTTTTTAGCATACCATCTGGAGAGTCAGCTGCTACGTTGCATAATTACCCACTGTAATTATTTATAAAATATATATTGATGTAATAATAGAGAATTTGCCAATTAGTAAAACAAAAGTATCCAAGAGTTTGAGCATTTCTATTTTAAGGCCATAATAATAGGGAATATAAAAACAAAGGGACTTAATTGTCAGTGTCAGAAGACAATTACAGGACGGTGTGTGCTTGTAAATTGCTTCTGATGACTGTATAATAACTGACAGTACTCCCTGACCATCATATTGCTAGAGGACATTACAGCACTGAAAAAGAAGAAAAATAGAAAGTCTCAAGGCTCAATCTTAGAGTCCTTGCAGCCTCAATATTGATGGAGGATCAGTGGAATATCTCCATTGTAGAGCTTGCGAAGAGAGAAAAATATTGATGGTGCTTGACTCCGTGCATGACGTGTCCAATGGTGATCAAAAGTGTCGGAATAAAGAAAATAAAACAACGTGTAAGGTTCCACAATTAATATATGGTGTGAAATTGTTGTTTTTTTTTTAAAGTGGAGGAGGGTGGGTCTCGTAACAGACTCACGTAATAGTGGGTGAAACCAAGTGTATAAAAGGTTTCTTTATGTGGGAACACCTTCAGTGTTAGCTTCGAAACTGGGCAGTGGTAAAACTGAGTACCATACTCACAGTGAGATTAGTATATTGACTCCTATAAAGGTTTCTTTAAAACGTCCACTTGTTCACGATTCCATTATGATATGGCTCGTTTGGGGTGTTAAAAGAGGAAAGAGGGGTATGTGTAAATAATAATGCTCAAATTCTGAGATATCATAGAAGCAGAGGGATCCAGTATGGCGTACCCAACTAACAAGAAAACATGTATAGCCGTGTCTATCAAGCAGTGGCGTAACAATTAGGCCGCAGCCCCCGCGGTGGCGGGGAGGCGCCGGGGGGCTGCGGGCGCTGGTGGATCTCCGCCAGCTCCCCACTGCATGTGGGTGCAGCGGGAGCTGGCAGGGGGGTCTGTGCGGCGCGGAGGTACCTGTTTAAGGGAGAGCCTGGAGGTCCCTGCGCCTGCGGCGCTGAGTATGATGCTGCCGGGGTCCCTGCAGTGAAGTGGAAATAACGCGCTATCTCCGCTGGAGATAGCGCGTTATTTCCACTTCACTGCAGGGACCCCGGCAGCATCATACTCAGCGCCGCAGGCGCAGGGACCCCGGCAGCATCATACTAGGCGGCGCAGGGACCTCCAGGCTCTCCTTTAATACAGGTACCTCCGCGCCGCACGGACCCCCCTGCCAGCTCCCGGGGGGGTCCTTTAACGGGGGGGGGGGCAGCTGCAAAATTGTCCGGGGGGGGGGGGGGGGGGCGGTGAAATTGTCCCGGCGGGGGGGCGCAAAAGTTTTAGTTACGCCACTGCTATCAAGGTTTCTTTTTAGGGGGACCACCAAGAGTGAAAGGTTTCTGATCTAAAATGATGCGTGCCGTACTTACGAAACGATATATGGAGATACTCCTATATATATATTATATGAGTATCTCCATATATAAAGAATCAGTGGGTTTACGTGCCTGATATGCCGATGTTTAGTGCTGGAAAAAGGCTATTCACTTGAAAAGCCTATCCCTGTGCCGCTGCAGGGTTATAAGCCACGGGGTCCATAATTGAATACATCCATATATGCCTATTTTATCCATTGTTACAATTTCTGCTTCAAATTGAAAAAAAAAGAAAATTCAAACCACTTTAAAAACTCCTGAAAAGTGAATCTGCCATTACTACATCTTTAACCAGTGCAATACACAGCCTAAAGCTGGACATACATCAGAACGACCAGCTTACGATCCAGACCTTGTCACGATTTCCTCGGCAGCTTCCCAGACACACAATAGATCTTATCTGTGTAATTTCACATAAGATCAGTCGTAAGATCTGCAACTCCTAGCACACTGGTCGTTAGCAGCATCTTCAGATCTTAAGCTGGCCATACATTTGAATGACCTGCATACGATGCAGGTGTATGAACGATCGAACAATCGTATGTTCTATAAAGCACATATGATCTGCTTACGACCGCAAGTCATACCGACCGAGTATGAAATCGTTCTAACGTATGGCCAGCTTTAATATCCTTAATGTAAGACATCGTCTGGGTGTCTCTGACAAGCATTTGAATACGGTTGGTTTTCAGGTGCCCTAGTTTCCTCCCACCACCCAGACATATTCTAGCACATTCACTGGACTTTGGCAAATACATAAAAAAAAAAATAACGCTACTATGTATGTGTAGATTGGAAATATAGATTGTGACCTGGGGCAGGGACTGATGTAAATTTTAAAATATTCTCTCTTAATGTGGGTACACACTAGGCAATATGTAATACACTTATCAGGCACATTGTCTACTGTTACATTGTTAACTGTGTACCCATCTTAAAGTGCTGCGGACTATGGGCCTTATTTTGGTTCATTCTTTCTGACAAAATCCTTCTTAGATGGGCAAAACCATGTGCACTGCAGGGGGGGCAGATGTAACATGTGCAGAGAGAATTAGATTTTGGTGGGGTTTTACTTCAAAGTGAGATCTATATTGCAGTGTGAAAATAAAGCAGTCAGTATTTTCCCTGCACAGAAACAAAATGACTCACCCAAATCTAATTCTCTCTGCACATGTTACATCTGCCCCCCCTGCAGTGCACATGGTTTTGTCCATCTAAGAAGAATTTTGTCAGAAAGAATGAACCAAAATAAGGCCCTATGAGCCCCGATTCAGACCTGATTGCTAATTAGCGACTTCGCAATTCAGCCGATTATGGAATGACTGCATGCATGCATCAGCTGCATGGTGCATGAGCTGCCACAATTACCAACAAAATTTCTAACCGCTATGTAGTCGCAGTTTGATTGACAGGAAGCCAGCAATGGGGAGCGGAAACCTGACGTTTTCTGGGTGTGTTTGAGAAAACGCAGGCGTGCCCAGGTGTTGCGTAACGCAGACATGTTCACAAGGTATGTGGCCAGGATGCCGGCATTCAGTATACCAACACCGGCATCCCAACTGCCATCAGAACACAGATGCTTCAACATCGAAAGAGATCAGGATGATGATATCAGAATACCGACAGCCGACATTCCGAATGTAAGTATGCCATGGCAGGATAGGTTCAGGCTGGGATAGGGGGGTTTAGGTTTGTTGTTTATACATTTTAATGTCATATAAATTGGATTTTTGTGGCATTGAGATGGTAACAATATCTAAAGCTGCTGATTGTTTTACTAAGAGAGGAATAACAACTGACTAAAAGAGTCAACTCAGTTGTTTCCTCTGGAAGACTCACTTAAATCAAAAGAGGAAAATAAGTAGAGTCTTAATAATTTAGAAACAGAAAACAAAATGTTCAGTGTGGTCATCTTTGCCAAAGGAAAAGGACAAAGTGAATAAGGAAATAATAATAATAACCAAGCAAAAAGGAGGTGCCAAAATGTAAACATTTTTGTAAGATGACAAAATTAGAGGCCTACTGCAATTCAGGATTGTAAATCTGACAGTACATAAATCCCACCGTTTAAATACAAATCCAATAGTGTGGGGTCTGACCAGGAACATGTGCAAAACAGGTCTTGCGGTATTCCTTGCAGCCCCCTCTCAGCCTCAAAATGAGGCAGAGTGGTGGCATGACGGATCTAGTGTCTGAGTTGCATACCCTCCAACATTTGAGGAGTACAAATCGGTACAACTGCGGAAAAGGGGCGTGGCCACGAGTAAAGGGGGCGTGGCCACGACCCCTAAACTAAAAAAAAAACCACTGCATCTGTATGAGGTGAGTAGGCTGCCCAGTGCCTACCTGTGTCCATCAGGCTGAGAGCAGTCAGCGGCAGTTGGTGTGCAGGGGCTGAGACTGTATTCATGCAGGTGGCCTGGGACGAAGCCTGCTAGAACACACACGTAGGGGGAGAGAGGTGGTAGAGGGAGAGAAATGCTGCTGCTTACTGGACACACGGCACATAGGAGGAGGGCGGGGGTGGCTCTGTCATTAACAGTCAGAGAGAGGGTGAGCCGCTCTTCCAACTGTCTCCTGCACTGCACTATCCTGTCATATACTGTGAGTGTGACAGGCTCAGCGCAGCCAGTAGCAGCAGCGGCGGGGCACAGCAGCAGAGTCGGCACTCGGCAGGGCAGGCGCAAACTGGCTCGCGTCGTGATAGGGTGTGAGACATGGCACCCTAAGCCCTCTGGAAGTTGTAGTTTGGTCGGCCACTCCCCCTCCCCGAAGAGCAGCCGGCTGTGAAAGAATAAAACTACAAACCTATGCATGCCAGTTTGTCGGAAGCCAGAGGAGGAGCCAGTTATCAAAAAAAACGGTACATTCGGTACACTTTGATTTAGCCGGTACAGACCGTTAAAAAACGGTACTGTACCGGCTAAATCGGTACAGTTGGAGGGTATGGAGTTGTCGAACCCAGACATACTGACGTCATTCAGACATATGCTGGTACACACTTCATACATCCCAACATGAATGCTCTATTCCTTGACTTCCCCCTTAATGTATAATTATTATCACCTGTGTGAAGCCCCGTTCTTAACAATATACCTGTAAAAAACAGGTGATGGCAATCATAAATTAAGAGGGGAGTCCAAGAGCAGAGCATTGTGTCCCTCCTGGAATGGGTCATGGTGGGGGTGGGAGGTATGCACTTGCCCACAATATATTGGCTGTTAAATTGAATGGACAATACAGTATATCAGACAGTGTGTACTCAGCACATTATTAAACAATCCACTAATCGTTGATTGTATTTACAGATAGACAAATTCTAAATATAATTGTTCTGGGTCTTCAAGTGCTTTGCAACTACCAACTTACTATTTTCTCATGTAATTACAGTAGCTTAGTAATAAAACACCCAAGCACTATTACATATCTAAGAAACAATTAAATGAAGAATAGAACTGGTAAGTAATAACACTCAAAAAAGTGCTGGTTGACCTTTTTTTTTATAAGGTGAAATTGATGCCCTATTATCTTCTGAAAATACAGATGTATTTCTAGTGTCATCTGCATGGATCTTATAAAATCAAGTGATAACACGAAGGTAATCTCTGCTAATTCCAACTTTAAGGGCCTACACACAGGGAGAGTTGCTGAGCATTCTGATCGATGCTAGATCACTCAGAGTGCTCAGCAACATCGTTGTGTCAGTGTTGTGTGCGGAGTGATCTGTCAGGGCCAGTGGTCTGCGGTGAGAACACAGGCCCTGTACCGCAAGTATGTACATTTATCCAGCATGCTGGATATTAATCACCGGCGATATTGAATCGTGGGGCCACGCATAGCTATCACTATGGCCCCTACACACGGAGCGATGTAGGGGTATTTTAATAGATTGCTTAGAAACTGCCCTGAAATCACCACGTGTAGGCTCTATAAGAGGGACATTGGTCCACTTTAATAATGGAGTGATCCTCTAGCAGTAATAGCCAACTCCAGTTCTCAAAAGTTACCAACTGTTTTCCAGATCTCCTCAGAATTAAAAGCTAAGTACTTAGCTCCACCTGTGGATCTTTTAAAATGTGCCAATGAGTACTGAATACACCTGTGTACCAACTAGAATGTCTGGAAAATGCGAACTGTTGGTAGGACTGGACTTGGCTACCCCGATACTATAGTCATGGTTGCCTACCTGACCCTCTCCATGCTGGAGAAAATGCTCTGTTCCTGGACTTCCCTGGTCATGTATGATTGCCAGCACCTGTGGTAAAACACCTTTACCTAGCTCCCCACAGGTGATGGCAATCATATATGACCAGGAACAGAGCATTTTCTCCCTGAAGGAGAGGGTCAGGTAGGCAACCATGACTATAGTATGTTACAGGTGGTTCAGTTGGCACATTTACAGTATATTGTGGGGCAGCAGCCATTTCCTGCAGGCTTTTGGAGAAATACTGTAGTTCCAAACTTATAAACGACTTTATTTAGGATCTAGTCATCTGTTTAAAGAAAAAATAGACAGCTGAATGCGCATGTTTTTGGGCCTCATCTTATTTACATTTACAAACATCAATATGTAAAGACAAACATAACAGTTTTATATTAAAAATGTGTTCATATATGTATAAAATGTCATAAGCATAAAAGTATGTTCCAGCCTCAAAACGATCATTGCAACAAATGTCCATAAGGATGTAACACATAATAATTATGTAATTATTCCTCCATCACTGCACATAAATGGGACTCCAAGTTACAACTTAGAATGTGTTTTTTTTTTATAGCACTGGCTTCAATAAAGCTAAAGCCTAAAGCGTGTCCTGTGCTTACTCAGCTAAATTCAATTACTAAATCAAGTAGTATCTTGGCATTGTGTTTTCAGATGTTTCTAAACAGATTACTGAAATGTCCACATACAAATATAATGGTGATATTAGCCAGTGTACTCACCTTCAAGTTCACCACACAATGTGCACTGAGACTCTGTAATGACAAGAAAATAGAATATTGTAAGAATTCGGCTGTTCTCTCATTTATTGGTACAAACAACAACTTCAAAAATGTAGTAGCACAGGCTGAGATACATATTTGACAGGAAGTGATTGGTTGGTTCTTTATTTGGTCCACACTTTGATAAATCTCCCCCTCGGAGACTATGGTCCACAGAGACATTATTCAACTTATAGTGGAGAGGCTGTGGCTGACCGCTCTCTACCATTAGGCAGATGCCTAGGGCGCTAGGATCTGGGGGGGAGTGAGACAGTTGATCTGCCCATCACAAAATTAAGGATGTCTATGAAGAAGACATCCTTGTTCTATATAATGCATGTGGCGGCTGGTATTAATGGCAGTGTGGGGGGCATTGTCTAAAGGTGACGATATCGCTGCTCACGGTGGACGGTACAGCGAACGGTACGTGACCTATCACTTTAGTAACACTTTGCGCTGCCATAGGTGCCTGTGGCATCAACACAGCATAGAAAATCCATTGAGAAGTAGTATGTACATGGATTTTCTCTGCCTTTATACCCCATATTCTGCTATATCATTTACATTTGGGAAGTAGACAAACGTTATAATGCTGTTATTTATTAGCTGCTAGTCAGTATTATTACAGACATGTAGCATGCACTGTAAATACATATCTTGCAATGTAACACTAAAAATAATGACCTTAACTGAAATATTTCAGAGACGCCAAATGTATACAGTACGCTCGGTATTATGGAGAGGACTAAACATGCATCAGGAATAACACATACATATTATAATATTTACAATGATTCTTATTGACAGTGGTGAAAAACATCCACAATACAGAAAATTATCAATACATTAAAAATGTGCCCAATTTCTATGCAGAAATATGAAAGGTTTAGGAATAGAGGGGAAGGTATAAAAACTGGGGGCAGTTCACCCCTCAATATATTTGAGAGGTGCTAGCCAATGTACAATATTGTGGGGCACAGTGTGGAATCTAGGCTTACAATAGACAGTGTCAGGATTGAGATAACCCCTTTAACAGCTGCTGCTGCTCTACCACCACCACCTCCTCCCTTCCCACAAACCTTGTCCAACCACCTCAAATACCCTTCTCGGGTCTACCCACAGCTCCAGCCTCTACAGTGTGTGTGTGTGTGTGTGTGTGTGTGTGTGTGTGTGTGTGTGGCTATTTAAGTTGGCTGGGCCCTCCTCTAGGACAAGCCCTTTGCTCATGGAGAGGTGGTGGTACTCCTTTCCCCTGCCATCGACCACCCTCTCCCCCAATTAGGAGAACTTGGGCCAGTGCCAGGGTTTTTGACACCCCCTGAAAACTATAAGTTTATGCCCTACCTCCCATTCTTTATGAAGGGACAGTGGTCATACAATTGTACCCCAATTAAATTATTTCACACAGTAGCACAATCTCATTCACATTACACCACATGTGTACTAATTTTTTCATGTCACACTGCACAGAAGTACTCTGTATAAATGTATGCAACACAGTAGCATTGCTTATACACAATGCCCATAGTAGTACAGCCCCTGTCACAAGGTACTATTGTTGTACCCACAGCAATAGTACCTTGTGACAGCTTGAAATCACATATACTGTACCAGAAAGAGAGCTTCTGGGACAGACTTTTGGAATTGCTGTGCAGGGCTATGCTGGAGGTGGAACTAGTTCCCCCTACCATTAGTGGTGGTGGAACTCAGTTCCCACTCACTTTAACCCCTGTTTCTCACCTAGCACTTCATATGTTCCTCCCCACACACCCCTCAGCTCCCCTTCATCCTTTTACTTTCAGATAGATCAATAAATTGATAAATAAAGATATATCTATATTTATACAAAAAACAGTCAGGCAGGCTTTGCGGTGGATAAAACCACCTGCACCTGTGAGAACAACATACAGCAATTTAGGGGCACAAAGATGAAATTATATCTTGTCCCCCCCCCCCCCCCCCACACTAAAAAAAAATGCTGTGGTGTCCCTGATGGAAAGTACAATCACATCCTATGCTCAGTGTCATGTGAGTCCAGTCTTGGGGAAAGTAGCAGCAGTTGCCTATCTATATTCTAATTGTTGTAAACGGCTGACTAGACCTAAAGCAGGTCCCGGAGGACATTTTTTATGCCTTGTACTGTACGTGTCCAATTGGCTATTGTTTAATATACTTTAAATTCAGTAGATTGTTCTCATAAATTAATTACATTTCTTGTGTTCACAGAATGAGGAATGCAGAAAGATCAATGTACTGTCATTGACTAATGCATTTTTAGCTGTTCCCCTTGATCTCTTGAGGTTTCCTTGAGAACAAGTTATAACCACGTTTTTCAGCATTGGTTGTGATTATACAGTCAGGCTGCCTGAGGAAAAGATATTTTGGTGAGAGAATAACAGTTATGCTGCTGTGAGCTTAAAAAGCAAAGTGCTAGTTTGAAGTGAAGTAGCAGTTGTCCAGGTATAATCAGGCGCAGTGCTCTTCAGTCAGCTTCCAGTAGAGAAGCACTAGGACGTGTGTGTGAGGACTGTAAAGTTCCTTCATATAGTTATTCCAAACCCTTGGTCCTCAAATCTTTCTTAAAGTTAAGGTTTAATGGACATCCATACTTGAGGACAGATAATTAATGCTATTAGTGTCATATGTTCATTGTTTATATGTTATTGCCCTATCACCTTTATGGTCCCACTTGTACTTTTGGTTGTCCCCTCCTATTCCCCCCCCCCCCCCCTTTAAAGTATTACTAATGCTTTAAATGTATTACTTGAGATACTATGTGGGAAATTTATCACACCTTCTAAAAAAGACAAATGGGGAAGTTTCTCATAGCAACCATCCAAATTATATCTAGCAGGTATCAAGTGTATGATATAAAATGACAACTAGAACTTGATTGGCTGCTATGGGCAACATTTCCACTTGTGCTCTTCGAAGGTTTGATACATCTCCTCCCATATTACTATGGGTGGATTTATTGCACCTTGCAATAATATAATTTATATAATGAACAGGCGCTTTACAAATATTGTCTCTATAGTTAAGTTGATGTTTCTTTTATTGTTATGCAAAATAAAAAAAATGTAAGCTGTGCCAATGGGTCAGACCTCTGAGGTGGCATAAATCTGGAGAGCTAGAAAATTTGGTTTTCATGTATATATTTTGAGAGCTGTCTCTTATTATTTCCATCACCATTCTTTATTAATATGGCACCACAAGAGTACTGCAGAACTTAACAAAACAATTCAGCTAAACAAGAAAAGAGTAACTTACATTACAAATCATGGCTTGTAAATATTTCTGCATCAGCATAACACCTAAATAAGCAGAAGAAACCAAGTGTTGGGTGCCGCTGATTGGAGTAGATCAGCAGTTCTCAAACTGTGGGTCCTGACCCCCAAAGTGGGTCCCAACCAGTGTTCCCTCTAAGCTGTGCGCACGTGCGCACGCACACAACTCGACAAGCGTGCGCACAGACATTACAACAGAGCGCACAAAGCAGCAGTGGTCCCTTTTTTGCAGTTGTGGACTCAATTAATGTGTGTTTCACCCATTAACTACATTGTGTGCTGTGATTTAAATGTTTAAATGTTTAACATAATTTTGAAGTAAAGTTAACACAAATGCTGAATGTCATTTTCCAGTTATATATAAGTGACGCACAAAACTGTAAATTTCCGTCCAAAGTTGCACAGCCAAAATCTTTTGCCGCCCACAGCCTTCGTAAAATTAGAGGGAACATTGGTCCCAACCTTCTCAGCATTGGGTCGCAAAATCAGGCTGATAACTTTTCTCATCTCAGTCAGTGGCAGGTATTCAATGGGTAGAATCGCGGCTGGCAGCGAATCCTGTGTAGGATTCGCTGCACTTTCGCCGCAATTCTCCCTTCGGGGAGATTCGCCCGGCAGCCACCCCTCTGCCCTATTCAACGCCTTAGGGGCTCTCTGCCCCTGGCGGCGAATTTTAACCCCCCCGGCGAATGCCGCCAGTGAGCTGGGGGACAGCTGCAGGCAGGGAGATGGAAGCCTCCCTGCCTGCGCCGGACACTGTGGGGGTGAATGAGGGCTGTCAGGGACACAGGGAGAGCCCCCCAGAGCTGGCAGGGGGCTGTGTTAGGGAGCCGCTACACTCACTGGTCCCGATCGTGCATATGTAATATCGGGACCAGTGTGCAGTGAATAAATGAATGTTAATGAGCGGCTCCTGGCTCCCGCCCCCTACTGGCGAATGTGTAAAAAAAAATTTGTTTAGAAAAATAAAATAATAATTAAAAATATATTCATGTGCTGCAAGCACATGAATAAAAATAGCATGCCCCTTCACAGAAAAAAAAATCTAATTTTTTGACACCAAAAAAATAGAAAAAAAAAAAACGCTTTCTTTTAAAAGATCACATTCCAGTTCACCTAAAAAAGATGATGAATGTAAAATTGAGAATCATGGCGAAAATCAATGGAGAAAGCAGTTCTCCATTTGAGCATTGAATACACTCTCGGCGAATCCCAGTGAAAACCCCATTGAAATACAGCAGCGAATTGCAGCAAGCATGAAACGGAGAACTGGCCGACATTCACTGTTCGCTTTCGGCGAACAGTGAACATTGAATAGGGTGAATCACATTTTCAGTGAAAAAAATTCACCGCAAGGTGAATCGGGAGCATTAAATACTGGCCAGTGATTCAAGGAGTCTGAAAAATCTGTTGGATTGTCAGTTGTTTTAGACTCCTCACATTATTTGTGCCTCCACAATGCTGCCATGTACGTGCTGCTGTGACTACACATGTGATGTGATGACCTTCAGCAGTAACTTGCTGGGGTCCTGTCATTATTTTTATTGCCTGATGGGGTCCCAGAGAAAAATAGTGTGAGGACACTAAAGGGCCTAATACAGACTTGATTCAGCAGCTGGGTTGCTAATTTTTTGAAGCCCTGAGATCAGATTTACGCCGCTTTGTCAAAGTAAATCCCGCCCTGTGTAAGCCTGCAAATTGCTTAGCACGGTTTGCAAAAATATTGCAGGCCTGTAAATAGCTCCAATCCATTCGCAAGCCAATCACCAGTGAATGTTTTTTTCCATTATTTGCAGTCTGAGTGTATCCCAGGACTTACTCAGCATCTGATATAAACAGGCTGTTCGGGTCCAGAGCTGACAGCACATTACTTCCCCTCAAATGCCTGGGCATGCCTGCATTTTCCCTGACACTCCTATAAAATGGCCAGTTACCACCTCCAAATGCCGGCTTCCTGTCAATTACCTTGCGTACGGCCAACAAAAAGTAGCAGGATCTTATCGCAGGATGGCCTCGCACATGTCAAGTGCTAATTTACAGCCATGCGATCAGGTCTGAATTAGGCCTAAAGCATATGAGGGAATATAGTCCTGCTCATGAGAGTTTCCAATCTAATACTACGTTCTCATTGCCAGTAAGATTAACCCTGCTTTTAAATGCCGGGAACTGTAGCGCCGGACCTCCATTCTTACTGCTAAGCAAAATATCAGGTGAAGAAGTTCTACCCAGTGATTTGCCTACCCGTGTCGGCATACCAAGGTCTCCAACCTGGCTAAAAAAGCAGGGTTGGAGAGCTGGAATTTCGTCACTGGTTGAACCGTTTACACTGGAAAAAAACCTGTGTTAAAAGGCAAATTACTGGGTCGATACGCTAGACCCAGTAATTTGCCTAGCATTGAGAATGAGGTATAAAAGGAATAATAGATGTTGGGGGTAAATTCAGAGCTGTAAAATATTATCCTGATATCTGTGCACTAAATAGAACTGGGGGAAATTGGCTCTAAATTGCACACCCTCAGTAATGAAAGGTGCCATCTGCTGAGAATAAATGGGTTACACAGAGAGAGAAGGTGCAAATGCACTATGCTATCATTAAATTATAATATATAATAAGAGGTTGTTGGTATATCATTGGCCAGTGATATTGGCCTGCCCAACAATCGTCCAGGTCACCTCTTGTCGAGCAGGTCCCTAACACTCTGGGGTCACCACCTGGGATGCAGGGAACCCTGAAACACGATCCAGCTTAGGACCCCCCCAGGGCATCACAATAAAGAATAGGGATAGTAAAGTGGTGAAATTATAAGTATGGAGGGCCCTACTATATGTTTGAAGGTTGACCTGCTCGACAAGAGGTGACCTGGACGATTGGTGGGCAGGCCAATATCACTGGCCAATGATATACCAACAACCTCTTATTATATATTATATTATAATGTAATGATAGCATAGTGCATTTGCACCCTCTCTCTGTGTGCACTAAATAGAACTGCAAGATAAAACAGATCTACTGCATATCAGTCGAATGGCTAATATCAACTTATAATTCAAACAGACATTTATAATAGAAAACATCTCAAAATGGCACATCTGTTTTGGAACCTGTGCCTTAATTACATTTATTCAACATCTTACATCCATTCTAGGGGAAGGAAGTATTTTAAGGGGGGAATGAACCAAAACAAATTAGATTATTGCTATAATACGTATTCTATATTATTTAATATAATATTAAAGATCATCATTAAAGCTGAAATGCAAGGATTATTGATGTGTATGCATACAGCAAAAAAGACATACTGTAGGGCATTATTCAATGCCTTTTTTCGGCATGTGCAGTGAAACCTGTTTAGGATTCACTGCACATTCGCCGCATTCCGGAGGGCTGGAGCATTCACTGCCAGCCCTCCATGTCACCCTATTCAACGCTGCAGGGGCTTGCTGCCCCTAAGGGGATTTTTAACCAAGGGACGGCGGCAGGTAGGGAGATGGAAGCCTCCCTGCCTGCGCCGGAATGTGTGTGGGGGGAAGGAGGGCTCCCGGGGACACAGGCAGCAGAAGCTGCCCCCCCTTCCCCGGAGAGCTGGCAGGGGACGTGGTTAGGGAGCCGCTGCCCTGGTCCCGCTCGTGCATATGTAATGAGCAGGACCAGTGTGCAGTGAATATTAATGAGCGGCTCCCCGCCCCCTGATGGCGCATGTGTAAATAAAAAATGTAATTAAATATATATATTCATATGCAGCAAGCACATGAATAAAAATAGCATGCCCATTTACAGAATAAAATTACTGATTTTTGTTACACCAAATAAAAAAAAAAAACACCTTTATTTTAAAAGATCAGATTCCAGTTCACCTTAAAAAGATGGCTATTGCTAAACGGTGACACATGGCGAAAATCACGCTGAAAGCAATTCACCATCCGAGCATTGAATACAGTCATGGCGAATGTAAGTTAAAAAACAACAGAGAATTGCAGCAAGCATGAAACGGAGGACTGGCCAGCATTCACTCTTCACTTTCGGCGAACAATGAATAGGGTTAATCAGATTTTCAGTGAAAAAGATTCACCGCAAGTAGTGAAAACAGCCTGATTCGCCGTAAAAAATGGTGAATCCTGAGCATTGAATACTGCCCATAGTGGTTAGCATTACTACCTCACAGCTCTGAGGTCATAAGTTTAAATCCTGACCAAAGCAGTATGGGCAGATGTATAAAGCTTCAAATGGAGAGTAATAAACAACCAGCCAATCAGCTCCTGTCATTTTTCAAACCCAGCCTGTGATATGGCATTTAGGAGCCCATTGGCTGGTTGTTTGTCACTCTCAATTTTATCACTTTTTGAAGCTTGATACATCTTGACCATTGTGTGTGGATTTTGTATGTTCTCCCAGATCTCACAACCATTTAGTTGAGCTTCCTCCCACAGTCCAAAAATATACTAGTATGTGGCTTCTGACAAAAAAAAAAACCTAATGTGTATGTGTGGCTATGTGACAGTGAAAATAGATTGTAAGCTCCAATTGGGCCTGATATAAAGTAATGAAGTAACACATTCGGATTGGCCACGCCTCCTCTCAGTATCAGAGCCCTTGGCCTCTCTCTACGGCCCTGGACAAACCTCATCATACAGTACTATGAAATGTTGTCATGGGGGCAATTAGATTAATTTTATTAAAACCTTATGATTAGTTTTATTGTTAAGAGAAAAACATGTTGATTTGTTTTATTAAAAAGAGAAGATTGGACTAAGCTAATTTGATGTTATGTCAGTATTATCATTTACACTTACCATTGTTATTGCAGTAAATGTATCAACAGTTAACATTATTAAAATAATTCTGAAAACATTCCATTTATTCTATTTATTTTCTGGCATGTAACACACAGAAAGGTTGGCCATTTGTACATACAAATGCCAAATGCTTCCTAGTGTTTATCAAGTGGAGATAAGCATTGTTTTTTTTATAAAAAATATTCACGAGGATTTTTGATTTTTACCAACCTGCACATTTCTCTTGAGAAATTTGTCCTTGGAGTGCAGAATAACATGACACCACCATTCCATGGAACAGTAGACAGAGGTACATTAGACTTTCATCTTCATGAATCCAGGGGTGAAATGTAATAGGTGGCGATTTTTTGGTCATGTTTAAAAATCGCACCTTTGAAAATCACAGAAACAAACAAGTTGGGGTTCCCTTGATTTTACAAAACCAGCACCAGGCTCAAGGGCCGGTCCTGGTTCCCAAAATACGAGGGACAAAATAACTAGGCGTCCCCCGTATTTCAAGAATCAGCACCCAACCAGCCAGCAGGGTTATGCCAAAGCCAGTGGGAGACTTTTTATACAAGTCCCCCCGGCCAAAGCATTCATCCCTCTGACCGGTCAACATGGGCAGGGGTCCTGGGGAAGTGGGGACCTCCCCAAAGAAGGGTCCCCCCCTCCAGAACTTACCTGCCCATGTTGAAGCCCGGGGCTGTCCTCGATGCCCCTGGGCGGTGGGCATCGAGCTGATAAAATGGTGTAAAAAATAGAAAGAATTATTTTGTATATTGCTGTGGAACTATGAGTCCGAGCAAGCCTGCACCACATGCAGGGACTTGGAGAACCACAAGTCCCAGCATGCGGGGCAATAAAGGGCCCACTGGGATTTGTAGTCCCACAGTAGTACAAATAGTTAAATAAATACTCACACACTGACAGTAAAACTTTATTGCACACAGAGCCCATTCATCCAATACTTACCTATGTTGCCACGGAGCATCGGTCCCCTTGTCCAGTAGTATCCATTTGGGCTACCTGTGGATAAAAAAACATACTTACCAGCCATCTTCAGCACTTCTCCGGGACTACTGTAACCAAGCTCCGGTCTTCTGTTAACTTCTGGGGCTCCACCCCCCTACCGGGACTTAGGCCCGCCCACCAGCCAATCATGGTCCGGGATCTCCCGATGCTAGACCATGATTGGCTGGTGGGCGGGCCTACACAGAGGGAGCTGACTTGTGCCAAAGAAAAAAATACACCCAGCCTCATGACATGAAAGCACTGCAATAAGAGGTACCCATTAAGTGCCGTACACACTATGTGATAAAGGCAGATACCTTTAAACTCCCAGGAGCTACAAAATGGACAATTAGAGCATACACACTGAACGATTTCAAACAATAAAGATAAATAGTTTTCTTTACCACTGACCATCTTGTATGTACAGATGAGAATGGGGGTTGGTAATGACCTATGGGAGCATGCATCAATATCGTTCATACTCACTGAACAATTATATCGTTAAGAATATTGTTATCGTGCATATCTGACTTTATTGCATAGTGCGTATGGGCTTTAGAAAAGTAGTGCTAGAGAGTGCAAACCAAATATTACACCACCTGTAGATTTATTTAAGTGTATTTATTGAAGCTATTCAATTGCTGCTCCTGTCCTGCGTGACCAGCTGCCGGTGGCGAACTGAAATGTATGAATGGTTTAAGTGCTTGGATAGAACTTTTTTCATAGTTCTAGTTATTTTATTTGTTAACAAACATCGATTGAATATCGCCCGTGTAATTTCCCCTCACTTTAGATGGGAGATCTTTGTGGCGATAACAATTGAATTTCCTCCTTACAGTATTTATTACTTCTGTTTACATCGCCTGTTGTCTATGGTAAGTACTATACCAACATTTCTTCTACGCTTTGTCAACTTTTCTCTGGAAAAAAATATTTTTCCTTAAATGTTTACTTTTTCTTATCCTTCAATTTTTATTATATGATTTTGTTTTGGACATACTGTACTTATATAATATGATTTGTTTTGGAACAATCATTAGGGGAGTTGGTACAAAGAAGTCAATTTACATTATCTGAATAATTGAATTTCTGACTATAAATATCCAATTATTTGTATTGTACAGTAAGTTCTGTTTTAAATATTTGACAGACATTTCTCAGTCTTCTGTTATAAACTTTGATATACAAGACATTCTTATTTTACTCAGCAAAAATTCCCATCAAATGTTATCTTACTCGTTCACTGTACATTTATGCAGAATATTTTTGTGAAAGAGTTAAGAGTGGCAGCAATGTAAAAAGAGATTTGCAGCTGATGTATAAGACAACTTGTTCCAAGTCAAATATTTCCCTTCAATATCTGAAGAGCTCAGTAGGAAGAATAGCTGCTAATAGAACTCATGTCTCAACTAATGGAACTCATGTTTCATTTAGCCTGATGGCAAAAGTGGTAGCAGAAATAGAGACAGATGGAAAGTATGAGTCTGGGAAAAGCAGAAGGCTCCAAATTAAACACTCACCGAGCTTTGTAAAGCATTACGGAATACTTAGGGAAGCTTCATGAAGCTTTACAAAATATAGATAAATCCAATAAGTGCACAGTCCTCTTAATCCTCTTTGGAATCAGATTCAAGTCTCTGGGCTAGGTATCTCCAGAGAGGAATACAAGACAAGTTGGAACTATACATAGAACAGTAAAGGTGCTACTCAAGTGGTTTACAATTCTTTACAAAGTTACTTAAACCATGTTAGCGGTACGTAAGATCAGACCACTCTAGTACCGTTAACGAGAAGTTCCTACTTTCCAATTTACCAAATACATAATTACATAATAAGGAATTAGATTGTTAGGGATCTACAGATAAGCTGGTTTTCCGTCAAGCATAATTATGTAATGTATAGGCATAATGTTCTCTTCAATATTAAAGTACATTTAAATAGCAAGTTTATGTTTCCAGAATTCATTAATCCTCTTTATGTATACACTGCAATTCCCGGAAAGCACAAGCATTGCCATGACCATTTGCACATATAATAGGTTATAACAAGTCACTTTGATTGCTGTGCTTGTAGAATACATTGATTTATCTCATAGCAGCTGTGCAGTGTTACTGTTATTTTAGTCTTTGATATACATCAAAAATAAATATTCTGGTACTATTATTATTTTAGCATTATATAACAAGACATTGAATAGAAATGCTTCACATCCAATTGTATTACAGGTTGAGTATCCCTTATTGAAATATCGGTTATCTAAATTATTCCGAAAACAATAGTCTCCAAAATGTATTTTTATTTTTTATTTTTTGCTAAAAACCTACTGGGTACATTGGTACTGGCACTACTGGGGAAATAACATGTAACTGGCACTAAATATGTGCAAGGACATGATTGCTTGGCATTCAAAGTCAGTGTCAGAGATAGTTCACAAACTTTGTTTCATTTTTTAAAATCTTGTTTCATGCACAAATAAAATATATTTGTGTGTATTTTATGTGTGATGTGCTTATACAACATAAATGCAAGATACCTCATTAAAATATAAAAATATTCCAAAATACGGAATAATCCGTTACCAGAAATTCTTCTGGTCCCGAGTATTTTGGATAAGGGATACTCAAGCTGTAGTTTACCAGATGTTTATAGTCAGATATAAAATATACATTTAGAAAAACAAAAACAAAATCATAATGGTCAGTCCATTAAATTGTGCTGTTGCTATTACAAAGTTTGCCTTAGGGTCCAATGATGCATATTCTATTTTAGATTGAAGCTCAGCTATTAACTACGTACTGACATTTTGGTAAAATTTCATAATGTGTTTAATTACGTCTTAGCTACTCTGGTGTTTTGTGGAAGGAGTCAGCAGGGAAAGGAATTATATACACATTTTTCTAATTAAAAAACGAAACAAGAAATATGGGTTAGTGCAAAGTGGAAAGCGGTGATGCTGTGGGAGATAACGGAATAAAGAACCAATAGTTTCAGACACATATTCAACCTCATGCATTAGCACCTATTTCCTATAGACTGAAGCTTATGAACATAGTCTGGTTTGTCCTATTTATCTGTTAATACTCAGTCTCATTTTAATACTGTAATACTAAATGTAAAACACTAAGGGGGAAATTTACTAAAGGAAATTTGTAAAAAATAGGTGTATTTGTATCCAGAAATACACTTATTTTTGACATTTACTATCCCGAAAATACGGCAATTCGTAGTCGTAATGATAGCACATCAATACGACTACGAATTGCCGTATTTTCGGCATAGTGAATGTAAAAAAAAAGTGTATTTCTGGATACAAATACACCTATTTTTTTACAAATTTCCTTTAGTAAATTTCCCCCTAAATGTCTCTAAATACATGTAAATAACTTAAAAAATGCAAATATTTATAGTAAAACAGTTAACCTCTAATTCAAGGAAAACATGCAAAGGTATATCAAAGGTACCAATAGTATGAATGAGGAAGGTGTTATAAAATGTGTGTATATCTGAATATTTCTAAACACTGGATATCAAAAGAGTATGTGTGTATCTAATGACACCATGGCTCAAATTGGCACAAGCAATTCTGACCCGGCAGGAGAGGAAGAGCAATCAGTAAAGTGAGAATGTAGAGTATTGTTGTAGAACAAATGGTAATGACATAAGTTTACTATAAAATCTATTGAATGCACAATCAACATATATTACACTACATACTGTACAAATGGGTATGACCATAAAAGCCAGTCTGCAGCTAAGGTTCATTTATGCTGAGTTGTCAAAATCCTTTAAAAAACAAGTGTAAGTGTGTGTGTGTGTGTGTGTGTGTGTGTGTGTGTGTGTGTGTGTGTGTGACCATCCACCTAAGGTTTATTCTGTTATTTATCAACTTTTATTATTATTATAATTTTATTTATAAGGCGCCACAAGTGTTTTGCAGCGCCGTACAAAGGAACAGTACAGGGAGACAAAACAGTATTACATTGAATAAATAACAAAAATAGAGTACAAATAGAGAGCGCCACAGTTCAATACACATTACAGCTTAAATATAAGTAGTGAGGACTCAATCAACATACAACTAGAGCAAGGCTGGGCAACACCGGCCCTCCAGATGTTGATGAACTACACATCCCAGGATGCTTTGCATTAGTTTTACTATGTGGCCATGCTGAAACTGATGCAAGAAGTGTAGTTCATCAACATCTGGAGGGCCAGTGTTGCCCAGCCCTGAACTAGAGGCTTGAGGCCAATGATGGAGATGAGTATGCGGACGAAGATGGTCACTGAGTGTTTGAGTATAGGAGAGCTGTGAGTGAAATGTGAAGAGAAGTGGGCTTTGACAACAGGAGGGAAGAGGGCCCTGCTCAGAGGAGCTTACAATCTAGTAGGAAGGGGAGACAGACAGATTACAAGTGGTGCAAGCAAGTGGGTGGTGGCTAGATAGCAGGATGTAAACAGGCAAGGGGTCAGAGAACCAGCTAGTTTATGCAGTGGAAGGGTACGCTTTGATGAATAGGTGAGTTTTCAGTGCCCGTTTGAAGCTTTGCAAGGTTGGGGAGAGTCTAATGGAGCGAGGGAGTGCATTCCACTGAAAGGGTGCAGCACGGGCAAAGTCCTGTACTCTAGCAATTGCAATCATTATAGCAACCCTGCTAACCTGACTGATAGGTCTTGGGTATCCTTCCTGTCCTGCCTGCCAATCAGCTTATTTCTGATGTGACCGGAATGATGACTTTCACACAAGAGGCTACCTGAGTCAGTACCCGGAATAACCCTGGTAGTGACCAGGATCAAGGCCCTGCCAACCAAGCAGACCCTTACATTCTGATCCAATAACCAGGTAACCCCGGCAAGCCCCTATAATATCCTGGGTTTTATGCTCAGAGTGAAAGAGGCATTATAAAGTGTTTAATGTTACTGAACACAACAGTGCATATTAACTAAGGTTATATCCTTACCATATTATTGACTAATTTCGACACATGAAAATATAACTCTTTTTACTGTAGTCTTGAAATGTAGCACATTGGTGACTGTAAACCAATTTTTCTTTTAAATAATTAGGGTGTTCTTGTCACCCTCTCCATATACTGTAACATAAAATGATTTTTGACATGTTACCTAAGCAGTTGTAGTAGTAGTAATATTGTATTCTTCAAAATAGTAGCGCAAGGGCCTAGAGAGTATGACGCAATTATTAACCCTGTCTGTTGATGTTTATACTATTTTTATTGCCACTGCTGGGACAAGATTATTTTTGATCATTTTATTGAGTGTTTTCTCTGTCAATATTGTGGTTTCCCTTGCAGTCTAGGCTTGAGATTTTGCTAAGAATACTTTGTAATATTGATTTTTTTATTGCAAGAATTAATTCATTTTGCAGGATTCCTGAGTGTGCTGTGTAAGTCCATCCTGCTGTTTTCCTATCCAAGCAATTAACTGATCAGCAACACGTCCAAGGGTGACCTGAGGGTGACAGGATATGACTGGAATATGTGGGAAAAGGAAGTGTGAACACCAAGTCAAAGGTTTCAATTAAAATAGTAAGGGATTGTTTTTTTTTTAAAGTCTGTTCTTATTTGCATGCTTACTAATTTCACGTGTGTGGATGGTTGCTATGGTACAATAACCCTATTACTGTACATGCTTTCGGTAACTCAGCAATCATCTAGCAAATCTTGCCATAGCTTCTCAGGGCCCTTACAACGGACGCCTGTGTGCTCATTGCTATTTACAGCTAAATGCATTTTTTATAGAAAGTAAAGTATCTTAAGATACTTATTGACTCGAAATTCTGATGTGCCTTTAATTCTACTATAAGTTAACCCTTTGGCAAAATAGCTGTGAAAATTGCCAAGCAAACATTTCTATTCATCATAATCGCCTGTAATCTTTACCTTATATAAGAAATATAATCTTTTTTTTTTTTTACACATTTTTAATTTGAATTTATATAACAAATGTGAGCGACGCAGGTATTTTTAGTGGATATTCTCACAGATATGTTGGCACTCAAAGGGTTAAATAATATATTAAATTAACTAAAATCTTATTAAATAAATTTACAGACATCCAATTCAATTATTTAATACACTCTATACATAAAATTAAATATTCATACATTACATGTATCAGTTAATACTACAGTCAGGTTTTGCTGCAGTGATGAAAACCATGTGGTTTGTGCATTCCGTTTTCAATGTGCGACGGATGTAATATGCATTGATGCCTTGCTGCACCCTAGGATGCTGGGTTCTCTAATAGAACTAAACCATGCTGTCACTAGGCTGTTTAGGTCTATAAATCACTCAAAGACACTCAACCAATAAGAGCAGTTTATTGACAGATTGCATATGGCGTCTAAAAAAAAAACGGTTTGCATAGAATTCCAATGAGATGGGTTTGAAGTTGAACCAGCATTTACGGTAGTTGAAGAAACTAGGGTCACTGTTTTGGAGCTAAAAATAGGTGAATAAATAGCCCTGACTGCAGTATGTCTATCCATTCTCTTCCAGCTAGCAAAAATCTATTTTCACTTTCATTACTATGTCTATTGACAACAATCTCAGCCATATCACTCAGGAATCAGAATAGAGCAAAGTCCTCTTATTTACCCTTCAAGTCTTCTCACTCATTCTCCTAACATGCTTTTGCAGGGATTATAAAACGACTTAACCCATGAAAACAACACACAGTGGGAAAATAAATCTTTGTACATCTTTGGTTAATGTTATGATCATTTTATCATGTCATAGCATTTTAATACGTTTTTAATCCAGTAGTCAAAATGAGATATATCTTGTCCATTTGTCTCTCTACAGACAAAGCATTTTTTTACTCAAATTCTTCTGATTTTTATTGTTTATAAAGTGCCAGCATACTGTATAATAAAGATGGATGCATAGAAGGGATCATTATGCTAATTAATTGCGTAGTGAATTCGCAATGGCGACCGTTGTTAACTTCCTGCTTATGCGAATGTGCAGATTTTCACTGAGGGCGCCCTCAGAGAATTGCTTAGTCTCTGTGGTGCTCGCGGCGGGGGGAGGGGGCGTGCCATAAGCACTGGGTGCACCCAGGAATACTCTAGACGGGAGTGGGCAGCTGGTAGAGAAACATGGCTCGCAAAGCAGCAAAATACCACTGATTTGCGAGTCAACCAGAATGAGGGCCACTGTGTAGTACATCTATCATTCTCTATGGAAGCCAAAGGCTTGAACAATAATTACAGGAGTAGTAATGTTGCAGCAAGAGAATAGCTAGAAATACTGCTGCTGATGACACCCACATGCCACCATGCTGCTGCTGCAAGCAAGATCCTTTCTCCTGGATGTGCATAGAGCAGCCAATGAATTGATCTATTTACCAAACAGACAGTGACAGATGATGGCATAGCAGGACAGTGACGACAGTCTGTCAACCACTGACAGCTTAGAACTCAGAGGTGGCATATGAATATAGTTAGTTTGTTCTTGTGCTGCTGCAGTCTGACTGCTCAGCACTGATTGATTGAAGGAGCTACAAACTCATGAACCCACAGCTCCCGCTCCATTGAATACACCTCTACTCCTATAATTTCCGATCTACTGACAAAAGCCTGGATCCCAGGCACAGCATGATAATATGATACACACCTTTTGATGGGGGCAAGAGACATAGGGGAGATGTATCAAAGCTACTAAAGAAGACCGGTGCATAACTTGACCATAGTAACCAATAAGCTGGGTTATAGAATGTGTTACTGTAAATAAGTAATAGATCGTACTTGATTGGTACTATGGACAACTTCCCCTGTCCTCTTTAGGAGGTTTCATACACCTTCCCAATAAACTTGTTCTTCAAACACACTCTTTGACACATAGACACATATTTGGAGGATTAGTTGTGGTTGTCAGCCTTAATTTCTTGCTATTGAACTGCCTGTACAGTATTTAAGTTATCTGAGGCTAGCCATTCTCTGGTAAATACATGCAAAAATAAAATGTAGTAAGAGTCTATGGTCGTTAAACTCTTTTAGAAGTTCTGTAGGGAAACTTGTAGGAAAGCGCCATACCCCGCTCCCCATACCTTATCCCCACAGAGTCCAGGAAGGAAAGATGCACCAGTGGACTTACTACTTTCTGGAGATGTCCATGTTAAAAAGCACAATAGGTATAGTCCAAGATGCTACATATTATCATTACTGGTATTTATGACTTTTGAATTACCAAAGGGACGGAGTGGGGCAAGAATTCGTCATTGTGCACTGGAATAAGGGGTGTGGTCAGGCATCATGGAGGTTTGGCCATGTGTTATGGGCATGCCACCTGCTATGGAGGCTGAACAGAATGCCACGAGGGGCAGCTGGTTTGCCAGGTCTTCAGGTGGCCAGACCAGCCCATCAGGCCATCAGCCCTCCTGGAATTTAGAGATCTCTGATTAGAGATTGGCTTATGCATGGGACCTTGCAAGATCACTCACATTCTTCCCTTAGAAGTGACATTTATGGAGTGGTGGCAGACACTGCTCTACAAAACGGTGTATGAGTTGCCCCCATTTTCTAGGCATGCAGAGCCCTGTGTCACAGACATCCGGGCCCTTGCTGAGCAGTTCCACTGGTCATTCTGAGTAAGTTCTAGAGCTGCAACTATCTTGACTGATGGCTGTGATGGTGATCCAACGCTAAACATGAGGACACAACATCCTCAGGTTCCCCCAGCATTAAAATAATAATTCTCATTGCTGCAGTGTGATAAGTATAGTGCCCATCGGGGCAGCTATCGGGGGGGTCTGTGGGGACTCCAGTCCCGGGCCCAGACAGAAAGGGCGCCCAGGTATGGAGTCTATCAAGTATAATTTGTCATGCACAAATTTCACATTTCCCTTGAAGCAATGTATAAGTTAAGTGCTACCGACACTGGAGGCCTCACCAGGCAAGCCGGGAGTTCAAGAAGGGGAATGGGGTCCTTGCCACAATTTCTGATGGCTGTCCTGGTGCCCATCTTTGTATCAGGCCCATAGTTAGGTAAGATATAAAACATGTCAGGGCTAGGAGATGAATTGCTGATTAAAATCATAATTTTGCATAATAACTGTGAATGGAATAAAAAAGTACATTGCTACACTAAATTGTTGGAGCAAGATAGAAGAGATCTCATTTTATGAGAATCACTTTGATCTTTTTTTATGTAATTCTTTGATGATTTCTGCATGCAATAAACATGAAAACAGGAGACTGTATTATGCTGCATGATGTAACCACTAAGATTGCTTTAAGGCCTTTTCTAAAAGCACTTTACCAAAGGCATACAGTCTGCTAAGCAGCAGAGTTTTGGTATATCAGAAAGATATTCATAAATTCAATATAAGAATATTGACATGGTCATGATGTCTAAAGTGAATATGTGGAGGGGTTCAGTACAATGGGGGTTATCCTGATTCATTCGGAAAGGCACAATTACTCTCTGATGGACAAAACCATGTGCACTGCATATGTACTTCAGTTCAAACTGATATCTATATTGCAGTGTAAAAATAAAGCAGCCAGTATTTACCCCGCACAGAAACAATAAAACACCCAAATCTAACTCTCTGCACATGTTACATCAGCCCCACCTGCAGTGCATATGATTTGTCCATCAGAGAGTGATTGTGCCTTTCCGAGTGAATCAGAATAACCCCCAATATGTCAACTTATGAAATGCTGACATGGCCAGAATGTGTATTTAAAGTTAGTTTCTTCCGAGCCTTAATACTACTGTTAACACTGACCCCAATGCTACTGTGGCCTTTTTGTCAATGTTGTTGCTCCATATGTCAACATCCTGTCCACATTGATCGGTTCTGGTGTCAACATGTATCCATTTCAACTGGGGACAAAATTCGAAAAGTTGTACCCTATGGATTTTATTGTAACAGGCCCATATTTGTACAAATATTCCTAAAGCTTTATACGACCAGCATATATAAATGATCCTTTAAGGTTACTCTTATAATAATGTATTTTATACAGATGATACACAGGGCAAGCCAGGGCCATAGCTCATAGATATTCAGAACTGCTACAACACAGCACTCAGAAGGTCAGGCTGCAATCAGGGCTGCCAGGATCACAGTACCAGGCCCAGACAGAGAGTGCCTTCCTCTCCAGCTGCCAATGAGGATATCTATATATAAATGGGCAGCTTAAAAGCCTGAGAGATTGGTACAATAAAGTGGGATAAACTACCAATCAGCTCCTGCCATTTTTCAAACTCTAAAGGTGCCCATACATGTTACAATTGTTGGGTGCAATGAGATGCGATCTACAGTCACACATCTCATCGCACAGCTCAAAAAGTATGTGCTGCACATACTTTTTGTACTAGATCTCATCTCATCGCATTGCAAAACCTATGCAATGAGATGAGATGCGATACAATATTGTATACAATAATTGTATCGTGTATGGGCACCTTAATGCTGTGTACACACGGTACAATTTGACCTTCAATTTTAACTATATAGTCAAAATCGAATCAGGATCGCATATACATCGAATAGAGGTAGAACATGTTTTTCAACTTTCTATCCCAATTTGAAGAGCTCCCGTTCAGCTGTAATCGAAGAGCCAAGTAGACAGTGCAGCAATGACTGGATAGTGAAAATCAAATGTAGATAGCACGAATTGTATGTAAATAGTACAGAGCTAGCAAACATTGCATAGTAATCAAATCTTAAGTCGAATAGCAAAGGAATCTCACTGTGTGTACAAACCATAACAAAGCAGTTAGGAGGAGCTTCATGTCTATTACAATTAGAATCAGAATCAGCTTTATTGGCCAGGTATACTTGCATATACTAAGAATTTGATTTGGATTGCTGTGCAACAGCCAGTTAATACAGTTAAACAATGACAGTACAGATATACGTAACACTACACATACAGGTAAACGCTTGATATACCCGGGGGTTATAGACGCAGGGAACATAAATTCGCTGAGCTGCACAGCACCTAGGCAGCCGTCAGTGGCACCACTGGTCGTTGCAGCAGCCAGGTACTGTAGGTAACAATATAAGCAGAGACAGTACAGTTATCACACAGGGAACACATACCCTCCTACCCTCCAAGCTCTCTCACCATTACTCAGTACATACCCCCACACACAGTTTATAACCCCCACACACACAGTTTATTACCACCACAATATTCCATAACCCCCCCCCCCCACACACACACACACACACACACACACACACACACACACACACAGTTTATTACCACCACAATATTCCATAACAAATGAATCAGCAACATATCACATACAGTCAAAGTTTCAGTCCCTTTGTGGACCATTTTCAAGATTCGGGATGCTGACACCTCCTTCAATACCTACGCATTGTGTCTATCTTATCAGCCCTTTCAAGACCACACATCTTAACAGGTGGAATAAACAAATGAACTTTCTCCATGCCTGCACCTGAGTTACGCTCACTCCTGGCCCCACTTTCAAACTTCACCCTGAAGTTTCACTTTCAAACTTCACCCTGCCTCCGCACATCTGAGTAGCACAAATGCCGCATATTCTGTATTTTGTGCAGTTTTTATCTCTAGTGCCAAACAGACAGGGCCAATCTGGCCAACAAGTGTGCAGGGAAATCCCCAGTAGGCCCCACTGTTTAAGAGATCCACCTGCTCTTCTAATGTAAGCTTTTAGAGCATTCACTCAAATTATACATTGTGGGCCTAAGTCAGAACGGCACACAAAGTCAAATTGAAGTGATGGGCATTCCTAGGTGATGACAGAGAGGTGGCTAGCAGGGCCGGAGCTAGGGTGTCCGGTGCCCTCCTGCAAACCATACATTTTGCGCCCTTTCACATTGCCAATGCAACAAGCTGCAGACCGATTGTGGGATTGTGTGTATGGAGGATCTTGGGTGCATGTACATGTATGCATAAACCATCTCAGTGCTGTGTCCGCAAAATGTTGCAGGCACTAAAGGTGCCCATACACACTGCGAGAATCGCATACGTTATGGGCTAGATCACATCGCATCGCACGGCATGCATGCAATGTCTGTGTGATGTGATCCGAAAGCAGTACAAAAATGTGCAGCACTCGTGACTGAGGGGGGAAAGGAGGGATAGAGAAGGAGGAGATGGAAGAAGAGGGGAGCAGATAGAGGCGGGCGGAGTGTTGAGGACTGGCAGCGGCACAACACACTGAGAAGAGGGAAGGAAGAGCGGCTCTGCTGCCTGTTCGTCATTTGATTGACAGCTGACATGTCATCCAGGCATTCACAGACAGCGCTACATGCCTCAGCGCAAGTGTCCGTGAGGAAGAGGGGGCAGGTCGCAGGAGGAGGACAGTGTGTGCGCAGTGCAGGGAGCTGCTTAGTCTCTACATACTGCCGCCCTCTGTCAGACAGATGCTGCGGGCGGCGTGCAGGAGAGAGTGACAGTGAGGGCTGAGGCAGCTTTAGCAGAGCAGGGAGGGAGACCGCGCCTTTTCAGCATGGCGCCCCCCTGCTTTGCAGGAGCTGCTGAGTGGGTAGCGCCGGTCCTGGTGGCTAGTAGTGCATGGAAAAAGGGCCATTAATTGGGTGTATAATGGGAGTGGTAACAGGCATGTCACGGCATTCAAAGGCACATAACCAATGGTGACATATAAGGACGACGCATAAAATTGGTATTGCAGCAATGCATAGAAGCTAAAAGTGGGTGTCTTAGTCCTTGAACACTCAGTGCATGGATATACACAGGGGTAGGGATAGGGTGGCCAATCCCGGGATCGGTGGGATCCCGGGATTTGGCCCCAAAAAGTCTGGGATTTCAATCCTGGGATTGGAGTATCCAATCACGGGATTTCGGGATTTGACTGCACATGCAGTCTAATGCCAGGTAGTGTCTGAGCACCTGCTCAGATGCTGCCCGGCTGTTTCCAAATCCTGACTCCGGCGTGCGGCCTGCGTAGCATGACAGTAGAGGTCACGCTGCGCAGGCCACACTGCCCACTCTGATGCAGCCACTTCTCCTGTGCCCGCCCCCTTCAACTCTCCTCCGGAGGCACCGTGCACCTCCGAACCCACTCCCAGCCGCCCGCCCGCTAATGTAAGTAAATGTGCGGGTCGGCCGGTGTGGGGATGTGTATAGGTCATGCCTAACACAACTAGGGATGCCAATCCCGGGATTGAGCATTTTTCCATCCCGGATACCGGGATTGAAAAAATGCCCTGGGATTGGCATTCCTAGGTAGGGATTTGGCATCCCTAGGTAGGGATCAATAATTGCTGTTGTGTGCTGGTCTGAATACTGTACTTCATTAAACTGCACCAGGGCACAAACAATATCTTGTGATTGGCCATGCAGCACTGCCAATGTCCCTATGGATTTCCCTACATGCCTAGTATCGATATTTTTATTAGAAATTAAGAAATCCAGCACAAAATGCAATGTTACTAATCATGGCAGTTTAAAAGATCACTTTCCAGTTCATGGCGAAAATCATGGTGAAAGCAGTTCTCCATCCTAGCAATGAATATAATCTCGGCGAATCCCAGTGAAAACCCCATTGAAATACACCAGCGAATTGCAGCGAGCATGAAACAGAGAACTGTCCGGGATTCACTGGTCGCTTTCGGCAAATAGTGAACATTGAATAGGGTGAATCAGATTTTCAGTGAAAAAGATTCACCGCAAGGAGTGAAAACAGCCCGATTCGCCGGGAAAAAAAACACGGTGAATCGGGAGCATTGAATACAGACCTATGAAGGGACAAACGCATTCAAATTTTCAAGGGGACAACTGGAACTTAGTAAACAATGTTATGTCTCTTTACTTATATTTATTATTGTTCACTTTTAATATATTTCAAAACAAAACATGGAAACATAAGTGGGCATGCTGCTTTGTTGCAGGCTTAATTTACAGTGTATACTGTAGCTCTCTATTTGTGTGGTAAATAATTACAAATGGCACTGACTGTGCTGGTTTGTATGGAACAAAAACACTACTCTGACAAAATATATAATAAATTGAAAAAAAACCCACATGCTGCAATTGTTTTTATATCTAAGCTAAGCAAGAAGCTGTGCATGTGACTTACATATCAATGCTACAGAGTGTCTTCTAATCAATGGTTTAATTAAATGAATGATAAATGTAGTACTACAGACATGCACTATTGCGTATATTGCATAAGGCCAAAACATGCTCAGTTATAAACAGATGTGGTGAAATGTTATTGTAAATTCATATACACAGAATTTTATCATGTTGACAACAGCTCAATACAGGATTTAGCTGTGTTACACTATATGTTCAGTTGCATTTTACGGATGTCATTTCAAGGATGCAGTTAGAACCAGAAATTTAAATATCTGAGTTTGCCATATTTATCTGGCTATGTTTTTCATACCCCAACTGTGGTCCTGTCCGCAATGCAACGTACCCCCCCCCCCCCCCCCCCCCATATTATAAAGTTATATGAAATGCGCACTTACATCAGAAATAAGCAATCTCCATTTTGAAATCCATTTTTCCATGCCACGATTTTTGTTACTTGGAGCTTAATATACAATTATTATATTTTTGCTGTCAATAAGACTAAAGCCACAGTAATAATTTTGCCATAATAACAGATATTTTGTTTTTCTCCCCTCCCTCCTATTATACTTCAATAGGAATGGCAGTAACTAATCAAAGACTGATCGGAGTCTTATTTTTATGCTTATTCTTATCCAATATTCGTATTCCTAATTGTTCATCACCAGGAGGTTGCTGGATTGAATTGGGTACTTTTACACAAGATACTGTAACCTTTTACAAGGAACTTTAAGTCCTCTCTGTTAAGCTAACATTTCTTTGCATAGTCAATATAAAACTATTTTTCAGCTATTCATTCAAAGGGTAGGGTTGTTGCTATTAACAAGGAAACATCATGCTAAATTTGGCCGATTTTTAAAAGCCATTAAAAAGGTTAAAAAAATGGTTTGATTTTTCTTTTAATGGCAAGAGAGCAAAATGTTCCAGCAAATTCCAGATTCAACAAATAGGTGTATTGTTCAGCTGATGAATTGGTGTTTAGGTTGAATAAAGTTTGGATTTTGAACATACAGTAATGGTCTTTAAAATGTTTGGTTTTGTGTTATAAATTATATTAAACAATGGAAACTAGAGATTGTTCAAATGTATATTATAGCTTACTTTTTCAATGAATATTTTTTATTAACTCAGTTCCTCTTTGTCAGGAACCCCGGTTCTCAGACCACTCGCGTGCGCCCCTAACCGGCACGCTGGGGTAATATACTCCGCAGATCAGCTGCCGGTACAGTCTGAAATCCCTGGCGTGATGTCTCCTGCTTCCATATCATCCCCTGCGTCACTTAGAGCTCCAGGTGTATTCCCTGGTCAGATTGCGGGTCACATGATCCAGGTAAGCTCTCACTCACTTCCTGGTCTGTGTGCTGCTGCTGCGGCTGATTCCCTCACCTGCGTCTGATTCCCTCATTACCTGGAGGGATAAAAGCCTGTCTCACAGTCTCCTCCCCGTCTTGAACAACTCGTCAGTTTCCCCTGGGAGTTCTCCAGCGTCAGCTCCTGTCAAGACTCCCCACTTGCTCCAGAGGTCCGGTTTCCTGAGTCCGCTGTTACCTGTGTCATTCTCAGCGTCCCTGGTCATTCCACTCCTGCCAGAAGCTTCCACGTCTGCCGTGTGATCCAGCCTTCTCTGTCCGGATACCAGTGGGTTCCCCTGCCCGTCTCCTCTCGGCTCCCAGGCTGCTCCAGCGATCCCCAGTGATCTCCAGCGATCATCATCGAGTTCCCTCCAGCTCCCAGGACGCATCTCACGGTACTCAGTCCCCATCACTGTGTACATCCTGTTATACATATTCCTCTGTGCCCTCCTTGTTGCTACCAAGCATTCAGTGCCATCGATGGTTTAAGTACCCCTCAAACATCTTTGCTCTAGATATTTCAGAGTATCAAACCCTGCTAAAGCCACAGAGGAACCTGGGCAGAGGCCGCGACCTGGTTGGCAGTTGCAGCTAAGTCCATATCCTCCTTGCGGGGGTCCCTGGTGAATACCGCTGTCGGCTTAGACCCCGCGCCTCTGCTTTAGGTCTCAGCCAATCCTCTGTGTCCCCGGCAGGTTATTCTCATCTATCCTCCATGCATGAGCTCCAGCTACCTCAAGCCTCCCCCTTCCTGTTCCCTGCGCCCTCCACTGGCGCACCCAGGTCATTGCCGGGAACACAGCTAGTCCAGGCCGTGACACTCTTCCACATATTTACATTATCTAATTGTTCACTGTTGTGCAGATGCATCGCCAGGTATGGTGACCACCTGGTCTGCACTTTACATAGTTACCCCCACCATACACCACTGTCTGGAAACGGGGGTGGGGCTTACATGAAAGCGGTGCAGCTTCACAGACCCTGTTTTTGTCAGGTTAGGTCTAGGTCAGATCCTAACCTCTGATGTTACCATCACGTGACACAGCACAACAGGGGGAGTAGCAAAGGTCCGAACATGGGAGCTCAAAGGACACTCACATTCTCCCTTCTCTTGCTGCGCTTTAGAGACACTCACCACCTGGTTACTGAAGGCAATTTATGGTGGTGACAGTAACAGTGCAAGGGCATCAGTTTGCTCCTCCCCCTAGCGTCACGTGTCATGCGGTTGGGCAGGAAAGGTCCTTTCTCCAACTTTAACCTAGCAACATTATAGAAATGGTCATTAAATACATAACATTACAAATGTCCTTAGGTCTCTTTCCAATAAATCCTCATTTCCCTCCCCCCCAACCACCACCAGTACCATTTGCTTTCAAGTCAGATTGTATACTCTGTTAGTTATTGTTGATTTTCTATGGAAGGCTCTGGAATATGTTTGTGCCTTAAAATAAAAGATGAAGATGTTAATAATAATTTTAAACTGTTCATATCCATTGTATTAATATGGAAATTCCATACATAAGTTCTTGGTACAATTCTGAGCAGTTTCCCAGTTACCATTGTTCTCGATGCATGAAAAGAACCCATTAGTTTACCCACAGGGCAGTCATTATGCCAGCAACAATTATCTACATGTGCAGGTGACTTTTTTTTTTCATTATGTTTTGTGCTTGTTGCATTTTGCATGCTTTTACTAATATATACTGTATTCAGTATAAAGGTTGGTTGCAAAATCATCTATTTAGCATTGGTTTTCCAATAAAATATTTTTGCGGTAAAGGGAAAAAATAATAATAATGCAGACGTAACACGTATTCAGATCTATAGTATAAGTATACTGTATGACATTTTCTTTAATGAATATTTTTTTTTGATGTACAGTAAATGTCACATACAGGTCTGGTATCCATTATCCAGATATCCCAAAAAATATATATATATATATATATATATATATATATATAAAAAAAATGTAGTTTTTCAGAATATCCCATTTCAAAATATATATATATATATATTTTTAACCCTCTGCACCTAGAGTTTGGTTTTCATACTCACCTGGTCCCCTGGTATCTGCAGTGTCCATCTTCAGAGGCATCCCAGGTCCCAATGATGCATGCAGGTTTGCCGGTGATGTCATGATGTAACCAACGCACTCGTGCAATGCATCAATGGGATTGGGAATGCCTCAAAAGATGTACGTGATGTATGCCGGAGCACACCCAGGGACACCTGAGGACCAGGTGAGTAAGAAAAAAAAAAAAGATTTACGAAAATCCAGAACAATCCCCTATCCTAAATGCTCCTGGTCCAAGCATTTTGGATAAGGGATTCACATCCTGTACAGTATTTGAATAAAAGAGACTGTGCAAATGAGACCAGTATCATATTCTAATATTAGATGGTTGGAACTACATAGTACTGCAGGTCTCAAGTAATAATGGTTCAATCATTTTCTATATTGTAAATTATTCAACACAATAATTTACATTTTGTCAAATTATTTATTTGAATAACTTTAAAGGCCCCCATACACTATGCGATTTTGGGACGATTTCATCCGATTTCGGCACTTTGTGCCGATAATCGGGTGAAATCGGCCCAAAATCGTAGGTGTGTGATATCTGATCCGATCCGATGCGCGGTCCCGTGCGCATCGGACCGGATCAGGGAGGTCGGACGGTCTGTACATACGATCACGTCCGACCTCCCTGTATGCATATGCCTGCCACCTGACAGGTGGCAGGCACCTATTATATTTTAAAAATACTTGTCAAATGACCGGCCGCTCTCTGATTGGTCGGAGAGCTCTCAGCCAATCAGAGAGCGGCCGGTCATTTGACAAGTATTTTAAAAATATAATAGCCGCCACTGCGCTGCCCGTCCCCGCTGCTGCTATGTGTAAGTACACTGCCCGGCCAGGTCAGCAGCGATCACCGCACCCGCCGCCCGCCCCCACCACCGCTGGCCGCCGCTGCCCGCCCCCACCACCACCGCCGCCGCTGCCCGCCCCCACTACTCCTCACCGCCCTGCAGCTCCCCGGTTTTTTTTTACATGGGATAAATCGCATGCGATTTATCCCATGTAAAAAATGGCACATCAAGTGCCAAATTGTATGTGAGCCTCCCGGGGAGCTGCCGGGCGGCTCGCAGGTAAATTGGGTCCGACTTGTCCTTAGGACAAGTCGGCCTAATGTATGGGGGCCTTAAGCCCCATATACATGGGGCAATTTCTAAGCGTTCTGTCTAGATCGCTTAGAAAGTAAGCAGTTTATAGGCCCATAGTGACGGTCTTGCACGTTGCTATCGCCTGACTGCATGCAGTCAAAATCTAGTCAGATTGCCTCTGTTCTCACCAAAGAACACTGGTCCGCAAACATTGCTGGTGCATTGCATGTGTGCCAGCGATGTGTGCTGAGGCTCAGTCGCCCTTTAGTCATACAATCAGGGAAGCATTAAGAAAGGAGGAGGCCCATGTGCAGTCCCCCTCTTCTCTAGCTGGCAAGGCAATAGACTCTGGGCACCAGTGTCACTAGGAGGCACTAGAACTGTCCCAAAGTCTTGTGTAGGTCTCTTGGAAAATGGATCAGAGACCATTGTCGCAGTGATTCTCCTATTGCGAATAATGCCAGGAAAATGGCCACTGTGCCATTTTCCCATTTTTCTGCAGCACTGCTATTGATGATGATGCAGGGCTCCAGAGGGTAAGCATTGAAAAAATGGGTGTCGCGTATGTGATGTGGGCCTCCCTGGACCTCGAGGACTGCGTGCACTGCTTACACTGCATACATAATAGATATGCCAGCGAGTACAAGTCATGCATCAACCCAGTTTGAATAAGAGAACAGGAGCAATTACAGTATTCTCAGGTTCACAGGCTCTGCAGATTAATTGTGTCAATACAATGTCATATGTTTATTGATTATCCCTTCCAGCCAACATCCTGCATTTTGTTACAAGAATTAATTAAAACCCCTGAATTGACTAATATTTCAAAAACGTCTAAGCAAGGTATGTCCAACTGGTGATCCTCCAGCTGCTATGAAACTACACATCCCAGCATGCCTTGCCATGCTGGGATGTGTAATGTCACAACAGCTGGAGGGCCACAAGTTGGATATGCCTGGTCTAAGCTGATTCACTTCAATATTAATATTTGTTATCTATATATATATAAAAAAAAAACTGTAAGGGCTGTGTCCCCACAGAGAGTTTCTCTCCGCATCTTAAACACAAGAGTTTTCTAGACAAATATTATTCCATACAAGTCAGCGGTTTTATAAGTGCAGCTCTTCACTCTGGGTTCCTGTGGCTGAGGTCACTGGGAAATGCTGTGAACAGTAGTTTGACAGAGTTGAGAAAATATCTGGGAGAAAAAGACGCACAGTTATTTATATATTTATTAACGGTTTCTTATATAGCGCACACATAATACGCAGCACTTTACAGAGAATATTTGAACATTCACATCAGTCCCTGCCCAAGTGGAGCTTCCAATATATAGTCCCTACAACATGTACACGCCCACACAGACATTCTAGGGTAATTTTGTTGGAAGCCAATTGACCTACTAGTATATTTTTGGATTGTGGGAGGCAACCAGAGTACCTGAGGTAAACCCACGCAAGCACAGGGAGAATATACAAACTCCACACTGTTGGGGCCATGGTGGGGATCTAACCCATGACCTCAGCGCTGTGAGGCAGTAATGCTAACCATTACACCATCCGTGCAGTTCAAAATACTGTTAATAAACCCTAAGAATAAGACATACTGGCTACGGTTCTGCCATTGGCTATTGACAAGTTTTGCTGTTGGTAGCCCTCTCTGGCAACAACTGTCCTGAGCAAACGCATGCCGAAACTAGGTAATGGTAATGAAACACATTTCAGGGTAGTGATAGTTCAGAGCAATGTAGGAAAAAATGCTTTAATATAAAAGAAAGCATTTTTTCATATAAATGAATCAAGTTTTTTTTATATTTTTAATATATTTATTTTTCTTTATATTTAAGTAGCAATAAGAATTTACCTCTCATGTCAATTTGAGAGGAAAGACTACTTTACAAATATCTTTAAAGAAGCTGAGATATAAAAACAGTACAAACTCCTATTAGCCACTGCCCATCTATTTTCCTCATGATAATGGGGGAAATTTACAAAAAAAAAAATCGTGGAAAAAAAATCGTATTTTCATACGAAAATACAATTTCTTTTGGTGTATTTTCGTATTCTTAATGATGGGAGATTCATATTTGTATTTACAAATACGAATGTCTACACCATCGATAGAAATACGACAGGAATCACCATTCAAAAAAATGGTGGTTCCTGATTTACTAAAAAGCCGTATTCATAATACGGCTGCTAATTGGCTTTACACCCACGAAAATACAGCAGGAAAATACACTTTATTTTCCTGTGGTATTTGGCAGAAGCCTGCACGGATCAGTCAGATCCGTGCAGGCTTCAGTGTGTAAAAAATAGAAAAATAAATAAATAAAAAAAAAAACAGCGTGGGGTCCCCCCCACAGCTGTAACCAGCACCAGGCTGAAAGAGCCAGGCCAGTAATTAAAAATCAGGAAACCCAGAAAATAGGGGTTCCCCGATTTTTAACCAGCCCCAGGCTCCAGGTCCGGGGCTGGTTCCCAAAATACGGGGGACAAAATGACTAGGGGTCCCCCGTATTTTAAGAACCAGCCCCAGGCCAAAGCATTAACCCCCTGACTGGTCAGCCTGGCCAGGGGCCCTGGGGGAGTAGGGACCCCCCCCAATAAAGGGTTCCCCCGCTTCCAGGACTTACCTGACTAGGCTGAAGCCTGGTGCTGTCCTCGATGCCCCTGGGCGGTGGGCATCGAGCTGATTTGAGTGTAAAAAATAGAATAAACTATTGTTTTTAACTGTGGAACTATGAGTCCCAGCAAGCCTACCCTGCAAGCTGGGACTTGGAGAACCACAAGTCCCAGCCTGCGGGGCATTAAAGGGCCTGCTGGGTCTTGTAGTTCCACAGTTAAAAAAATAGTTAAATAAACACACACTGACACATAAGACAAATAAAACTTTAATACATACATTACACACATACTGATACTTACCTATCTTGATCCCGTAGCTAGGTCTCAGGGTCTTGATCCGGTGCCATGTCGGCATTCTTCACCATGTCGATTGTCATGTCGGCATCGGCGTCCATGGAAGAAATCCATGGGGGACCTGTGGAAGGAAATCCTACTCACCCAGGACCTCCATGGATCTGAAGTCTTGATTCAACGTAGTCCTGGACTTCTTCAAGCTGCCGGCGATTCCTGGACTGAGAGGCGCAGAGATCCTTCATCCTCCGCGCCTCTCATCAGAATGATTCTATTGGCCGCTTTACTGGCACTTGAAGATGACATCACGGAATGGTTGAGCATCAGTATGTATAGCCCCAAGGGACAATACACATTCATTAAATCTAAGTATTTATTCAGCTTCCTATTTTTGTATATATTAAAAAAAATCTTGTCAGAATGTGTCATCTAGGTGTCATGACCAGTTACCTTTAATAAAACAGCACAGGCTTTAACCTATAGCATGTGCATTTTTTGTAGAACTTTACATAATTGCAGATAGACAGGCAAGCCATGGCTTTACCAATAAATCGGTCCCTGTAAATAGATTGGTCCCTGTAAATAGGAGAACAAGCAGAGTTCAAATCCAGTATAACCTGTTCAAGAATGGTAAGAGCAAACCAGGTCAAATACAGTATAACTTCCATGAGAGGGAGAGCACGCATTGGTTAGAGCCAGCACATCTGTCCATGAGAGGGAGAGCAAGCATGAGTCAGAGCCAGCATATCTGTCCATAAATGGTGAAAACAAATTGGGGTCAGGGTCAGCATATCTGTCCATGAATGGGGAGAGCAAGCATGGATCAGAGCCAGCATATCTGTCCATGCATGGGGAGAGCAAGCATGAGTCAGAGCCAGCATATCTGTCCATAAATGGTGAGAACAAATTGGGGTCAGGGTCAGCATATCTGTCCATGAATGGGGAGAGCAAGCATGGATCAGAGCCAGCATATCTGTCCATGAATGGGGAGAGCAAGCATGAGTCAGAGCCAGCATATCTGTCCATAAATGGTGAGAACAAATTGGGGTCAGGGTAAGCATATCTGTCCATGAATGGGGAGAGCAAGCATGGATCAGAGCCAGCATATCTGTCCATGAATGGGGAGAGCAAGCATGGGTCAGAGCCAGCATATCTGTCCATGAATGGTAAGAGCAAGCATGAGTCAGAGCCAGCATATCTGTCCATGAATGGTGAGAACAAGCTGGGGTCAGAGCCAGCATATCTGTCCATGAATGGTGAGAGCAAGCATGGGTCAGAGCCAGCATATCTGTCCATGAATGGGGAGATCAAACTGGGGTCAGAGCCAGCATATCTGTCCATGAATGGTGAGAGCATGCATGAGTCAGAGCCAGCATATCTGTCCATGAATGGGGAGAGCAAACATGGGTCAGAGCCAGCATATCTGTCCATGAATGAGGAGAGCAAGCTGGGGTCAGAGCCAGCATATCTGTCCATAAATGGTGAGAACAAATTGGGGTCAGAGCCAGCATATCTGTCCATGAATGGGGAGAGCAAGCATGGGTCAGAGCCAGCATATCTGTCCATGAATGGGGAGAAAAAGCATGGGTCAGAGCCAGCATATCTGTCCATGAATAGGGAGAAAAAGCATGGGTCAGAGCCAGCATATCTGTCCATGAATAGGGAGAAAAAGCATGGGTCAGAGCCAGTATATCTCTCCAAGAATTGTGAGAACAAACTGGGGTCAGGGTCAGCATATCTGTCCATGAATGGTGAGGAAAAAGCTGGGGTCAGAGCCAGTATTTCTGTTGATAATTGGTGAGAGAAAGCTGGGGTCAAAGCCAGTATATATGTCTAACAGTGAAGACAAGCCAAAGTCTAGATCCAAAGCGATTGAGCAGAGGTGTAAGCACAGTTGATACACACAGCAGCCTGGATGCAGGCACAGCACTATCACTGACCCCTGCATAAATGTCCAAGCACTAAATAAAAAAGCAAGTTTTGAATCAAATACTTAAAATCCTGCCAGATAATCATGACAGCCAGACGTGAGCCACCACTAATTTCACATACTCTACCTTCCTCTATAAAAGCTCACCGGAATTTACCAACCTATAATACTCATATCTTGGTTCATTCTAAACACAGGATTGATTCTATCTGTTTTTTTTTATGTGGATGGGACATGGTTAGAGTACTGTGTACTGTATGTGTCACAATACAGCTGCCACATTGACTGACATGCTATTGCGGTTTGGGGTTGGAGTCTGTGTTTTTGGATCTGCCAAAGCCAGCATCTGCAGCTACCAACGTAGATTCACTATCCTCGTCGGTATATAGGCAATGGACATTCTGAGTAACCTTGGTATAAACACTGCAGTATAAAGACGTCAGTCATTTTACTCATAAGCTTTCTGTATTATGACTAAGGTGTAAGAAGGAGACATCTTTCTTTTTATGTTTTTATTGGGAAAAAATGAAGCATAATGTTTTGTGCTGTAACCTTTATTTCTTTAAGAAAAGGCAATGTTACTTAAGCGAATGTTTCCCTCATGTCTGAGGCATACAATTTAACCCCAGGGAAACGTGAATAGTCTGGGATCATAACATTCAACATTTTATACCCTATTCCTTGGTGACCTGACTAGATTTATGTTTTCTTTGACTACTAATCTCTTTTTGCTGATCATGAACACTGAGCACTGAAAATATGTTCTGGTTTTTGCTGAAGATACTGAAGTTATTTACTAGGTTGTGTAAGAGACAGAGAAGAAATATGATGTTATTTATTATCCCCTTCATGGATGGCTTGCTTTCTCTCTTATTAGAACATTTATCAATGAGTTTTCTCTTGGGAACACTCCTATCAATAGCCTCCATGCTCAGCATCTGCTGAGCTTGCTTCAGTGCACTAAACATTAAAGTTTCTCTTCACACCCTTGAAGACTGTGCACACATATGTGGTGTGTACTTTACAGTGATCTTGATGTAGATTACAGTTTATAATTCATGTGGCATTATTATAGAGCTGGCCCTAACCAATTTGATGCCCTATGCAACATTTTGGCTGGTGCCCCCCAGCACCGCCACTACTTCTGCCTCAGACCCAGCACTCACACCCTGCAGTACAGATCACAGCAGCATCCTGCAAAATCCATCAGCCCATAGCAATTCTCATTTTGATGCACTTTCCAGCAAGAGCATTGTCGACCCAACCAGGGCTGGATTAAGGGAGGCTCATGGCTCACTGACTGCACAAGTGTGCACTGCATTACATCGAGTTGAGTAAGTCCCATGAGACTTTGCATAGGAGGTCAGAGGCTTCTGCTGAGCTCTGATTGGTGGAGCTCATCACATGCTTCTCATGGAGTAGCCTCGTCATGGGAGGGTTTTTAATCAGAGTTAGCGCTGAGCCTGTGAGATCTCCTACAGAGTAAGGTACAGAGGAAAATTATATATATATAATATATATATATATATATGAATCCCCCCCCCGTGCAGTTACCCAGTGACCAAGGTTATACTGCCTTTAATCTGTGTTTTGACAGTGTAATATTGTACTATGCAGTTTGCAGCCGGTAATGACAAGTGGGAGGGGGGCCCCCAAAGGCTTAATCTAGCACTGGACCCAACCAGCATATTTTAGATACTGTAACTACAATGCATGCTGAAGGCATGCAGGACAATAAGGGTGTATTCTTGCTGAGAAGGGATGTGGTCACACAATAATTATTATAACATAGGCTTGGACTGCCCCTAGGCATTTGCATAGGTCCTAAATAGGTGGAGTATTAACACTACCCAATAAATGTTGACAATAAATGCTTACCTATACATCAGGATCGGGAGGTGGGAATGATAGAGTGTGTGCAGCACACACTGCATTGTCCTCTCAATCAGACGGTACACTCTAATTATTGGGTTGATAAGCCAAATATCAGCTCAATAATTGCATAGTGTGTACCAAGCATTATTGTGTGCAGTGAATATTTTCAAGCTTCAGCCTCCATTACCAAATGTTTACAGTTCAAGCACTTAATTGGATACCACAACTGGTAGATGGCCGTTATTATGCAAAATACTGTAGGCAGTATTTGGCCATTCTGGGAGGGTAGGCAACCCTGTCACAAAGACACTGGTAGCTATGATGACCCAAATCCTCCATGTTATCAGAATTCTTGATAAGTTGCTTTCCAAGAAGTATGACAGAAACAGTTTCTGTCGTCAACGGAGCACAGTTTCTCACCCCTCCAACAACAGTGCAATCTTTGGTACTTATGTATTATCTGGGCTCCCCATTTTTTTCATACGCCTACTATCCAACTACGCATGGAGTTGATTTTATATAGTGTGGCGAGCGCAGCGAGCCACCGTGCCCGAAGCGTGGCGAGCGGACGCGGTCTCATAAGAAAAACGGGAGCCCAGATATTACATAAGTACCCAATCTTTTTCTAAGCAGTAACGTATGCCGTGATTGGCAACATGGCTCAGTGTTTTGATTGGAACCAGGTCTATTACAGATTATTGCAATACACATATTCAACCAGTCTTTTGGGGATAAAGCAGAACTGCAATCTTTTAATAAATGGTTCTAATACATGAAGTATGGACAGCATGAAATGAAAGTAAATGATCAATAGCTCCCCATTTTATAGCACAGGTCAAAGGTCAGCAATCCTGTCACAGGTGAGGTTTAATAGCAGGCATGAGTAGTATGGATATAAGGCAGTCCATTGGTTTTAAAGAGACTAGTTGAGATCTGGACAATGGAATCCAGTTAACATGTAAAGGTACTTGAGTATACGTAACATGGGGTGAGATATAATAAGGTGCAAATTTTTTGACAGCTAAAAAAAACCCATCACAATCACATGTGCGATTTTTGGTCAAAAATTTTACCCGTAATAGGGTGTGATTTTTAAGCTCAATCAAGTTTTGCGTTTTTTCTTTTTTTTTTTTGTAAAGGTGTGATTTTTTTAAGTAATGGTAGTCTGTTGATTTCTTTGGTAATATAAGTTTTTTTTTTTTTTTTTTACCTTTATACACTGTTTTGGACATACAGTAACCATGCACAAATCTCACGGATCAGTGCATGTTTCTCTCAATCTTGCCTGCCAGAAGCATGTCTATTTTTTGGGTGATATTTCGTCATGCTTAGGGTCCGATCTGAAAAATCACACACTATTACAATTGCGATTTTGATGTTTTCAATGAGAAAACACCTGGATGCGATTTTTGAAGTGTGATTTTTTGGTCACTGCAAAACGTGATTTTCAGGAATTAAAATGTAATATTTGAAGCCTAACTGTACTTAAGTTCCTTTATATTTTTAAAATGTGTTATCTTTATACCTTAAGTATATTTATTGTAACTTAAACATACTTTCCAAAAACCATAAAAATATATACATATATTTACAGGGGTGGAACAAAGCAGTGTGTTAGGGGGAAATTTACTAAAGGAAATTTGTAAAAAATAGGTGTATTTGTATCCAGAAATACACTAATTTTTGACATTTACTATCCCGAAAATACGGCAATTCGTATTGATAGCACATCAATACGAATAGGAATTGCCGTATTTTCGGGATAGTAAATGTCAAAAATAAGTGTATTTCTGGATACAAATACACTTATTTTTTTACAAATTTCCTTTAGTAAATTTCCCCCTATTAGTTTAGGCATCCAAAACCAGGCTCGGACTGGCCTGGGGGGGAACCGGGGAATCCCCCGGTGGGCCCCGGTGATTTCTGACCCCGCCCCCTTGTTTAGGGGGGCGGGGCCTTTGCATATACATTGTCCGGTAATTGATCGCGGCCCGCCCGCCCAGCACCTATTACTGATGCGGGTGGTAGCGGCTGCAGTGCGCGGGCCGCCATCCAGTGACTGACAACTACAACATGATCATATCGGGGCCTTACACGTGAGGAAGCCGGCGTCGGGGCTATGATGATTATGATACACAATGTCGGGACTTCCTTCTACTCCTCCTTCAGTGTGAATGACACAGTCACTCAGCTGAGGCGCTGGCTGGCTGGGAGGAGGAGGAGGGAGGAGGAGGAGGAGGCGGTACGGACACACACAGTCAGCCAGTGAGTGTCACTCGTCCTCCAGACTCCTCATGTGGGCTGCCTGCGGCCATGTGACGTCCTGACATGTGCCTGGATGGCGCGGTGTGTGGCGCAGTTCAGTTTGTAAGTCAACTTGTGACACCAGCAGCAGTCCGCGGCCGGACAGAGTCTCAGAGAGCTGCCAGCAGCTGAGGCTGAGCACACACAGCCGGCCCACACGACCTGGCTGCAGCAGTAGCGCAGTCACCAGGGCTGCCTGCCAGGCAGACTAGGCAGTCCCCTTTCTAGTGTGCACCCCGGTCACCTGCTGTGCGATCGCCAATGTGCCCGGTCCAGCCCAGGCCCCAGTGAACCTCCCAGGCCCGGCCAGCCCCAGCACCTGTCCTGCACAGCAGGCTGCCGCAGTGGCACTGCAGCTAGTGTGGTCACTAGCTGCAAGAAGCAAGCTTGAAGCTTCCTAATTTGAAAGCCAAACTTAAGGTTAGTACTAGTGTGCACTGTCAGTAGGGTTGCCACCTGTGATGGTATAAAGGTACATGTATACCGGTGCTGTAATGCTGATGGACAGTTACATGTATATAGGTGCTGTTGTGCTGGTATACAGGTACATGTATACAGGTGCTGCTATTCTGGAATACAGGTATATGTATAGAGGGGCTGTTATATACATGTATACAGCTGATGTAATGATGGTATACAGCAGTGGTTCTCAAACTGTGGGTCCTGACCCCAAAGTGGGTCCCGACCTTCTCATCGTGGGGTCCCGACTCCATGTTGCTGACCATCAGGCTGATGACTTTTCTAATCTCAGCCAGCGATTCAAGGAGTGTGAAAAGTCTTTTGAATTGTCTGTTATTTCAGACTCCTCCCATCATTTTGTGCCTCCACAATGCTGCCATGTACAGTATGTGCTGTCTGCTGACTACACATGTGATGTGATGACCTTCTGCAGGTACTTGCTGGGGTCCTGTCCTTTTTTTTTTTTTGTCTGATGGGGTCCCAGAGCAAAATAGTTTGAGGACCCCTGGTATACAGGATCATGTATACAGGTGCGGGAAGACCAATGTGCTGTATTATATGGGGGGGGGGGGGGGCTGCTATGTGCTGTACTATTATCTGGGTGGGAGGACCCATGTGCTGTATTATATGTGGGGGGACCTATGTGCTGTATTAATCTGTGTGTGGAGGACCTATGTGCTGTATTATCTGGGGGGTTATTTGCTGTATTATTATCTGTGGGACTTATGTGCATTATTTTCAGGATGGGGATTTACCAATCAGATGTCACACACCTGTGATTTTGGGCCAATTTCGCCCGATTATTGGCCCAAAGTGCCATAATCGGATGAAATTGGCCCTAAATGGCATAGTGTATAGCCTCTCCTCTCTGATCTGGTGGCCACACCCCTTCAAAAAGACCACGCCCCTTGGTGGGCCCCTGTGAGTGCATTTCCCTGGTGGGCCCTTCATGCCCCAGTCCGACACTGTCCAAAACCAGCACTATCGTTAGACAGCCACCCACGGCTTTTAGTCCTGAAGGGCATCACTGAGTGCTCCCCCCCCCCCCCCCCACCATCATACTTAACTACCCTCCTGGAATGACCAGGAGGCTCCAGAACATAAGGTCCGGAACATAGGGTGAGCAAGTCCCCCGCATTACTGCCAGTTTCCTGCAACCCCCTACAAGTGAGTGAATTGCGAAGTGAGTGACAGGGAGGGAGCGGGGGCCGTCCATGGGCTGTTCAGGTAAACTTGTTTACTTGCTACTGGAGAGCCCTCTGTGACCCAGAAGAGCATCTCAGCGTGCATGTCTACAAAGTCACAATGTGCCCCGATTTGTGATGATGGTGCCGATATGTCAGCAACTGTACACTTTCGGATGGAAATGGTATGATGTGTGTGGGTTCTGCATAAATAAATAAAAACATTGATACTAATGTGAGAATGTGATTAGCACAAACATGGAGAAATGGCCACAGCACATGGGTGAGAAAACCCTCAGCAGAAACAACAGAGTTAAATGAAGTTGGCTGGGATAGTAAAAATATAAAGAGGTTAGAAACTAATGGCTGTATTCATATCTATAATAAATGTATAGGTACAGTAATGCAGCATGCTTATGACTTAGAGGTCTATTTATGTACATTCACATACAAGGTCTCTAAAGTGTCATCTTATATCACTGATATTCACATCAGAAAGATTTTCAGACCAATTAGACAATAATGTCATGCTGGGACAGAGCCCCTGATTAGACAATGTCCCGTTAATGACTCTGTGCCATTGATCACAGCAGTGAAAGAATGAACAACCAGGTTCTGATCAGGTGTCTTTATTCTACATGTTGGCTTTCAGTCAGCACATGCTCACAGCTATACAGGCTGCCGCTAATGCATTCCTTAGATGGTGTTAGCAACCTCATAAATTGCTCCAGATTGCAGTTCCTCCCCATTGAGAACAAGGGCATTTCAGTGTTCTGTGTTAGTTTGCTGACTACTTTAGATATTACCAGTTCCAGATTAAGGTCTAAATGGGCCTGGAGCTGAAAATTATTAAGGGCCTATTATGCACAATAATAGGGGTTGTGGACAGCACCTAATAATGTGGGAGGCGTGACCAGTGTTCTGTTTGGGTGGTCTGCTCATGGGTGTGTCTCTATTTGTGTAAATACTTTCAACTAATTATATATGCCTGGCATAGGCGAATCTAGAATTATGGTAATGGGTGGTCCCAGATCTAGACACAATAGTAGGGGGACCTTAGCGCAGCGCAGCCGCGCGGCAAAAGGGTGCGTGGCCTCATGGGAAGGAGGCGTGTATTACAAAAAGGGGTGTGGTATTACACTTTAGACCATACACAGTAATGCCCATTACACATTTTAGCAAACTCTGTATTACCCATTACACATAAAGCCACACGCCGTAATGCCAATTACACATAAGGCCACACACCATAATGCCCATTACACATTGTGCCACACATCATGATGCCCATTACATACTATATAACAAACCATAATGCCCATTACATATTTGCCACATAAGTGCTGAAATAATACCCCTTTCACAACAGAAAATGCAGGGATTTACCCGGGAATATGGTCCCAGGATCATGCAGGGACATTCCCAAGCTGACCCCTTATACACCAGCCTAGTCCCTGCATTTTCTGGTGTGAGGGGGAGAGAAAACCACTCCCCTCTCCCTACCTCCCTTTAACCAACCAGCTATATCTTCGGAACCAACTGACCCATTTACATGAGACCAGTATCATATTGAAGAACTTTTGAGCTGGCTTTGAATGATTTTGGTCCCGTAAAATTACATTTAAGAAATGAAAAAAAAAAATGGGCTAATGGGTGGTCCTGTGCACCCCCGGACCACCCCCTAGATTCGCCTATGATGCCTGGAAAAGGCAGGGGACTGGCATAGGAAAAATGCAGGATGCCAATATCCTAAGATACTTGGGAAGTGAGGCGACACTCCAGTCATAAAAAAAATACTGAAAGCCGAAACTTGGTAGACAACATTTCAGCACCTTTTATGCAGTCACCTAAGTTTGCCACACCATATACCCCTTATACAAATCATGCAACACAAAAGTAACCCCCTTATACTGTACTTGCCACTTACACATTATGCCATATGGAATGAGCCAAAATTCATGCCGACTGAGCCAAAATTCACACTACGGCACACGGATTGAATCACGTTATGCCACACAGATTCATGCAAAATTCACATTTTGCCACATGGATTGAGCCAATATACACACTATACATAACAGATTGAGCAATAATGCACAAAACGCAAAGGCGCGCATAACAAATTTACACCATAATGCCCATTACATGTTAAACCACACACCATAATGCCCATTACGTATTATGCCAAACATCGTAATGCCTAATAAAAATTATGCTACATAAGTGCTGCTTACCTACATGCTCATTGCCAGGGAATCCATGCTCATTGCCATGTGGGATTACATGCTACATGCTAGAGGGGAATACATGCTTGCGGTAACTGGGGGACAGCCTCCGCCAGGCAGAAATGACAGCCATTGACCGCCGGGCAGAGAGCAGGGGGCTGCCCGGCTGTATTCAGAGCACTGCAGGTCCCAGCCATTTGAAATAATACCCCTTTCATACCAGAAAATGCAGGGACTTACCCAGGAATATGGTCCCAGGATCATGCAGGGACATTCCAGGGCTGGCCCCTTTTACACCAACCTAGTCCCTGCATTTTCTGGTGTGAGGGGGAGAGAACCCCCCCCCCCCCTCCCCCTTTAAACAACCAGCTATATCTTTGGAACCTTCTGACCCATTTACATGTGGGCTTTGAATGATTTTGGTCCAGTGAAACTGGGCCATTTAGTTCCAGAGAAATCTGTCCTCAAACAACATGAACAGCCATGAAATTACATTTCAGAAATGAAAAAAATCGGTTTACCCGCAATATCTCTAGAACCAATGAACCCATATGGACCAGCCTGGTATCAGATTGAAGGCCTAGAGCTTCTGTGATGCCGGAGGGGGAACTGGCAGCCGTTGGAACTGGGTCAGGGTCGGAATTAGCGGGTCCCATGTTATCCTATGGGGAAAACGTTCCAGCTTTGCCTGATAGTATCTCTGGTTCCCGGGGGGCTAGCAATGCGGGGCAGAGCTCATTGGAAAGCCCTGGCCCTCAGCTTTGTCTGGAACTGTTTGTTTGTCTGGAACTGTAGCTCCATCAGGCCCATTGTTAATCCGGCCCTAGATATTACAATATCTCTTCCATTAAATATTCAGCTGCTGTCTCTCATCTTCTTCCTTGAGAGACAGCAACCACCTATGGGATACAATTGCTGCTGAATAGATTCACCTGGCAAAATCTGCCTGGCATTCACCATACTTTATGGCAGAGGGATCTTTCTCAAAAGTTATTGCTGTCAAGAGTGGGGGGGGGGGGGTACATTTCATTCCCCCACTGCAGGAAGCCGGGCAGTGGTCGTAGAGGACAGGCTGCTGCAGCACAGCCTCTCTCCCCTGCTCAGCACACGCTGCTCATTTCTGTGTGCTAAACGGGAGAGAAGCAGCTGTAGCACCAGCCTGTCTTCCCTCCGTAGAGTGGATGCCAGTCGGCGACCTGCACCCATGTAAAAAAAACAGTTTTTAAACGAGGCATGACCATGCCCCTCCCATTGAACACACCCTGTTGACCATGCACCCTTTTTCCGGAGCCCCGTCAGCGCTGAGGTGGGTCTGGCTATCCCTTATGGGACAAGGAATGTGAGTCAATGTGCCAGTGTCAACATTATAAAATATTAATAATTTATATATCGCACTTTCTCCAACTGGACTCAAGGCGCTTGATAGACATTAAAACAACGCATATAATACAGAAGATTTATGTAATAAAGCAAGAAACAAGCTGCACAGGCATAAAAATACCTTGAGCGCACAGTAAGCATAATGCAGGATTTGTGTAGGCATTTTGGGTAATAACTTCCACGTGTTGTGTATTCCTTCCTCACAAGGTACCAGGTGAGGCAGCCATCTTGGGTGCACTCTGTAGTATTACACCAGGTGGAATTGGTTACCCCTAGAAAAAATAATACAAACTGGGGTCATTACAGTGTAAAGTAGGGTTCCAACAAAACCCTCAGGTCAATGTATTTTTCATCCCATTCACAAGTGCGCCAGATGAGGCAACCTTTGAATGCTATTTTGTGGGAGGTGAGCCTTACAAGGCCCCAATGCATATATGGGAAAACTGACACTTGTGTAGTAGTAAAGTATACCCTGTATGTAAAGATCAACGTGAAGCACATACTGCCCGCAGAAGAACCATCCACAGCAACCATCTGGGATACACTGCATAGGAATAGTGGACAATGCAGGGCCAAATTTGCTACTAGGCCCATGAGGCATGGGCCTAGGAGCGGCACCTGTTAAGGGTGACAGCCAGCAGGGTCATTTTTATGGAGGGGCGAGCTGTGCAGCTGCACAGAGCGCTGCATGGCTCATCATCCCACAGCAAGCAGCATCCCGCCGGTCTACAGCAACTCGGCTTGAGCGGACTGCGGTGCTGCTTGCTCCTGGGGTCGCAGTGCTGCCGGGATCTCTGGTCAATACAGAGCTCCCAGAATGTCCGCCTGGTTGCACCTCAGCCCTGTTAGGGTGTGTTATCCGGCTCCTAGCTCCTGCCACCACTGCTATTGCCACCGCCTGAATATCTCAGCCCTCTCCCTGCCCGCCGATGACTGCTGCTGCTGCGGAGTGCTGTGTCCGGGCTGCCGGTGCCCTCCACCACCGCTGTTGCCGCCACTGCTTTTGCAGGGAATGAACAGAAAGGGGAAAATGCGGGCATCATTATTTAGATAAAATCATAAATCTCCTAGTCTCATGGGAGCAGTACGGGTGGTTGTGAGAAAGTGGGGAGCAATGTCAAGTGCGCTGGAAATGTTCCTACTAATGCTGACCCAGATGCTCTCACCCCACAGCCCCCTGTTTACCATGATGGGTAAGCCTGGGGGCATCCCTGTCCTGGTTATCTTCATGGCATAGAAGTCAACTTGCCCCCTTCTCAAGCAATTTAATTCCCCCTTAGTGTCATATTTAGATTTTTTCTTGTAGACACGCTGGTTCCAAAAATAGCAAGTTTCAATGAAGGCTTAAAAATAAAGTGGTTGCTTATGCAATCACTTAACGTCTAGAACTGGCTGAACTTATACGGGCATATGAGCAGTAAATATTTCAACAAAGCTATGGACCTGATTCAGACCTGATTGCTGGGCTGCGAATCTTCAGAGCCCAGCGATAAGGTAAATGCCGACCCACTGTAATCCCCCCCCCCCCACACACACACACAAACACAATCACTCACCAGGCTGGACTTACTCAACACTGCAATGGCCATGTGGGGATGGAGGCCGCAGCTGCCGCCAGTGCCCCCCCCCCCTCCCCATGGCCTGGGGTGCAGTCTACAAATGCCTCCTGGCTGTCAATCAACTTCATAACAGCCAGCAATGACTATCCATCACTGGCTGGGATAGCACAGAGGAGTCACAAATGAGCAATGTGGACCATGTGCACGCACGGTTCTCTGATAATCGCTCGGGCTGGGAATTCACAGCCCAGACTACGGGGCTGAATTAGCCCCTATACAGTATGTGATAGACTCTGCATTCAACATTTACCAATTGCCATAACAAAAAAAAAAAAAAAAAACATGGAAATGTTCTTTTGCTAAATAGGTCTCTATGGGACAAATTTAATAGTTTGTGATTTTATGATGAGTTTTAAACATATAGAACTTTCCCAGTGGCCCAATCTGCCCTTGATTTCATGGTGTCGACATTTCATATCACATGAAAAATCTACATAGAAACTCCTTCACTTACTCTTATTAAATTGCGAAAATCTTGAATGTGGGGCACTGCGATCATATTGTATTGGGGATTTCTCACAAGGAATAGTATAATGCGGATGTAATTAACAGATAATGGGCCAGATCTAATGCTGTGCGAATCCGGTGGCCATGAGGGATGCTGGCTAAACTCACAGTTTTTTTTTTTAAAGGGGCAATCTTTTACAAGGCTTGGTTTTGCCTGGTAAAAGATTGCCCCTTTAAAAAAAAAAAACTCTGAGTTCGGCAGGTATCCCACACGGCCGATGAACCAACACTGCATTACATTAGGCCTAATATTGGGGGGATTAATACCTTAATTAATCTGAATACAATGTACTATATAATGCTAGTAAAGATATTTTTCTGTAGTGCATTCAGACAAAAGGTTACTCTTCCTCTTCCTCTTGATATGCATTACAGCCCTTATTCTGATCGGTGCGGATATTCCCGCATTCTTACGGTGCGGTCCGCACGCCACGGTGTTTTGCCGCGTGCGGCCATCGTCCGTAGAAACGCCCACGTGTCCTCCGCATTCGGACGGACTCACTCTTTAAGAACAGGGCGTGTTTACGGACGACATACAAAGCATGCGTGTGCGGGAGAAACACTCCGATTCGGCACGGTATTACAGAGTATTACAGAGTATGCTCGGGAATACCGCATCCGAACGGGAGCCAAGCGGTGCTACCGCACGTAAGCGGAGTATTTACGCCAAACAACCCACTATGAAGTATCTTCTGCTATACATCACATGACCCACTTATTCAATTACCTATCCTCATAAAAAACTGCTTATTTGGAATTGGAATCAATTAGATTCCAATATATCCTTACAAGCATGCCTAACACATGCATTGCACACATAAACCCTTACAGCAATGTAAGTGCAATGGTTTGTATTACACCCTGTGTAAAAGATTATAACCAATCTACACATATACTATTTAAAGTGCAAATAAAACCAACAACTGTAAACTTGCATAAAGAATTTATTTAAACAGACAATTAACAGAAATAAAAAAATATAAAATTATAAATTAAATAAGCAGGTCTTTGAGGTCCTGCAGGTCTGCTTGAAGGAGCCGCAGATGGTGCTCCACTCGCAGGAGGGCCCCACGCACCCCCTCATCTGCCGGTGTGGTGTCATCTGTGGGCATGTCAAAGGGGCAAAAATTAGTCATGTTATTCTTGCATACATTTCACATACTGCGACATAAATTGCACAAATGCTAGGTGACATGTGTGTATATATATATATATATATATCTATGTAGAGCATGAGTCCTCAAACTGCGGCCCTCCAGATGTTGTGAAACTACAAATCCCAGCATGCATTGCCACAGTTTTGCTATAAGGAAGTGTTAAAACTGTGGCAAGGCATGCCTGGATTTGTAGTTTCACAACATCTGGAGGGCCGCAGTTTGAGGACCCATGATGTAGAGAGATAGAGACACACATAGATAAATAGATATGACACATACATATATACATACATGCTAACTTATTGACTACATACTGTCTTTTTTGGCCTATACCCTTTACTCTGCAGAAGACATAACAGTCATATTGTTTCTTCTCAGTCACAACCCACCCATGACTAACCAATGACAAGCAGGTCATGGCCTCCGTCAATAAGAACTTGTCACAATCTGCTCAGTCTAAGTTCAGTGATGGTTCGTGGCATGGGAGTTATGCAAATGTCAGGAATGCACAGTACACATCCTCAAAATCATAATTCTGTCTAAACCAACCTACAATTCTGTGAGGGCAAAAAAACAATCAGAACTACAGGGGGTGTTTAGGTAGAGGAGGCTCCTGGGACACTGGCAACTTCTGACTCCATTCCAAGGTAGGCCGGGCCATACTCCATTTATAGCATACATCCTATAGTTTATAAATAACATTCACCAACAATATAGATTCCACTATTTGATGGGTCATAATCAACGCTTGCAGCAGGTGAATTTAATCCACAAATGATCCACTCATCCCTTTACTCCAGGATCCTGTTTAACTACAACGGTTATGTGGCAGTCAAAATGGAGCTCCAAGCCATCCCACAAACCTGTGTAATTCAGAGGTGTCCTGGATGAAAGGGATGCCTTGGAAACCCCATCTAACCCGTACCTGTATCTGTAGCTACCCACTTTGGGGTCTATATGAATAGTATGGGACACAAAATTTTTATCACCAGTGCTACATAACAAATACCAGTACAACTACTTCATGAATGATGCATTATGTTAACATACCGATCTGCTGGTACTCCGGGGCCTGGCACGCCTCCTCCCCATCGTCATCCGACTCCTCCGGGGCAACCGTGGCCTCCTCAGCCCCTCCTCCGCCAGCTCCTCTGCCACAACAACCTCCTCCTCCAACTCCTCCTCCACCTCCTCCTCCTCCTCCTCCTCCACCACCACCACCTCCTCCTCCACCTCCTCCTCCGCCACCAACACCTCCTCCTCCGCAACCAACTCCGCAACCACATCCTCCTCCACCACCTCCTCACGCACCTCCTCCTCCTCCTCCTCCTCCTCCACCACCACCTCCTCCTCCACCTCCTCCTCCGCCACCAACACCTCCTCCTCCGCAACCAACTCCGCAACCACATCCTCCTCCACCACCTCCTCACGCACCTCCTCCTCCTCCACCACCATCTCCTCCTCCTCCACTTCCTCCTCCTCCACCCTTGCCGCCACCTCCTCCTCCGGGTCTTGGGCCTCCTCCTGTCCCAGGGCTGCCTCCGCCTCTTCACGGGCCTGTCGTGCTTGGGCTCGTGCTGTGTGGTAGAAAAAAACATCATGGTCAATGTGGGGTCATTGGGGCACATGTATTAATCCATAACAAGACATACATGGAAGGGTGATAATGATGGCAAACGATGCAGGAAAGTAGCTCCTTACTGTTAATGGATTCCAAATTGTGACATTTAAATTATTATGTGATTGGTAGTAATTTGTTCACACATTACAACCCAGGCATTTGTCAATGTGTAACACATATTAGATCTGGCACATTGTATGCATCAGAATCCTCAATGCTATGGCATTACATATAAAAGCCACATGACTGCATGTTAACCAGGAAGAAGCACACATAACAGTCTATGGACTTTTAAACCCATGGACACCCACTTATCATGAGACACATTTTATTGTTTATATATGCTATGTTGTAAGTGCGAAATTTCATAGCTAAAATACTCACAATCAGCAATTTCGCCCCTGAGTTGCTGGAGCAGCTGGGGCTGGCGCCTGCGGAGGTCCGACCACCGCCTCTCCAGCTGCCCGAGGGACCTCCGCAACCGAGTGCGGGCGTAAATTCGGCGCCCTGCCGCAGCATAGGCCCTCCGCTTATGCCGGTTTGTGATAAAGGGCCCTGCACGGCCCAGCCTTGTCTCCATGACGGAGACAAGAACCCTCAGCTCCGCATGTGTGAAGGGTTCTGCCCTTCGTGTCTCCGCCATGTTGACAATGGCATCTATCAACCAATCAGGTGGTGGCATTGGTTGATCACAGTTATTTGTGTTAATAACTTTATTGTTCATCTTTACATGAACAGCGTCTCTGCGCAAACACAAATGGTGACAAATTCGCTTGCCTTCAAAACAGTAGTGTTGATGTATGGCAATGAACAAATCTGATATATATAAAACACAGTGTGTATGCACTTAGCAAATCCAATGACGCCTCGCTCCGCCAAGCAACGCGTGCTATAGCTTAGCAACGCATAGCTGTACTTAGCATTATTTACTCTATGCATCTATGTGTATGCGTACATTTATGTGTAAAAGACACATACACACACTTGCAGGTATCCTGAGACCAGCATTATACAACAGCCCTGCCTGCCTGCCTGCCTGCCTGCCTGCCTGGCTGCCTGGCTGCCTGCTCCTTGAAATGTTGAAACATGTGAATAAATTCTAATATCATATATATAGATATATATATATATATATATATATATATATATCTGCAAACAAATCAGACATCAACACATGAAAAAATCCCAAACACATTACAGAATAAATCAATGTACTCACCAGTCATCAGGGATAGTATCAACTACAATAATGAAGATATAACAAACACATAAGATCCCTTTAACAAGGTATAATAATTAGCACCAATATTTAACTTCCCCCAAAACTAAGCACATATGATAAATATCTCCTATTTCTTTGCCATTAGGAGGGCAGGCTGGCTAATTTTCGTGTTGTAACACTGACAACTAACACACTGTACTTATTTGAAGGGGTGATTTGTACAATAATTGGTGTGTTCTGTCAACTCGATAACATGTACCTGAAGTATCTTTGCGCCACAGAGTCCCGCAGCTGGTATCCCCTCCGGCATTCAGGGGCGCGGGATGGGCGCATGGGCGGATCTTGCGGCTCAGATGGTACCTCCCACTCATCAAAGGGTATCTCACGCCGCACAGCAATGTTGTGGAAAAATATACACAGGCCCACGATCCTCGACACCATTTCAGGCGCATATTGTAAGTCACCACCAGTGCGGTGGAGCACTCTAAATCGACCTTTTAAAAGGCCAATTGAGCGCTCCACCACTTGCCTGGTGGCAACATGCGCCCGATTGAATGCCTCCTGTGGGCCCGGTGCTGGGTAGCTGTACGGCGTAAGTAGCCAGGGCGTACATGGGTAACCGGAGTCACCCAGAACCCACGCATCACGGCCTTCCAGCTCTTGGAGTCTTTGCCATATCCCGGTTTGTCGGATGACATGAGAGTCATGGGCACTTCCGGGAAACTTCGAGTTGAAGGCGAGAATCTCCATGGATGGGCCACATACCACCATCACGTTCAGTGAGTGGAACAATTTGCGGTTCCTATATATCTTCTCACTTCGAGATGGAGGCACAAATGGTACATGGGTGCCATCCACAGCCCCTATCACATTAGGGAAGCCAGCAATTTGATGGAAGGCCTGCTGGCTTCTGCGCAGGGTCTCGGTGGCAAATGTCATGGCCATGAAGTGCCCCTTGCGCCTGAACATGGCCGACGTCACACGCCTCAGGATTCGGCAGAAGGCCGGCTGAGATATTCCAGCAAGTACTGCCACTACTTGTTGGAATGATCCTGAGGCGCAGAAATGCAACACCGCCAGCAGCTGTGTGTGAGGCGGAATTGCTGTCGTGATCGCGTGTAGAGGGTCCAGATCGCTCTGAATTAAGGTGAGCAGATCCAGAATTACATGTGGCGGTAACCGGTACCTAGTAAGTACCTCATCATCGGGCATAGCAAACAGAGTCACCCGTGTGCGATAGATTCTAGCACGTCCTGGCCTCCTTGGGCGACGAGTGGGGAGAGCCGCAAGTGCCCTTAGCCTCCTCTCCATGTAGCGCATAATAGCTTCTGCAACCTATAAAGAAATGAACATAAATACTGATGCACCTATGCACATAATGGCCATATCCCACTACAAATAGATTTGTAGCCTTCAATACGTACAATAGATGGCCGCCCCGTGAAATCCCGCAGATCCATTTGACTCTCTAATGATGACACAATAATATGAACTCAATACACACCGTCCAAAACACACATATAAAGGTGTCAGCATTTTTTGCCGACATCATGTACTATGAGACATTTCATCTATTGCTGGGACATGTTGTCCTGCAATAGATGAACCCACACATGTTTAATACCTGTGAGTGAAATAGTGAACATGTGACATGTTGCAATAATGATACACGCACTTTGCTGGCCCAACAATCTGTAGTCAGTGAGGCAATGGTGCATACATGCATACACTTACATTGTTAATGGATATCATATCTACAAGGAGCATGGAAGAGCTTACCTTAGACCCTGACAAGTCCAGATCTGGAGACAAATGATTCTAGCAGGAAGTCACTATTTATAGGGCTCTCACATGTGTGGTCTATAACAGTAGAGATGAGTATTGCATGACTTGTGGGCTGGATTCTCTAAGGGATTGGGCTACTTTTAGCTTGCACTAAAACGCCACAATACCACAGTAGTCATGAATGAAATGTCATGTCATGCTAGCAAATAGCATGTGTATTGTGCAATAGTCACAGGTGTATCAGAAGATTCTATGCAATGTTAGCATTGGTGACCAGTATTTCATGTAGAACTTTCGCCAGGTTTTACACAATGGAATTTCCGCCACCGTATGCGGCGCGAAAAAACAGCGACGTACGCTCACGCACGGAACGCAGCTGCCGCTGATGTCCGCCAAACAGATTACACAAACAGTATATAAAGGTGTATTAGAAGGTGACAATGTTGTTGCTAACATGTCTGGATCCCAACCAGAGGTGGACCCAGTGCTGCAGCAACTATTTGACCAGATGGACTCCAGCACCACCTATGTGCCACTGCACATGCGGCCAGTGGGTAATGAGGAGGCTGCTGCCCCTTCTACAGCAGGGGAACCTGCACCTGACCATTCTACAGCAGGGCAACCTACACCGGGCCCTTCTGCAGCAGGCCAACCTGCAGCTGGCTCATATCCACCATCAGCAGAATTGTTTGGAACACAACAGGGGACTTCACAAGGTAGTACCATGGCCAGCACTTCAAGTGCAGCGACTGGTGCCAGGGGGCGTGGCCAGGGACGTGGCAAGGGGCGAGCCAGTGCAACAGCGGAACCACCCAAAAAAAATAAGGCATATGAAGCACAGGAGCTGGCCATCCTGGTTCCCCGAGCACGTGATTGGATAGAGTGTCCATCCGAGAAGCTGACACACACACGCAGATGGAAGATTTGGGAACAGATAACGGCAGAGATTAATGAAGTAGCGCCACAAGTTCGTGAGACGGACCATGTGAAGAAGAGGCAAGTTGTTTTGTGATACATGTGGCCAGTAATAGCCAAGTAATGATTGAATTGATGCTTAGATGCATTTAGCAAATGGGCCGTGAGGTTGTTACGATACACATACATTATTGCCATGTTATTTCGTTGAGAGTTAGAGTAGGGTGATTGTGAATGTGTATTGTAACGGTTGATATCATAGTTGCATGTAATATTATATATGGGACATTAATCACATGTTGTAATATGTAGCACAGAGCAATGGCTGCAACAGCTAACATTGGGAGTGACATGTATTAATATGTCAACTTACATTGCAGGTGGCAGGACTTCAAAACCAACCTGAAAAAGGAAGATGACCAAGCGGTGGGACCACAGCCAGACATCTGGGGCCGGCCCCATGCCATCAGGGCTAGAGCTCACCCCCCTGGAGGTGATGGCCGAGAGCTGTATATCAGTTGAGGAGATCAGGGGGGTGAGCACGATGGATAGCGAGGCCCCAGCTGAAGTGTTTGCGTCTTTTCTGGAAGGTAAATATTGGTCATGCCATAAACTTGTGCAAGTAATTATCGTAGAATGTCTCCTAATTGTGTTTATCTTTTCCCACAGACACCCCACCGCTTGGTGACGACTCTGTTCAGGAGGTGGAGGAGTCCGTGCCACCTGGCCCCAGAGGTAGGCCTGTGCAGCAGCAGGCATCGGGCCAAGCCGATTTGGCCGCCTTGGCCGAGGTGCTTGGGGACATCAACCAGCAGGGAGACTTGGCATCAGAACGGGTGCGTAGGACCGAGGAGATCCTGGCGAGCTTGGTCAGCACCCAGCAGTCCATGGCTGCGAGCATGCAGGCCATGGCTGCAAGTGCTCAGGTGCTGGCCGAGCAAGCCACCCGCCAAAATGATCTCCTCCTCCACCATAATGAGCTTATGGTGGAGCTGGTTACCAGCAACAGGGTCCTAATGGCATCCGTTTCTGGTGCATTACCAGCGGCAACACTCCCTGCTGGCAGGAGGGGTAGACCAGCCAACCCCTCCACATCATCTGCTCCACCTGCCCCAGCATCTGGCCGTCCCCGAAGAGCTGCTGCACAGGCCAAGGAGCCTACCAAGGCCAAACGTGGTCGGAAATGAACTTGTGGCTGCATTAATCTCCGCCGTTATGTGTTCCCAAATCTTCCATTGTGCTGTGTGTGTCAGCTTCTTGTGTCCAATCACGTGCTGAGGGTAACCAGCTGAGCCCTTGCTTCATATGTCCTTTGTGGTTCCCCTGTTGCCCTCTTTTGCCTGCCATTACTGTCAGCTGTACTTGAAGTGATGGCCATGGTACTATCTTGTGAAGTCCCCGGTTGTGTTCCAAATGATTCTGCTGATGGTGCATATGAGCCAGCTGCAGGTTGGCCTGCTGCAGAAGGGCCAGGTGTAGGGTGCCCTGCTGTAGAATGGTCAGGTGCAGCTTGCCCTGCTGTAGAAGGGCCAGCAGCCTCCTCATTTCCCACTGGCTGCATGTGCAGTGGCACATAGGAGGTGCTGGAGTCCATCTGTGTGCAATTATATTTGTTTTGTATTATTATTTATTTTGCGGCATTCCTGCCATGTTGTTTATTGTTTGTATGTATTATTTTATGGTCATTGCATCACACTGGCATTGACTGTGACATGAATATAAATAAATGTGTTTACTTTACCCAAAATGTGTGGTTTCATGAGTACATGTCAAATACACATGTGTATTGCTAGGATTAATATTCTGTCATGTCCATTGTTAGCAGTTTGAAAGTGTCTGACAAGTACAGCATATGTGGGGGACTAGTAAGGTTTCCTTGAAGCAGCAATGGTTTCAATTAAAGCACTGACAAGCGTCCTATTAGTGAGTAATGAGTAAAGGAGTAGATTCTATTGGGTTCAGGTGTTAATGGTTGTAGTCATTAGGCGTACGTTCGCCTAGCGCATGAACGAGTGGTGTCCGCAAAGCAATAGTACACTTGTGGACACCGCACATTTCTGCCCTTTTTGATCGCGTGCATTCGGAGTGGTTTCCGAATGTACGCCCCCCAACATAAGTGTACTCCCCCGTGTCCGCCCATGTTTCCGCCCCGTTTTGCCCACTTTGAAACTACGCCCATGTGTCATTCCGCATGACGCCCATAATACGCCCCTATTTCCCGAATGATAGCGGTGAACAGTTCTGGACGGGATCTGGCCGAACTGGTACCGAGTCAAGGCGTGGCACATGCGCGTTGCGTTCTCCACGCATGCGCAGACGCCGTAAACACGCGATCCGAAAGTATGCGGTAAAGTCCGCGTCAATCAGAATAAGGGCCATAATCATGACAACTAGCCCTTTAGAAAACACTTCTGAAATAAATTTACCATTGTGGAATTATACAATGCTTTTGTGTACATAAATTCATGGCGACAATGATTAATACAAATAGAGACTATGCTATATGTTCACTGTATATAGTATTTTGTTACAGTAAGTGGAAACTAAGGTTATGGTTGTGCTTCTGCTCAGAATCCACTGTCAGAAATGATTCCAGGCTTCAGATAACATTCTGTCTATAATGTGATTGCAGAACAACAAAGACAATAGAATGGAAACTGGGAAAATGGAATTTCTGAATATATTTTCTGGTATATATGGTCTAAAACACAGTCCTTACCCATCAGCAGTATAATATGTTTATATGAAAATACCACATTTAAATTCTACAAATTAGATCCCATTTTTATTAACAATTAGTATATGGAACTTGACCAGAAAAAACCCCATAAGGCATAATTTCGGTTATTCGTTGTAAGAAAAGAAAATTGTATTCATTTAGTGCTAAAAACAAATAAAGGGTTTTTTTTATCATTTCCTTCATTTGAGGTAGCCATGGTAACTGTACAGAGAACTAGGGACGATTTTAACACTTGCTGTAATAGTACTAGTAATACTGCACCACAATCCCACATAAATGGATATCTGCTATGAGTGATGCTTCAAGGTAGGCATCATTACTGTAATCACACTAATGACTGGCTATCAGTGAGGAGTGGGCAGACTGGGAGATTTTCACCTAGTGTTTCTGTTACCCTATGCAAGGTTGATTGAATAGGCCAACTCTCATAGGGGTATACTGTATTCATTATCCCTGAATATCTTAAAAAGGGGGGGGGGGGGAACCAAATTCCAGAACTTGCCAGTGCTATCTTCAGATGCCACTAGTTTCCTGGCCACCATTCCTTACTATTGTGGTCCAGAAACTATGGGGAGCTATACCTTTAGCTCCATTGAAATTGGGAGCTTTGGATGCATGTGTGAAACCCAGTTCTCCATGGTACCCTAGCACTGCCAAGTCAGACTCAGAAGTGCCTCTTGGTACTTGTGTAGTTTCACAGCGCCAGTTTAAAATCAACTCCATGCCAACATGGATAGTGGGGGTATGAACTATCCATGTTGGCATGGAGTTAAGTTACTTTTTTTAACATAGTTTGTGGCAAGCGTAGAAACTACACAAGTACCTGCCTCTTATACTACTACCAAAGCAGTGGTGATGAAGATTGCAGGGTCTGCTGTCTCCGTACAACTCCGTAGACTTGATTGCAAAGCACATTTGTTTTCAAATGGACAAAACCATGTTGCGCTGCAGGTGGGGCAAATGTAACACGTGAAGAGATTTAGATTTAGGTCAAATCTAAGTGTCAGTGTAAAAGAAAAAACAGCCAGTATTTACCCAGCACAGAAACAAAATAACTCACCCAAATCTAATTCTCTGCACATGTAACATTTGCCCCACCTGCAGGGCAACATGGTTTTGTCCATTTTCAAAAAAATGTGCTTTAAGGTCAAGGGAAGGATGCACTGAGCTTCATAAAGCGATAAAGTAGAGGGTCATGAACAACCAGTCAATCAACTCCTAACTGCTATGTTACAGACTGGGGTCAGGGCCGAAACTATGGTTTCTGGTGCCCGGGGCAAGACATTCATTTAGTGCCCCCCCCCCCCACACACACACAAAAAAAAATATATATAAATTTTTTTTGGTTTTGCACAGAAAGAAAAACATCAATTGTTCCACTTGCATCAAGATACATATATACTAGAAACTATATGAACCTGAAAACAGGGAAAGGGAAAGGGAAATTTAGGGCATGTTTTTTTTTTTTTAGGGGGGAAGAGTTGTGTGGTCACATAGTAGTATCAATTCACATTATAGCACACACCGTAATGCCCAGTACACATTATAGCACACACCGTAATGCCCAGAATACATTACACCACAAACCGTAATGCCCAGTACACACCGTTATGCCCAGTACACATTCCAGCACACACCGTAATGCCCAGAATACATTATACCACAAACCGTAATGCCCAGTACACATTATAGCACACACCGTTATGCCCCCCAGTACACATTATAAACAATGGTTAATTGCTGCTGCCACTGGATAGAACACTGTCCCTGAATGATACAAAGTAGTTTGTGGGGGAGATAGAGAGGGGGGAAGAGAGAGAGAGGGGGGAGAGAGAGAGGGGGAGAGAGAGAGGGGGGGTTGAGATCATAGAGGCTAAACTTCTAATGTAAAAGGAACAGGATTCCTTACTTGCGAATGGCAGCAAGGTTTAGTACTGTGCTGCACAGGAAAGCAGAGATCCTCCTTTCTTCTCCTCCAAGTAGGAGGCTTGCTGCACACTGACAGGGACATGCTGGCCAGAATCCCGCCTCTTGCTAGGCTTCCCTGCGCAGCCTGCATGCCCAGCCAGCCACGGAGCAATATGTAGCCCACCCTGACCCCCAGCCCAGCACGCCACAGCTTCACAGGTGATGCACTGATGCTGTTGCAGCCCCGCCCACCCACGTCGCTGCTAGAGCAGGAGGGGAGTGGACGAGCACATAATACAGCTACCTGTGCTGTCCCTCCTCCTTCTCCCAGTGCGCCGCGGTGACTGGCTGAGGCGGAATGACTGACAGGCTGTCAGTGAATCAGAGCGTGGGGGTCGACGCTGGCGTCAGCAACATGGACGTGCGGGCGGCTCACGTGGGGGTCCAAGCCAGTAAGGGGGTCATTTGTGTTTGGGCTGTACGGCTAAGCGGTTCAGGGCACATAGGAGTCCGTACACTAGTAAAGCTGCAGTGCTGCCCCTGACAGCGCCCCCTCCCTCCCCTCCAGCGCCCGGTGCGCGTGACCCCCCCAGCCCCCCCTAGTTACGGCCCTGCTGGGGTTAAAAAATTGAAAGGAGCTGATTGGATGTTTGTTCATTACTCTCCACTTTATCACTTTTTGAAGCTTGGTGCATCTGGCCTCAAGTCTGAATTAGGCCCAATGTTCAATGCTGAATTGCTCCAGTCAGTGGCATAAGTCTGTCCCAGTTGCCCGGAGGCAAGTTAAATATTGGTAAACCCCCCCCCCCCTCCGCCAACACACACATACACACACATCACCTTATATAAATATATTTATGTATACAGTATGCGTGTATATTTTAATACATTTTAATTGAATTGCTCCAAATGTATTTACATTATCATTTATTTTAAACCAATAAATTGACTAGCAGTTATTATTATTATATTTTTATTCATAAGGTGCCACAAGTGGTACGCAGCGCTGTACATATAGAACACATTAGAACAGTACAAGGTACACAGAACTAGACAAAAACAGCAACAGAAAAACAAAAACAGAGCACAATTAACAGCACAAATCTTAGTGCACAATACAGCTGAGATATAGGGACGTGAGTGAGACGAGATGCAGGTATAGATTGTAGGCGAGTAAGAGAGCTGTAGTTGAAATGCAAGAAGGGTGCTGTGAGAACAGGAGGGGAGAGGGCCCTGCTCTAAGGAGCTTACAATCTAGAAGGAGGGGGAGACAGACAGGAGACATTAGGTGCAGGCAGGGCCGGCAACAGAAATCTTGGGGCCCTGTACAATGATATTTCTGTTACATCTGCCCCACCTGCAGTGCACATGGTTTTGCCCATTTTCCGAACAAATTTGTACTGCGGTCAGATCTGAATAAGGCCCTTAGTGTAAACTATGTATGAAACCATATGAAATCAAATAAAAGCAAAAGAGCAGATAATAATTCTGACCACGTGTTATGTCACCTGATCCAAGCCTCTGTGAACATAGCTCTTATAGTCATAAATAAAATAAGACGCTGCGGTAGGAAGCATTTACAAATTTCAGCACGAACTATAGGAAAAGAATATGTAATCTGCTCTGATGCTTGACCATTTTTATATTGGGTCGGCAAAGGCGCAGGTGATCCGCAGCTGCGTACACTCTTGCGCCACAGCTGTGATAAAATGCAAATGCTTGTAAAGCCTTCCCTGAGACGTCCATTCTCCAACTGACTATGGGGTAGATGTATGAAGCAGTAATAAGGGAGGAGAAATGAGCCAGAGGAAAAGTGGCCCATGGCAACCAATCAGATGCTCTGTATAATTTTATATTATGCATTTTACAGATGTTACTTCAGTGCTGATTGGTTGCCATGGGCCACTTCTCCTCCCTTACCATACTTTATACATCTACCCCAATAGCCCTTGTGGCTTCGGCTAGGCGTTTGAGAACACAGCTGCTGTCAGTGCCACACCCATGACACTATGCGACAGCCGCCTTATTTCTGATACTGTCTGTCCCAATGTCAAAGCTCCTCTGTGCATACATAGTTACAGACAGTCGATCAACTCCACCAACAGCAGCAATGTCGGTGCTTCTGAATAAGGTCCTTATGGCTCTATTTATTATGCTATTATAATCCCTTTTTCAGTAGAAAAGATGGAGGCATGGAACACCTCTTATGAACAGCAGCCTTAAACAGCGCCTAGTGATCCGTACATTTTGCTATAATCCCCTCTTCACCTATTTCTTGGAATGTAAGGGGTTATCAAAGGTTTGTCCAATAAAGAGGGTTTCCGCAGAGGGATCTATCATTTCTCTTCCTGTCCTTTTCGTTTCATCTATTTTCGTTTCATCGCACTCCACTATGAGGAAAGTGATCCATTTATTAAACTCTGGTTGGCTCCATTTACTATAGTTTGGAAATAGAATTACTGTAAAACACCAGGATGGCGTAATGACATGAAACAAGCCTCCTTGGAGAATAGAAGCATAGAAGAGAATCTTCCTGTTCTCCTCCATCCTCAGCATTTTGCTCAGTGTAAAAGTAGCTTCTATAGCAGCCATGCTCAAGCAGGCGCCCCCAAAGTCTCCTGTCTGGGGGGCGTGGCTCCCATCAGTGACAGGGCATTGTTGCTTTGTCACAGTTCCCACCATTATTAGTCACATTTAGTCGCTACAATGGATTTGTGCCTTGATGCATGTGCCATCAAATATCTATATGAGCTGATAGCATAATGGTTCTCGCATATGTGTTCCACTGTGCAGACATATAAGGCAGAGTATATGCCCGACTTGCATGCTCCTGTAGCAATGTCTTCGGGTCGGCACTGCTGCAGGGTCAACTAGAAGACATTGCTAAAGATGCCCTCCTGCCGAATGCAGCATGGCATCCACAAGCACTCCATCACCCTTCTGCACTTGCTAATGCAAGGTCTATCGCCAAATAGATTGCCCAACTACACGATTCTGATCTGTAGCTGTCTGTATGGGGGGTACGATTGGTTGGTTACGGTATAAATGGTAGACAATGTCTAGGTCAACAGCCACTGGGACACAATGGTTATGATCCTGACACCTTTTAAGTAAGTATGCTACTGTACCATTCCCCCCAAACTCTCTACCTGCAGCCTAAAGCTAACCCTTCCCCCTGCAGCCTAACCATATCCAGCCGCTCTCAGTGCCTAACCAACCCCCTCCCCAAGTTCTCAACCCTAACTCACTGTTCTTATTGAATAATCATAACTCTCCCTGGCATACTTGCAATTTGAATGGCAACAGTTTCTGGCACTGGCATTGTAAGCGATATCGGGATTGTCACGCCGGTATATTGTATTGCATTGATACAGTATTGTCACACCGATATATTGTATTGCATTGATACAGTATTGCTCACTGTAAAATAGAGATACATTTATAGCATGCATTTACAAAGTGTGCACAATGTCTACAACCACTGCAGCTTTTAGAGTTATATCTTATGAGCAAAACATTCTAAGATGCTTAAAAGGGCAAGATCACAATAAAAGAATACAAACAAAAGCATACTGTTCTTTAAAGATCATTCTCCGTCTACTTCTCCCTCCACCCCCATGGTGTAATTGTTACATTTGCCAGAGCCACCACAGCAAGACAAATAGGTCAGTGCTTTATTGAACAAAGCTAAAAATGGCAAATTAGAATCTCCCAGAGACTTTCTGGAGCCTGTAAATACGTTTTCCTTTTCTTATCTAAATTCAATTAACCTAAAATTTCTCATAACCACTGAAATCATTCCCTTAAGTACAGATTGTGTTATTTAGTACAACTACTAGCAACATTCACAAATGCATTAGCAAAAGTTTCAGAAGATTATCAGAACTCAAAATATGTGTGATTTCCTGCCTTATTAAAGGCATATTAAAGAAAACATTTTAAACTGGAATGGATTTCAGCCTAACTAGTAAACGTGGACCAGGGGGGTTTTAAGAGAGGATGCAGTACGTGTGTAGCCTCCTCTGTGCTCAGACTCTAATGCTCCTGTGCCTTTGTTCCATCTTCCCAATTATTTCTGCAGAGCTGCTGGCACTGGTGCTGGATTCCGACGGGATAAGTATTCGGGAAAAGGGTGCAGTCTGTGGACCAGATTCTCTAAGCTTCAAAAGTGATAAAATGGAGAGTGATAAACAGCCAGCCAATCAGCTCTTGCCTGACATTTTTCAAACACAGTCTGTGACATGGCAGGTAGGAGCTGATTGGCTGGCTGTTTATCACTCTCCATTTTATCACTTTTGAAGCTTAGAGAATCTGGCCCTTTGTGCTGCACATAGGCCCCTGGATTCAGGAGGTCCACACCGCACGTGCTGCTCCATAATAAATATGCCAAAGGCACCAGAGGTGGGATTCAGCCGATTCTCACCGGTTCTGCAGAACCAATACCTAATGTACGATCGGTTATGCAAACCGTTTGCGAAGGAGCGCCGCAGACACTCATACTGTAAGCAGCTGTGACAGCCAGGTAGAGAGCTCCGTGCTGCCCAGCTGTATACACAAAGCAGGTCAACCACTGTACGCGGCTATTTTGAATGCTACTGCTGGACCACCAGCCAATAGGAGCTTGCGGTCCAGCAGCCAATAATGAGCAGCAGTTGTGGCTCCATATTGGCTGCCGGGCCGCAAGCTCCTACTGGCTCACGGTCCAGTGGGAGAATTCAAAATAGCCACGGACCTGCTTTCAGTTTACAGCCGGACAGCACGCAACTCTCTGCCCGGCGGTCACAGCTGCTTACAGTACCTTGTGAGCCTCCGCAGCAGTAAGATGTGGCAGCATTTCACTCCCCCTTGGCAACGAGCAATGTACTTCCCCTTGGCAACCAGCATGTATTCCCCCTTGACAACGAGCATGAAGCCCCCGTGAATTCCAGCATGAAGCCCCTGGGATCGAGCATGAAGCCCCTGGAATCGAGCATGAAGCCCCTGGCATCGAGCAAAACCCCCCTAGCAATGAGCATGTAGGTAAGTGGCACTTATGTTTCAAATATGTAATGGGCATTATGGCCTTATGTGTAATTGGCATTATGGCTTGCGGCTTTATGTGCAATGGGCATTAGGACCTAGAACCTGTTGATAATTTATTTGAATCCCTCCACTGAATGACACGAACCCAGACAGAGATATACTGTAGTTGCTGTTGTATGAAGGTGTATAAAGTGACAACGTGGCAATGTTGGACTCTGAAGAGGGTATGTGGCTTCAATGTAGTTGAACAGCAGCATCTATGCTAAGCAGAGCTTACCAACTACCCCCACACCACAGTACAGTGCGCTCCGCGGGTGAATACATTTGCCCCTTCCCATTACCTCAAAGGATAGTGCTTTTAAAAAATATTTTGTGCATGTGGAGTGACATACATCACTAATTTGGCCATGTCTCCACTTTTACTCAATGGCCATGGTTTTATGTATCCTGTGGTGCATTCGCCCCTTACCAATACACTTGGTGCCTGATTCTGGTTCACTTGCAAAAGCACATTCTATCTTTAATGGACAAAACCATATGCACTGCAGGTAAGGCAGATGGACAGGTAACATGCAGGTAACATGTTAGTTATTTTATTAGATTTGGGTATTATTTTGTTTCTGGGCAGAGTATATACTGGCTACTTTATTTTAACAGTGCAAAAAGATATGTTTGAAGTACACACCCCACCCAAATCTAACTCTCTCTGCACAGGTTACATCAGCCCCCCTGCAGTGCACATGATTTTGTCTCTTAGAGGGCGAATTTGGTTTTGCAATTGAACCAGAATCAGGCCCTTGGTTTGATATTCATCATCATCATCAGTGCACACTTGCACAACCCTATATTACAGTAGGTGAAAAGATACAACTGGCGTATGTACACTTTGCATAGACTGCAAATGTTGTATGCCTCTTCAATCATAAATGGGCAAATGATTATATAGTGGTGCCTACACATGGAGCGATCCTGCTTTGCGAGGTGATGCGTGCTCCAATGCATTGCATATTGCAAACAACAAAAAGTATGTGCTGCACATACTTTTAAAACTAGATTGCATCAGGGCGTGGCTTGGCCGTGAACGGAGTAGGCAGCAGAACTTGTGTGCTCCCTGCATTTATCCTTAATACCCATCCTGCTCTGCTGCCGCTGGGGACCCTGACTTCCACAACGGGTGTGGAATATCCCACTTACCACCCTGCTTCTCTGCTGGAGTGTCCCCTGAATCGCTTGTCTGCCGGAGAGTGTGGATCAGTAGCTGAGGCCTGCAGCTGCGCTGAGCCGTGGCCACCGCCGAACTCCTACTGTGCTGCTGAGATCCTGCTGTGAGTCTGCCTCTGCGCCTCTCTCCCGGGTGCTGCAGCGGGCCGAGTGACAGGCGCTGGTTGCCCTCTGTGAAGTTGAGCGGTGTGGGCGGGAAGCGGCCTCGCTTGAGACGCGCTGCCGCTGTCCGCGCAGGGAGTGCCGGCGCCATCTTGCCCGCGCGTCCCCCTGGGTTGAGGCGCTTGGGGTTGTGACTGTCTGCTGAACTCCTCCTGGGACCAACTGGGATTACTGGCAGTGTACTGCCCTGCTGTGGCATCCCGAATCCCCTGTGTGCCGAACTCCGGAGCTCCCAGTGCTCAAACCCCTGCTTTGCCTTGCCAGCCTTTCGCTGCCTGTAGCCTCCGCATACTCCAGATCTTTATCTCTTACATCTCGGCGCACTCTGACGCCCGGAGACAGCATAGCCAAGCCGTACTTCGCTGGGGCACGGAAGAACCCGCGGCCATCTTGGCCTGTAAGGTACTGCTCTGACTAGTGCCATTATCCTCCTCCAGTCTGCACGGGCTTGCAGCTCAGCCGGGCTGCGCGGTGCTGGAGAAGGGGAGAGACTGCAATTTTACTGTAACTGGTGGTGTGCTAGCCATCACCGGTTTCCGCTGGGAACCTTAATGATAGTTGGTCAGCTCTCCTCCACATTCTGAACCATGGATACCAACGCAACTTCCATAACTATGGAAGCCTCTATTAATCAAATCCTGCAGGCCATACATGCCTCTACTGGAAGGCTTATTGCCTTGTTTGCTGATGTGCGCCCCGCTTCCTCTGCTCCTGACAAATATGCTGTTGGAGAGGAGAAGTCTTTGCCCACACACAATAATCCTGTGAACTCTACGGTGCTTATGCATGGTAAACTCCTGGATGAGCTCTTCACGATGGATCTACCTTCCTTTGAGTATCTGAGGAACTCTGTATATATATGCCTGGAAGCGTCTACAATTCAGCTAAAACCTAGTAGATTTAGCCTTTCTGCAGCTGTACAACCCCTTACTTCATCCACTGGCTATACTTCTAATTGTCTCCGTGAGAATGGACATATAGTGGGATGCCCTCATTTTCGACTTTCTGCATACTGGGAAAACCTGACTCCTGAGACTTTGTACCTTCACTATGTGGAATACTGGCCGGACTAATGCATTATAATTCATTATACCTTTTCATTGAGAATGCCACATTCACGATTTTTTACCTTGTATCGAGTCATCCCCTTTTTTTTTTTTCCTTTCTCCTAAATCATATCCTGCTTTTACACTCTTATGCTGTCTATAATTCCTGAGCTAACCCTGCTCTACAATAGGATTGACAGCTGGTTTACATAATGTCGTGCATTTATATACCCTGCTCTAAATATGTCGTATTTGCCACATATGTTATCCTGCTGTTTACAGATGTATTAAATAATGACCCAGGTGACTCCTGGGTTCGTATACTAAATGACCGTTGTGTCACTATTACATCCTGATGGTATTTGCCCTATGCTTACACAGGCCACGGCCCTGTCTGTCCATATGCTACTTATCTGTTTCGATTATAGATGGGGGGGGGGAGGGAGGGAGGGAGGGGGGTGAATTAGGTTTTTAGGCTAGTTCAGCTTATATAAGCTGTAGGCCACTAATTTATTCCCTCTTAGAATAGTTGACATAGGTAGTTGAGGGGGGGGGGGGCCTTGTTAGGGATCCAGGTATACCTAGGTTGGGGTTAGGTCATACAGGGTGGGGGAGTTTTGGGGAGGTTTGTTTTGGGTCCTTTTGGGGGGTTTTGTTTTGGGTAGTATAGACAATATATTATAGATAGTGGATTTTTCTAGTTTGAGCAGTGGTCTCCTTGATAGATGTTTGTTTAATACTGAAATTGGAGGGTGCGTAATGATTGTGGGAGAGATACTGTTATATGTCATTTGTATACCTCTTCTCAAACTGCTGATCGCAAAAGCCCGGATGGCGCCTCCGGATGCTGGCGCATTTCTCCTGGAAGGGTGATACCCGATGTGTATACCCGAATAAATGTTTACGTACCTATACATGCATATTTCTATGATTTCCCTCAACGCATTTGTTGTCAGATTTGTCATATATGTTATATGCACCCTATGCAACCCTGCTCTTGTAAGGTTTTGTTTGTCTCTGTAAAACCAATAAAAATTACTTAATTAAAAAAAAAAAAAAAATAGATTGCATCGAACCCTGTATGAGCACCTTCATACTTTTTCATACGTGTGTCCCAGGGACAGGCTGAGAATAAACCGGGGAGGAACTGAATGCCATCTTCAACCCTTGACCCAGGTCCGATTCCGTTTAAGCTGGGGTTTATGTATGAAAGGGCTATTAGATGCTTGATGGGGGAGAAGTTAGTCTTATTCCCTTTTACAAAGCAATCTTGGGTCCAGCAGACATGAGTTTTCCTCTGGAACCTCTTTTACACTGGCGCGCAACCCAAGTTGACCCTTCAATAACCTTGGTTAATTCTAATTGGGCATTGTATAAGGTTGCATGAAATCCCAGTGAAAGCAGGCACTTGCCTTTTACACAAACCTGCTCTGCTGGACATTTGTGTCTGGCGAGGATTGAATACACAGCCAACATGAAGGTATTGAGGTTTTCTGTGGTGCATATTATATAGTCTATCAGTTCTTGGCCTGAACTGTCTCCTGACAACATGTCTTTTTATTTCAGCAGGAATTAGCACAGCCAGCTTTCTACGTTTTGGTATAAAGGACACAAGCATGCATGCCGTATGCTTTTATTTCCCTTTATATTTATATTAGAAGGGAAAACACAACTGCTTCTTACTGTGCTAATCTACTGCAGTAAGCAACTCATTTAATGTACAAACAGTTTTATTCTCATTTTTCCCCTAGAAATTAATATATCATCTGTTTGTTATTAGGCCATTTTTACCATTTACATGTTCTAATGAATGTTATTTCATGATGTGGCTCATGTCATGAAAATATAAATATATTGTTTCAAGATTTTATACTGCCTAATTCTCTGCGCATATGCAAGCACACAGCTGCAATATTTCCTTCAGTGACTCCCAAGCCCATACTGCTGGTTACTATGGTTGCCACAATGACTGACTCCTGCTTTTTTAAATGACTTAGGGGGAGATTCTCTAAGACTCTCCACCCCCCTTTGCCGCCCATCCCATTTATAATTATCGCATATGTTCTAACATATGCGATAATTATAGCAAAGGACAGCGTCCCGGCGGCTCCCCTCCCTCACACACCCGGCGCTGCTGCTGCTGCGCCGGGCTCTCCTCCTCCCTGCACCCGGAAGAGGATCAGTGCAGGGAGGAGGTCAAAGGTCCGGGCAGCACTGCGCTGTGCTGCCCGGACACAGGTGAGGGAGGAGGGGGGCGATGCGGGGCGGCGGGGCTCCGTGCGGGGCAGGGGCGGGTCGTTGCGGGGTGGCGGTGGGATGCGCCAGAAAAATCTGGCGATGCCCCCCGCAGCGTTAACCCGGCGGGGGATGCTTACAGCATCCCAAAATGCGGTAAAAACCCAGATAACGGGGTTTTTACCGCATTTCTTGCATAGAGAGTCTCCCCCTTTGTATGGTACAGGAAACCTGTGACAAAAGCTAAAGCGAACGGCCCAACAACGCTTTACTCTATTCCTCTTAGCGTCCTGTCGGATCAAATATATAGGCTTGTGATACACAATGTCAAATAAATGTTTCAAAACTGTTTTGAATAATTTAATAGCTACTGTATTTGACGTGCACATTTTCAGAACACTGTAAATAAAATAAAATAAAAGTGGAAGTCTCAGGTTTACTGTTTATTAGTGTCAGCACCAGCGATTGTGCGCGGCCAAACAGAACAAAACCTGAATTGCTTCATTGGGTGCCATCTTAATGGTCACTGGCATGCACAATATGTGAATTCCCCCCTAGGAGGTAAGGAGCAGTGTTTGCCTTTTATTATAAAAAATGATGCAGATGAAAAAATAGTGACTCTTAAGGTGTGTACACACTTGTACAATTTAGACTATATTACAATTTAGACTATCTGCATACAATTTAGACTATATAGTGCAGATCTGCACTATATAGTCTATGCAGCCAAGACTTTCTGGCTGCGATACGGGAGCGCGCATCGGGATTGCAAGGGTTAAAACCTGTGCGATCTGCATGAGATCCAGATGAGATTTTGACTATATAGTCAAAATCTCATGCACATTGTACAAGTGTGTACACACCATTACAATCAGTGCTGGATTAAGTGGGATATTCAATCTCCCGCCGCTATTCCCTATGGGGGAAATAGCGGCGGGGCCCTATTCAATGCTGTCTTCTCCGACAGCATTGAACAGGGATCTCGGCAGAACGTGCCCAACTTTACAAGCAGTAAAGTACGGCCGGGAATTGACGGCGCTTCCCTTCTGGGCGTTAGGCAGGCAGGACATTGAATCGGGCCGGCTGAGAACGGGACAGGGTCACGGCTGTCGGGCCAGCCCAACAGTCGAGACCCTACATTGAATACCCCCCTAAGGGCCTAATGAGCCTGAAAATGTTCGAGGGTCTAATATGAGAAGTGGAGGAGGTGAGACCAATACCATGTAGAACCCATACACTATAGGCCCCAATGTCTCCCGAAATATATAAAAGTTTTAAAAAAATTGTATAAATGTGTAAATTAGGTGTCTGTCTGGTGATCATAATGCTGCCATGATAATGGGAGTAATTTTATCTGGGGGCCTGGAGCTGCAGCTCCATCTGCCCCATTGTTTATCTGGCCCTGCTTATGATCGGCATAACACTGCAGACCTCAGCCGCTCTTTCCCTCAGTATAACTAGAACAGGTAAATGCCTCATACTGCTCCGTATTCATTTTTATAAAAAAATAAAATCTATTATTCCGTCTCAAATAGACTTCCACTGGCTGTGGATGTGATCATGGAGAGCAATGCCTACTGGCTGCTATGGAGACCTGAGAGCTTTGTGCTTAACTCTTTCTAAGGATCTCTTCATGAATGTAGAAGCATCCTGCTGAGAATGATAGAACATTTCCTTTTGTATTGAGTAGTGTGAGAGTAATTCTTAACCCCTTCCCGACATTTGACGTACATTTACGTCATGGCCGGGAGGTACTTCCCGACACATGGCATAAATGTACGTCATGAGTTTAAACTGTCACTGCGTCTCGAGACGCAGTGACAGAGGGACGATGTCTGCTGTCCCTGACAGCAGACATGTCCCTGCATGCCCAGGGGGGGCTGCGATGTCGCCCCCCCGTCGGCGATCGCTGTGATTGGCTGTTCAGTGTGAACAGCCATTCACAGCGTTTTCCTGTGTTACCAGCGAATCGGACGCTCGGTAACACAGGTGTCAATCACCGCCGGGCGTCAGGGGGCATGAGGGGGTCATCGGTGACGATGACACCTCACCCCACCCTCACCCCACCTGCCCCCAAGGCTGTGATTGGTCCGTGGGACCCACGGACCAATCACAGCCAAGGCGCGACATTTAAACTGACGGTGACTGCGCTGCAGACGCCATTCCGGTCTGGAATAGCGTGCAGAACGGTCACCGTGCCTGCCTGCCGTGAATACCGACCTGATCCTTGCTAATACTTACCTGATCCTTGCAAATACCTTACCTGATCACCTTATCACTGCTTGTAGCGTGCTGGACGCTTCCTGGATCTGACTTCCTGAGACTTCCTGCTGCTGCTGCAGTGTGATAGAGAGATAGAGAGATAGAGAGAGAGATAGAGAGAGATAGAGAGAGATAGAGAGATAGTGACAGAGAGAGCTATATTTTGTGTCTGCTACCCCCCCTTTTTGGGGGTGCAGGGGTTTTCTATATATATATAACTGTCAGTGCTGCTGCTGCAGTGTCATACAGTGATAGATAGTGATAGATAGTGATAGATAGTGAGAGGTAGAGAGATAGAGAGATTTGTGTCTGCTACCCCCCCTTTTTGGGGGTGCAGGGGTTTTATTTTATATATATAACTGTCAGTGCTGCTGCTGCAGTGTCATAGAGTGATAGATAGTGATAGATAGTGAGAGATAGAGAGATAGAGAGAGATAGTGACAGAGAGTGATAGAGAGTGTATATTTTGTGTCTGCTACCCCCCCTTTTTGGGGGTGCAGTTTTTTTTTTATACATATAACTGTCAGTGCTGCTGCTGCAGTGTCCTAGAGTGATAGATAGTGAGAGATAGTGAGAGATAGAGAGATAGAGAGAGATAGTGACAGAGAGTGATAGAGAGTGTATATTTTGTGTCTGCTACCCCCCCTTTTGTGCTGATCAGTATATCTGTGCTGATCAGCAACTTTTTGGGGGCGCAGAGGTTTTTTTTTTATATATATACCTGTCAGTTGCTGCCAGTTGCACTGTCAGTTGCACCAAAGGTTGTGCACCTGCTGTCCCTCACTGGTAATCAGTGTCGCATCACTGATCACCTTTTTTTTTTTTTGTGAGTGCTGTGGGGTCTTTTTTTAATTTTTTTTTTACACACACTGATTTTGTGGGTGTCCTGTGGCCACTGTGCGCCGATCAGTGACGTACATCACTGATCAGCTTTTTCGGCACAGGGTTGATCAATTTTTTTTTTTTTTTTGATCAGATTCCTGTTGCCTTTGAGCGCTGTTCAGTGACAGACGTTACTGACCAACATCTGTGCTCAATTTTTGGCGCAGGACCTTTTTTTTTTTTTTTTAACCCCTTCAATTTTTTATTTTTAACCCCTTCATTTTTTTTTTTTTTATTGGTATAAAGTATTTTTTTTTTTCTGCACCACATACACACTACATACCCCCCGGATTGAAATAAAGTTTGTACCCCCCCCTACACTATACACGTGTTGAAACATTTCACTACCAGTAACACAAAAATAAAAATGGCATCCCAAATGTCCTCCCAAATGTCCTCCCAGTCATCCAGGAGAATGTATTCAGTGGAGGAGGCATATGCCATGCTTGCCTCTGACTCTGACACAGGCAGTGATGCAAGCGGGGAATTTGAAGGATTCGTCTTAAGCTCCTCTTCCTCCTCTGGTGATGAGGGACCCCCTCAAAGACGCCCCCGTAGATCAGCTGAGATTCCCCCCCCAATAATTGATCTAGTATGGACCCCACCACCAGACAATTTTGAGCCCCAGGTTCCTGAGTTTTTGGCCATGCCAGGAATCCAATTTGATTCCACAGGTCTCAGAGAAATTGACTTTTTCAAATTATTTTTCTCTGATGATTTTATAAATTTAATGGTGGACCAAACTAATTTATATGCCCAGCAGTTTATTGCTCAAAACCCCACGTCATCATTTGCTAGGTGGACCCCTGTAGATGCAGTAGAGATGATGACGTTTTGGGGTCTGGTGTTTCATATGGGCATAGTAAAAAAGCCAGAAATTAGGCAATATTGGAGTACAGATGTTCTGTACAGTACTCCATTTTACCGTATGGCCATGCCCCGGACTCGATTTGAGACAATTCTTAAATTTATACATTACACCGATAATGCACAGTGCCCACCCAGAGATGATCCCACCTTTGACCGGCTATTCAAAGTCAGGCCGGTCATTGATCATTTCAGTGCCAAATTTGAAGAGGTGTACATCCCTGAAAAATTTATTTGTATCGACGAGTCCCTTATACATTTTAAAGGAAGGGTTAAATTCCGCCAGTACCTTCCCAGTAAGAGGGCAAGGTATGGCATAAAAATGTATAAACTGTGTGAAAGCACCTCAGGGTACACCCACAGGTTTAGGGTTTATGAAGGGAAGGATTCAAGAATTCAACCGCCAGAATGCCCCCCCTCCCTCGTAGGTGTTAGTGGGAAAATTGTCTGGGATTTAGTGCACCCCTTCCTGGATAAAGGTTATCACCTCTATGTGGATAACTTTTACACTAGCATCCCCCTGTTTAAGGCCCTTGGTTCAAGAGGTACAGCAGCTTGCGGTACTGTGCGCAAGAACCAAAGAGGCCTCCCAAAAACGCACATTGCCCAAGTAATGAGAAGGGGTGAAAGCAGGGGAATATGCAACGAAAATATGTTGTTGGTCAAATATAAGGACAAGAGGGATGTCCTTATACTGACAACAATTCACGGAGACAGTACCACCTCCGTCCCTGTACGAGGTACCAGTACCCACACCTCCAAACCTAATTGTATCCTGGATTACAATAGGTACATGGGCGGAGTGGATCTTTCAGATCAGGTACTGAAGCCGTACAGTGCCCTGCGGAAAACAAAAATCTGGTACAAGAAGGTGGCCGTGTATATCATCCAGATGGCACTGTATAACGCTTACGTGCTATTCCGTTCTACCGGCCAGAGGGGGACATTTATGCACTTTCAAGAGGAAGTCATAAAGGGCCTAATATTTGGGAACCAGCAGGCAGAGGGCCCCAGTACTTCTAGTACTGGCCCCCGTATTGTACCAGGGCAGCATTTTCCTGATGAAATCCCCTCCACTGGAAAAAAGGGCAGGACACAAAAAAGGTGCAAAGTTTGCTATAAAAAGGGAATAAGAAAGCAAACTATTTTCCAGTGTGACACTTGCCCCGACAAACCCGGCCTATGTATAAAGGAGTGTTTTAAAATATACCACACATCTATGGAATATTAGGTTCATAATTTCACCGTGCTTCGGGGGTCTTGCTAATGCCACATAGCACCCACCATTCATTCCACCAGAATCTGAGCCGCAAAATCCAAAAATCACTCCTTCCCTTCTGAGTCCTGCCATGCACCCAACTGGTATTTTTTGGTCACATGTGAGGCATTGCCGTACTCGGGAGAAATTGGGGCACAGATTATTTTGGGGTGCTTTGTCTCCTTCATTCCTTGTGAAAATGAAAAATTTTGAGCCAGAACTGCATTTTTGTGTAAAAAAATGTAATTTTTCATGTTCACTGCCCAGTTTTATCAAAATTGGTGAAACCCCTGGGGGTTTGAAATGTACACTATACCCCTAGATGAATTCCCTGAGGGGTGTAGTTTGCAAAATGGGGTCACTTGTGGGGGGGTTCCACTGTATTGGTGCTTTGGGGGTCTTGCTAATGCGACATAGCACCCACCATCATTCCACCAGAATTTGTGCTGCAAAATCCAAATATCACTCCTTCCCTTCTGAGTCCTGCCACTTTTTGGTCACACATGAGGCATTGCCGTACTCGGGAGAAATTGGGGCACAGATTTTGGGGTGCTTTGTCTCCTTCATTCCTTCTGAAAATGAAAAATTTTGAGCCAGAACTGCATTTTTGTGTAAAAAAATGTAATTTTTCATTTTCACTGCCCACTTGTATCAAAATTGGTGAAACCCCTGGGGGTTTGAAATGTACACTATACCCCTAGATGAATTCCCTGAGGGGTGTAGTTTGCAAAATGGGGTGACTTGTGGGGGGGTTCCACTGTATTGGTGCAACATAGCACCCACCATTCATTCCACCAGAATCTGTGCTGCAAAATCCAAAAATCACTCCTTCCCTTCTGAGTCCTGCCATGCACCCAACTGGTATTTTTTGGTCACATGTGAGGCATTGCCGTACTCGGGAGAAATTGGGGCACAGATTTTGGGGTGCTTTTTCTCCTTCATACCTTCTGAAAATGAAAAATTTTGAGCCAGAACTGCATTTTTGTGTAAAAAATGTAATTTTTCATGTTCACTGCCCACTTGTATCAAAATTGGTGAAACCCCTGGGGGTTTGAAATGTACACTATACCCCTAGATGAATTCCCTGAGGGGTGTAGTTTGCAAAATGGGGTCACTTGTGGGGGGGTTCCACTGTATTGGTGCTTGGGGGGTCTTGCTAATGCGACATAGCACCCACCAAAATTCCACCAGAATCTGAGCTGCAAAATCCAAAAATCACTCCTTCCCTTTTGAGTCCTGCCATGCACCCAACTGGTATTTTTTGGTCACATGTGAGGCATTGCCGTACTCGGGAGAAATTGGGGCACAGATTTTGGGGTGCTTTTTCTCCTTCATACCTTCTGAAAATGAAAAATTTTGAGCCAGAACTGCATTTTTGTGTAAAAAATGTAATTTTTCATGTTCACTGCCCACTTGTATCAAAATTGGTGAAACCCCTGGGGGTTTGAAATGTACACTATACCCCTAGATGAATTCCCTGAGGGGTGTAGTTTGCAAAATGGGGTGACTTGTGGGGGGGTTCCACTGTATTGGTGCTTGGCGGGTCTTGCTAATGCGACATAGCACCCACCAAAATTCCACCAGAATCTGAGCTGCAAAATCCAAAAATCACTCCTTCCCTTCTGAGTCCTGCCATGCACCCAAATGGTATTTTTTGGTCACATGTGAGGCATTGCCGTACTCGGGAGAAATTGGGGCACAGATTTTGGGGTGCTTTGTCTCCTTCATACCTTCTGAAAATGAAAAATTTTGAGCCAGAACTGCATTTTTGTGTAAAAAAATGTAATTTTTCATTTTCACTGCCCACTTGTATCAAAATTGGTGAAACCCCTGGGGGTTTGAAATGTACACTATACCCCTAGATGAATTCCCTGAGGGGTGTACTTTGCAAAATGGGGTGACTTGTGGGGGGGTTCCACTGTATTGGTGCTTGGGGGGTCTTGCTAATGCGACATAGCACCCACCAAAATTCCACCAGAATCTGAGCTGCAAAATCCAAAAATCACTCCTTCCCTTCTGAGTCCTGCCATGCACCCAAATGGTATTTTTTGGTCACATGTGAGGCATTGCCGTACTCGGGAGAAATTGGGGCACAGATTTTGGGGTGCTTTGTCTCCTTCATACCTTCTGAAAATGAAAAATTTTGAGCCAGAACTGCATTTTTGTGTAAAAAAATGTAATTTTTCATTTTCACTGCCCACTTGTATCAAAATTGGTGAAACCCCTGGGGGTTTGAAATGTACACTATACCCCTAGATGAATTCCCTGAGGGGTGTACTTTGCAAAATGGGGTGACTTGTGGGGGGGTTCCACTGTATTGGTGCAACATAGCACCCACCATTCATTCCACCAAAATCTGTGCTGCAAAATCCAAAAATCACTCCTTCCCTTCTGAGTCCTGCCATGCACCCAACTGGTATTTTTTGGTCACATGTGAGGCATTTCCGTACTCGGGAGAAATTGGGGCACAGATTTTGGGGTGCTTTTTCTCCTTCATACCTTCTGAAAATGAAAAATTTTGAGCCAGAACTGCATTTTTGTGTAAAAAAATGTAATTTTTCATTTTCACTGCCCACTTGTATCAAAATTGGTGAAACCCCTGGGGGTTTGAAATGTACACTATACCCCTAGATGAATTCCCTGAGGGGTGTAGTTTTCAAAATGGGGTGACTTGTGGGGGGGTTCCACTGTATTGGTGCTTGGGGGGTCTTGCTAATGCGACATAGCACCCACCAAAATTCCACCAGAATCTGAGCTGCAAAATCCAAAAATCACTCCTTCCGTTCTGAGTCCTGCCATGCACCCAACTGGTATTTTTTGGTCACATGTGAGGCATTGCCGTACTCGGGAGAAATTGGGGCACAGATTTTGGGGTGCTTTTTCTCCTTCATACCTTCTGAAAATGAAAAATTTCGAGCCAGAACTGCATTTTTGTGTAAAAAATGTAATTTTTCATTTTCACTGCCCACTTGTATCAAAATTGGTGAAACCCCTGGGGGTTTGAAATGTACACTATACCCCTAGATGAATTCCCTGAGGGGTGTAGTTTTCAAAATGGGGTGACTTGTGGGGGGGTTCCACTGTATTGGTGCTTGGGGGGTCTTGCTAATGCGACATAGCACCCACCAAAATTCCACCAGAATCTGAGCCGCAAAATCCAAAAATCACTCCTTCCGTTCTGAGTCCTGCCATGCACCCAAATGGTATTTTTTGGTCACATGTGAGGCATTTCCGTACTCGGGAGAAATTGGGGCACATATTTTGGGGTGCTTTTTCTCCTTCATACCTTCTGAAAATGAAAAATTTTGAGCCAGAACTGCATTTTTGTGTAAAAAAATGTAATTTTTCATTTTCACTGCCCACTTGTATCAAAATTGGTGAAACCCCTGGGGGTTTGAAATGTACACTATACCCCTAGATGAATTCCCTGAGGGGTGTACTTTGCAAAATGGGGTGACTTGTGGGGGGGTTCCACTGTATTGGTGCAACATAGCACCCACCATTCATTCCACCAGAATCTGTGCTGCAAAATCCAAAAATCACTCCTTCCCTTCTGAGTCCTGCCATGCACCCAACTGGTATTTTTTGGTCACATGTGAGGCATTGCCGTACTCGGGAGAAATTGGGGCACAGATTTTGGGGTGCTTTTTCTCCTTCATACCTTCTGAAAATGAAAAATTTTGAGCCAGAACTGCATTTTTGTGTAAAAAAATGTAATTTTTCATTTTCACTGCCCACTTGTATCAAAATTGGTGAAACCCCTGGGGGTTTGAAATGTACACTATACCCCTAGATGAATTCCCTGAGGGGTGTAGTTTTCAAAATGGGGTGACTTGTGGGGGGGTTCCACTGTATTGGTGCTTTGGGGGTCTTGCTAATGCGACATAGCACCCACCAAAATTCCACCAGAATCTGAGCTGCAAAATCCAAAAATCACTCCTTCCCTTCTGAGTCCTGCCATGCACCCAACTGGTATTTTTTGGTCACATGTGAGGCATTGCCGTACTCGGGAGAAATTGGGGCACAGATTTTGGGGTGCTTTGTCTCCTTCATACCTTCTGAAAATGACAAATTTGGAGCCAGAACTGTATTTTTGTGTAAAAAAAATAATTTTTCATTTTCACTGCCCAGTTGTACCACAATTGGTGAAACCCCTGGGGGTTTGAAATGTACACTATACCCCTAGATGAATTCCCTGAGGGGTGTAGTTTGCAAAATGGGGTCACTTGTGGGGGGGTTCCTAACTTTTAGCATCTTATGGTGCCTAGAAACCTACATGGTGCCTAAAAAATAATCTCATAAAAAGGAGGCTCCAAAATCAAGTAGGTGCTCCTTCTATTATGAAGCCTGTGGTTTGGTCACCGTGCACACTAGGGCCACATATAGGATATTTATGAAAACAAAAGAATTGGGGGAATCAATTTTCAGTCACATTTCTCTAGTAAAATGTACTGTGTTCCTTAGAAAAATGTATTAAAATTGCAAATCTGCAAAAAAAAAGAAATTTTGAAATTTCACCTACACTTTGTTTTAATTCCTGTGAAACACCTAAAGGGTTAACAAACTTCCAAAATGCTGTTTTGAATACTGTGAGGGGTGCAGTTTTTGAAATGGCATCATTTATGGGGGTGTCTCACATACAAGTCCCTCAAAGTCACATCAGAACTGAACTGGTCCCTAAAAAAATCAGTGTTTGAAATTTTCTTGAAAATTTGAGAATTTGCTATTCATATTGTAAGCCTCCTAGTGTCCCAAAAAATTAAAAGGAAGTTGAAATAATGATGTCAACATAAAGTAGACATATGGTCTATGTTAGTTATTCACTATTTTGAGTGGTAAGATTATTTGTCTCACAAGCAGAAAATTTAACATTTTGCAAATCGCTAAATTTTCCATTTTTTCACGATATTTTGGTATTTTTCACAAAAAAACACAGACTGTATCGACCCAAATTTACCACTAATTTGAAGTACAATGTGTCACGAAAAAACAATCTCAAAATCACTGGGATAAGTAAAAGCAAAAAAAAGTTATCCCCACTTAAGTGAGACATGTCAGATTTGAAAAAAAGGGCTCTGTCAGGAACGCAAAAACTGGCTCTGTCAGGAAGGGGTTAAAATTCTATACAACTAGTCAAAATGGTGATACCAGATTGCCGACATGATCTAAATGTCGACATTACCACTCCCGTTTTTAGTAGTTGGCATATGTATAGACCTTTTGTACTATAATGAATGCTTTCTATTTTAAAAATGTTACAATTCTGATATAGCTACACATCTGTGACAGATGCTTACTTCATTTATATCCACATCTCTGACTACATTAGAACTGTGTACTTTATTTCACAATTACACAGAACCTAGAAATGATTGCGGCTATAATAACACATTTGTGTTCCAGACAGAGGAGAAAACCAGGAGAAAAGGTCACCAACAATGGATACGGACATTGCAGATTTTCCGTGTCAGCCAATAAAGATGCACAGGCAGGGATGGAGTGGCCATAGGTATCCCCGGGACGATCTCAGGTGGGCCGATATATATCAGATACCTGTTTTGTTTGCGGACATGTGGCCCCACCCCCTGCAGACAGCCCACCATACTCATTATACTGCATTGTCCCCATTTATTCTGTGATTCCATCTCTGCAGTGCTGGAAATGGCTGCATACTGTATAGACACAAAATGTCTCATCCGGGAGGCTTGCCTACCTTTCCGGGGGGCTGGGAGGGGGACCCAATTTTCGGGAGCCTCCCGGCTATTACTGGAGGGTAGGCAACCCTGTGTAACCAAGATCTGTGAATCATATCATCATGTAGATTTAAATCTAGTTACTGATATGACAGTGTTGCTGGGGGAACCAAATGTGCTTATCTTGCTTAATTAGCACGGAAATTGAACAGAATCTTAAGTTATATTATAGAATAGAATAGAATAGAATCAACTTTATTGGCCATGTGTGCTTGCGCACACTAGGAAATTTTTGTGGATTACAGTGCAGCATCAAGCAGGGATGAAAAGGAGGGGAGGGAGACATTACATATATTACATAAAGACATTACAAGCATTTAATTTCTAGCTACGACTATGGTGGTCAGGTCGCCAAGTAGGGACACGTTGTTTGGCTGTTGATATTGGGATTGCATTCGCTTTGATTGGATTGTTCAGGTGATGGACGGCTAACGGAAAGAAGCTTCTTGCGGATCTGGACGTTTTGACGGGGATGGACCTGAACCGTCTTCTGGATGGTAGGATGTCGAACAGGTTGTGACCAGGATGCAGCTTGTCGTTTGCGATCTTCTCAGCACGTTTCCTTACCCTGGATGAGAACAGATCCCTTATCGGGGGGAGGTCGGTCCCTATGATCCTTTCCGCAGTCTTCACTACCCTCTGCAGTTTTTGTTTGTCGTTCTCGCTTGCGCCACCGTACCAGATTGTGATCGAGGAACATAAGACAGACTCCACGATGGCGGTGTAGAATACGCACAGCAGTTCCTGTGGGATGTTGAATTCCCTGAGTTGCCTCAGGAAGAACAGGCGCTGTTGGGCCTTTTTGATGTTTGTGGTTATGTTTAATCCCCATCTTAGGTCACTGGACATGGTTGTCCCTAGGAATTTGAAGGAATCAACCCGCGACACCACTGCGTTGGCTATTGTTAGCGGGGCTAGTGCATTTGGTTTTTTCCTGTAGTCGACCACCATCTCAACTGTTTTGGTGGGGTTTAGATCGAGGTTGTTGCTGCTGCACCACTGTGTCAGCTTCTCCACTGCATGCCTGTACGCGGTCTCGTCACCATCCTTGATTAGGCCGATGATAGTGGTGTCATCTGCGAATTTGATGATTTTCACTGACTGCTCAGCTGAGGGGCAGTCATTCGTGTAGAGAGAGAAGAGCAGAGGGGAGAGGACGCATCCTTGGGGGGCTCCAGTACTGATTGTTCGTGTGCTGGACGAGAAGGTGTATCAAAGTAATATTAATTCTAGATATCCATTTTCTAACTGGTGTTCAATAGTGAATGTTAGCTCTATAACAAGCCCTTCTAGCTAATTTACAGAACTGGCATATGTAAATGAGCATATATAGTACATAATGTACAATTCACAATGGTGCTGTTCTAAGAAGAAAAAAAGCATAATAATTTCAATCAAGAAATAGCTTTGCACATAATTGCTCAATCATTTAACAGTACAACTAAAATAAAAAAAAACTATTCTATACATTAAAACATTATATTAAGCAGTAATATTAATAATACAAGCAACTAACATAATCATAGAAAACCGTAGCAATGTACATTATACTGTGCTAGAATACCTACATTTTACATCCTTTACTAAGCCCCCAGATATGAAATGTGAGGTGCCCATACACGGTACAATAATTGGATGCGTTTTGGACTAGATCACATCGCATGTGATTTGCATTTCTATTTTGGAAAAATGTGGGACAGAGGGCCTCATGGTAAGTTCATGTGGAGAGAGGAATTGGGGTGTATTATAGTTCAGTGTAGTGAAATTGGGGCAGCTTTATCACAATCAGCGTCTGAGGATGCAGATGTGATGTGATAAAATTGCCACAATGTAATAAGTGAATACATCTCAAGAAAGTATAAATTATCACATGCAGCAACAGAGCTCGCGAGAAATCTCTCCCTGCAAGTCCAGTTACCACAAAACTCAGGGTATCTGTTGTAAAAACCCCATTAGTGTGTGTCCCCAACCACTAAGTACCCTTCCCCTGCTGCAAAAGTTCCCCCTATTGACAGTCATCAGATCCTGTTTTCCTGCTGTAAAGTGAGCTGCCACTTCAGAGCATCACTTTACTGCATAGGGACTCAGAGCAGAAACATAGATCTGACTGGCCTCTTGTACCAGAGTGCCGATAAGCAGACCTTGTGTGTGGGGGTAAAGACATTTTACTTTATTTATTTTTTTCAGTGATCCTCCCATGTTGTCCATCATCAGAGACATAGCTGATCACACTGGCTTGATCAAAGCACAGTTTTCTCTACTGTGCAGCTGTGCAGTGGTAGGGGAACCGAAGTGAGCCCTGTGAATAAGTGGTTGGCTGGTACCTTGTCTCTGTACACATGCTCTCTCTCCAAGGCTGAGTACATAGACCCATGAATTTGAAAAAGTGACAGCTAGGAGCCGATTGGTTGCTACTTTACAGATGTGGTCATGTTCATTGCACCCACAGGGGGCACACATGGCATGCTACATGTCCTGGGTGTTACTAACATGCCAGGCTGCAACTCGCTTTCCTATAGCCTTGCGTTGATCTGTATCTGTCTAAGGTTTATACATCTCACACTAAAACTCGGGCACTGGATAGTTGTGAGTGTTTGAATTTTGGAGCTAGCGTGACATCACATTCTTGGCAAGCATGTCCCTTTAAATCTAAAACATAGAGGTGCATGTGTGCCTATGGTAATTGCAGCCACACTTTCAGGAGAAAGCAGCTGCAGCCGCTTCCCGCAGAAGCTGGGGAGAGGGACCACCAGTCAGTCATTTAGCCACAAGGAGAAAAAATTAATTGCACATTTCCAGGAAGAACAATAGTGATGACTATAATGGTGTCCATACACTAGGATTTTGACTGCATCAAAGGATTGCATGCAAGTTGAATGGGTCACTCAACGCGATGCGTGTACCCACCAGTCCAATGTCGCGTTGATAGATATTATTGCAATGCCATTGTCGGCCGACAGGAGCGCTGCCGGGGGGTTTGGGGAGTGGGTGGCAGGAGCTGTGTAGCGCAGCGCTTTGCAGGAGGGCTGGTAGGTGGTGGCAGAATTTGAAAAAGCTATTTAAAACACTGGACGACCCTCTGATTGGCTGAGAGAGCTCTCTCAGTCAATCAGTGGCCGCGTGAATGTGAGGCCTCTGATTTGCTGAGAGCTTTCTCAGCCAATCAGAGGGCCGCCCAGTGTTTTAAATTGCTTTTTAAAATTCTTTCACCGCCACTGAACCCCTGTCGCCCACCAGCCCTCCTACACAGCGCTGTCCTACACTAACACCTACCGCCAGCCCTTTTCCAGCACCTGATGTGGCATCGCAGAAAAAAAGCACTTGGGCACCATAAGACGCGATCGGATGCAATGGAACATCACAGTTTGATCTCATCAGTCCCACCGCATCCGATCGCATATTTGTATGGGCACCATAAAAATTTTAACAATATGGAACTACTGTACCAACTATTTCTGACAGAAATATCCAATATATTTTGAGTGCATTAAACCACATATAGAAAATATTATGTGTACAACATATGACCCTCTACATACCTAATGTAGAATTAAACTGAAAATTCCTTAAATCAGAACAGTCATGATCAGATCTTCTTTTAAAAATATGAAGCATACATGGTGGGTCAAAAATAATAGAATCCCATTATAAATATGCGCTAGAACCATTCTAGGACAGGATATGAAATTTAGCTGACTCGATGAATGTAAGGCAGTGGATTGCTGAGACTCACCCTTTCATAGGCATGGCAATGTTATCATATTTATTAAATTATGCTTGCTGCTTCTGTTAATTATGTAATCCGAATGAAACAGATTTCAATGTAGAACACAAATTATGTAAAGCTAAAGTGTTTAGTAACCTTGTGACATGAAATTTACATGCTCTATGGTGACCTGAAATAACGATTGCTACAGTCTAAAAGAAGCCTGTTGCTATGCATACCGATATAAATGCTGGAAAAATTAAATACTATGCACAAGATTATTAATTTAGATTACAATGCTAACATATCCAGGATGGCCTTGAGACTGACATCCTTTGACACGGGAAAGGCATTTAATAACCTCTTGTGGGAATGCCGGTGCCTTGTGCTGTCACACATAGGGTTTCATGGAACACTATAAAGATCCATTAGCTTTATAGGAATCACTGGGCTCCAAAATTGATCAGGGGTGTCCTGCATCAGACATTGTATTCACAATAACTACAGAAAACCCAGTAGAGCAGAGGCACTAATAGCACAGTAGGTATAGTGCAGGGTTGCCGACTTTCTTATTCTCCTCTCCGGGAGAAGCCCGGAGAGGAGAGTTTCAGTAGCCACTCAGGGGGCGGGGCTTAAGCGTGACATCACTAAGCCCCGCCCCGAATTCAGGAATCTCTGTTAAGGGGGCGGGGCTAAAATGACGCGATTGTGTCATTTTAGCTCCGCCCCCTCCTCTGAGACCCGAGGATTGCAGCATTTTAATTCCGGGGTCAGCGGGGGTCCCCCCTGAATCCGGGAGGGTTGCCCACCCTTCCGGGGGGCCGGGAGGGGGACCCGAATTTCGGGAGACTCCCGGAAATTCCGGGAGGGTCGGCAACCCTGGTATAGTGGAGAACATGAAAACGTGCCAATCAGATAGAATTTATTTCCCTACTGACTTGTTACTAGTAGCCAAGTGTCAGTTGACAGACTTGATTTATACAGGTACCTACACAGTACAGGAGGCCAGTGAATGACACAATCATATTACTGCATTTACACATAGCCTCCAATCTAATAAATATTATTGAATTCCATTTGGTCTTTGCTACACATGATGAAGCTTATTGACTAGACTGATGAACAGGTGTGATGAGGGGGGGGGGGGTAGATTGAGGGGGCATGGGGTAAACTGTGCCACGGGTTCCCCTGATCTCACCAGGTCTCCCTCTTGTGCAGCAGCAGAAGGTAGACCCTGACAGCCAGAATGCGAGCAGGACAGTGTACAGTACTGGCAGAGACACTGGAGAACCAGATTTCATAAACTACTTATGGAGCTTCCTGGCCAGAGGAGAGATAGAAGAGGGGAGAGGGCTGTAAATGATCCAGGGAGGCAACAAGCTACAGTAGATTGATGTGTCTGGGTCCTGTGTAACCTGTTATCTGATAAGAACATTCAGGACTGGAGAGAGAGACACACGCACACACACACAGAGTCAACCTGAGTTTTGTCCCACTGTGTAAGTAGTACAGAAGCTGACACTATTCTTGCATGTGACAAGATTTATGATACATTTTATTTTTTATCATGTGTATTTTAAGGTTATTTAGTCTTTATTCCAACAGAAGGAGACTTCATACAATAAAATTATGAGCTATAAACAGTACCATGCATTTTAAAACCATTAGTTTACATCTAACATACACTATTAATTTAAATGTAATACGCACAATCTTAAATACCCCCATTCCCCCCCCCCCCCCCCCCCCCCCCCCCAAAAAAAACCTCCACATTGCTGCAGTTGTACTTGCACTGGGCAGTTTGATAGGGGATTGGTACTAAATCCCGGCGGTCATTCAAAATCTTGACGCCGGAATCCCGACAAGGGGGGGACGTGGATTGCCCCCCCTTGCGGTCTCGCTGCGCTCACCACGCAGCGGCCCCGATGCCTTGCTACACTCGGCACACTTATTTATTCTCCCTCTATGGGTGTCGTGGACACCCATGGAGGGAGAAAGTGTCGGGATTCCCGGTAGTCATAATCCAGACGCCGGAATCCCGACCGCCGGGATTGTAATTGCATCCCTTTGATAGAGAGGGCAGGCAGAATGACATGTGAAGTGAAAAGTGGGGGAGTGCTGACAAGATGTGAAAGCAGGACCCTTTCTCTTCAGTGACCTGGAGCTCCCCAATTCTTAATCCAGCCCAGGGAGGTGGGCGGAGGTTAAGTGGGTACTAAGTAGTCAAAGAAAGTTGAAGTACTGCTCATGCTCCAGTCTTCCTGCTCACCAGAGAGGCTTCATGCCCTATCCAAAAATGGCTACTGAGATATTTACAGAGCATGTACAGGGGCCATCTTTAGACTGTGTATAGTGACATGGTAGAAGTCTCCTGCTTACCTCCAGAGAGACCTGCAATTACCTGCAATCTATAATGTTTTTCACTGTTACTGCACTACTATCCAATGCCTACATACACTCAACATTTTATGATGAACTGTCTGACACCCCTTTCCACTGCTAATAAACCCACACAACTGGCTAAGTGACTTGGCTGTTTATCGTTTGGATTGTGCCTACCCTATGACTATGCAATATCAACACATGCACACACAAAATGTCGAATTCTAATTACCATGGGCTGAACCTGTGGGAGGCAACTGGCACAGGTCTGAGTCTGCTGCTGAAGGAGTGTGCATGGCGCTCACAAATGTCATTTTTGATGGGAGGTGCTAGACACTCCTTCCAAAAGGAATCGCTTATACACAGTGAAGAAGATGGCACCCTGCATGGGCAGTTATGCTATTGGTGGCCATATTAGTAAGGGAAACGAAGAGTCCCCTGAGGAGCCATACTGTTGGAGATTTTACAGTAGCACAATCTACTTTTGTAGACATAACGTGTTATAAAGTAATTAGCATTTGCCTGGATGTCTGTTGTTGTTCAGCAGAACTAATATGCACCAAGTTTAAATTCTGACTAAAATACAATAGTGAAATGCCATCCACACTCATCCATAAGTTTTTGCGTCACGCCGAAACAGACAAATACAAAAAAGTCACACATATTTTTTAATCTCCATAGTTCTTAAAAAGTCTCTAGAAGTATTTCACTACAGGTTCTACTATATGTAAGACAACACCATACAGTTTTATTACATATATAGATGCTGTCCCTGTTTCCAAACCAGATGATCTCTGAAGCTATAAAATGTCACCTTTGAAATAGAGAATAGTGCAAATAGTGGCTTGCTTAAAACGATAGCAGATATTTTTAATATGCTCAGAAATCATTACAATTTTAGACTGTGATTAGGATAATAAATTTATAAGGGGTCAAAATAACTAGTAATGTAGTTCCAGATTTTGGAAGACCGTGTTATAATCTCAGTTTTCAACTAATTAAAAATATAAAAACTGAAATTAGGACTTCCGGTGGGCGGGCCAACTAGAGTGGCCGCATTTTAGCTCAGCTCTGTGGCTTAGCTCCCTAATCCATCTATAACGGGATCACTCATCCACCAAAGGGACGAAAAATTGAGCTAAAACCGCTCCTTACCATCCAGGGAACAATCTGCCGTGCCACGCGAGCTGAAAATCCCCATCCTTGTCCCCGGAGTCCGGCCTGCAGCATGCGCAGGCCTGCATGAACGCCAGCACCGACATCGGCGTTGGCGCGAACTACGAGTGGAGGGAGAGCCGGTGACGGAACAGCCCGCTAACTGTCTGCGGGTCCCGGGGAGAGGAGAACCACGCTGTTTGGACGTCGGCTGCTCCAGGAACCCGGTAAGGACTCCCCACCCGCTCCCGCTGCCCAGTGTGGGGCTTTGCACCAGCCGGACAACACACGGACGCTAGGTGCGCGGGAATCACCTCCCCGACACCCGACAGAATAGACGCAGCAGCAGCACTCCTGACCCGCACTATTCACCGGCGGGGTGCGGACCGGCAGAACTCTTCCCACCCATAACACCTCTGTGCGCGACGGGAGTCGGCACAGAATCACTGTCCCAGCGTCCAGATACCCTGTGTCGGGTCTCTCACCTGCCGGGCATCGCGCGAGTTCCCCTGCTCCCAGCACCTCCAGAGAAGCTACTCCCTCGGCAACGTGGGGACCCAGAATCAAGCCACACAATATTATCAGCTGGTGGATTCTGCAGCTCAGGTACCCTGGCACAGCTATTTGCGGAGTGCTACACCAGGAGGATCCTGCCTGACATACCCCAGGGCTACTAACGCCCGCTGCCACTTTATGGACTAAATCAAGCAACGTAGTAAACGGGCTCATAGGGAAACATTATCCCTCCTCAATAGGCGCTAAAAGTCTGCTGCCTCAGCCCAGATCCCCCCCTCCCCCCCCCCAAGACCAGTTGAACAGTGCTGCCTGGACTTCATCTCTATTCCACCGCTGCCCCGGGGAGAAGAGCAGTGTGATTCACGACCGGCTGCCTCTCTGTGATTGCCCCCCAACGCAGGACATCTCACTACAGGGGAGGAGAGAATCTGCTCGCTCCAACCCAGCTGCTGAACTGAAACTTTCAGCTGGTTGGAAACTTTGCATTTGACTGCCCAGAACCAACATCTCTACAATATATGTGAGCTTGTTCCTAATCACAATTCTTGAGACTCTCACTGTAGACATATGGCTAACTCATCAGATTAGTTCTACAAGGTTACAGCACCACCTACTGGTCACTTACACACCTCACCTGAGAACAACTCTACACCCTCAATACTGCAATACTGTACTGCATCTGGTGAACTAGTTACAGTAATTCAACTTTATGCGACTTCGGCCCCCCCTATACACCGTTTAAATTCCGTCAAACAAAGGTGACCACAGAAATACAAATACATCGTCATTACGCTGTAAAGACGGTTCCTCATTATATGAGAATTGCACAAAAGACCCGAAACACTTTGTGTGCGCCTTAAGTGAGTTATTACTGATAATATATCTGGTGCTCCCTCTTATTGCTCGCATCCCCCTTCCTTTACTCCCCCCCCCCCCCTCCCTTTTTTTTTTCTTCTCTTTGTTTTTGTTTGTTTTTCTTTTTTGTTTTGATTGTTTTCCTTTTCATATTCTGATGTTGAATTTGGATTTATAATGCCTTCATGATGTGATAAATACCTTAGCAGGTACTGATGTACATCTAATTTAAGGATTACCCACTTTTAAATAGTTATTACAGGGTCTAAAGGGGTCGAGTAAGACAATATAACTTCTCACACTAATATTGTCCATCTTGGTATGGACAGATTTCTTGAAAGGCCTACCTCATCTCACGATAATATGCCTTCCTCAAGCGCAAAATCTGCAAGCTCCAAAAAAAGCTCCGCCAATAAATCAATGGCTGGAACCTTTTCCTCATCCCCCCCATCGCCACTGAGTAGGCAAGATAATACGCCATTTGACGTATCCACGGTCACAGGCTTTCCTACCCCAGCCGAGACTGCAAAAGAAGTAATAAATCTTTTAATGCCCTTAATGGACAAAAAATTCGAGGACTTACAGGCGAGGCTGGATGCCTTCCTGGCTAGAATAGACTCGAATACTTCTAGAATCAATACCTTAGAGCAAAGAACAAGTGACTCCGAGGACACACTCCACACTCTCCAGCAAGAGTTAGATTCTAAATCGCAAACAATACAATCTATGGCAGAGAAGTTAGACTCACTGGAGAATCACAATAGACGAAGTAACCTTCGTTTCATTGGCATTCCAGAAGCGATCAGCGACGCCCAACTACAAAGATACGTTGGGGTGCTGATCCCAAAAGCCCTGGGTCTCCTTGACTCAGATACCCCAATACCAATAGAAAGAGTCCATAGACTTGGGGCTAATCGTGGGGAAAGAGACACCCGTTCTAGGCCAACAATAGCCAAATTTCTCGATTACAGGGATAAGGAAAAAATTCTAAGAGCATACCGCTCCCTCCCTGAACTCAAAATCAATGACCAACGTATTATGGTGTTTCAGGATTTTTCTGCCCTAGTTTCTCAGAAAAGAAAAGCCTTCTCAGGGGTGTGTAAAATACTTGTTGATAAGCAGATCAGATTTGCTTTGCTCTTCCCCGCCAAATTAAGGGTCATGGAAAATGGCAAACCACGTTTCTTTGAGGACCCCCAGACAGCAAAAAATTACTTCTCAAGGAGTAATCCACCTTCTCCGGCGAGATCCAATGCTAGCTCTAGAGATTAAATCTAGGTAACTACCTTACACTTGATATGCCACACGGCTTTATAATGACCTTCGATATATTCCACCCCCTTCAGGTCATAGGTGTGGCTTCAAAATTTATCGCCTAACTATGTATGTTATTTTTTAGTATTATTGGATACAATGTCACAATTTGGTACATCAGTGCCTTCTCTTTATGTAATAATGTTTTTCTCATGTTTCTCTCATTTATGTATGTTTATGCTTTTGCATGTTCAGTTGTTGATAACACCTCGGAGCATCCTCTGTGCCACCATAGAGGATCCTCAGATTTACTTAGTGGGACAGTTTGAAGACCCACCTTTTTTCTTTTGCATTTTTGAAAAATATGCTACCTCACCTTGCACTGCTAAAAATGATACCACACTGTCATGTACATTTCGACCTTGTAGAACTGTAAGATTTATAGGACACAGAGGGTTGAAGGCTGGAGTGGCCTTATTTCGCACTATTGTAAATTTGGCTCTGCCCCCGCCACGTCGGGGGGATTCGGACCCTCACCACCCACACAGAATAGATGTCAGTACATAATATACTTACACCCAATCAAACAAACCCTCCACTAGCCTCATTATCTGTAATGTCATGGAACGTGGGGGGCCTGAACACCCCAATTAAACGGAAAAAGGTTCTTATGCATATCAAGAAGCAGCACTCAGCAATCACTTTCCTACAGGAAACACACTGGAAGTCAGGGGACAACAGCACGCTTCGAGCTCCCTGGATAGCAGAATGCCTCCAGGCATCACATGCGTCCAAATCCAGAGGAGTGGCAATAATATTCCATAAGAATCTCAGATATAACATTCTAGATATAATGGCTGACCCTGAGGGAAGATATTTAATTGTTGATCTGGTAATTGAAGAATCCAAATTCACTTTAGTAAACTTGTATGCACCTAATAATTCAACGGGTGATTTTATACGCACCATATCTTCCTTACTGGCCAAAAGAACTAACTTCCCCCTAGTGGTCGGCGGAGACTTCAACACAGTAGACGACCCCCTCTTAGATAAATCAAACCCAGTCCTACGCCCCTCCTCCCCGTGCTGGAAATACATCCAAGAATTTAAAAACACATTACAACTCAATGACCCCTGGAGACTCCTAAATCCCACAGATAGGTCTTATACACATCTCTCCAGAGCTCACGGATCCACATCGAGAATAGATTACTTCCTCATATCCCATTCCTTACTAAATAAACTGGAAAAAGTTGATATAGGTAATATCATTATTTCAGACCATGCCCCTATATTTCTAAAAATAACCTCAGACTTAATGCAAACATCTGTTAGATTTTGGCGCTTCCCAGACTTCTTATCCTCATCCCAGGATTTTAAAAAATACCTGATTCAATCTTGGGCAAACTATATGGATGACAACATTGAACACTGGGACAACCCAGTGCTGTTCTGGGAGGCGTCAAAGGCAGTAATGAGAGGGCATATCATAAATTACACGTCACGGACTCGTAAAGAATCAACACTAAAATACAAATCCCTTTACTCCGCAGTCACAAGGAGCTTCGCAACATATAATACTACTCCCTCTGAGGACAATCTTAACTTATATCTCCAGGACAAACAGCTTCTGGAATCATTCCTGACAGCTCAGGCACAGCTCCGCCTGGACTATACTAAAAACTACTATTACAGATGGGGCAATAAAACAGGGAAGCTACTGGCCACCATGTCCAAACCCTGGAAGAAAAAATCCTATATCACGGCAATCAGAGATGCTACAACTCACAAAACACACACCAAAACACAAGATATCTTAAACAGGTTCACTGACTATTACACTTCCCTCTATAGCACCATCCCCCTACAAGAAGATATTCGGAGAGAGCTGCTGGCACCCATACACATGCCAAAGCTCACTCAAAACCAACAAGAAATTCTAGAAAAAGACATTACAGAGGAAGAACTTTCGGAGGTCATATCTGGCCTCAAAGCTCATAAATCTCCGGGACCTGATGGATTCACAGGAGTATACTATACGTTATTAAAACAGGAACAAATTCCCACCCTCCTAGAACTCTTTAACACAATACACAAAACCAACCCAACATACCCAACATTTAACCAGGCTCACACCACACTGATTCCTAAACCGGGAAGGGATCCTTTATTGATAGAATCATACAGACCAATAACCCTCCTTAACACCGATTTTAAAATTTTAGCAAAAATAATGGCCAACCGGCTCCAATGCATTATCCCTGACTTGCTAACCCCACACCAATTTGGCTTTGTTCGAGACTGTCACTCAGTTAAAGCCATACGCATGGCGTTAGCGGCCACTGTGGCCTCTAATCAGTCTCCTCACTCCAAAAACATGTTACTTAGCTTAGATACAAACAAAGCGTTTGATACAGTAGCCTGGCCACACATGTTTTCAATTCTGGAAGCTCGAGGTTTTAATTCCACCTTCATTAACCTCATTAAATACTTTTACACTAGCCCCATGACATCCTTAATAATAAATGGCCAAAAAGGGATCCCCATCAGAATGCAGCGAGGTACTAGACAGGGCTGCCCTCTATCCCCGCTCCTTTTTAACTTATCCATCGACCCCCTCTTTAGAATACTGGAGACCTTCACTCCTTTCAAGGGAATCAAGATAGGCCAAACAGAAATAAAACTATCTGCATTCGCAGACGATGTTTTATTATATATAGGAAACCCAAAGGATTCGATCAATGAAATTCTTGATATATTATCCAAATATGGCAAAATTTCAGGTTTCGAAGTAAACTTCCAGAAGTCCAGAGGTCTCTTTTTACAACCAGGGATAGCTAAACCAGGTTGGGGTAGAAACCTACCATTTGCCTGGGAAAAATCACACATCGTCTATTTGGGAATTAAACTTCCTAAGTACCCTACGGAACTCTATCGAAAAAACATTCAAGAAATTATTCAAGCTATGGCCTCTGAACTGGACAGCTGGAAACACTTAACATTATCCTATTTAGGGAGGGCGAATTTAATTAAGATGTCAACGTTCCCCAAATTGCTGTATGTCCTTCAATCTTTGCCACTCCTAATAAGCAATACTGACCTCAAAAAAATTAACACCTTATTTAGAACTTTTATATGGAAAGGGAAGAAATCCAGGATTGCACTGAATAAACTACAACAAGCTAGGTTCAATGGAGGAATCGGTCTCCCTAACGTCCAAGCTTACAACTACGCATCCCTCACCAGATTCTTAAGAGACTGGCTTAAGAATACGGAAGTATATGCCAACACACACCTGGAATCAGCCTTTTTAGAAAATGACACATTAATTTCCTTTCTACATAAAATAAAAGAGGAAATCCCTACAAATTTATCCCAGAACCCATTACTATGGTCTACATATCGCTTGTGGCATATACTAGGCCACTCTTATAAATTAAATTCACATAAAAGCTTATTCCTCCCATTCTTGGGCAACCCGGATTTCCAGCACGGGGAGGCTAGCTTCCCTTTCTCAATTTTAAGTAGAGAAGGCCTGAGAAATGTTGGCGATCTTACAGATCCATCCAGCGGTAAACCCCTGACGTTCTCCCAGGCACAAGCCTCCTTTCCAACTCTCAGAAATTTCCCAATAGCGTTTTTCCAAATGCAACATTACGTAAGCTCAGTGTTGAAGTCTCTTTCGAAGCAGGACCTATCAAACACACTCGACGGGGTTTTACGCGCCCAACAAATAACTAGAAAAGCTATCTCAATACACTATAGGATATTCAATCCTCTCCTTGATCACTCTAATTCAGAATCAGGTACGAAACAATGGTTAACGCATTTCCCCACGCTATCCTGCGAACAATTAATTAAACAGCTATCCATATCTCGCAAACTGTTCCCAGCCGCCCAGTACCAGGAATTATTCCTGAATATCACTCATAGATCCTATTATTCCCCCAAGAGACAATTTTTGGCCGGCATGCCAAATACAGGACACTGTGGTAAGTGTCAAGCTCCACAAGCCGACCTTTTTCACTGCTTGTGGGCGTGCCCATTTATCCGCAAATTCTGGCTACAGGTAAAATCTTTCGCCCTAGACCACCTATTAAACTACATACCATTTACTGCGGAGTGGGCGATTTTTGGCATACTTCCCGAACAACAAAGGATAACAAGAGGCTGCAAAAAGCTATCAGTTGCAATCAGTGCAGCAGCTTGCAAGGCTATTCTACAAAATTGGATTGGCCCCTCCCCCCCTCCTTTAGAGTTATTCAAGGTAAAACTCCACCATCTGTTCATGATGGATTGGTTGGAGACCACACTGCATAAAGAAAAACTCACAAAAACTTATTTTAACACATGGGAGAGTTATATTAATACATTACCGAGAGATTTTCAGAGCAGGATCAAACAAACCCTCCAGAACACAGAATATTACGAAACAAGATTGGTACAGGGAGATCCACCAATTCCCTAGGAAATCGACAAGGAAGAGGGTATGGAATGGGGGATGGGAGTCTCTGGGAACACGGCCTCCCAGCTGATGATATTTAATAATTGAAACTAAAAACAAGTGTCGAACAATGACTGATGAGGACACAGGTTAATTGTCAATGCTGTTTGTATTTTGAACTTCTTTTATTTTTTCTCATTACTCTTATTGTGACTCAAGCTAACATGTATACCAGTAACTCTGTATTCATGACAACATCATAATTATTTTGTACACATAATGTATTTGACAAATGTATTGTAAGGTGAAAGCATAATAAAAAAATAAAACTTAATAAAAACTGAAATTAGGATAACATAATTGTTCCCTTGCTTTACTGTAAGGGCTAGATTAGCACATTAAAGTTTACATTTATTAGATACAATCATATGGATAGTGGTAGATGCTCAAATAGTTTAGTAATACCACTAGGTGCATGCACCTGAGTGGTATTACTGAACTAAGGGCCTTATTTTGGTTCATTCTTTCTGACAAAATCCTTCTTAGATGGACAAAACCATGTGCACTGCAGGGGGGGCAGATGTAACATGTGCAGAGAGAATAAAATTTGGGTGAGTAATTTTGTTTCTGTGCAGGGAAAATACTGACTGCTTTATTTTTACACTGCAATGTAGATCTCACTTTGAAGTAAAACCCCACTCAAATCTAATTCTCTCTGCACATGTTACATCTGCCCCACCTGCAGTGCACATGGTTTTGTTCTTCTAAGAAGGATTTTGTCAGAAAGAATGAACCAAAATAAGGCCCTAATTGAGCATCTACCACTATCTGTATGTATGTTGTTAGAGGCAGAAGGGAGCCCATATTAGGAGGAGATGTGGGTCCTGATATGCCACATGGAGTAGTCTGGGGTTGCTCCAAGGTAGGTAGCTCTTAGTTTGGATATATCAAGTAAGGAGACATTATCATGTGGCTTCTTGCTGGTTAATCGTAGACCCAATTTAGGGTAACGGTGGTGTGGGGTGCGGTGCCCCTGGACTGGTTCGGCTGGGTGGCTTTAGTGCGGCATGCCCTTACATTCTATTAACACTTTTTACTCACTAATACTATCTCTCTTCTATTTTAATTACATTTCATTTTTATATTTTATCTCTCTGTTTATATATAGCTTTGGCTTCCTATCTCTAATATTTATTAACACTATAGTATCTCACTGGCGTGCCGCGCTGGGCTTTCTAGCTTATGATAGTTTTTGAGGTGCCGCACCCTGCACCTAGATATAGCGCTAGGGACCCCCAATATACAGAGAAGCCTTTATGTGGCTTCGGGGCATATCATACACCTGCGCAGGTATATGGGAATGTGACAGTCTAGGTGGCAATCAACCACAAAGTCTGCTAAGGGGCGCAGCTGTGCTCAATCATGCAAATACCAGTACAACTATATAAGTTCATATAAACTTTTTTTATTATTTAAAACATGATAGACAGAATATACATTTTCATGAAAGTGCACTTTACAAGAAATAAACATATAGGACAAACAAGACTCACAACATGTAACACTAAAAAGTCATTAATTAAATGGCTGAGGCTATGAGGCTAGAAATGGCTCTTTATCACTTTTGGGCATAGGTAAGTAGATACAATGAGATGAATGCCACCTTATATTTACCAGTCCCGCTCTTGGTGGATAGTCTTTGGTATTGATTTGTAATCCTGTATAGAGTAGTAGACAACAGGTTTGCAGTTTCCCTAATTTTACCAGAGTTGCGCTCCGGACAATGGAATTGTAGGAGGTACTCCTGCACCAATAGGACTTCAGCAGGCCACAATGGGAACTTTGGCAAGCGGTTTTCTAGCAGCAGTATTCTGGAAAAGTGACACAGTTCAAAACGCGTTTCTCCGCCTATGTAGAACACATCAGCGGCTTCCTCAGTTCGGACTGGTTCGGCTGGGTGGCTTTAGCGCGGCATGCCCTTACATTCTATTAACACTTTTTACTCACTAATACTATCTCTCTTCTATTTTAATTACATTTCATTTTTATATTTTATCTCTCTGTTTATATATAGCTTTGGCTTCCTATCTCTAATATTTATTAACACTAGTATCTCACTGGCGTGCCGAGCTTTGCTTCCTAGCTTATGATAGTTTTTGAGGTGCCGCACCCTGCACCTAGATATAGCGCTAGGGACCCCAATATACAGAGAAGCCTTTATGTGGCTTGTGGGCATATCATACACCTGCGCAGGTATATGTAACCAGTATCTCTGAATTCTATTATCATGTAGTGTTCAAGATTGGTTACTAATACTATTCAGTGAGCTGGGGGGAAAAATGTCTGGTTTTAGAGACAATCATGCATGAAAGTGCAGAGCACCAAGATATGACAATACTGATTAAAGGTTAAAGGTTCCTAATTTCACAAGTGTATTGGTATAAGCAATTTAAACCTTCAACATCAAGACAAAGAGCTATGGTATGTCGGTTTAACCATGAATTGATTGTTGGTGACATATGTGGAAGAACAGCAGTTTAAGTAACACATGAATCGCTGATCATCTTTTGTTCTCCTGCACAACAGTATCTAGCATTTACAAACAGTGTGAAGTAAAACAAAAAAGATCCAGTGAAAACTATTTATAGGTAAAAACAGTTAATGAGCAGGGTCAGAGAATGGCCAGACTAGTGCAAACTGAGAACATTAACTCACCTACCATGTGTTGTACAACAGTGATATACAGAAGAGCATCTTAGAGTGCACAGACTTTGTGGATTAGCTAACAGCACCAGAAAACCAGACCAGGTTCTACTCCTGCTTGCTAAGATCAGAAAAGGGAGGCTACAAAATCAATGGCTGCATCAAATATAATGAATTTATGAGACTTGTTTTTTACAGCTGGAAATTTGTCGAAGTTTTCCACACTTTGCATATAGGTTGGATCTTCATAGTTTAACAGAGATAAAAGTCCCTAAAGTAAAGCACTTGGGGATTCTTAGAAGATTTGGTGAAATCACTCTGCAACTACAGGAAATAGAGCGAAACGCGTAACAGAGTCACACAAGACTAATTAAGTCCATTAAGTCTTCATATTTCAGTGATTTCTGAGTAGAGATTTTCTTTTGTATGTTGATGAAATGTTTATTTCAGGTACACTATCCTTTAGGTGTAAAAGTTTTAAACTCCCTCTTAGGAATATCTTACACATTACCATAACTAAACAAATATGTGATTAAAAAACATCATGAAATATTTTATCTAGAATTGTTGTTTCCTCTTTTTAATTAATTTTAACTCATTTTCTAATTTGACATCAGGGTATTCCTACAAAGTGCATAATCTCAGTGAAACTCCTACAACTTTTGGGACACTTCTGCACACACACAAAAGTGCACTGACCATCTGGATGCTATCAGTCTTCTTCCCCGAGGTATTCCAGGTAGATGTGCTGACATGAGAGCTAGATTTACTTCACTCATCCACCAGAGCCTCACTGACAGTCCACCTTTATTTAACAAGCACTGGATGCTGGCCCAAGTTATTTAAGCTTTTGGGTGGAGGTTGTTAGTATAGTATTCTGTACATGGTGAGGACTGCTCAGATTTACAGCACTGGGGGAGGATTATATGACATTCTCCAAAAGATTACTGGGGAACAAAGAAAATAAGTATTGCTTGCCAAGGATTTATGATCAATTTGCGAGTAATTGTTGGTCCTATTTTCGCATTAGATCTTCACTATAGCTGAATTGACTCAAGTTTTCAAAATTAATGACATATTATAAAATTCAACTATTTTCTCCATTTGAAGTACCTTGCTAGTCTAAGCCACTTTACTTAACAGAATCAACTTAGTTTTGCTTTTTTAACAACCACCTTCTTTCAACAAGATTTTTTTTTATTTGTGATAACGTAACTGGTAGTCATGTTTGAGGCACATTCATATTTCCTCACTAATGGGAGGAGACATATTAGTGAGGAAATATGAATGTGATTGACTGTTCTCCAGTGCAATGGGTGCTCGAATAGAGGACGGCTCAGCTTGTTTCCAGTTTGACATTTAAGATCTGTTTAATTAGTTTTGCAGTAGGGATGCATAGTCCCAGAAAACACATTTTAGGACATGTCCACTAGCCTTACTGGCCACAAGAGAGCCCCCACAGATCAGATGTTGCAGGAGTGCAAATAAGTTGGAACCAAATAGATTTTTCCTTAGTTCGTACAGAGTGTCTAATTCAGCATGGATCACTAATCAGAGCATTCGTAAATAGAGTGATTAACAAATGCCTGTGCATGGGCAGCATACGCATTGCTCATGCCCATGTTCAAATACCTAGCTCAAAAATATTATCCGTATGCATAGATGTCACAGAGTAGCTGCAGTTTGATTGACAGGAAACGAGCAGTTAGGGGCGGAAACATGTTGTTTTATGGGTGTGTTTGTGGGTAAGTCTCTGATATCAGCAATGACCACTTCCAGTCTGATACTGTATCACATTAGCGGAAGCACTTTACTGGCGTAGATTGAAAACTGTTAAATTTTACGGGGTTTTTTGCAAATGAATCTGCGAACATAGCGCTAATTGCAAAGCACTCTAAATTGGGAGAGGCATCTTTTCTTTCTGTCTGGGCAGAGGCTTTCTGTTTGCAGTCCACTGCAAATTCTCTGATTAGCGATCCATGCTGAATTAGTCCCTAGTGATGGAATTTTTTATGTGCTCTGTTTTTATTTTGAAGCCCTTCCCCATATCCGAGGGTTCCCCCTCTCTCTTTCTCTCTCTCTCTCTTTCTCTGAAGAGCAGCATAGAAGCGGAGCTTAGGAAAAATTAACCCGAGTGTAGAGCAAACGGGGAGCAGAGTACTATAGTGGGTATATTCCTGACCCATGTAGATGACATCTATCTAGTTGTGAGTCTTACCTGGTATTAAAAGTTCACACCTACAACCAGGGCCACCGAGAGGGGTGGGGGGGGGTACTAATTACCTGGGCCCGTTCTTGCTGGAGGGGCCCGGCAGGGGCCCTGGTCTGATAACCCCCCCTTCCCCATCCGTCCCTCCCAGGCAGCAGCACACAGGTACAGCATGTGCTGTGCTGACAGCAGGCTCAGCATGTGCGTCTCACTGACAGCATGAGAGCTCATGCTGAGCCTGCTGTCAACACAGCACATGCTGTAGGTAGGTGTGTGCCGCTGCTGAGGGGGGGGCATCAATAACACTCCCACCTTGACTTTAGAGCACTTTTTCACCCCACCCCCCCAAACACACATTTTGGGGGCATGGCCTAATAACGGGATGTGGTCACTTTTTTACCGGGGCCTGGCATACCTCTCGGCGGCCCTGCCTACAACTACCAGACCCCAGATTACCTGGCTAAGCTGATCAAAAAATGATACCTCTTGTTGCATCAATGCATCAGGAGGCTGATAATATTAACAAGCTACTATCAGAAATAGTATTATCTAGTGTTCATTCTAGCACCCGCCATGTTTGAAAACCCATGCAGTTCCTCTTCCCTGCCTGGGGTGTTGCTGTCTGCTGTGGTGTTTCTAGCACAGGTCTGGTTTGCTGGTTTGCATATCAGTGTTGATATACAGACCACACTGTGCTAGAAGCACTACAACAGACAGCGACACCCTAGGCAGGGAAGAGGTACTGCATGGGTTTTCAAAGATGGCGGGTGCTAGAATGAACACTATTATCCACAGCAAGAGGGACCCTATGATGTGTTAGTATTGCAGTACTGCATTCCCATGCAATTTTTTATGACATTCTGAGAAATTAACATAAAATGTATTATAGCTGAATACATAAAGCCAAGACAATGCCTGCTGATAATTCACAGAAAGCAAATTTACATATTACAAAATAGCAAAAGGTATTCATTTCACCGCATTACAGTCCTCTTGGATGAGTTTTATTCTATTCCCTGTAATGTACTAAAAAAATAAAAAAATGATGGTACTTGTGTAGTTTCACGGCGCCAGCATGGTTGATTTTATATAGCTTGGCGAATGTAGCGAGCCACCGAGCCCGTAGCGTGGGCGAGCACAGCAAGCCCCACAAGGGGACACAGATGCTGGCGCCGTGAAACTACACAAGTACCAAAATAATTTTAACACAAGCAAATAGTTTTGCACTATATATTGTTCTTTTTAGGTTATTTGTGTGTATGAACAAATCATGATTTATTATTCTACATTTTTGGAATGTAAAATGATGCGACAACTATTTGGCTTTCTTATCTATACAGTACATGTCTGAATTTCTAATGATCATTTTCTGCAATACGGAACCACAGATGTGTTCACAAACACCTAGCACTAGGGTTACCACCTAGTCCCTTTAATTCCGGACACATGTTAATTACACAGGTTCTGTGGCAGTTTAAAATCAGGTGAAGTGGCGTCTTGAAGTCAGCAAGCCACAGAACCTGTATAATTAATATGTCCGGAATTAAAGGGACTAGGTGGTAACCCTACCTAGCACCCACACACTATACAGCACAAGACACTCGCTTCAACTGAGCTTCTCGTAGAGGTGTAGCATGCTATAGTTTTCTTTGCATATATCATCTGTGTACTATACACACTGTGACTTGTCATTAACTGCACAGGAATTAGTTTTAAACAAGTACAAAGTCGCAGATGAAGCACACCTTGGCATGAGAATAAACCGTCTCCTGCATCATAGCACTCTGAACAGACTCATACACAGTCTCAACAGGTGTGCACGTCATACATCAAATTGATCAGTGCCAGCTAGCAATGTATAGTGTAGTAGTTTGTCACTCCCAGGTGTTTTCTTTATGCAATTAAGACACATATTGAGCAGAAAAGAGGCTCTTGTGACCATGTCGCTCAGGACCTGGTGTGGCAAGAGGGGCTATTTGCTAGGACTAGAATATATTTAGAATGACAACAAATGTTTAACTGGAAATAAAATATAACAATGATCACAAAACAGATAAAGACAAAATATATTTTAAGTAGGGATGTGCACCGGCCACTTTTAGTGTTTTGTGTTTCGGGTCTGTATCTCCGCCCGTGTTTTGGATCTGGATCTGTTCCAAAACACCACCCTTCCATGTTTTAGATCTGTATTTTTGTTTCAAAAAAACATAAAACCCGATAAAATCGTAGAATTTGGAGATTTATTTGCTCCTACGCTATTATTAACCTCAATAACATTAATTCCCACTAATTTTCAGTCTATCCTGAATATCTAACACCTCACAATGTTGTTTTTAGGCGAAAAGGTTGCACCAAGGTAGCTGGATGACTATGCTAAGTGACACAAGTGGGCGGCACAAACACATGGCCCATCTACGAGTGGCACTGCAGCAGCAGACAGGATAGCAGTTTAAAAACTAGGCCGCAAAGAGCACATAATGCCAAAAAAAGAGGTACAAGGTGGAATTGTCCATGGGTCCTCCCACCCACCCTTATGTTGCATAAATAGGACATGCACACGTTCTTTAGCAAACCAATCATTTCAGCGATAGGGTCTGCCACACGACTGTAGCTGAAATAATTGGTTTGTTTGGGCCCCACACAGATCATCATTTTGTCCCTGCTCGAATCAACCATTACAGTTCCCTCTTTAGTCTTTAGAGGCAATTGCTGGTCTTCGTTGAAGAATTGATCATTAATTTTGATGAACATCATCTTCACATTTTGTGGAAGCAACCTCCTATGCTACTCGCTGACCAGGTTCCCGGCTGCATTAAAAACTCTTTCAGAGTAAACAGTGGACTTATGCAGCAGTACTAATGGCAGTGCCACTGGACTGGATGTATGCAGCACTATCACTGGACTATACAGCAGTATCACTGGATTTGACTATATGGCAGTATCACTGGACTTATGCAGCAGTACCAATGGACTTCAACGGCAGTGTCACTGGACTTTTGCAGAAATATCACTGGACTGGACTATACAGCAGTATCACTGGACTTTAACAGCATTTTTAGTGGACTTATGCAGCAGTACCAATGGACTTTAACAGCATTATTACTGGACTAATGCAGCAATACCAATGGACTTTAACGTCAGTGCCACTGGACTGGACATACTGTATGCAGCAGTATCATTGGACTTTGAAGGCAGTATTACTGGACTGGACTATAGAGCAGTATCACTGCACTGGACTACAGAGCAGTATCACTGGACTGGACTTATGTAGCAGTATCACTGGACTTTAATGGCAGTATCACTGGACCATACAGCACTATCACTGGACTTAAATACTGTCCATGACTTTTCAGGATGGCCAGGCGGGACAGCAGGCAGGTAGTTGGGTGGGCAGGCAGGCAGACAGGTGAGCGGACAGAGAGGACACTGCCTTTTCACTCTCATAGACTGGAGTGAAGATGACACCCTTTAATTGAGATCCGGCGGTGGGATCTCGTGAGGTTCGGCGACCCACGCTCCCAGTATGGGCGGGAATTCCCAAACCAGCTTGGAGCACGAGTCCGGATTGGGAGTGTCCGGATTCCACCAATCATAACTTGCACATCCCTCATTTTAAGTTGAGATGAGATGTGAGGGCTTACATATCTTAAGTTATGGAGACCATCCAGAGGTGGGGCTAATCAAATTAAAAAGGGCACCGTAAAAATAAAATTTTCTTTAAATTGTTTGTGGAGTATGGAATTTAGAGGTAAATAAATGTGTCTAATATGATTCCAAAGTGTGTTGAACTATTATCAAGTTCTTTTGTTTGTTAATAAAGTTTATTTTACAAATTTAGATTATTTTAACTTCTGTTTGACTGTATATTTCATTGATGTGCAGTAAGGAGGCAAGAGAGGCCGAATGAAACAATTTTTTTTACCTCAGCACACTGAATTATATCATTACCAGATTTAAAAACCACATGGTAGTAGGATTCAGAGTTCTTGGTTACATATATTTGCAAGTACATGGGTAACCAAGACCTCTGAATCTACTACTATGTGTTTTTAAAACCCATTCAGTGTGCTGCGGAAAACAATTAGTCTTTTTCTTACACATCACTGAGTGATATCATTAAACTGATCGAGCATCTCCCTGTATGCATTTCAGCAGCTTACTATAGTAAGCGTTTAATATTGAATATTTAAATTGATCAAATACATTATACTTATATATGAGATTATACATAATTTGCTACACTTTACAAATTCATTATAGTATGCATGTTATTTCTCTTTACATCTATAGAAATATCAATAATATATTCTGCTTAAAATTAAGATCTTTACAAATTCCTGTATGAAGAATAAATAACCCATGTACTCATTCTGCAAAGTAAAAAAAAAAAGGTCTCCATTGCTTTTGAGCACCTGGTACAGTACACCAAAAATGGCCAAACAAACATTGAAATGTACTGTAGCTAATGCTTTTAGGATAGTAAGAAAGCCACCCTAGTCTGTATTGCCATACTGATGTTGTGCCTGATCAAGAAGGGAATTTTAGTTTCAACCCTAAATAGCACCTGGAGCAGGGGTGGGCAATAAGCGGCCCTCCAGCTGTTGATGAACTACGCATACCAGCATGCCTTGTATTAGTATCAGCATGGGCAAATAGCAAACTTAAGGCAAGCCATGCTGGGATGGAAGCCATGGCAAGGCAAGCCATTATGGAAACCATCAACAGCTGCAGGGACGCTTATTGCCCACCCCCGATGCAGTGTCATTAAAATTAAACATGAACTCAATACAATATATTTAATGGGTGTTTAAGCTTCATCTAATAATAATATTTGCTTACTACTACTTAATCATCATAATCACCAGCTATCATTAGCAGCACCCCATACAGTTTTACTAATTTATTATGATAACTTTTTTTGTAACGTGTTTTCTTTTAAATAATCTATGTAAATAGGATTGAAAAACTGAAACAATCAGATGAAGAAAAAAAAAATCCAAATATTTATTATCCACTTTTAGCTACTGTAATGTAGTACCTTGTGTACCCTGTACTGTTCTAATGTGTGCCATATTACAATGCTGCAATTCACTTCTGGCGCCTCATAAATAAAATTTATATTAATACTCTATATTTTGTAGCCCTATTCATCCCCAAAACTCATTTGCAATCTCAAAAGAAAAAACAAGCATGCAATTACTACAAGCAAAAATATCACACATTGTAAAGATCATCATAACATAGTAATATAACTTCAAAGCATAATCAATATTTCAACTGATAACTTAGGGCCTTATTCTGGTCGATGCGTTAATTTCCGAATTCTTTCGGTTGGAGTTTTTTAGCCGTCTGCGTGGGCAACGCTATGCGCATGTGCCACGCACGGTCTCCATACTCATTCTCACTAATACCGTACAGAAATGTGCACCGCATTCACTCGTGAAATATGGGCGTAATATGGGCGTCATTCGGAACTACTGTACACAGGGGCGTAGTTTCAAAGTGGGCTAAACTGGGCGTAAACATGGGCATACACGAGGGCAGGGCCGGATTATAATGGAGGCACAAGGGGTCAGTGCCCCTGGGCCCCCCACTAGCTAGGGGCCCCCTGTGGTTGGCATGTATTTAAAAAAAATTTTTTTTTTTTTTTAGCTAAAGGTTTTGTGCATGGGAGTTGGGTAGTGCTGCAGCTTCACCTATCTGCCAATGTGACAATGATTAATGGTGCTGAGCATCGGGAGCCAAGGCACACTGACTGCACAAGTGTGCAGTGCATTACTGGGAGCTGACTAAGTCCCATGATACTTTAAACCAGAGGGCAGAGGCTGAGAGGTTTGTGCTGAGCTCTAATTGATGGAGCTCATTGCATGCCCATGAAGAACAGCAGCAGCAGCTTAGTCATGGGAGGGTTTTTAATCAAAGGCATTGTATTTATGTGTGTGTGTTTTGACAGTGTAATATTCTCCCATGCAGTGTGCGGCCAGTAATGACAAGTGCAAGTGGGCCCCCCTGGCTAAAGTACCCCGGGCCCCCCAAAGGCTTAATCTGGCACTGCACGAGGAAGTGCGCTAATTCTGGTAGGCGTGCATTCGGACAGAACACCGACTGCAAACGAACCAACAGGCAGGAAATATGCGGTCTTCCTAAGCAAGTTTCACTTTGCGGACACCACTCAGTCATGCGCTAGGCATTCGGATCGCCCAATTAGTACGGCCGCACCTGAACCACTGTCAGCTGAACACAATACAATCTACTCCTCTACTCATTACTCATTAATTACACTCTTTTCATTGCTTCAATTGGAACCATTACAACCTAAATGGACCATTACAAAACACAGGTTGCCTAATTGCATAAGTGTGTCATGTGACAGATTTATGAGTTCAGATAGTCGTGAGTTTTGCGGAAATACACCGCATCGGTGCGTACGGCCAGCTTCCAGTCTGTTCAGACGTTGTAAGACCGTGCAGAATATGTGTGTGTCCACCGCACACGCAAGGTTTGGATGTCGTCCGTAAACACGCCCTCTTCTTAAAGAGTGAGTCCGTCCGAATGCGGAGGACCGGTGGGCGTTTCTTCGTACGATGTCCGCACAGCGTGGCGTGCGGTCCGCTCCGAAAGAATTCGGAAATTTACGCACCAACCAGAATAACCTCCTTAGTGTTGTGCTGAAATTTTGTTTCCTCAAAAGGAGGGTACAAGAGAATAAAAAGATTTTAAAAAATAATAATACAAACTATAAAAAATAATTGACTGTCACAATTCAGTGGCAAACGGATTTTGAAATTGAATAGATACAGTAACATAGTAAAATATGTACTTGGTTACTTGGTGAGTATAACACTAAAAGGACACACAAAGCAAACTGAAGATTCTAGATGCATTGCAAAAATGTGGTTATTTATTACAGTATTTGAAAGGAATTTACTGGAATGACACATCGTAAATGCGATTTAGGAATGTTTGTTTTGCAATAAGACTTTTCAACAATGTCCATACGATCTCATAATCAAATCTGGCAAGGAAATTTCTGCTGCACAGAGGCAACTTTGCTGTTCATTACAGAACAAATCACATGTAACACACTGGAAAATTATTATTGGCATTTCAGTAACCTTGTAAAAATTACCCATAACTCCACCAGGCCGTTGAAATGTTGCCACCGTTCATAACATAGTTACATGGAAATGCATTCAAAATATCATATATTAAGCCAATATATTAATGGTAAATGTATTTCTTCTCTCAGAAATATTTAACCATTGCTTTAAATATTTTGTCAAGAAGAAAATTATTAAAACATAAAAGCGACAAGATCACATATGTAACGGTAGATGTGACTATGCAGCTATCAGAAATATATTCGTGGGTACCTGTGCGTGACATGTTATATGAATCAAGAGATAGAAGCCAGAGTACAGAAACCTACATTACCCTACAGTATATTACAATATCATCTGGGGCCAAGGGGGTCAGCAGCAAAGCTTGCTAAAATCATGCGACTCCAAACCTACAATGCCCTCTTTGGCTAAATATTCCTTGTGGCTGCTAAGCCATGAATATTGGAATGAAGTATTATTATGCAATCAGCGGTTTCCATCACCTTAATATTTTCCAGATGGTCACTCAAATATCAACTTGCTCAAGGTCAACTGAGTAGGAGGCATTGAAGGCTGGCCTACCACTGGCTGAGGCACTAGGATCTGCTGTACAATCAGATGGAGACAAACAACACACAGTGATGGGAATTGGACATTTGGCCTGGACATCTTTATTGGCTAGTTTCAGGAATAGCAGATTGGAAAATAAATATAAATAAACAGTTAACTTCTATGTGGGTAAATCAATTTCCAGTGTTAATTCAAGAAACCTAGTGGCCTATTCAGTTAAAAGGACAGAAAATTTGGCATGTTCATTACTATAGAAATTACCACGTGTTTTATCACACACCTCCAGTGCAAGTCTGCTCCCCCCCCAGAGGCTAAGAGTGCTACATTTCCCAGCAGCCATTGAAGCCTTCCAACAGCCTCATTCCAGTGGGAAGATGGACGGGTGACCACAGGAGACTCCAGAGTGGTGACTATCTTTTCACATTTTTATTTATGTGCCATGAAGATTTTAGCAATTAAAACCCCACAACCAATTTTTATTATTGGATACCATGGGTATTAGAAGCGTGCATGCCTGCCGTAATCCAAAATTCGGCTTAAGGAACACAAGGCTTCTTACCTTGTTGAGCATTGTTCCCAATTCAATTCCACTGTACTATATGTCACTCAAGGTCTAGCCCAGTGGTTCCCAAACTTTATGAAATCACGGCACCCTAGAGCAGGCATGTCCAACGTTGGCCCTCCAGATGTTGTGAAACTACACATCCCAGCATGCTTTGCCACAGTTTTGCTATTACAGAATGCTAAAACTATTGCAAAGCATGCTGGGATGTGTAGTTTTAAAACATCTGGAGGGCCAACGTTGGACATGCCTGCACTAGAGCATCAGAATTTCATTAACGGCACCCATACTGTAGGTCAAAAGTTTCTTATTCAGAATTTTTTTTTTAAATAAGTCAATTATTTTATATGTCATACAAAGGTTTAATTATGGATGAGGGACAGGATTAGCTTCTGTTTGTCCACATATTTTATTATTGACAGCCCACCAGCAACAGTTTTACCTTTTACATTGACTATAAATAATTTAAAATTGGTCCTGGACCACCAATCAAAGACACCCCTGCAAGTGTCCAGAGGCACCCCAGGGAACCACAGCACACTGGGAACCACTGGTCTAGCCCACCTTTATTTTCACATGATCTAACATGGCTGTAAGGGAGACCTGACAATAATAAGAAAAAAATAATACAAAGCAGCTTATACAGAGACAAATGATCTGCAAAAGATAGTTAAGCTTTGTCCACAGGAGTGTTTAACCGCTTAGTGGGTTCTGAGCCCTGTCAAAAACCTATGTAGATGAATATATTAAAATAGGGATGGATGAACAGGTTGGCATGGACTCACACACAACCTGTGGTAGGAACTTTTTAGAAAGAAAAAAGGCTAGAAACTCATATTTGAGGAGAAGATGCATGAAAGGCAGCAGAAAGAGTGGAGTGGAAAGAGTGGAGAAGTGTAACATTGGAAAAGTTTGCCATAACAACCAAGTAGCTTAGAAGAAGCATTCATCAAGTAGACAGGGCCGTTTCTAGAGGCGGACAAGCCGTGCAGCAGCCCGGGGCGCCGCACGGCTTGTCCGCCTCTGAAACAGCCAGGGCGCCCGGCAGTCTAACCCCCCCGCCCGCAGCCGCAGCCGCAGCCGCAGCCGCAGCCGCTGCCGCTGTCTCCCCGGCCGCCCGACTCCACGCTGGAGAGGGGAGGGGAACGCATCGTGCGTTTCTCCGTCCCCTCGCCCACGTCACTGGGCTGCCGCTGTCAGCCAATAGGAGCTCGGGCGCGGGATAGGAGAGAAGCACGATGCGCTCCCCTCCCCTCTCCAAGTAAGTTTGTTACTGGGGGCATATGTTTGTGACACTGGGGGGCATATATCTGTGGCACTGGGGGGCATATATCTGTGGCACTGGGGGCATATATCTGTGGCACTGGGGGCATATATCTGTGGCACTGGGGGCATATGTTTGTGACACTGGGGGGCATATATCTGTGGCACTGGGGGGCATATATCTGTGGCACTGTGGGCATATATCTGTGGCACTGGGGGCATATATCTGTGGCACTGGGGGCATATGTTTGTGACACTGGGGGGCATATATCTGTGGCACTGGGGGGCATATATCTGTGGCACTGGGGGCATATATCTGTGGCACTGGGGGCATATATCTGTGGCACTGGGGGCATATGTTTGTGACACTGGGGGGCATATATCTGTGGCACTGGGGGGCATATATCTGTGGCACTGGGGGCATATATCTGTGGCACTGGGGGCATATATCTGTGGCACTGTGGGGCATATGTGTGGCACTGTGGGGCATAATTGTGGCACTGTGGGGGCATATATTTGTGGCACTGGGGGCATATGTGTGGCACTGTGGGGGCATATATTTGTGGGACTGTGGGGGCATATATTTGTGTCACTGTGGGGGCATATATTTGTGTCACTGTGGGGGCATATGTGTGGCACTGTGGGGGCATATATGTGGCACTGTGGGGTATATATTTGTGGCGCTGTGGGGGCATATCTGGCACTGTGGGGGCATATTAGTAAACAGCATCGGTTGTGCGGCAGCGGCACATGGGGCATAATGTGTAATGGGCATTACGATGTGGGGAGTATTGTGTAATTGCCATCACAGTGTGTGGTCTAATGGGCATCTTGGTGTGCGGTGTAATGTGTAATTGTCATCACGGTGTGCGGCGTAATATGTAATCGTCATCACAGTGTACGGCGTAATGTGTAATTGGCATCACAGATAAATAGTGTATAATGATTTAAGTAGCCTGTCATTGTGAGGCGTACTAGGTCATTGTGTGGCCTTCAGCCAGCCAACTTAAGTGCGGGAGGACAATAACAATTCCTGCAGCAACCAATGTCTGGTCTTGCAGGTTGCAAAAGTGTGATATAAGGTAATTGTTTTCCTGCTAGACCACGCCTTACATTAAGCCACACCCCTTTTAATATCAAGCCACACCCCCTATTTCGGCGCGCGCCTTCGGCGCGCGAAATTACTATAATACCATGCTATGTATTGGGGGGGGGGGGGGGGGGCGCATTTTTATTTCTTCGCCCTGGGAGCTAAATTGTCTAGAAACGGCCCTGCAAGTAGATAGGCATAAATTGATAGGCAGAAGCTGATTGGTTGCGATTGGCCACTTCTACAGCCTTTTCACTACTTGATACATACAGGATAGGCCCATACACACTAGATAAAATTAGACACAATATCATCCAGTGTGTGCGCTGTGCATCGTTAACATCTCCCTCCCTCGTCCATCATGTCCGGACATTGTTAGTGATGGCAATGCTGCAGTGGCAGCCACTCCCCCATTGCCATCGTCGTGTGTGGCATCGGCAAGTGGTATGTATTTGCCGATGATGCCCCACCGCCAATATCGGCATTGGCGGAATCGTGCTAGTGTGTATGGGCCTTATCTCCCCGTAACTCTTGTGGAAAGGGGATCACTGGCAGGCTTGATATACTATACAATATGTTTAAATAATCCTGGCACCCATTCCATCATGGTACGGGTCGATAGGTTGACAGTCAATTGGTCAACATTGTATGGTCGACATGGATAAGGTTGACATAAAAAAATAACAACATGGTAATGGTCGACACATGAAAAGGTCAACCTAAATTTTCTAGAATTAGTTTCTTTTTTTGGGGAAGGGGGGATTTTTTTTCCATACTTTACCATCCACATAGATTTTGGGAATGTTAAAGAGAAGTAAGGTGATGCAGTACACTAATTTAGAGTCCTTGTGATTAAATCTACAAATTGACACAAAAAACTGAAAACCTCAAGTCGACCTTTTCATGTGTCAACAATTTCCATCTTGACTTTTTGCGTGTCGACCTTTTGATGTCAACATATTGACTGTTGACCTAGACACTGTCAACCCTTTATGCCATAAGCTACCATAAGCTAGTATCACACAACCAAGTGCTGAAGCACAAAAGCATGCCATGTCTTATCCCAGGTATGGGTCACAGGGTCGACTGAACTTTGGTCGACAGTCATTAGGTCGACCACTATAGGTTGACAGTCACAATGTCAACACATGAAATAGGTTGACATGCATTAAATTGAAATGGCCATTAGATAAGAAAAGCACCTTGTTTGAAAAAAAAAAAACATGAAAAAGTCGTGTCAACCTTTTCCATGTCGACGTAATGCTTGTGTCGACCTAATGACCATGTAGACCTAATGCATGTCGACCTATAGTGGTCAGTTTAATGCTTGTAGACCTGGTGACAGAATCCCGTTATCCCTGTGTACTAGCAGAACATGCTTCAATCTGAATACCTTGCTTGTCGAGGGATTTACAAATCTAATCTGCTGCTGTCCAGATTATTTATTGTTCTCATTTGGACACTGCTGTATGGCTTTAGAAAGCTCTTTTAGCTCATTTGAAATTTTGGATAAGAAAGTAAATTTGTCTTCTTATCATTTGCACTTTAACTTGCTTGATTGTTTAATTATTTAAAAAGCTTTAGTGCTATAAAAACTATATGCATATCCCTTGCTAAATCCATTTTCATTAACAAGATGTTAATTAAGAGTGAAAGAGACCTATGAAAGTAAATGATATACCTTTAGATCTCCCAGGTATTTCATAGCCTATCAACTCTGCAAGACGTTTGTGCTAATATATGACATACAGATGACAGCAGGTTTATTATGACAACTTGTTGTATACAATGCTGACTTCATTAATTAAACTGAGGCAAGCTTTAGTGCTAACGTAATGAAAGCTTATTTTTTGTATTTTCAGTTGAAACTGTTGTACAGGATGTGGCCTCACACAGATATTATACTACAGTGTCAGAATTATGTTTAACCCTTTTAGAGGGTGTATTTTAAATTGACACGGTGGGAGGGGGAGATGGAAAGGGCAGATTGCCCGTGGGGATCCCCAGCATCAGCGCCGATTCCCAGCCACCTAGGGCACATCCATTCAAATCCGACCCCAAATACTGTACTTCTGAGCGCAGAACCCAAACACCACATCACCAAGACCATTGAGTAAGGCTGTTACTGTACCCAGGGCTATTTTTGTGCAGGCTCCAGCAGGAACTGAGGCCCTTATTCTAGTTCCCTCTTTCTGACAAAATATTTCTTAGATGGACAAAACCATTTGCACTGCAGGTGAGGCAGGTGTAAAACCCCACCCAAATCTAATTATCTCTGGACAAGTAACATCTGCCTCACCTGCAGTGCACATGGTTTTGTCCATCTAAGAAATATTTTGTCAGAAAGAGTGAACTAGAATAAGGGCCACAGTTCCTGCTGGAGCCTGCACAAAAATAGCCCTGACTGTACCTATACCAGCCTCTTAGGCTTTTATCAAAAAAAGTATTTACAACCCTACCTAAGTGTTTCTCAACATACAGTCTCTCTGAAAACAGGTGCTACTACTTCTACATTACGAACATAAGTAGTAGTAGTAGTAGTAGAAGATCTCACAATAGTACAATAGTAACATATGTATTGCAGCGCTTAAGACAATAGACAATGGTTTATTTGTGCATCATTAAAATCCATCCCCACCTGTACATTTCCAATAAATACTATCCATAGATCAGCAAATAAAATGTTTTTTTTTTTGTTTCCCCCCATTAATCATAAACCATAATACAGCCCACGAGAACTAGAGTATGATAGGTGTACCCATTTAAATGTAACCTTATGGAATATGTTAATCATAGAAGGGGTGATTGGCAGTTTCCAACACTGGCCCAGCACATATTCCTGGTTTGGTTGCAAATGAGAGGGGTAAAGAAGGAGGAGGGCAGAGTCAGGAGAAGGGGTAAGAGATAAGGCCAACACTTTGGGAATTAGAAAAAAGGTACTTATGTAGTATCTGGGCGTCCGATTTAGAAATCGGATCGGATCGCATCGCATCGCATGCGACCAAATCGTATGCGATGGTCAAGATTTTTCCATAGGATTCAATGTTAAAATGGTCTGAGTCCATTTTAACATAGAATTCAATGGGAAAAAGGGGTCCTTTTCCTTTCCCCACTATCCAAGTGGGCATGGAGTTGGATATAAACCTGTGGCGAGCGTAGCGAGCCACCGAGCCCGAAGCGTGGCGAGCGTAGCGAGCCCCGCGAGGGGACACAGAATACTTTTTAAGAAATATGCGTTCGCTCGCCACGCTTCGGGCTTGGTGGCTCGCTGCGCTCGCCACGCTATATAAATTCAACTCTATGCCCACTTGGATAGTGGGGAAATGAACAGGACCTTCTTAACATTGAATCCTATGCAAAATCGCATCGAATCGCATCGCATCGCATCTGATTGTATGCCTTAAGGTAAGGCATACAATCACAAAATCGGCAGCCCAGATACTACATAAGTACCAGAAAAAAACTCCCAAAAATGCAAAAGCATGGGAGAGGTACAAAAACAGTGAAACTTCGACTGTGATGACCACATGAGAGCATTAGTGGGAACCAGCATGGATTTGTTGTGAGGGATAGGTCATGTCAAACTATCTCAGTTAGATTATATGAAGAAGTTAATGGGAATTTAGAACAGGGCAATACAGTAGATGTGGTCTACTAAGATTTTGTTAGTTGATGTTAGTTGAGGTTGATGTACAAAATATGAGGCATAGAGGCAAGGGAAGACAGTGCATTCATGTCAATGTATAAATTGTTGGTACGACCTCATCTGGAATACAATGTACAGTTCTGGGCACCATTAAATTAAAAAGATATCTTGGAACTCAAAAAGGTTCAGTGAAGAGCTACAAAATTGATTAAGGGTTTAGAGTCATTGGTTTATGAGGAAAGAATAGCCCGGTTAGGTATGTTTATGTTAGAATAGAGGCATCTAAGAAAGGATATAATTATTTTACACAAATACATAAAGGGTCAATAAAGTGACCTATCGGGTGATCTGTTCACCAAGAGGACAGTATATAGGACATGCCATCACCTACTAAGTAGAGAAGAAAAGAAGTTTCTTACCCAGCGAAGGAAGGATTTCTTTACAGCAAGGTCAGTTAATATATGGAATACTCTGCTGGAGAAGTTTGTGATGGCAGACTCAATTAAAAAAGGGTAAGACAATTTTAGCAGAAAGAAAGTATGTAGGGTTATAACCATTAATTATAATATACTATAGTGGACTTGGAAATATATTGGACAGCATTTTTGGGTCTTTGGAGATTCTGGTTCATAATAGATAGGTAGTAACATCGTAAGCGGAATTTGTACCATAGGAGATAAAAATACGTTGAACTTGATGGACTAATGTCTTTTTTCCACCTACAAATACAGTATGCTACTATGTATGGGGACGTTCAGGAGTAAGATACAACCTACGTTATACAATCATCTACCATGCATTTCTAAATGGCTCAGGCATCTACCAATACAGTATGATAAGACAATATAGGGGTCTATTTACTAAGTCTTAGATGGAGGTAAAATAAAAGTAAATAAGCGCCTAACAAATCACCTCCTAACACAGACTGTGTTTGAAAAATGACAGCTAGGAGTTTGTTGGTTGGTTGGTACTTCATCTCTGTCTTTTTTATCTTTATTCAAGGCTTAGAAAATAGACTCCTGGGTATTTTATAACCCACTGAGCAGCATAAAGAGAGAGTGACCCAAGTCAAGCTCACAGCATATCTGGGAAGTTTACCTACTGTATGCAACTGAGTCACATGTCCACTTGCTGCTTAAAGGCTGTAACTGGGTGTTAAGCTCAGTTATTCAGGGTGTGTTTGTGTGTACTGTATGTGTAATGATGCTTGTTTTCAGGTTAATATTTTGCACCTTGGATAGGCTAATAAAAGTGCACACAAATAATGATGGCTATATAAGCAATTGTATGCACAGGAGCGGTTGGGTCGTATGGAGGTAACATCTCATATAAAGTGCATATCTGCATTTACTTCCATGCACAATATATAAGTAGAGATGTGAATGAGTCTACACTGCCCCCAGCAGGCAACTGCAATTATCTAGTACTGCAAGTAGGGCAGTAAGGGGAGATGCATGAAACATTTACCAGGTAGAGGCACTGTAGGGAACGCTGGGGCAGATTTATTAAGCTTGGTGCAGTGATCATGTGGCTCTTACTTTATCACCAACCAATTAACTCTCAACTGTGTAGTTACAGGCTTGGTTTGAAAAATGACAGGTAGGAGCTGATTGGCCAGTGATAAAGTACCAGGAACTTTATCACTTCACCGAGCTTAAATAAATCTGCCCAAGAGTGGCAATGTAAGATGAGATAAAATGGTACTGTATGTGGAGCTTTGTGGAACAGTTTACATTGTATGCATGCAGTTACTATAAGTCTGTGTGGAGGGCAAGAGCTGTAAACTTTACAGTTTGCACATTTAACCCTGATCATTTCCAAAGATATGCTGCTGAAATAAATGTGGTACAGTTTGAGAAAATATTATATCTCCATAGAGAAAGAAATTGCAGGGAAACATAAATAAACATTTAATCATAATGTCTATATTGAATTACTAATTAAAATCCTTTAATAACAAAACATATTGAAATATCTGTAAACATTAGGAAGTGCACAGTTTATCAAAACATGCTACAGTTTGCGGACTGCCATGTTTACAGTTATCCAATTGGTTTTATTTCATGTAGTGCAATCGAAGTGTATTAAATTACACCTCTCTCCCCACTAACTGGCCTTTACTGTGATGTACTGTAGACAGCTATATTAAAACGGCTGATAAGACTCTGTTCTCATGAGGCTCCATAACTCAGTGTCACTCCACGGAGTTATGGAATCATTTCAGCTTGATTTCTGCTAAATAATTAGCATTACCTAGTGTAGTGATTATTTTTTTTTATAGGATGGAAGCTCTTGTCATGTACAAAACTGCAGGAATCCAATACATTGGGACAAAATCAAGATATATGTGGCAGAGGCCATCATAAATCTTAATTAGATTATTCTGGACATTTTTAGTAGCATTAAGTGGGAAGTTAATAATTTATGTGCTTGTGAAATGCCAAATATTGGTGCGAAGCTCAGAACTCAGGGCCCAAGTCAGACTTGATTGCAAAGCACATTTTTTTCTCAAATGGACAACATCATGCTGCACTACAGTCGGGGCAAATGTAACATGTGCAGACAGAGGGGCAGATTTATTAAGCTCGGTGAAGTGATAATGTGCCTGGTACTTTATCACCAGCCAATCAGCTCCTTACTGTGAAGTTACAGACTTGGTTTGAAAAATAACAGGTAAGAGCTGATTGGCCGGTGATAAAATACCACACACATTATCACTTCACCGAGCTTAATAAATCTACCCAAGAGTTAGATATGGCTGAGTTATTTTGTTTCTGTGCAGGATAAATAATGGATGCGTTATTTCTACAAGGCAATTTAGACTTCGGTTTGAACACACCCCACCCAAACCTAACTCTCTGCACGTATTACATTTGCCCCATCTGCAGTGCAACATGGTTTTGTTCATTAGAGAAAAATGTGCTTTGCGATCAAGTCTAGATAAGGCCCTCTATCCTAAACTCTCTATTTTTGACCCCAAACACACTGCCCAGGCAACTAGAGAGTAAGAAGCATTTCAAGGTCTTGGAGTGGCCTAGCCAGTCTCCAGACCTCAACTCAATCGAAAATCTGTGGAGGGAGTTGAAAGTCCATGTTGCCTGGCGACAGCCCCAAAACATGACAGATCTAGAGAAGATCTGCATGGAAGAGTGGGCCAAAATACCTGCTACAGTGTGTGCAAACCTGGTCAAGAACTACAGGAAATGTTTGACCTCTGTATTTGTCAACTGAAGTTATATTAAAAAGTATTGAGTTTAACTTTTGGATTGTCCAAATATTTATTTTCCACATTCTGTCTCTTACAGGTGAAGTGTACCTACAGCATAATGGAAATTACAGACCTCTATCATCTTTTTAAGTGGGTCAACTTGCACAAACTGTAGCTGTCCAAATAATTTTTTTGCCCCAGTATATATATATATATATATATATATGTATATATATATATATATATATATATATATACATACATCGACGATTTGTTAATTTTTTGGCAGGGCGATGGAAGCGATCTTGCTGCCCATATAGACAGATACAATCAGGGCCCTGGTACCATTAAATTCACCTACAATTGTAGTAAGTCAGTTATACACTTTCTGGATGTTTCAATTTCCATTAAGGATGGTCTGATTTCAACTTGTTTATATTCTAAACCTACAGACAGAAATAATTTGTTACACTTTGAGAGTTGCCATCCAAGGTCTACCCTCCTTGGGTTACCATACTCGCAACTAATTAGATGTAAAAGAATTAATTCAGACCCCGCAATTGCCGATCAACAAATGAATTTAATGATGGATAACTTTCACGCTAGGGGATATGGCAAAGAAGTCCTATTGGAGGCCAAAGCAAGGGTTGATAGTACCCCCAGAGAATCCCTATTGTCAGCATCATCTAAAAAATCTAGGCCTAGGGGACCAATGATACCCTTCATACAAACGTTTAATCGGTCCAGTCCATCTATTGTTGATAAAACTAAGAAGCTGTGGTCTATTGTGTCTTCTGACCAGGACCTTAAATTACAGTCCACTAGATTAATGCCCTGTTTTAAACGAGGGCGGAACCTTCGTGACAAGCTGGTGCAAACATACAGTGAGCCCGAGACTGCCCCAGTGGGTAAATTGGGATGCTCACGGTGTACTTGCACCACCTGCAGATTCCTCATCCCCGGCCCTACCTTTTATCACCCCCAAACGGGCCGCCCGTTGTCTATTAGGCATGCATTAAATTGCAACACAAAATTCACCGTGTATCAGATTGTTTGTCCCTGTGGGCTGTCATACATAGGTAAGACCGAGCGTGCGTTTAAGGAACGTATGGCAGCCCACAGGTCGGCAATCAAGAATGCATTGGCCTCTAAGAAAAGTGACCAGCCCGTGGCCCGCCACTTCTTGGACGCCCGTCATGGGGTGTCATCCTTGCGATATAGGATGATAGACCATGTACCGGAGTCTTTGAGGGGCAGGGACCGGGGCAAACGTCTGTTACAGCGGGAGGCTTTTTGGATTATGAAATTGAAAACAGTTAGCCCTAGGGGCTTAAATGAATCCATAGGTCTTAATGTATTACTATAGACACCAGACCCCCATTGGTGTTTTAGCCGCATGTAGCCGCATTATGCCGTTAGTGTTTGTCTCAGCGTCAAATTCATTTGATGAATATTTTAACTGTTTATCTCGTACGGCTATTGCCATGGTCAGTTTACTAAGCCTGCATTGACATAGTGCCTTTTCCGTGATGTAAGTGTTGTTCGTTTTTTTGCACTGTATGTTTGTTGTGTTTTACTTGATGTATTTTGCACATTATATTTTTTATTTTGATATCACCGATCACGCTTAGCGCTATGGAGCGCGCCATCTTTGTTGTTTTGTTTACTGGTATCCCCTAACAACGGCCTGCGATACGGCGTTGCGGGGTGATGACATCACTTTGTGGAGATCGTGGGGCTGGGCGTGGGCTTGACTCCCGCCTCACGCAGCACACATTGCTATTTAAACTTGTATCACTTGCTTTTATATTAGCCTGAAGACAACATGTAAATGTTGAAACGTAGCTGAAGAGCTAATTATTACACCACGTCTTTGTACCAAGCTGGAGTGCTGCATCATTGTTCCTTATATACGCTGTTTCAGTATAGGATGCGGGCACCCGCTGAAGGAGGACTTTAAACATTGCTGGAGTGCCGGACACAAGTGTTTGCTATATATATATATATATATATATATATATATATATATATATATATATATATATATATATATATACACACTGCTCAAACAAATAAAGGGAACACTAACATAACACATCCTAGATCTGAATGAATTAAATTTTCTTATTAAATATTTTGTTCTTTACATGAACCAACTTTGATGTAATGTCCTAAAAACAAGTCAAAATGAGGCTCAGTAGTGTACTCGGCCTCCACTTGCCTGTATGACCTCCCTACAATGCCTGGGCATTCTCCTGATGAGGTGGCAGATGAGGGATCTCCTCCCAGACCTGGACTAAAGCATCCGTCAACTCCTAGACAGTCTGTGGTGCAACGTGGCGTTGGTGGTTGGAGCGAGACATTATGTCCCATATGTGCTCAATTGGATTCAGGGCTGGGGAATTGATGTGCCATCCTGGATGAGCTGCTTGAGTGGGTTGTAGACTCCGTTTCATGCTACCACTAGAGTTAAAGCACCGCCAGCTTTCAAAAGTGACCAAAACATCAGCCAGAAAGCATAGGAGCTGAGAAGTGGTCTGGGTACTTGCTTCCTAGCTTGGCGCCCATTGCATACCATAATGGTGGTATGCGATGGTATGCGATGGGACCCGATTTTCGGGTCCTAATAGCCGCACTGTACGATGCGATCAAAACGATGATTTAATTGTACATGCACCCTGATGGGTGATTAGTATGTTATATGCACCCCCATTGTTAAGGCCACCGCCACTATTAACGCCAACCAGAAGCATGGCGAGCGCAAAGAGCCCGCGAGGGGCGCACTCAGAAAAGGGTGGGTTGGAGTTCTGGGTCCTGACCTGTGTATCCTTCTGGGCACTGGCTATCTACTCATAGTCATGTGCATTTCTGAATCAGGCCTATAAACTTTTGTTTTGATAAAGAATTATATCACCTACCATTGGGCTGTGTAGTCATTTTTTCATTTATGAAAAACCTGTGCAACCTCTCCTGCTGTTTGCATTGTTAGTACATTCTGGATGGCACCTGGGATTTTGCCTTGTTCATTGAGAGTGACAGTTCAAGAATACTTTTATACACCTTTTTGGAAGACTACACAGGTCAGGACCTAGAACTCCAACCCACCCTTTTCTGAGTGCGCAATTATCTGCAATTCCTTTCTTGAATGTGCCATAGAGTATAGCTGTATAGTGAGCCATACTATAATTAAATACAGGGAGGGATGCTGTATAGCACAAGTAGCAAGCATGTCACTTTGTGGCACTAGTGTTGTTGAATATCTGCTCACACTCAGCCGGGTGCAAGCAGAAATCCTCTATTTACAAGATAACAACATGACTAAATGAATTGATCTGGGCACACATTCCTTTTGCTATTCAATAATGAATTCCCCATCATGATACACTATCAGCACATCATTAGCAGAACCAATTGACAAGGATGAACAAGGTGTCTTTAAATGCAGTCTCTGACAATGACACGCATACAATTAATAACTACCCCCTTTCAGTGTGGTAACAATCACAACACATTCGCAGTGCAGTCCAGGCACATGGACTGAAGGAACCACCAGCATCCGTTGGCTTCGCTGTGTCCACCTCTGAATCATTACCACAGTCACTTCATAAACAAAAGACAATTCCAAAGACAAATAGCAGTATTCTCCAAACATAACATATTACAATTCATCATTTATCCTGACAGATCGTGCAGAGGAGAAGGGAAACGATGACAACTCAGAAGAGATGTTTACCTTTGAAAGGTCAAGAGTAAAATTTTCAGGACCTTTAATGTAGCTGCAATAAAATAAGCCTGCAAAACCATTTTTTTTATTCTATGTACAAAGTACATACAGGTGAAGAAGACTTTATATGACTATAGTTTACATACAATAAATACCATTCGATAGAAAAAAATGTAAAACTTCTTGATTGTGTCCTAGGCAGATATTAAAGGTTATACTGTATAAACAATTCTATGATTTAGGAAAGCTAAACTAGGTATGCCATGGCACTAGGTAATGGCATGGCACTAGGTAAGGCCCCCATACACCAGAACCCAACCGTCCAATCTCGACTGGTCGTATGACTGGTTGAGTGCACATTGTGTGCACACAATCCTATGATGCGCACTCCCGCGTGTCATGAATTCGGTCCTCAGATGAGACATGCTGCATGTCTCATCCATCGGCTCTCATTATTTTATTTATTATTTATTTCCAGTTTCTTATATAGCGCAGCATATTCCATTGCGCGTTACAATTGGAAACAACAGTGATTAAACAAACCGACATAGAGGTAGGAGGGCCCTGCTCGCAAGCTTACAATCTATAGGGATAATAGGAGGGATACATACGGATAGAATTCCATAGCATGGCAGTCCCATCAGATTACAAGACAGTGCTGATAGGATGCAATTCGATATGAATGCTACTGGAGGTTATGTGGGTGTTCCTGAATATGATCATGTTTTATGTTAATGATTATGTTCTTTTAAACACATACAATCACTTGTTTGACCACTCCATGACATGCATATGACCTGGTTGTATGCAGGTCGTCCTGATGTATGGCCAGCTTAAGGCAATACTAGAGGCTTTGGTTCAGGAAACTTTCCACATACAATGGTCTGCATAATTAACATACTATCTATCCTTTTTGGTAATGTACTCTATGTGCCCTCTATTATGCTCTTTGGGTCTGATTCAGGGATACATGCAAATCCATCAAAAGCTGGAAATTTGTATGTCGACATCTCTGACTATCAAAAATAATTGTCAGAAATTCAAAACCCCCTTATACAGTAACTGGAATTACATTCCCCAAGTCTTTACCAAACATGTTACATATGTTAGGATAAACAAACTCTTCCAACAGGCCAATAGGCTCAGATTTGCTACAGTATGAGCGACTGTCAAGAGTTTTTATTTCCGAATTTTGATACACTCTGAATACCTCCCATAGAAAGGACTACTCCCTCTAGTAGCCAGCACGGAACCTATTCTTTAATAGTGGCAATTGTCCAGTAAGGCCTGTAGATGTAGTGGTAAAAGTGGAAATGAGAATTCAAAAATGTAAATGTCTGTCTCTGCATGATTTTAGTTCAACATGAGGGGAAACATTTCAAGGATCATTGAAGGATGCTTTAGAATCAGTTTAGGGATCAATGCTATAAAATCCAAAGATAGGTTGGACATAAATGCAAGAAGTACAATCAAGTTCTTTTAGGCATCTAGGAGGAGCAATTATACCCATTTCACACCAAAAAATAAGGACCAAGGGTTTACTGCAGGCCCTTTTATGTGTGTCAATACCGACAACTGTAAAGTGCTATAAATAAGTAGGCAACACTCAAATAAATGCGGTTGCTAATGGCAATAGTGCATATTTTTTGCTATTGCTATATATATTAATGAAAAACAATATAAAATATGCTTAGTTAAACAATAAAAAGAAAAAATGATTAATGGTATATGGGCAAATGCATAGTTATAAGCTGTGCAGATGTGTTCACAGCAGACTGGACATACAGTATATAGGAGTCACAATGTGATATGTACTGCGATGGAGTTGCGGAGAGGATTTAATTGCAAAAGTGATTGAAAAGAAGGGACAGTTTGGGGTAAGTAACATGTTGGCAGCTAAAATTCATGCATGTTTCGACCATTTTCGATGAATGGACAAGTCGGCCTAATGTATGGGGCCTTAACTCTCTGTTCATGTAGCTCCCCCACAGAGACAAGGTCACATTGCCAGCAAAAGAGGAGATTGACTGACCGATGTCAGACACAGTGGCGTAATGTTTTTCTCTGCACATGTGTATATGTCGCACTGCGAATGCATCAGTGATTTTGTGATCGAGGCATGCACACAGTCTCAGAAACGGATTGAACATGTAGTGTAGTATTCATTACTGCCACAAGCGGTATACCTAAAGCTGCTGTCACAAGGCTGCTTTCACTCAGCAAGACATACAGTGTTAGTGTTTTCCTGCTGGCAGAAAATAATGCTTGGTAAATGCTCTCTATAATATCTATGCAGTTTCCGAGGAGCTACTTACTCGCTTGTCTTATACTTGGCAGAGTTGGACAGAATTCTCACAAGCACTTGTCTGCTTTAGTGGTTTTTCTGATGAACCTTTATACTGTTTGCAGGTTTACAACTGCTTGTGTGACATACAGATGAAGCCACCTGCGTTCACATGGCTCGCCCACCCCATTGCCGCAAGCTTCTCACATGCACTCGCGTCCCATTCTCAGACCCAATCTAGATAGCACCCAGTAATGAGAATTAAACCATGGTGTAGATTTACTAATGTTTTAGTAAGGGTGTTGCCCATAGCAACCAGATTCTGTCCATCATTTTCTGGGAAGCAATACAAAGAATCTGCTAGTTAACTATGGGCAACACTACCATTTTTTATTTGTGGAAATGTTAGAAAATCGAACCTGCTGTATTCTGTATGTCTTTGCTGGGAAAAAAAGACATAATAGAAAAACAACTTGTATAACGCTACCCATAGGGGCCTATTAAATAAAAATAAATGGTGATAAATAAATACTAAAGATTGCCAGATGTACTATAAAGAGATCGCAGCAGTTACTGTATCCCTACTGGGGTCGCTAAATTTCTGACAGCAGCCACAGCCCCCCCATAGGTTTCTTTTGGAGTGCAATTCCAGAGTTGGAACATATTTTTAAAGCAGCAATAATTTTAACTACAAAACCAGGTTGATCTTGCCTTTTAATTGATCGCCCATTTCCCGAACTATTACATAAGGTTCACATTGTTTTCCATGTCTTACTATAGTATGCTAAATGCAGACAAAGTTATTGAATATTGAATTTTGTTTTATACAGATGAAGCCAGCTTAATCTTTGCAGGGGCTTTCACCAGCCCCCGCCAGCCGCCGGCTCCCGCCAGGGGGTGCGCTCGCCCCGTGGCAACGGAGCTTGCCCCGGGTCCCCACCGCAGGTCCCCCTCACCGCGCCGACTACCCCCCCTAACCCTGCCTGCCTCCCTGAAGCAGGGAGGATTGGGACATGCGTGCGCGTGAGACGCACATGTGTCCCAATTCAGTGTAGCCCCTGTCTGCCGGCGCTCACCAGAGGGGAGGCTCTGGCTAGCCCCGGCCAAAGATGACAGGGGCTACATCTGTATACTGCCGGGCAAAAGTTTGGATATACTCTTCAGAAAACATGTATTACTAAATTGCAAGGAAATGTTTATGTAGTTTTTATTGGACATATTGTATTACAGTATTGAGCATTCGAAAACTTCCAAACTATCTTAAATAACAAAAATTGTACAATATTAAACTGAAATAAACTTCAATTTTTTTCATCGAAAAATCCAATATGACCACTTTGAGCAACCACGGCATTCTTCTAAAACCACAGCCAATTGTTCTGAGTCTAGATGGAAGTGCATGACGAACGAGAATGTTTTTATATTGTTCTTTCTTCATGATACCATACATTTTCACTAAATCTCCAGTCCCATGGGCAGAAAAAGAAACCAGGGTCCGAATTGGTCTGCTCCTGATTGGCCGCTAGGCAGCCAATAGAATCATTCGGAGGAGAGGCAGTGAAGATTAAACTTCAGTGTCTCTCTGGTCAGTGCGAGGGTACCGGGACACTTGCGTTGTTGTTTTTTCTGAAGACCCGGAATATTGCGGACAGAAGAGGATGTGATCTTCACCGGAGGACCTTGGTGAGTAGGATTTTCTTCCACAGGTCCCCAAATGGATTTGTACGGATCCTGGAGCCCGGACCCTGGAGCCCTGGACCCATGGCTATCTACGGGCTCAAGAAAGGTAAGTATCAGTATGTGGTCATTTAACTATTTCTTTTACTGTGAAACTACAAGTGTCAGCGGGCCCTTTCATGCCCCACATGCTGGGACTTGTGGTTCCCCAAGTCCCAGCATGCAGGGGAGACTTGCTGGGACTCATAGTTCCACAGTATAAGACAATAGTTTTTAATTCTATTTTTTACACTTTTTTACATTTTATCAGCTGGATGCCCACCGCCCAGGGGCATCGAGGACAGCACCAGGCTTCAGCCTGGCCAGGTAAGTCCTGGAGGGGGGACCCCACTCCCCCGGGACCCCTGGCCAGGCTAACCGGTCAGAGGGCTGAATGCTTTGGCCGGAGGGACTTGTATAAAAAGTTTACACGGCCGCTAATACGAATGGATACGCCATTGGGGATTATAAAGCAGTCGTATTTGACTGCTTTGTAAATTCCCCTCCGGAACACAAATTTGCATACGGCTAAAACAGCCATATGCATTCGTATGCATTCGTATTCTTAGTAAATTTCCCCCAGTGTGTGTAATAACGTGTTCACAGGATGGGTTCTTTTAAATGAAGACATATCATGCAATAGAGCCTAAGGTGGTTTGTCAGTACCACAAAACCAGACAAGAAAAAAATCATGTTGACCTCATATTGCTAGTTATATAAACCAATTACTTTATTAATTTCATAGCCAAGCTAATAATAATCAGTATATTACACTGGGCAGTATTCAATGTGAATTCTCAGCATGTGCAGCGAATCCTGTTTAGGATTCGCTGCACAGGCGCCGTGTTCCAGGGGGCTGGAGCCTTCACTGCCAGCCCTCGCTGTCACCGTATTCAATGCCGCAGGGGCTCGCTGCCCCTGGCGGCGATTCTTAATCCCTGTGGCAGACACCGCAGGGAGCCGGGGGATGGCAGCAAGCAGGGAGATGGAAGTCTCCCTGCCTGCCACAGAATGTATGTGGGGGGGAAGAGAGTTCCACGGGACCCAGGTAGCACAAGTTGCCCCCCAGGAGATCTAGCAGGGGACACGGGTAGGGAGCCGCTTGCACTGCTCCCGATCGTGCATATGTAATGATCGGGAGCAGTGAATATATGAATATCAATGAGCGGCTCTCAGCCCCCTGCTGGCTGTAATGTGTAAAAAAAAATATATTTTTTTAATTAAATATATATTCATGTGCTGTAAGCACATGCATAAAAATAACATGCCCCTTCACATAATAAAATTTCTGATTTTTTTACACCAAAAAAAAAAAAAAAACCTTTATTTTAAAAATTTCACATTCCAGTTCACCATAAAAAGATAGCGATTGCTACACGGTAACACACGGCGAAAATCACTTACAAAGTAATTTGCAATCTGATCATTAAATATACTCACGGCGAATCACATTGGAAAACCCATTGAAAAACCACAGCGAATTGCGGAGACTAACAGACGGTGAATTGTCCGTCATCGGCGAATATTGCACGTTGAATAGGGCAATTCACTTTTTTAGCAAATACATTCACCTTAGAGCATGAAAACAGCACACATTCGCCGTAGAACATGGCGAATCAGCCTCATTGAATACTGCCCTCTATCTCAACCAATCTGACAAATCTATTTAACTGTTGCTCCTTCCATAAAAAAATTATAGTAAAAACATTATTACATTTAACCGATAAATTTTGTTAGTAGCACTAATTGCTATAGTGTAGATATATTCTCATTACGTGTGTTCTCTTTTGATATTTGTATGACAAGAAACTAAGGATATTCAGTACTACAATACTCTAGTAGCGATAGGAGAATTATAGAGCAAAACATTTCAAATTATGGCCCATCAATTTTAATTTGGTCCTTGGTAAATCACAAATCTCCCTTGCTTTTCTGATCAAGCATTTTTCCAACTTGCGTTCATCAACCTCTGCTAATGACTTTCAAAAACTAGAACTGGAAATTAGTTTTCAGGTTGATGGATTAACCAATAACTAAAAATCAGTGGAGTATGATTTATTGAATGTACGGCTAATGATTATTTTTTATTATTTTTTTTTCCTGGCCAGATCACATTAAGACTCATATCAACCACGGGCAGAAACTGTGTAATGTTTTCATTATAAGATATCTGTACGCTTTTCACAGGACAGTTATTTAGTCGGACGTGGCTAATTGCTAAGGTCACCCAGGTCTAAAGCCCTCTACAAAGCCCACCACACAGAACCATTTTAAATAGGAGCTACACTGATTGTGCTGTTGCTAGTAAGCCCGCTCGAAGCAAAAGCTTTGAAAGCTAATCTGCTAACTTCTGTGTTTGTGCATGGTTGAGAGAGAGATGCAGTTTCACTCTCTGCCAGCAGATGGCAGTGTTTCCAAGACTCACGGACCCCAGACATTTTATATATATATATATCTCTCCAAATGGAAGAGAGCGCACTCACCAGACTTTATTAAAGAGGGTAAAACTTCAAGGCTTTATTTAATCCATTAAAACAAGGTCGACGTTTCGGGTCCAAGCATGACCCTTTTTCAAGACACTTTCGGTGACTTACGGTCAGCAGCGCAATTGAGAGGCTTTTTTTATGTGTGTGTATATGTGTATATATTACATCACATAGGGCCTTATTCTAGTTCACTCTTTCTGACAAAATCCTTCTTAGATGGACAAAAACATGTGCACTGCAGGGGGGCAGATGTAACTTGAGCAGAGAGAATTAGATTTGGGTGGGGTTTTACTTCAAAGTGAGATCTATATTGCAGTGTAAAAATAAAGCATCCAGTATTTACCCTACACAGAAACAAAATAACTCACCCAAATCTAATTCTCTTTCATTTTACATCTGCCCCCTGCAGTGCACATATTTTTGTCTATCTAAGAAGGATTTTGTCAGAAAGAGTGAACTAGAATAAGGCCCATAGTGCCTAATGTGACAATATCTGCAGTTTAGCATACACAATACACATTAAATAAACCTTAATCCAGGCATGTCCAAACTATGGCCCTCCAGCTGTTGTGAAACTACACGTACCATCATGCCTTGCCACATTTGCTATTAAGGAATGCCAAAACTATGGCAAGGCATGCTGGGATGTGTAGTTTCACAAAAGCTGGAGGGCCCTAGTTTGGACATGCTTGCCTTAATCTAAACATAAGGCACTATGTAATGTAATGCCCGCCCTCACTTTTGAAATTACCCACATCATACAAAATGCTAGGTTGCTTGTGAATACTCAAAATTGATTATATCATATCTAACTGCTGATAATTTATTTCCAATCCGCTGCAAGTATTGCCATATAAATATAACATCTACAAGTGTAGACTAACTTGACTTCCGCATTTTGCGGCCCGCCGTGCGTTCCAGCTATTCAGCTATATAACCTGATGCATTACTACCCCGAGATGACGTATTTCCACCTCCGCCGGAATGTGTCTCATCACTAGCATTGGTTGCAGCAGTGGCAGTAATTGATGGACCCGGCTGAGCAGATAAGGAATGCTGACAGCGATGATGTCACAGGGAGAGCCAGCGAACTGTTGCTCCATGCAGCGCTGGAAAACTTCGCTGCCCGGGGTGATGCCATAGGGCATGCGTAGCACCCAATAGGGGTCATGAAGGCAGTAAGCAAGGAAGAGGCTCTGTTCAGAGGGATCTGCCAAAACCCACACTTGGCATTCAGGGTGCACCTGGCATGTCAGCGATCACCTGCTCGATGGTGCAGAGTGTGTATCTGTTTTGGTCAGTTTAATATTTCATAAGACCCCTATCTGTCTTGATTGTGATTATGATTATTTATAATTAATTAATTTCATCTGATTTTTAATTTGGTGATTAGTAATTATTAATTTATTATTTATTATTACCATTCGTCTCGTCAATCATTGCCTAATGGGTGGAGGGGAGGGGGCTAATCAATGACAAGGTGGCAGCTGGAAGAGTTCTATCTGGCTGCGACTTCTGTAACTCTATTGATCGCTAGGGTGGATTCAGGTGATCTGGCACGCTAGGCGGGTGTTCCCTTTGCTCACTGCTTCACATGCGTCCCTCGTGAAGCTGCGCGCACTGTCGAGGAGGATGTCCTTTGCCGGTAGAGAAGTACTGATCTTCTCTCAAGGTGTTACGACTCGTAGCTGCACTCCCCTGCTACAACCTCAAAACAAGCACCAGGACCCCTATCTGTCTTGATTGTGCACTGTTTACACAGTGCAGCCGAGGAGCAGTGGGCGATTGGTGCAGCAATCAGTGGAATGCAAACAGTTATATGCATTTCAAAGACAAGTCCCTCATACGAATGACTCTCAGCAGTGGGCACCAGACCAGACAGGTAAAAAAAAGTTTAGCTGCCCAAAAAGAAGTGTAATTGCAGCCGCCCCCAAAAAAGTGTAATTGCAGCTGCCCAAAAAGAAGTGTAATTGCAGCCGCCCCCAAAGAAGTTTAATTGCAGCCGCCCCCAAAAAAGTTTAGGCGCCCAAAAAGAAGTGTAATTGCAGCCGCCCCCAAAGAAGTGTAATTGCAGCCGCCCAAAAAGAAGTGTAATTGCAGCCGCCCACAAAGAAGTGTAATTGCAGCCGCCCCCAAAGAAGTGTAATTACAGCCGCCCACAAAAAAGTTTAGCCGCCCAAAAAGAAGTGTAATTACAGCCGCCCCCAAAGAAGTGTAATTGCAGCCGCCCAAAAAGAAGTGTAATTGCAGCCGCCCCCAAAGAAGTGTAATTGCAGCCGCCCACAAAAAAGTTTAGCCGCCCAAAAAGAAGTGTAATTGCAGCCGCCCCCAAAGAAGTGTAATTGCAGCAGCCCAAACAGAAGTGTAATTGCAGCCGCCCACAAAGAAGTTTAATTGCAGCGGCCCACAAAAAAGTTTAGGCGCCCAAAAAGAAGTGTAATTGCAGCCGCCCACCAAAAAGTTTAGCCGCCCAAAAAGAAGTGTAATTGCAGCCGCCCCCAAAGAAGTGTAATTGCAGCCGCCTACAAAGAAGTGTAATTGCAGCCACCCTCAAAGAAGTGTAATTGCAGCCGCCCACAAAGAAGTGTAATTGCCTCTCAGCAGTGGGCACCAGACCAGACAGGTAGATGAGGCAGTACTAGTTGTGTGTGTATCTGTTTTGGTCAGTTTAATATTTAACAAAACCCCTATCTGGCTTGATTCTGATTATGATTGATTGATTGATTGATTATTAATTAATTTTATGATGTGATTGATTCATGGTCGAAACCCTGTTTAACAACCTGCCTGATCCTGACCCTGATGTGCAGTTTGTCTCTGTGCTGAAAGATCCCAATCTCAAATGGCAGACTGAACAACCTGTGGATAGACATATTTAAAAAAAAAATGTGTGGCAGCCCACTACAGGATACCCCCTGTGCCCCCAAAGAAGTTTAATTGCAGCCGCCCACAAAAAAGTTTAGCCGCCCAAAAAGAAGTGTAATTGCAGCCGCCCCCAAAGAAGTGTAATTGCAGCCGCCCAAAAAGAAGTGTAATTGCAGCCGCCCCCAAAGAAGTGTAATTGCAGCCGCCCCCAAAGAAGTGTAATTGCAGCCGTCCCACAAAAAAGTTTAGCCGCCCAAAAAGAAGTGTAATTGCAGCCGCCCACAAAAAAGTTTAGCCGCCCAAAAAGAAGTGTAATTGCAGCCGCCCACACAACAGTTTAGCCGCCCAAAAAGAAGTGTAATTGCAGCCGCCCACAAAACAGTTTAGCCGCCCAAAAAGAAGTTTCATTGCAGCCGCCCACAAAAAAGTTTAGCCGCCCAAAAAGAAGTTTCATTGCAGCCTTCCTGCCCCAGCCCTGACTCCCCCAGGTCAGGGAGATCACATTCTCACCCATGAAGGTGCAGCAATCAAGTGGAATGCAAACAGTTGTATGCACTGAAAAGACAAGTCCCACATATGAATGACTCTCAGCAGTAGGAATAATGAATGGTGATGCAAAATGGAATTGTCCTTGGGCCCTCCCACCCACCCACCCTTATGTTGCGAAAATAGGACATGCACACTTTAACAAACCAAACATTTCAGCGACAGGGCCTACAAAACTGTGGCTAAAATGATTGGTTTGTTTGGGCCCCCACACCAAAAAAACAATTCATAATATCTCCCTGTATAAACTGGCTCTACAGCGACAAGATGTCATCGTCACTCATCATCATCCTCCTCCTCCTCTGATTCCTCGCCCCCTTCAGTGTGTACTTCCTCATTCTCAGAGATTATAAATTCGTCCCCGCTGGACTCCACAATCACAGGTCCCGTTACAATCTCTGGAGGCAATTCCTGGTCTTCATTGAATAAGTGATAATTCATTTTTATAAACATCATTTTCTCAACATTTTTCGGAAGCAACCTCCTTAGCCGCTCACTGACCAGGTTCCCTGCTGCACTGAATACTCTTTCGGAGTACACACTGGAGGGGGGACAACTCAGGTAAAATAGAGCCAGTTTGTACAGGGGTTTCCAAACTGCCTTTTTTTCCTGCCAGTACAGGTAAGGACTGTCTGACATGTCTACTTGGATGCTGTCACCAAAGTAATCATCCACCATTTTTTCAATGTTGACAGCATCCAATGCACCGACAGTAGACATGTCAGCAATCGTTGGCAGGTCCTTGAGTCTGGACCAGATGTCCAAACTCCCTCCTGCCTGCCCTGCATCCCTACCAGCGGGTTGTGTGGGAAATCGCAGCTGTTTCCTCACAGGCACAGGTGTGGGAGAAAATGAAGGAGGAGCTGGGGCCATGTCACGGTCCCCTTCAGATGTCAATCTCCTGACCAGCAGGTCTTTGCACCTTTGTAGACTTGTGTCCGCCGGAAACAGAGACACAACATACGCTTTAAACCGAGGGTCGAGCACTGTGGCCAAAATGTATTCCTCTGACTTTAACAGACTGACCACCCTCGTATCCTGGCAAAGCGTATGGAGGGCTTCATCCACAATAGCGACATGCTTTGCGGAATCGCTCCGCTTTAGCTCCTCCTTCACTTTCTCCAGCTGCTTTTGTAACAGGCTGATCAGGGGAATCACCTGACTAATGCAGGCAGTGTCGGAACTGACTTCACGTGTGGCTACTTCAAACGGCTGGAGAACCTTGCACAACATGGAAATCAGCCTCCACTGCGCTTGAGTCAGGTGCAGCCCCGCTCCTCTGCCTATGTCGTAGGAGGCCGTGTAGGCTTGAATGGCCTTTTGCTGCTCCTCCATCCTCTGCAGCATATAGAGGGTGGAGTTCCAGCGCGTCACCACCTCTTGTTTCAGCTGATGGCAGGGCAAATTGCGGAGTTTTTGCTCCCGCTCCAGCCTTCGGCAGGCAGTGGCAGAATGCCGAAAGTGTCCGCAAATTTTGCGTGCCACCACAAGCATCTCCTGCACACTCCTGTCATTTTTTATGAAATGCTGCACCACCAAATTTATTGTGTGGGCAAAACATGGCACGTGCTGAAAATTGCCCATGTTTAATGCCCGCACAATGTTACTGGCGTTGTCCGACACCACAAATCCCCAGGAGAGTCTAAGGGGGGTAAGCCACAGGGAGATGATTTCCCTCAGTTTCTCTAAGAGGTTGTCGGCGTTGTGCCTCTTCTTGAAACCGGTGATACACAGCGTAGCCTGCCTAAGAAGGAGCTGGCATGCAGGAGATGCTGCTGCTGCTGCGGAAGGCGATGCATCTACCCAGTGGGCTGTCACAGTCATATAGTCTTTAGTTTGCCCTGATCCACTTGTCCATATGTCTGTAGTTAAGTGTACAGTGGATACAGCCGCATTTTTCAGGGCACTGAGGACACTTTTTCTGACCTCCCTGTACATCGCAGGTATCGCCTGCCTAGTGAAGTGGAATCTAGACGGGATTTGGTACCGGGGACACAATACCTGCATCATCCGTTTAAATCCCACTCCATTGATGGAGGACACCGGACGCATGTCTAACACCAACATAGCTGTCAAGGCCGCAGTTATCCGCTTTGCCATAGGATGACTGCTGTCGTATTTCATCCTCATAGAAAACGACTGTTGGACGGTCAATTGCTTAGTGAAAGACGTAGTGATCTTACGACTTCCCCTCTGGGATGATGACTGACTTCCAGGAGCAGCAGCAGCGGCAGTAGTAGTAGGCGTAGCGCTGCAGGATCCTCCGGAGGAATCTATGGAGTCATTCATGCAGGTGAGATGGACTGCAGGACTCCCCCCTATCCGGATCGAGGAGGAATTTGTCGAGGAGGGAGTTGGTGGTGTGCTTTTCAGGCACTTGGCTCCAAAAGGAGGACCAAGTGATTTAGGTGTCGCTGGACTGCTAGCCGCACTTTCTGGACTAAACACTGAACCATGACGTGTCTTTAGGTGACGTTGAAGGGAGGTTGTCCCTAGGTGGGTAAGATCCTTACCCCTGCTTATTGGAGTTTTATATAAGCTTAAAATGGCAATACTTTTGTTGTCCGGATGCGGATAAAAAAAAATCCAGACCGCAGAGGTGGATTTATTGGTCCTTTGTCCAGGCATGACGATGGGCTTTTTCGTCCCATGGACAACAACTTTTTCCCCCACAGGTGCCTCATTCCCCCCTGGTGCGTCATTTAAGCAAACCAACTCTCCATCCTCCTCAACAACTTCCTCCTCAGTGCCAGCTACATCAATATCTTCCTCCTGGTGTACAACATCACCTTCACTAATAAAATCTGGAACTAGACTGTGGGTGATCCTTCCAGCATATGCAGAGGGCTTACTGCAAATGGTGGAAGGAGCCACCTCTTCATGTACAGTGATAGGAAGGTCCGGCATCACAACCACCGCCACCCTAGGACTCTCTGTGGGGATTTGGGATATGTCTTTAGAAGGCTGATTTTTTTTTCTGATTTATTTTCCGAATTTTTATCTGGATTTTTTTCTGAAAATTTTTCAGACTTTTTTGAGTCGGTGTCAGCCTAACTCTCTTTAATTTTCTATTGGGTGGGGAGAGAGGAGGAGGAGGACTTTCCTCGTCATCTGAAGCTGCACCACTAGTCATGAAGTTAGGCCATGGCCTTAGCCGTTCCTTGCCACTCCGTGTCGTAAATGGCATATTTACATTTCATATTTTTATTCCTTTTACGGAAGTTTGGTTTCGATTGTACATGCCCTCTGCTTTCACACTGGGCATCGGCCGTGGCAGACGACGTTGTTGGCATTTCATCGTCTATGTCATGACTAGTGGCAGCAGCTTCAGAACTATGAGGAAGTGGATCTTCATCTTTCCTTTGTTTGTTAACCTCCATATTTTGGATCTCCATTATTTTTGTGGAGTTATGTAACAGGACAGCGCCACTGGAGTGCAATTAATATATGTCAGTGAGTATACTATGCACCAGTTATACAGGCAGTTATACAGATACAGCAGTATTAGGCAGTGAGCCCCAGACCAGACGGTAGATACAGCAGTATTAGGCAGTGAGCCCCAGACCACACAGGTAGATATACGGCAGTATTTATTAGGCAGTGAGCCCCAGACCAGACGGTAGATACGGCAGTATTAGGCAGTGAGCCACAGACCAGACAGGTACGGCAGTATTAGGCAGTGAGCCCCAGACCACAAAGGTAGATATACGGCAGTATTTATTCGGCAGGGAGCCCCAGACCACACAGGTAGATATATGGCAGTATTTATTAGGCAGTGAGCCCCAGACCACACAGGTAGATATACGTCAGTATTTATTAGGCAGTGAGCCCCAGACCAGACGGTAGATACGGCAGTATTAGACAGTGAGCCCCAGACCAGACAGGTACGGCAGTATTAGGCAAAGAGCCCCAGACCACAAAGGTAGATATACGGCAGTATTTATTAGGCAGTGAGCACCAGACCAGACGGTAGATACGGCAGTATTAGGCAGTGAGCCCCAGACCAGACAGGTACGGCAGTATTAAGTAGAGAGCCCCAGACCACAAAGGTAGATATACGGCAGTATTTATTAGGCAGTGAGCCCCAGACCACAAAGGTAGATATACGGCAGTATTTATTAGGCAGTGAGCCCCAGACCACACAGGTAGATATACGGCAGTATTTATTAGGCAGTGAGCCCCAGACCAGACGGTAGATACGGCAGTATTAGGCAGTGAGCCCCAAACCAGACAGGTACGGCAGTATTAGGCAGTGAGCCCCAGACCACACAGGTAGATATACATCAGTATTTATTAGGCAGTGAGCCCCAGACCACACAGGTAGATATACGGCAGTATTTATTAGGCAGTGAGCCCCAGACCAGACGGTAGATACGGCAGTATTAGGCAGTGAGCCCGAGACCAGACAGGTACGGCAGTATTAGGCAGAGAGCCCCAGACCACAAAGGTAGATATACGGCAGTATTTATTAGGTAGTGAGCCACAGACCAGACAGGTACGGCAGTATTAGGCAGTGAGCCCCAGACCAGACAGGTACGGCAGTATTAGGCAGAGAGCCCCAGGCCACAAAGGTAGATATATGGCAGTATTTATTAGGCAGTGAGCCCCAGACCACAAAGGTAGATATACGGCAGTATTTATTAGGCAGTGAGCCCCAGACCACACAGGTAGATATACGGCAGTATTTATTAGGCAGTGAGCCCCAGACCAGACGGTAGATACGGCAGTATTAGGCAGTGAGCCCCAGACCAGACAGGTACGGCAGTATTAGGCAGAGAGCCCCAGACCACAAAGGTAGATATACAGCAGTATTTATTAGGCAGTGAGCCCCAGACCACAGGTAGATATACGGCAGTATTTATCAGGCAGTGAGCCACAGACCAGACAGGTACGGCAGTATTAGGCAGAGAGCCCCAGACCACAAAGGTAGATATACGGCAGTATTTATTAGGCAGTGAGCCCCAGACCACACAGGTAGATATACGGCAGTATTTATTAGGCAGTGAGCCCCAGACCAGATGGTAGATACGGCAGTATTAGGCAGTGAGCCCCAGACCAGACAGGTACGGCAGTATTAGGCAGAGAGCCCCAGACCACAAAGGTAGATATACAGCAGTATTTATTAGGCAGTGAGCCCCAGACCACAGGTAGATATACGGCAGTATTTATTAGGCAGTGAGCCACAGACCAGACAGGTACGGCAGTATTAGGCAGAGAGCCCCAGACCACAAAGGTAGATATACGGCAGTATTTATTAGGCAGTGAGCCCCAGACCACATAGGTAGATATACATCAGTATTTATTAGGCAGTGAGCCCCAGACCACACAGGTAGATATACGGCAGTATTTATTAGGCAGTGAGCCCCAGACCAGACGGTAGATACGGCAGTATTAGGCAGTGAGCCCCAGACCAGACAGGTACGGCAGTATTAGGCAAAGAGCCCCAGACCACAAAGGTAGATATACGGCAGTATTTATTAGGCAGTGAGCGCCAGACCACACAGGTAGATATACGGCAGTATTTATTAGGCAGTGAGCCCCAGACCAGACGGTAGATACGGCAGTATTAGGCAGTGAGCCCCAGACCAGACAGGTATGGCAGTATTAGGCAGAGAGCCCCAGACCACACAGGTAGATATACGGCAGTATTTATTAGGCAGTGAGCCCCAGACCACACAGGTAGATATACATCAGTATTTATTAGGCAGTGAGCCCCAGACCACACAGGTAGATATACGGCAGTATTTATTAGGCAGTGAGCCCCAGACCAGACGGTAGATACGGCAGTATTAGGCAGTGAGCCCCAGACCAGACAGGTACGGCAGTATTAGGCAGAGAGCCCCAAACCACAAAGGTAGATATACAGCAGTATTTATTAGGCAGTGAGCCCCAGACCACAGGTAGATATACGGCAGTATTTATTAGGCAGTGAGCCACAGACCAGACAGGTACGGCAGTATTAGGCAGAGAGCCCCAGACCACAAAGGTAGATATATGGCAGTATTTATTAGGCAGTGAGCCCCAGACCACACAGGTACGGCAGTATTAGGCAGTGAGCCCCAGACCAGACAGTTACGGCAGTATTAGGCAGAGAGCCCCAGACCACAAAGGTAGATATACGGCAGTATTTATTAGGCAGTGAGCCCCAGACCACACAGGTAGATATACATCAGTATTTATTAGGCAGTGAGCCCCAGACCACACAGGTAGATATACGGCAGTATTTATTAGGCAGTGAGCCCCAGACCAGACGGTAGATACGGCAGTATTAGGCAGTGAGCCCCAGACCAGACAGGTACGGCAGTATTAGGCAAAGAGCCCCAGACCACAAAGGTAGATATACGGCAGTATTTATTAGGCAGTGAGCGCCAGACCACACAGGTAGATATACGGCAGTATTTATTAGGCAGTGAGCCCCAGACCAGACGGTAGATACGGCAGTATTAGGCAGTGAGCCCCAGACCAGACAGGTATGGCAGTATTAGGCAGAGAGCCCCAGACCACAAAGGTAGATATACAGCAGTATTTATTAGGCAGTGAGCCCCAGACCACAGGTAGTTATACGGCAGTATTTATTAGGCAGTGAGCCACAGACAAGACAGGTACGGCAGTATTAGGCAGTGAGCCCCAGACCAGACAGGTACGGCAGTATTAGGCAGAGAGCCCCAGACCACAAAGGTAGATATACGGCAGTATTTATTAAGCAGTGAGCCCCAGACCACACAGGTAGATATACGTCAGTATTTATTAGGCAGTGAGCCCCAGACCACACAGGTAGATATACGGCAGTATTTATTAGGCAATGATCCCCAGACCAGATGGTAGATACGGCAGTATTAGGCAGTGAGCCCCAGACCAGACAGGTACGGCAATATTAGGCAGAGAGCCCCAGACCACAAAGGTAGATATACAGCAGTATTTATTAGGCAGTGAACCCCAGACCACACAGGTACGGCAGTATTAGGCAGTGAGCCCCAGACCACACAGGTATGGCAGTATTAGGCAGAGAGCCCCAGACCACAAAGGTAGATATACGGCAGTATTTATTAGGCAGTGAGCCCCAGACCACACAGGTAGATAAGATATACGTCAGTATTTATTAGGCAGTGAGCTCCAGACCAGACGGTAGATACAGCAGTATTAGGCAGAGAGCCCCAGACCACACAGGTAGATATACGGCAGTATTTATTAGGCAGCGAGCCCCAGACCAGACGGTAGATACAGCAGTATTAGGCAGTGAGCCCCAGACCACACAGGTAGATATATGGCAGTATTTATTAGGCAGTGAGCCCCAGACCACACAGGTAGATATACAGCAGTATTTATTAGGCAGTGAGCCCCAGACCACACAGGTAGATATACGGCAGTATTTATTAGGCAGTGAGCCCCAGACCACACAGGTAGATATACGGCAGTATTTATTAGGCAGTGAGCCCCAGACCACAGGTAGATATACGGCAGTATTTATTAGGCAGTGAGCCACAGACCAGACAGGTACGGCAGTATTAGGCAGAGAGCCCCAGACCACAAAGGTAGATATATGGCAGTATTTATTAGGCAGTGAGCCCCAGACCACACAGGTACGGAAGTATTAGGCAGTGAGCCCCAGACCAGACAGGTACGGCAGTATTAGGCAGAGAGCCCCAGACCACAAAGGTAGATATACTGCAGTATTTATTAGGCAGTGAGCCCCAGACCACACAGGTAGATATACATCAGTATTTATTATTAGGCAGTGAGCCCCAGACCACACAGGTAGATATACGGCAGTATTTATTAGGCAGTGAGCCCCAGACCAGACGGTAGATACGGCAGTATTAGGCAGTGAGCCCCAGACCAGACAGGTACGGCAGTATTAGGCAGTGAGCCCCAGACCACACAGGTAGATATACATCAGTATTTATTAGGCAGTGAGCCCCAGACCACACAGGAAGATATACGGCAGTATTTATTAGGCAGTGAGCCCCAGACCAGACGGTAGATACGGCAGTATTAGGCAGTGAGCCCCAGACCAGACAGGTACGGCAGTATTAGGCAGAGAGCCCCAGACCACAAAGGTAGATATACGGCAGTATTTATTAGGCAGTGAGCCACAGACCAGACAGGTACGGCAGTATTAGGCAGTGAGCCCCAGACCAGACAGGTACGGCAGTATTAGGCAGAGAGCCCCAGGCCACAAAGGTAGATATACGGCAGTATTTATTAGGCAGTGAGCCCCAGACCACACAGGTACGGCAGTATTAGGCAGAGAGCCCCAGGCCACAAAGGTAGATATATGGCAGTATTTATTAGGCAGTGAGCCCCAGACCACAAAGGTAGATATACGGCAGTATTTATTAGGCAGTGAGCCCCAGACCACACAGGTAGATATACGGCAGTATTTATTAGGCAGTGAGCCCCAGACCAGACGGTAGATACGGCAGTATTAGGCAGTGAGCCCCAGACCAGACAGGTACGGCAGTATTAGGCAGAGAGCCCCAGACCACAAAGGTAGATATACAGCAGTATTTATTAGGCAGTGAGCCCCAGACCACAGGTAGATATACGGCAGTATTTATTAGGCAGTGAGCCACAGACCAGACAGATACGGCAGTATTAGGCAGAGAGCCCCAGACCACAAAGGTAGATATATGGCAGTATTTTTTAGGCAGTGAGCCCCAGACCACACAGGTACGGCAGTATTAGGCAGTGAGCCCCAGACCAGACAGGTACGGCAGTATTAGGCAGAGAGCCCCAGACCACAAAGGTAGATATACGGCAGTATTTATTAGGCAGTGAGCCCCAGACCACACAGGTAGATATACGGCAGTATTTATTAGGCAGTGAGCCCCAGACCAGACAGGTAGATACGGCAGTATTAGGCAGTGAGCCCCAGACCAGACAGGTACGGCAGTATTAGGCAAAGAGCCCCAGACCACAAAGGTAGATATACGGCAGTATTTATTAGGCAGTGAGCGCCAGACCACACAGGTAGATATACGGCAGTATTTATTAGGCAGTGAGCCCCAGACCAGACGGTAGATACGGCAGTATTAGGCAGTGAGCCCCAGACCAGACAGGTATGGCAGTATTAGGCAGAGAGCCCCAGACCATAAAGGTAGATATACGGCAGTATTTATTAGGCAGTGAGCCACAGACCAGACAGGTACGGCAGTATTAGGCAGTGAGCCCCAGACCAGACAGGTACGGCAGTATTAGGCAGAGAGCCCCAGGCCACAAAGGTAGATATACGGCAGTATTTATTAGGCAGTGAGCCCCAGACCAGATGGTAGATACGGCAATATTAGGCAGAGAGCCCCAGACCACAAAGGTAGATATACAGCAGTATTTATTAGGCAGTGAACCCCAGACCACACAGGTACGGCAGTATTAGGCAGTGAGCCCCAGACCACACAGGTATGGCAGTATTAGGCAGAGAGCCCCAGACCACAAAGGTAGATATACGGCAGTATTTATTAGGCAGTGAGCCCCAGACCACACAGGTAGATAAGATATATGTCAGTATTTATTAGGCAGTGAGCCCCAGACCAGACGGTAGATACAGCAGTATTAGGCAGTGAGCCCCAGACCACACAGGTAGATATACGGCAGTATTTATTAGGCAGCGAGCCCCAGACCAGACGGTAGATACAGCAGTATTAGGCAGTGAGCCCCAGACCACACAGGTAGATATATGGCAGTATTTATTAGGCAGTGAGCCCCAGACCACACAGGTAGATATACAGCAGTATTTATTAGGCAGTGAGCCCCGGACCACACAGGTAGATATACGGCAGTATTTATTAGGCAGTAAGCCCCAGACCACACAGGTATGCCAGTATTAGGCAGTGAGCCCCAGACCAAACGGTAGATATGGCAGTACTAGGCACCAGACAGGTAGATAAAACAGTACTACTAGGCACAAGACAGGTAGATACGTCAGCAATACTACTATTGTGCACCAATTGTGCTTGGCAGTGGCACACGTCAGTGCACCAGCAGCATGTAATTATTTTTTACAGTCCCACACAGCACAAGTATTATTTTTGAATTAAATTAGATATACCTGTAGCAGCCTAGTATGTACTAGGTAGGTACACTAGGTAGGCAGTAGCACTGTCAGTGGCAACAATGGACTGAGTAACTAAATAATACTGGCAGATTCAGTGCAGGCAGCACCAGTGGACTATATATATACCTTTTTATATATATATTTATTTAATATAATATAATTAATTAATTATTAATAATATATAATAAATGGCACAGCACAGCACCCGAGGTAGGCCCCAGCACAGAGGAGACAGTAGTACTACAGGTACACAGTTAGACTGTTCTCATAAGCAGAGAGGAGAACAGAGTACACAGCAGCACTGAGGGAGACAGCCCCAGCGAATAAAATAATTAATTACAGCACAGCACACCAGAGGTAGACCGCACAGAGGAGACAGTAGTACTACAAGTACACAGTTAGACTACACAGCAGCACTGAGAGACAGCACCAGCGATTGCAAAATATTACGCTCAAGCTCAAGGTCAAGCTCAAGTTTAAGCCCCAGCAGCAGCACCAACACACCCTCTCCCAACCCACTACTTGACTGGAGTGAAGATGGCGGGCGCGGCAGCCGCTTATAAAGCCTCGCGAAATCCGGCGCCGGGAGATGACGTTCTAATCGCGCGGACGGACCTGAGTCAGGCGGGAATCTCCGAGCACTGCTCGGAATCGGGCTCGGAATGATGACGTCCGTGGGGGCTCGGATCTCTGAAATTTAACAAATGCCTGTACTAAACACATTATCCCTTACCAAACATTACTAGTGTTCCTCCTATGTGTAGGAAACTCATTTAATTGTTAGTTGGAATCTGCTGCCTTATTAACCATCTTCGATAGTGCCAAATCCCTCGTTTTCTTGCCACCCTGATACTTATTTCAGTATTGCCTGCTGATGCAGCTACGTTTATGTACCTTATACTTTATGGAATTCAACTGTAAGTCACGGTTTCCTGTTTTTCTTACTCATTTATGTACTCTGGGCGCTGAGGATCCCTTGTGGCACCATATAAATAAAGATTACTAATAATTAAGTATTGTTTTGGCTCCTTCCAAACAGAAGCCCTTTTTCCGTCAAATACTTTTATTATTTTGTTGATGAATCTCCTTTGTAATTAGGTAGAGTTTCACAATACAAAAAAAAGTATATTTTATCTGACATGATTCCAAGCACCTATAATATAGATCACAAATTAAGTTAATCAGAAGGCAATGTTAAAGTAGTAAGTACAAAGCATGATAGAATGGGAATGTAATAATTATCCACAAGCTAACAATAAAACTGCCTAGGGGATCACTACTGTAACCTCACACTGTGATATGTAGGGAAATGCTAGGAATGCAAGGAAGATCATTGGGGGTAACCATGGAAACAAGATATATTGGACGATGTAATACATTGTCAGTGGACTGAAAAGTTCAAACTCAGCAGAAGACATTAAAAAAGTACCTGAGGGATTTATTTAACCAAGAAAACACAATTAATAATTAATTTCGGTTTACATCTAAATCATTCAGGGTTTTATTTGTGGCAATACAGTATATATATATATATATATATATATATATATATATATATATAACTTATGATCCTTTAGGGATTTATTTGCAACAATCATCTTAAGTACATCTCTATTTAGTTAGTGGTTTAAATTGTGGATGGAGTACTGCTAAATAATCCCGCGAGGGATATCATTCAAAACATATTAGACAGAAGTAGTCACATACCTTCTTAAATATATATGTATAGTCATATGTCTATCACAATAGAAGCAGATATTAATTGCAATCTACCTAATAGCAAAAAAGCATCCGTTTTTTTGCAACGGTCCCACCAAGGGACGACAGTGTCCTGCAGCAGGGAAGCATTTGGGAGTCCACACTGCCATACGCAATTCTGCATAGCAAAGCAGCAGTGCGCATGCGCCAAAGGTGGGTTTTCCACAATAAAACTTAGGCGCCCAGCAGGTCCCAAGGGGCCCTATACAGATATCCTGACCAAGCAGAATGTTCCCAGAGGACATTGCGGGTCTAACGCATGACATCATGACATCACATGGACCTACCCACACTCCCAAAGCCCTTAATTCCAAAAGACCAAGATCATGATTCCGAGACTGTGCACACACCAAGGCACTCTATCAATGCTGGCAAAAATATAGTGCTATGGATTGTTTGAGGAGGGCCCCAATCTTGTATCTTCCCTAAGGCCCACTGAGTTCTAAATCCACCTCTGGCATGCGCACAGAATCTATTCACGGGAGGCAGCGCTAGCCATGCACCCCACAGTGGCACAAATGGCTTCACTATCATTGACATCTCATGAAGCCACGCCACTTTTTATTGAAGCCATGCTCCCTTTTCAGGTCCACACAAGGTAAGCCGCATGGGAGTCCCAACTGGGGACCCTACTATTTTGGGAGTATGGAATAGAGACTCTAACATTGAACCTGGTATGTTGATGTTAATAATGCCAATGTGTTGGCTTTAGAACTTTATATATCATCAGAATCAGAATATTATGGCAAAGTATTGGCTAAAAGAGCTGTCATTATCAGTGGTGCGGGCTTCCAGGGATGAGACCTGGGAACTTTTTGTGACACACACGTCGCATGGGGTTTAGGGAAGGGATAAGACTGGATGACTCTTGAGGAATCGCAGAGAGAAGCCCATAGGCTTCTATTGGGCGATGCCATCTATTGCAGGACGCGGTACGTGTCCTCCCAACCTGTTCATAAACCCACTAACCACGTCGGCGTGGAGTTGACTTTATAAAGTCTAGCAAGCACAGCGAGCCACCGAGCCCGAAGTGTGGCATGGAATACACATAAAGTAATCTGCGGGGCTCGCAGAGATCACCATGCTTCAGGCTTGTTTTCCACATCCCCTCTCCACGCTTCGGGCTCGGTGGCTTGCTGCACTCGCCACACTTTATGAAATCAACTCCACACCAACGTGGATAGTGGGGGTATGAACAGGTCAGGGGGACGAGTCCCCTCGCGGGGCTCGCTGTGCTTGTCATGCTTCTGGCTGACTACGCTAACTGCGTAACGCTGACTGACTACGCTAACTGCGTAAGCTCCGGTTAGGCGCGAACGTACACACAGTCGCAGACACAAGCTGACTACGCTGGCTGCGGGAACACAACGCTGAGGCTGACAGGGACACTATGCTGACTAGTTAAGTGACGCAGTGAAACTACACAAGTACCAAACATATTTATATGGTCATTCCTACAAATACTGTATATGAATTAAAAACCCACTAAAAGATCCCGCACCAGCTTCTAAACATCTCTTGTAGGAACCTTTTTTCTCTCTCTCTCTCTCTCTCTCTCTCTCTCTCTCTATATACTAGGTGATTCATCGCGCCCTACGGGCGCTCTTCACACCGTCGTAAGGGGCTGCGCCCCCTTAATTGGTGAACGTTTGTATATGAGAAATATGGTTAGAATTGTATGAAAGATGCCCTGTATTGCAACTTAGGTGTCCGCGAATCGCGGGAGGGGGGGTCGCGGAGGGTGCCGCGAATTGCAGGAGGGGGGGTCGCGGGGGGTGCCGCGAATTGCAGGAGGGGGGGTTGTGGGGGGGTGGATGCTGCGAATCGCGGGAGGGGAGGTATTGCAGAGAATCGCGGGAGGGGGGTCGCGGGGTGGGTTGCCGCAAATCGCGGGAGGGGGGTTACGGGGGCGGGGGTTGCGGCGAATCATGGTAGGGGGGGTCGCGGGGGATGTGCCGTGAATCACGGGAGGGGGGGTCACGGGGTGGGGTGCCGAGAATCGCGGGGGTGTGTGCCGTGAATCGCGGGAGTGGGGGTTGCGGGGGGTGGGGGGGTGTGACGCGAATCGCCACAAGAAAAAATCAACACAGAAAGGTCAACACATGTAAATGTTGACATAAGTGTGGCACTTCATTGGTGTCCATGTCGACACATGAGAATGAATATGAAAACATTCAAAAAATGAAAAAAAAAAAAATTCAAAAACTCATGTCAACCTTTCTCATTGTCGACCATAGATTGTTTTCCATGTGCAATTTAATTCTGGAGCTGCCGCGAATCACGGGGGGTGCCGCGAATTGCGGGAGGGGGGGTCACGGGGTTGGGTGCCGCGAATCGCGGGAGGGCGGGGTTCACAGGGGTTCCGGTGGGGGGTTGCCGCGAATTGCGGGAGGGGGGGTTGTGGGGGGGTGGATGCTGCGAATCGCGGGAGGGGAGGTATTGCAGAGAATCGCGGGAGGGGGGTCGCGGGGTGGGTTGCCGCAAATCGCGGGAGGGGGGTTACGGGGGCGGGGGTTGCGGCGAATCATGGTAGGGGGGGTCGCGGGGGATGTGCCGTGAATCACGGGAGGGGGGGTCACGGGGTGGGGTGCCGAGAATCGCGGGGGTGTGTGCCGTGAATCGCGGGAGTGGGGGTTGCGGGGGGTGGGGGGGTGTGACGCGAATCGCCACAAGAAAAAATCAACACAGAAAGGTCAACACATGTAAATGTTGACATAAGTGTGGCACTTCATTGGTGTCCATGTCGACACATGAGAATGAATATGAAAACATTCAAAAAATGAAAAAAAAAAAAATTCAAAAACTCATGTCAACCTTTCTCATTGTCGACCATAGATTGTTTTCCATGTGCAATTTAATTCTGGAGCTGCCGCGAATCACGGGGGGTGCCGCGAATTGCGGGAGGGGGGGTCACGGGGTTGGGTGCCGCGAATCGCGGGAGGGCGGGGTTCACAGGGGTTCCGGTGGGGGGTTGCCGCGAATTGCGGGAGGTGGGGGGTCACGGGGGGTACCGCGAATCGCGGGAGGGGGGTTTGCGGGGGGGTGTGACGCCAATCGCCACAAGAAAAACTCAACACAGAAAGGTCAACACATGTAAATGTTGACATAACTGTGCCACTTCATTGGTGTCCATGTTGACACATGACAATGAATATGAAAACATTCAAAAAATGAAATAAATCTTCAAAAACTCATGTCAACCTTTTTCATTGTCGACCATAGCCGTGCCAGTGTTTTGCATGTGCCATTTAATCCTGGGGCTGCCGCGAATCGCGGGGGGTGCCGCGATTTGCGGGAGGGGGGGGGTTGCGGGGGGTGGGTGCAGCGAATCGCGGGAGAGCGGGGTTCATGGGGGTTCCGGTGGGGGGTTGCCGCGAATTGCGGGAGGGGGGGGGGGGGTCGCGGGGGGGTGCCGCGAATCGCCGGAGGGGGGGGTTGCGGGGGGTGTGACGCGAATCGCCACAAGAAAAAAATCAACACAGAAAGGTCAACACATGTAAATGTTGACATAAGTGTGGCACTTCATTGGTGTCCATGTCGACACATGAGAATGAATATGAAAATATTCAAAAAATGACAAAAAAACTTCAAAAACTCATGTCAACCTTTTTCATTGTCGACCATAGCCATGTCAGTGTTTTCCATGTGCAATTTAATTCTGGAGCTGCCGCGAATCACGGGGGGGTGCCGCGAATTGCGGGAGGGGGGGTCGCGGGGGTGGGTGCTGCGAATCGCGGGAGGGCGGGGTTCACAGGGGTTCCGGTGGGGGGTTGCCGCGAATTGCGGGAGGTGGGGGGTCACGGGGGGTGCCGCGAATCGCGGGAGGGGGGGTTGCGGGGGGTGTGACGTGAATCGCCACAAGAAAAAATCAACACAGAAAGGTCAACACATGTAAATGTTGACATAAGTGTGCCACTTCATTGGTGTCCATGTCGACACATGACAATGAATATGAAAAAATTAAAAAATTAAAAAATAAATCTTCAAAAACTCATGTCAACCTTTTTCATTGTCGACCATAGCCATGTCAGTGTTTTGCATGTGCCATTTAATCCTGGGGCTGCTGCGAATTGTGGGGGGGGGGGGTGCCGCGAATCGCGGGAGGGGGGTCGCAGGGGGGGTGCCGCCAATCGTGCAAGGGGGGGTCGCGGGGGGGTCCTTTTTGCCGCGAATCGCGGGAGGGAGGTCGCGGGGGGTGTTTTTTCCGCGAATCGGGGGGGGGGGTCACGGGGGAGGGTTTGCCGCGATTCGCGGGAGGGGGGGGTCGCGGGGTGGTGGTTATGCCGCAAATTGCGGGAGGGGTCGTGGGGGGGTTCTTTTTGCAGCGAATCGCGGGAGGGGGGGTTGCGGGGGTGTTTTTGCTGCGAATCGCGGTAGGGGGGGCCGCGGGGGAGCGGGTATTTTTGCCGCAAATCGCGGGAGGGGGGAGGTTTTGCCGCAAATCGCGGGAGGGGGGCGCTCACCTGGTGGCTGTGGAGTAGCAGTGCTGGGCAACATGGGAAGGCAGTGGGTGTCTGGCACTGTCTGTGGGCTCACTGGGCTGGTTCTCTGTCACATACCTCCCAACATGACCCTCTCCAGGAGGGACACAATGCTCTGTTTCTAGACTTCCCCTTAATGTATGATTGCCATCACCTGTTTTAAACAGGTTAATTTCTCAGAAAGGTGTTCAGCACAGATGAAGGCAATCACACATTAAGAGGAAAGTCCAGGAACAGAGCGTTATAGACACAGACACCCACTTTGAGTGACAGATGTAGCCAAATATATAGGAGATATATATATATATATATCTCAACACAATATCACTAGAATTTTGCGCTAGATATAAGGTGGTCGCTAATGACACTAGATCACCTACTAGAGGGATCCACACAATTCAAATACAAAACCAATAGTGTACAGCGCCCAAATATCTGTCTTTCCCACTTTTGTAATTATAATCGACCAAGTATTTTTCTTAAATATAAAACATTTATTATAAAATACATAAAATCAAATATTCTTGAAATAGAAGTATTTTTTGGGGGATTGAGGATCATATCAAGTACCTGACGCATTTCGTCTCTTTATGAGACTTCATCAGGGGTTTGATACTTTTACTATGAATCTTTAAGAATTCGATGATATTTTAACTTTTAGTAGGGTTCTAATAGAATTCCTTGATAATAGAAGCTCAAAGCAAAGGATGTATAATTTTTTACTGTATTATTTCATCCCAGGAAAACGATCTGTCAATACTCAATCTTCCTTTACTTCAATAATAAATATCAGCCATTTGTAATAATGTCGTCATCAAATTGACGCTATAGAGATGTGGTGCCCAGGGTCCAAAAATAGTGTTTATAAAGAATAGAAGTGTCAATGGTGATAAAGACCTTAATTTTTTAACCTATAAATAGATGAAAAAAAACTTCTAGAGGCTTGGAATAAGGTATGGGATCACCTCAATGTGACCTGTGCATGTGTGCTCTCCAACATCCAAATGGCAAGGTCACTGTTTACCATTTTGTTATTCTGATGCGCATGTATGCTATGTTTGCTGGATATTTTCTATTATTGCTATATTTATTGGTGAGGTTTTGTTTTTGAAAATAAAAAAAAACAGATTCATTCTAAAGGGGCATACACACGTAGAGATATGTGCTAAGCATTATTGCTAAGCTATTTAGGGTAGGCGATTTCCCGGTGTCTAGATCACCCATAGAGAGCCCATACACATGCAGCAATGTATGCCAAGTCATAGTCATCCAGTCTGGTCACTTAGAAAAGAGAACAAAATTGCTCTGTGTGTATGCCCCTTAACTATATGCAAAACAAATGTTGCATAAAGTTAAAATAAAAAAGGTCTTGACAACCCTGGTGTTAGCATGATCAGACCTGACAGATCAGGTCATAGGGGTTTTGGTATAGCAAGTGGACATGCACAAGGTCAACACTGAAAAGGTCAATACATGAAAAAATCAACATGAGTTAATCACACTTTGTTGGTGTTAACACCTAAGCATGTGGACCCCTAATTAGTACCGCTGCAATCGCCATGCTTTGGGCCAGGTGCCTCGCTATGCTCAGCACACTTTGCTATTACCAATCGGAGTCCCTGTGGATGGTAAAGTATGAAAAAGTTTTAAAAAATCCCCCAAAACCTCATAGACCTTTTCATGTGTCAACCATAGCCAAGTTGTCCTTCTGCTTGTTGACCTGTTCACTATGTTGACCATATGCATGTCAACCGTATGGTGTCGACATGTTGATTGTCGACCTAGACATTGTCAGCTATCCAGATACCGGCCATAGGATCATGAATTCAAGGGTTTGTCAAAAGGGTACAGCACAGATAAGTAACATCAGGTATGTCCTTTTGGAGCAGTTGTATTAAGCCTTAAAAAGAGATAAGCGCTAGGGTGATAAAGAGTGATAAACATCCAGCCAATCAGCTCCTAACATTCAGTCTGTAACATGACAGTTAGGAGCTGAATGACTGTACATTTATCACTATCACCGTTGCGTTTCTCTCTTTTTAAGGCTCAATACAGTACATCTGGCTCTTTGGCCCTTATTCTGGTTGGTGCGGTAATATCCGCGTGCGTTCGTGCCGCCGATGTTTTGTGTCTGCGCATGTGCAGAGGCGTCTCTGCGCATGTGCGAGTGGAGCGCACGGCCACATTCCGCATGAAATGTGTACACTACGAACAGGGGGTGGAGAGGGGTGTGAAGGGCAGTTTGGCCTCATTACCATATGTTTACACCCCGCGTTTCATGGGCGTTCCCATGCAAACGCTGGGCGTACGTATGGTAATGCGGCCATGACGCACGCGTAGGGGGCGGACATTTGACATTGCCGGATGTCAGCTGCCCGCCCAGATCCCTGCTTTTGCACGGAGAAATGCCCGTGTGGTCTGAGGTTGCGGGAGCTGCCTGGCCATTCGGTCCTGCATTCGATGGTCTGCGACCATCAAATGATGGGGGAGGTTCCCCGAGATGGAGGAGGTGTAATCATGAGAAATACACGTGCGGTCCATTCGGACAGCTTCTTACCGCGTACGGACGGAGTTGGCGATCCGTATGGAAGGCGGGGTTTAGGATGCACGGTGCTGGCCGCATATTCGCATCCGGCCGCACCGATCAGAATAAGGCCCTTTATCCCAACCAAAACGGAGTAATTAACCGGTAAATATTAGTATTTTCTGAAGGTACCAGTAACTTGATTTATAATATATTATTGAGTGGTTTCAATCAAAAGACTTTGTTAATAATCTTTTTATGATATTAAAGAGCCGTAATTATATAGTAGCCCTGCTAGTTTCCCGGATACAGGAACAATTTTTACTTACACAGCCATAACTTACTGAAACAATTTTTCAAATAGTTTATTACGGAATAAAGCTAAAACAATTAAAGCATATCTACCCTTCAACATTTCCTTTTGGCATAAGGAATAAATTAATTGGTCTAATAGGACCATAAAATCAATGCCTGAGCTATTCTGAAACGCCATGCTGTAATCAATTCTGGTTAAAGGTGAATGAACTATAGACACTGAAGTGAATTTTTGACCTTTGAGGTAAGAAGCGCTGTAGATATTGATGAAATTAAAGTTATGTTTAATTCCAACAATTTCCAGTACAAGCTTGATCTACAGTTTTTTTTTAATATCGTAAACTTAAACTGGATTTGTTTTTATGTATTAACCTTTATTTAAAAAATGAAAACAAAACTGTGGATTCAAATATGAAGAAAAACACCTATCAATACATTCACCGCAAACATATAGTTGCCAGTGTACTAACAGATGGTAGTTATTGCATATTCATAAATTTATATTCAGATACCTAGATTTACTTAAAATGTTATTTTCTTTAAGCGTTGATTGACATTTGCTATATACTGTAATGCATAGCAACAGTCATCAGCCATTAACGAGTGAACTAAAGAGGATGCCAAGAGGATGTAGAAATAATTATATTTAAGCAGATATTTCCTTCAGGATACAGATTATATTTAAGAATTAAAACTGGTCTCACAAAAGGACATCAACCATATCCTCATTGTTAAATCTAAGTTTCATTACTAAACAAAACCTCCATGACCCTGCTGTAGGCATTTGGCCAAATTGACTACAGTACCTCAGCCTATAAATTCAACCCTCATGGTTCACACTCCTTCTCTGCCTCTCCATCTGCCCTCTGCATTCTTAAGGTTCAGTCCTTTGCCCCCTTTTCCTCTACATCTCTTCCCTTGATCAGCTTATCATTTTATAAGGCTTCAATGCCAGCTGTAGGGCAAGGATACTTTTATTTACTGTACTTCTCAACCTACCCCTTATCTGTCTCCTTCCTTCCTTCACCTGGATAATCCTGGGCATCTTTAAATTTAATATCTTCAAAACTAAAGTTATTCTCTGCCCAACAAAAATCCTTCTGCCATACCTTTCTCCCTTTTAATTTAAGATACTGTCACCACAAATGGGGACATACAGTACGATCCACACTTAAGTGATAAGCTGCCCTGAACACCGTCCCCCAAAATAGACACCTGCACCACTGACCGGTCCTTAATGTACTGTGCTGAACAGAAGAACATCTCTCAACATGCCAAACAGTCAGGACAACATTTTGGCTGAATACAGGGCCTGAATCAGAGATGGATGCTATTGCACAGCTGCAATTATAGATGAAGAGGAATTATTTTAGATGGAGGCCATTTTATTTCAGTAAATCCCACATACAATATAATAAATTAATGAAATTACAAATTCATTGCACAGTCCCAACTCCCTTCTCCTCCTCTGCCCGCATGAATCCTCTTCCCGGCTTACGTGTGTCCTCATTTGGCCCACATACCCTTCCTCCTACTCGCCTGCCTCATCTTCCCTACCCACCTCCCTCTTCTTTGAAGCTTGCCTGTGGCCTTCAGGCCATCCTCTCTCCCCGGCACAACCTGCTTCCCCTTTTCCTCCCAACCTTCCCTGCTTCTGGCTCTGGTCTCTCTTCTGCAGCCCCCCTCACTCCACTTTGTATTCGGAGGAGGGATTATTGATCATCGCCATTCAGCAGACTCCTTCTCTTCTTAAACCAGAGCATGTGACCACCTAGGCCACTCCTAGTGCCCTCTCTGGAATCAGATTGCCCTAGGCAAATATCTATATTGCCTGTGCCCATGGAAGGGACGCTTCTATCTTTCAATTTGTATACCTGTCATGCTGTTGGCATGTACCCCACTAATCTATGTGACCAAAAGGAGTACAGATAAAATGTTGTTCTTATGCCCTATTATATATATATATATATATATTGTTTTTTTTACATGTTTCATTAAAATGTCATTTTAGTTGGTTTATTTTATTAATAAATGTTTTTGTGTTCTGCCTTAACTTTACCAGAGAGGAATGCGTTTACATTCAGCAGTTCTGTGTATTTTAAATCCCAGTTCTATAAATTGTGTGCTTTTCAATTTACTATTCATTTTGTTTTTAATCTGAAAGGTAGTGTTACATCTAAGTATTGCGTTTCTTTACAAAATCAATACGTTGAACTTGTTGTAAAGGCTAGACGTTTAAAGATCAAAATGAATTAATGTTTTCTAGTTCTGTATAGTATAAAAAATCCCTGTATTTTATGATTGCGCCTTCTCCCTGAAATGCTAGCAGTTCATTTGATATTGTATCTGCAGGTGGCCTGGTATTAGGTACCAACAGTGAACATGAGAATCATGCAGTGGCCTTGCACAGATCCTTTCTTATTTTGGTTGGTTGGGGTCGACAAGGACACATCCTGCTGATTCAGTATTGGCTGGTGAAATTTAATTATGTGAAAAAGCTAATTACTCTCAGCTCAGCCTATTGCATGTCTGCTACAGACAGAACCTAGTAACATAACATGGGCTGAATGTAATGCCACCCAAGTTCGGCGACAGTGTGGGATGTGGGACAAACCTGGACATTTATTTTCAAAGGGCAATCACTTACAAGGCATGGCCCACTCCTACAAAACTCAGGCTGCATTACATTCTGCCCTATGTATGTTCGTTACTTCTATTGACATAGCACTCAGTGTGCATGAACATTTTATCCCATTAGACTTGACATTCACATATCTTTACCTGCCTGCACATAACAGATTATATAAAGGCAGAGTTCTTGAGACACTATTGCCTAAACACCTACAAGTACTGCTCTTATATTCTGAGTTCCGGTCATGCTCTATGTCATGTCATAATACTCAGAGCAGACCTCCTATCAGGGAAACTTCAATGATGACAGATTGGCCATCACCATGGCTTGAGAACCTATCCAATGGCACACTTCAAATACCTTATGGTGATTATTGTATGCATGGAAGGTGGTTGAGGGGCCTATATATCAAACAATATTTTAGGATAAATACCCTGTGGGTGGGGTAAATGGAAATATCTTAAATTTAACTTATTTGGTCGATTTTTTAATATCCTGGGAATATTTTAAGGATTTACATCCAATAAAAATGTATTCACTAAACTATATTATAAATGAAAATACATAAATTAGTTTGCAGCGGTCACTTCTGGTTTCGGTATTCTGTTGCTTGACATGGTGAACCAAGTTTCCACCTATTAGAATTCTATATAGAAAAAAACCACCAGGGAAGTGTCCAGAGGTTGCAGGACATATAACAATTTACCAGAGAAGGTGGAACTGGCTGGCAGTTCTTAAAGCGCTTGTGTGAAATGTCCCGGGGCAAAACACAGGTGCCGGACCCAAGCTCCTACAGGTAGAAATGTCAGTCCGCGCTCCTGATCCCTTGTCTGCTGGACCAAAGCACTTTAATTCCCACTGGAATCTTTGTCAAGGTCAAACAGTCAGTGAACTTCTATCAATGTTCCTGCACAGCATCTTACTACCTATGGAGTAGTACAATTTGGAGTTTTATATCTTACTTACATATACTGTTATATCATACTTACTGTACATACAATATACAGTATATATATATATATATATATATATATATATATATTCTCTCTGTATGTTTTGGAATGTATACTTAAACAACACATCAAGGAAAGTTGGGTATGTACAAGCCACCAAAAGGAGTGATTATTTATGCGCTCTACATTGTGGAACCCCAGTTATATTTATCCCTTCAGTGGGAAAGCCTTATTTCTCTTTATTTCCATTACAATTTGTTAACCTGTGTAACTACTCATTACATTTTCCATCTGCTCCTTTCTTGTGCCCTGATATCTATCCATTTCTGTTACCCTATCGTAACCTATGAGCTACTAATGGATATTGCAAATACTTCATGAGAGCAAGCTGCTATTCTCTTAGGGTATATTTATTAAGTTCGGTGAAGTAATAAACTGTCTGTTTTTATCACCGTCCAATCAGCTTCTACCTGTCATTTTTCAAACCAAGCCTGTAACTTCACCACTTCCTACCTGAAGCTGATTGGCCGGTGATAAGAAAACAGACAGTTTATCACTTCACCGAGCTTAATAATCTACCCCTAAGTCAGTCATACCCCATTCTGTGACACATGCACTGAAGGTTACACATGTGCATTGACCGCTGAGGGCCTGAAACAGAAAACACTGTGATATTGTTATGCTATCACCTGCTTCAACACTTTCACCAAGACGGAGCGTTTTAGTAAATTTGCATGGCAATATTAATTTACACAAAAAAATATTAATCACATCTGTATTAAAAGTGTTGATTGTGATCAATATGCCCCAGGGTGCTATGAAAACAACTTCCTGCTGGACAAAGCTTACTTAGTACAAAGCATGAAAGAAATCACACAAAGCCCATCATCTCACATTTCTCTATATTTATATACAGTATTAACATTCTTCCCATATTTGCTATAATATTTGTGCATCACAGACACAATTGCAAAGTACTATGCTAAATATACACCTAAATCCTACCCCAAGTTTCTGGCAGTGCCACCTAGTAGTAGGTAATTCTCAAAGCCCCATCTACGCACATACTGTATAGCACAGATAAACTTCTATGCCCAATCAGATACAAGCATATGGTATGTGCCCCCATATGGTTGCACATAGAAGGGAGCAGAGTTTATAAATAAACACACACAGAAAAATGCTACATACAGTACATGCGCCACTATGTTGATACAAGATGAGTCAATCGCTCACAAGCCGGAAGCAGAGATGTAGCACTTATGTTTCCTGGCAACAAGTATCTGTTATGCTACTGTTCTATGTAAATATATCCTTGAGACAAAATAAAGGCTTGATTTTCAATACCTCTAGCTTGGGTCTTTCCAGCAGTTGTTATACTACAATACGATAAAAAATCTGTTCTTTTCTGGCCAGCAGAGCTAAGTGAATTGTTAATACAGAGGACATCTGACATGAGCCCCAAGCTCCAGTATATTCCCTAAGAATAGGAATGACTGTCGTTTTGAATATTTTTTCAATTTATTGGACTTTATTTTAACTAGCAACCTAAACTCTTCATGAACTGAGGAAATACAACTGCAAGATCAATCAGTCTTGAAATTTGAGCAAAGGGAACCAGAGTTTAGGGTTGCCATGTAACAAGTATTTTAAAACCTCAGACTTCAAGGCGCACTATTAGTCCAGGATTTGAGCACAGATGGCTACATTACAATAACTGATGCACTAATAAATGTAGTGTTCATTCAAGTTCCCTGCATCTTTCAAAACCGTGCAGTTCCTCTTCCCTGCTTAGGTTGTTGCA